>NC_060140.1:301099674-301705768 GCF_021461385.2 Schistocerca piceifrons
TACCTGGATGGCTTCGTCAATAAACAGAACTGGCGCATATGGGGAACCGAAAAGCCCGATGTTGCAGTCCCATCGTCCCTGCATCCTCAAAAAGTACTGGTCTGGGCCGCCATTTCTTCCAGAGGAATCGTTGGCCCATTTTTCAGATCCGAAACGATTACTGCATCACGCTATCTGGACATTCTTCGTGAATTTGTGGCGGTACAAACTGCCTTAGACGACACTGCGAACACCTCGTGGTTTATGCAAGATGGTGCCCGGCCACATCGCACGGCCGACGTCTTTAATTTCCTGAATGAATATTTCGATGATCGTGTGATTGCTTTGGGCTATCTGAAACATACGGGAGGCGGCGTGGATTGGCCTCCCTATTCGCCAGACATGAGCCCCTGTGACTTCTTTCTGTGGGGACACTTGAAAGACCAGGTGTACCGCCAGAATCCAGAAACTATTGAACAGCTGAAGCAGTACATCTCATTTGCATGTGACGCCATTCCGCCAGACACGTTGTCACAGGTTTCGGGTAATTTCATTCAGAGACTACGCCATATTATTGCTACGCATGGTGGATATGTGGAAAATATCGTACTATAGAGTTTCCCAGACCGCAGCGCCATCTGTTGTTGAAAATTGTAACTACTGTAATTTCTAAAGTTTGTCTGCCTGAAAATGTACTGTTGTCCCAAGCATATTGCAACAAACGGTGTATTTCTATCGCTGCTCGTTTAGTTTTTATTGCCGTTTCAAATATACCGGTCATTTTTGGAACACCCTGTACTTCTTTCACTTATATTTTTATCCACATTCCATGTCGAATTACATGTTGTTTAATGCAGTACGCTAGTAAAGTACGTGCGGCGTATTGTACTCGTCATTAAGATTGTTGACGGAGGACATCGAAAAAGTGCAAAGAAGGGCAGCTAGTTTCGTGTTATCGAGCAATAGGTGTGAGAGTGTAACTGTTGCGATACTCGAGTTGGGGTGGCAGTCACAAAGGCGGTTTTCTTTGCGGCGAGATCTATTTACGAAATGAGGAAAGAGTAGGTGAATTTTTACTGCTGGACCATTTGGAACGCCTGGAATTTTTAACTTTTTCGGTCAGAGTGAGTGTAATATTGAGGGAATTAGGAGACAGTAAAAAATGAATGTTTTCGATTTTTCCAGGATTATATACTAGAGATCCTATGTTCATTTCGTTAGAAAAGTGACAGATTTCTTCCATGTTTTGATTTCCGTACCTCATTCGGTATAAATGGAATGCTTATAGGTTCACTTTGCCCTCTGTCTGTCCGTCCGACTGTTTCTATTTCTCATGTTCGCGTAGACATATCAAGTTGCAATTTGTCACATATTAAGGTCCATGGTACCTTCATGACGTAAAAGAAAATTAAACTTCTAAGGCAATAGAATCAAAAGATACGGTTCTTTATGTCACATTTTTTTATAATAGTAAACTCACTCATTAAATATCCGTTTTGTAAATAAAAACCATCTTTTTCTTGCTGAAGTGTATTTTAATTGTTACCGACTCATTTCACCTTTCACTATTTTACTTTCAGGCACATCAGTGAAATCTAGAAAACAAACAAACACACACACACACACACACACACAGACACACACACACACACACACACACACACACACACACACACACACACACACACACAGAGAGAGAGAGAGAGAGAGAGAGAGAGAGAGAGAGAGAGAGAGAGAGAGAGAGATGAAGACTGAAAAGAACAGAAATGAACGGACGTTAGTTGCCAGTATATACTTTTTAGGTTGGAAATATGTACATAGACAAACCCAAATGGACACCACATAAAGGGCACAGACAGTAGTCACGACTTTAAATCGCATATTTTGGTAAAATATCTACAACCTGTGCCAGAAGAATAACAGTGTTACTCAGCCATTAGTGCAAAGAACATAAAAACTGTGAAGAAAAAATTTCGTAACGTGAAAATGTACCTATATTTCGTAAGTGAAATTAAAATGTGACCTCCAGCATGTGAGCAGATGAGAGGAAACGCAGATGCTAACCAAGAACTCGAATAATCACATATTTAAGTAAAAAGCAATACCAAACTGTATCATTGTAGATTCGCCTGAAGATTCCACAAAGTAAAAGGCAAAACGCTTTTGCGACAAATACGATGAAGTTCAGCAAGAAAAAGTCGGTTTTTATTTATAGCACAATTATTTCTGTGCTTGCTGCGGATGGTGGCCACACAAACAACTGTGTTATTCATTAAAACCTATAGCGTACTTCCCCTCGACGCAAGGTTACGAAATTTGGTAAGCAGAATAGTTGCGCAGTACAAGTAAAGGAAGAAAATTAGAAAGTTGCTAAGTGATAAATACATCACACGAAAAGAAAATTCTTTTTTCATTCATTATCCGATTTGAAATTAAAACATTACCGAAAGTCTCGGAATACCTGAAAGGCAAAGGTCCCGAGTTCGAGTCTCGGTCGGGCACACAGTTTTAATGTGCCAGGAAGTTTCATATCAGCGCACACTCCGCTGCAGAGTGAAAATCTCATTCTGAATACTGAACATCATTACATATTGATCCTATAGATTTCGGGCGTGCAGAAACCTCCTCATCTCGTATTTCAACGGTATACCATCTTCGAGGGTGCAGAGAGATCAATGCTACAGTATTTTTATTTCAATTCCCCATGGAGGGATAGAGTGGAGACGGAAAAAACCGCTCTTGAGCCAAAAGTTTTACATATTTACTTTTACATTTTAACATAAATGAAAGAAGATGAAAAAGGTTTTTTCAGTATATTGGACAATTTTAGACCTTTAAAACTTCTCAGGTGATTTTATATTACTGTTAAAATATAATCACTCATGTGATTATTAATACTATGCTACTACTGTATAATAGTGAAGCCGACGGTGCAAGAAAATGATCAAACTCGTGATAGAGGTGGAAGAAGAACAAACAGCTTTGTGGTACTGCAGGTGGCGACTAAAGGGGAGGAAGGAATATAGAAAGATGCTGTGAGAAGCTAAAGCACTTGCGTCTTTCCTTGTACAACAGTGGACGGAGATTCTGCGCATGTGGTCACGGATATATGTACAGGTATACCGTCGGGATCTTGTAGTTAGTAACATGTTAGTACACTACTGGCCATTAAAATTGCTACACCACGAAGATAACGTGCTACAGACGCGAAATTTAACCGACAGGAAAAAAATGCTGTGATATGCAAATTATTAGCTTTCCAGAGCATTCAGACAAGGTTGACGCCGGTGGCGACACGTACAACGTGCTGACATGAGGAACGTTTCCAACTTATTTCTCATACACAAACAACAGTTGACCGGCGTTGCCTGGTGAAACGTCGTTGTGATGCCTCGTGTAAGGAGGAGAAATGCGTACCATCACGTTTCCGACTTTGATAAAGGTGAAGCCGACGGTGCACGAACAGTTCGACGACGTTTGCAGCAGCATGGACTATCAGCTCGGAGACCATGGCTGCGGTCACCCGTGACACTGAATTTCAGACAGGAGCACCTGAGTTGGTGTATTCAACGACGAATTTGGGTGCAGGAATGGCAAAACGTCATTTATTCGGATGAATCCAGGTTCTGTTTACAGCATCACGATGGTCGCATCCGACTTTGGTGACATCTCGGTGAACGCACATTGGAAGCGTGTATTTGTCATCACCATACTGGTGTATCACCCAGCGTGATGGTATTGGGTGCCACTGGTTACACGTCTCGGTCACCTCTTGTTCGCATTGATGGCACTTTGAACAGTGGACGTTACATTTCAGATGTGTTGTGACCCGTGGCTCTACCCTTCATTCGATCCCTGCGAAACGCTACATTTAGGCAGGATAATGCACGACCGCATGTTCCAGGTCCTGTACGGGCCTTTCTGGATACAGAAAATGTTCGACTACTGCCCTGGCCAGCACATTCTACAGATCTCTCACCAATTGAAAACGTCTGGTCAATGGTGGCCGAGCAACTGGCTCGTCACAATACGCCAGTCACTACTCTTGATGAACTGTGGTATCGTGTTGAAGCTGCAGGGGCAGGTGTACCTGTACACGCCATCCAAGCTCTGTTTGACTCGAAGCCCAGGCGTATCAAGGCCGTTATTCCGGCCAGAGTTGATTGTTGTGGGTACTGATTTCGCAGGATCTGTGCACCCAAACTGCGTGAAAATGTAATCCCATGTCAGTTCTATTATAATATATTTTTCTAATGAATTCCCGTCTATCATCTGCATTTCTTCTTGGTGTAGCAATTTCAGTGGCCAGTAGTGTATCATGCAGGACTCAGCTGGAGAAGCTCACTGATACGTCAGTACTTGTGTAGGAACAGAATTGCCTTGAGTTATCGTGTCACCGGGATTGTATGCCGCCTGTGGGAGGAGTCATCTGGCAGCAAAAACTTTGCATGACATGGCTCCTTAGCTCTCGCTTCACGCTGGGATAGTAATGGATCAGTAGGAGCTGCATTGATCGAGCATCTGATTTGCGATTCAGTTCATTCAATTGCATCTGTCGTCAAACAGTATCTCTGGCCGTTGTTTATTGATGCCTACATATGCAGTGGCAAGTCCATAAGGTTTAAAAGTACGATCACTTGGAAGATGGCTGAAAGGTGCATGGCCGAAGTAACAGCTGAATGAATGGGAGTTTTTGCACGCTCGAAATGTAATGGTTCAGTCAATGCTCCGCGAAACTGTGAAGACGGAGACCTTCGCCTGCTATTCTGGACTGGTTTTTCGATACAAGCATGAACTTCAATGCCACTTTACATACAGGTTCGTGGGTGAGGGGAAAGAATGTAGTTCATCTGGTAATGATTGTTAGGACGAAACAGGAACGATCTAAAACTACCTGCACCAGAAATGCTCTTGTTCATATATAAAAAAGATAACTACAAATAATTTGTCTTTGAAAATCAAACGGAATTTGACTAAAAAGTCATATTAAAAATTGGCCAGGTGCGAGTAGGAATACTAATAGTTCCGCAAAGACTGAAAAACGTAAACAGATAGTTAATCCATGGCAGTAATCAAGGATCTCGACGATTTCTGTCTATTATCGACATTGATATCGGCAAACTTTACAAAAGCTCTCCTGCGAACCTGGAGAGCTCCTGTAAAGTTCGGCAGGTAGGAGACGAGATACTGGCAGAAGTAAAGCTGTGAGTACCGGGCGCGAGTCGTGCTTCGGTAGCTCAGATGGTACAGCACTTGCCCGCGAAAGGCAAAGGTCCCGAGTTCGAGTCTCGGTCGGGCACACAGTTTTAATCTGCCAGGAAGTTTCATATCAGCGCACACTCCGCTGCAGAGTGAAAATCTCATTCTGGAAACATCCCCCAGGCTGTGGCTAAGCCATGTCTCCGCTATATCCCTTCTTTCAGGAGTGCTAGTTCTGCAAGGTTCGCAGCCGGCCGAAGTGGCCGTGTGGTTAAAGGCGCTGCAGTCTGGAACCGCAAGACCGCGACGGTCGCAGGTTCGAATCCTGCCTCGGGCATGGATGTTTGTGATGTCCTTAGGTTAGTTAGGTTTAACTAGTTCTAAGTTCTAGGGGACTAATGACCTCAGCAGTTGAGTCCCATAGTGCTCAAAGCCATTTGAACCATTTGCAAGGTTCGCAGGAGAGCTTCTGTAAAGTTTGGAAGGTAGGAGACGAGATACTGGCAGAAGTAAAGCTGTGAGTACCGGGCGTGAGTCGTGCTGGCAGAGCACTTGCCCGCGAAAGGCAAAGGTCCCGAGTTCGAGTCTCTGTCGGGCACAGTTTTAATCTGCCAGGAAGTTTCATGTTTAGTATTATTGTTCTTTTCAGGTGCTGTTACACTGTTTCTTCACCGCTATATTGGACATCATCTGACCCTGTTTCCGGCTGAAAGTGTTAATGCTAACAGCTATACGTGGCACGGTGTGACGTAGACAGAAAGTTATGGATTAAGGACTATTAAAAATGGTTACTGACTCATATATATTAATGTCTTTATTTGGTTCATACTGACTTTTTCAGTCATCGGAGGCTTCGCTCTAGGTACACAGTGAAGAGATCGGCCACTCTGCGTGCTGTGGCATGGGACGTGTGCGGACGCTCTTAGGACGAAACAGCGCGCGGCAGCGCCAGAAATAGTCTGTCCATTCCAGCAGGCGGTGATAGAAGGTCGATTCACCAGCTGACTTGAATGACTTAATTTCGGAGAATAGGGTGTCGTCGTCTCAGTGGGATACAACGCAAAACTTTCTCCTTGATACCCAACGCATTTTTTAGGAGTGGGTTATGATCATTTTAAAATCTATGTGTAATATTGTGTTCACGCACGTGTATCACTCATCAAAACTATCCGTCAAAGATAGTCTAAAAGAAATACTTTGAGTTACTGCCTTACTTCTTCCGAAATATGTTACAACTGTGATGCACTGGAGTCGATCACTAAAGGAATACCAGAAGGTAAGGAGTTAATTACCAAAATTATTTATTTTATGTGAAATAACTTTAATGATAACCACTGTAATCCCAAGTTTTCAAATTTAAAAAAAAGCTAAAAATAATGAGCTACCGACAGAAATCTACGAAATAAAAATTAGTCAAGTAAAAGGACATTCATCTACCTTTTGAACAGCGCTCTTGTATTCCACATCCACAACGTACATCAAGAACGTATTTTGAATTTCAAGAAACGAACAAAATTTGTGCTTTAAAACATAGCACTGATATTTAACATGAAACGTCCACAGTGTACTAACAAGAAATGCAGTATTTAACCCTCAGTTCCGGAGAAAAAGTTACCTATTTTTAACCTATTTTGGGTCTGTATCGATATTTCTATGTCAATTGCAGTACTGCTTACATATAATGTTGTATCTGTTATGGAAATTCTTTGACTACGTATACATGTTTCAGTTATGTGACACTTCACAACGCTGCTGTTTAAAATTATGCTTGTGGATTTAAATAACCAATGGAATGATTGCTATGTAATGTACTGTAAACAACTTGGTCCTTAGTTAGAGAACGAAGGACTAAATCTAAAAGACGTGGGGAAGCCCCGCAGCTACGGAAGTAGCCTGGCGGAGTGGAAAAGGTGTGGTTGGCGCGCAAGTGGCAACTCGTCCTTTGTGACGGGTAAGGAGTCTGGGCTGAGCAGGGCTGTGGTTAACACCTCGCTAGCAGTAGCGGATCGTTGTGGCTCATATTCCTGCAGTTTTGAGACCAGAAGAGCTTAAGGGCAGTATTTATGGGTCTCGGATGCTGCATTTGGTGATACCATTATCGTGGCACGCTTTTTGGCCCTGTAAATATAATTCCGATGCCAAGAAGATATGTAACAGGGCGAGACCAATAATACCGCCATGACTGCATCGCCGCCAGCGTAACAGCCACTGCAAATTGCGCCACCAGTGCCACCAGCATTCCACTAAATTGTTTATGTTTGGCACTCTGTAAATGGACCAGGTATTTGTGAAATTTGGTTGATTTGATAATAGTAATTGTTCTGTTGCTAAAAACTCTATTTTACACCAGTGATTTTCCCAAAATCACAAACCTGGAAGGAATCCTATCCTAGTGAATTTAATTCCGAGCGCCTTAATTTATTATGCGAAAGTGACTGAACTTGAATTTAATGTTGTGTTGTCATTTGCACAGCCAGTTATATTTTTGAGTACGTCAAAAGACTGCTTGTCAAAGCACAGCTATTATTTCTACATCTACATGACTACTCTGCAATTCACATTTAAGTGCTTGGCAGAGGGTTCATCGAACCGCAATCATACTATCTCTCTACCATTTCAATCCCGAACAGCGCGCTGGAAAAACGAACACCTAAACATTTCTGTTCGAGTTCTGATTTCTCTTATTTTATTTTGATGATCATTCCTACCTATGTAGTTTGGGCTCAACAAAATATTTTCGCATTCGGAAGAGAAAGTTGGTGACTGAAATTCCGTAAATAGATCTCGGCGCTACTAAAAACCTCTTTGCTTTAATGACTTCCATCCCAACTGGCGTATCATATCTGTCACACTCTCTCCCCTATTGCGTGATAATACAAAACGAGCTGCCCTTTTTTGCCTCCGTTCGATGTTCTCCGTCAATCCCACCTGGTAAGGATCCCACACCGCGCAGCAATATTCTAACAGAGGACGAACGAGTGTAGTGTAAGCTGTTTCTTTAGTGGACTTGTTGCATCTTCTAAGTGTCCCGCCAATGAAACGCAACCTTTGGTTCGCCTTCCCCACAATATTATCTATGTGGTCATTCCACCTGAAGTTGTTCGTAATTTTTACATCCAGGTACTTAGCTGAATTCACAGCCTTGAGAATTGTATTATTTATCGAGTAATCGAATTCCAACGGATTTCTTTTGGAACTCATGTGGATCACCTCACACCTTTCGTTATTTAGCGTCAACTGCCACCTGCCACACAATACAGCAATCTTTTCCAAATCGCTTTGCAACTGATACTGGTCTTCGGATGATCTTACTAGACGGTATATTACACCATCATCTGCGAACAACCTAAGAGAACTGCTCAGATTGTCACCCAGGTCATTTATATAAATCAGGAACAGCAGAGGTCCCAGGACGCTTCCCTGGGGAACACGTGATATCACTTCAGTTTTACTCGATGATTTGCCGTCTATTACTACAAACTGCGACCTACCTGACAGGAAATCACGAATCCAGTCGCACAACTGAGACGACACCCCGTATGCCCGCAGCTCGATTAGAAGTCGCTTGTGAGGAACGGTGTCAAAAGCTTTCCGGAAATCCAGAAATACGGAATCAACCTGAGATACCCTGTCGATAGCGGCCATTACTTCGTGCGGATAAAGAGTTATAGTTTGTTGTGCTTTATTTAATTAATAACTAATGATAAGAATACTTACCATTTCTCTTACATACTGGTGGTCTTTTGTTAATGACCATGGTTCTTAAAAGTATGAAAATTTAAGGGTCCTCATGTACTACGCTAGTTAGTTAACGAAGCAATGCAAAGGTTCGTTCAGAGCCAGTGTAGTTAGATCTGCATTCTGCTTAGTTGTTTCAAACCGTATTCAAGAAAGAACTATTTACTGTGTTACCTATTCGAATGCAACTTGGTTAATGCAGAAACAAAGAGACCCTTTATTAACCAATGAAGTTATTGTTTATTATTATTAGCAGACCCCCTGATTTAAATTCAGAATCATTTCAACCTTTTCCCTGTTCACTATTACTACTAGTTTCATGTGTGTCGGTAATTGGTTTTAAAAACTGCTGCACCTAGTTCATTTAAGGCACGTGTTGTTGAGAGGCATATGTTGCTGTTTACTATCTCATTGACCATTTGTTTATCTGACTTACTAGGTAGTAGCACCTTTATCTGCAAGGTTAGGTCACTGTGTGGTAGTAGAAACAGATATAAGGAAAGAGTTTAGTGTGTGTGTGTGTGTGTGTGTGTGTGTGTGTGTGTGGCTAGGTTAGCCTTAGCATTGCCTTCTGCTTTATCATTTGGCTTGAAACAATACCTAATAACGCTGACCACCGATTTTAATATGTCATGTTACAACTTGCTTTTGTTCTGGCAAAACGTCTGTTCCTGATCCATTTGTTAACTGCTAGTTATACTGTGCTGGAGTGTTTCGAAAACGAATCCCAGTTTGATTGTTTTGTTTCTATTAGGTTATCTGACAGTCACATCGCAAAGATTTCTCGCAGAGGTATAACGCTAGCATCGATTGCCATTTTAAAGGTGGTCGGTGGTACCGTCACAAAGTTCTAGATATTAGAGATTTGATCAGTGTGACCTTCAGACGAAGACTTCACAGGAACTGACACAATGGTATAACATACAGCAAATCATGATGCTTACTGTGAGGTCAATTTGATGTACTACACTAGGAAGCACTGAAGTAGAATGAATATGTAGAGAACACAGTAATTACCAGATCATGAACAGTTAAGTTCTTAACAGCGTAAAATGCAGGAGACCTTGTAAATACAGTGAGGAATTAGGATGGTGTTTGTGGTATCGATAGCTAAGTTGCCATGGCGTAGGTGCAAGTTCGTTGGTTGGCAGTACACCGACACCGACGACAGCGCCTTCTAACCGGCGCTGTAGAGTTCTACGAGCTCCGCTCCAGATTCAGCACATTTGATCAAGAACAGACGGCCTGGAAACATCGCTTCAACTTCAGAGGGTGTTGGATTGGTATTGAGACTTTGTACTACTTACGACAGGACTAAGGCTTCGCTCGTCTGTGCAAAGTTTCGTAACCATTTATTAACTTGTTTTTAACCTATAGAAAAAACCTATAATTTGACACGCAGTACCGACGTGTTTTACCTTTTCCTGCTCCTACTCACTTCCTACATTCGACTTACCCTTCAGTTTACAGGAGCAGAACCACGCGCCGCATTCCATACGGGATACAAAAGTGTTGACGGAGTGAAATGTTGTTTATGCATCTACAGGAACAAAGAGTATGCCGTGGAACAGGGACTGAGAAAGCACAATACACCCAAACAAAGAGGTCAATCGAGAATTGGTATAATTTTATGTCTCCTGCTGCTTAAAAAATTTGCGTGCAAAGTTTACATAGATATCAGGAAGCAGATACTGAAACTTAATATCTGGAAGAAGTTGAAGAAATGGTGTAAGGAGCAGAGGATATGAAATTAGAATAAACAGGAGAATAACAGCAATGATGATTTGCAAAAATGACATTAGCGGTAAACTTAAAATCAAACTTCAGAGCTAAGTGAAGACTCTCTCACAGAAGATGGGTGATCTAAGAGATACCTGCTGTAATACTTTGAAGCCTCAGAAGAAATGGGTTCCACTTACACTGAATCTGGATATTGTGAGATTTTCCTGAAAGCCACAGAAGACAGGCACTGCTTAACAAAAGAGTTTGCTTCGCTCTAAAGGAATCCCTTGTTTCAGGACTGGCTGACATCTGAGGGACGCTGGCAAGGACCAGAGACACTTGCGTGTGGACTTAAAGGCATTCCCATTACGAAAAGTTAAGTTGTTAGTTTGCAACTTTCTTGACAACTCAGGCATACAGTAAAACAGTGCAGGAGTTCTTAGCGAATTTCTCAAGAAAAATATGACACCTAAGATACTAGGGAACTGGCGACGCACAGTGGCAGGTGCCACAACGGAAGACGGCGTAGGAACAACCAGTGGATTTCCTGTGAAGTTGATATCCCTCGGCCAGGCACTTTCCGAAGCAAAGTCTGAAAGTTTGTCACCCTATACAAAGATGGCACGTGCGGCTACCAGCTCACTGGGCGAACTTGAAAACTGAGTCGCTCAATCACAAAGAAGATAAGACGGGAAATTTAACTCTCTGAACGATAGAGTGGGGGACGATGACCACTATTGTCGAGTAGGGGTGCTTCGACAGAAGTCTGGGGCTCTTTGCGGTAAAATCAGTCCAAAAATTGTGGGATCGGGCGTTGTGAGCTCAAAGAGGATTCTCTCATTCAGAAGTCTTTTGCAGATCATTTGGTGTTCACACTGTGGGACTGATTCGGAGCTGACTGGGAGGCCACTGTGAGAGAGTCAAGCACCAAGATCATTTCGAGATATTCTCGTACATCATACTAAATGATTCACATGCATAAAGCTTTCTGACGTGACTGACTGGCGGAATGAAGCATATTTTGTACTACTGTGTGCTGATACTGAGTCGGATGCTTACTTTCGGTCCGACGTTTATTGTCACTTTGTGATATTCTAATTTTACATTCCATGTCAGCTATCCGTTCATTTCTGCATTGTTTGAAATTTTAATCCTATGACTGTTTCCCTCAAGACGGATCTCAGCTTGCATTTTTAACACTGGTACTTTCCCTACCGTCTAACTACTGTAGACAACAGACGTCGCGAGCGTGTTGGGAGCCAGTGAGTATCGACCCCGCGAGAACAATAGTGACCTCGTCGACCGTTGGACGGCGCTGTACCTGGAGAGCGATAAGGCAGAGTGTGCAGAACGGGGAGGCAATTAGACCTCTCTGACGCCTCCAAAACTGTGGTAGATGAAAAGGAAAGCTACTGTCTCTCAAACAATGCTCACACTACACCATGTGAAATTTGCCATTTAATCTACGCTTAACCTGACTTCAGCCACCTATGCTTAACATCGATTTTGTCATTTAGTGAGATAAAGTGGTTCATCTTCTGACACCCCCCCCCCCCCCCCCCGCCGCTCCCCTCCGCCTACAATTTCAATTGCTGAGTTTTTTCCATCTCCAGTCGAGTCAGACTTGATTGTTTTTGTATTTACGAGTTGTGCATAATTATAATAAATAAAAATTTTCCCTTCTTTTTCAAACTGATTTTATTCCATTTGCATAAAATTTCCGTGTCATTCTAGTTTTTCATTTTACTGTTTTCTTTTCGCACCCAGCGTGGGGCTATTTGCATATCAATTCCTCGTTTTGCTATCTTTATACCCCGAGCGAGGGGCATATCAATTGTCCTTATACTGACCATTAGTGCTGAGAAAATTAAAGGTTGATTTTCAAACTCAGTCTCCGAAATCGTACAGGTATCAATTTTAATATCTCCTGTGACTCAGGACCTACTGATGAAGACAGTGTGAAAGTGTCATGCGTCAGCAATAGGAATATCATAGCAACGTACTATCCCGAGCCGTTTTGTTGCTGTGAGTTAGCATGGGTACCTTCCCTCTTTTCGGATAAACAAAGAGACATGGCACGGGCAGCAGCATTATAATACGTAACCAGGAATGCATACACAAAATAGCCCTGAAATAATAATTTCTTGTACATGATGCCATACATCGATGAATCCATCTTGCTAGCAGGCATTAAGCCTGGAGTAGTAGTCTCGACACAGGGCTATGTAGACTGGATGAAATCAATTTACGGGGCACTACTCACCATAATCTCTCAGGAGAATACCAGCTGGCTTCCTTGGTGTTGTATCCTAGCAGCTAACCGAAAGAAGAGTTCTTGCGGTGCCCACCTGTTGCTTTAATAAGGACACTCCGCCAGTAGTTGAGGCGGTAGATATAAACACAGCACTAGTTGTGAAGAAGTCAAACAAACACGAGGACGGCCTGCAGCCACTGGACATAAACACGCTCATATTTCCAAGTACCAGCACTAAGGTTGCTGATTACACTACCACTGCCTACACGGAGCGTATGGTACTATCACAGGTACGTTGCGCTGCTGACGTGGCCCAATTCTAGGCCTCATGTTGGTTTTCTCTTTTCTAGTCTGGTTCACAGTGACATGAGTCATCTGATAGGCTCCACATTCGTAATGCGATCGTCTGTATACCATTGTAACAGTCTATCAACAAATTCCGCGTTCTTAAACCTTGGACAGTTAGTTAATATGGACGGTTTCTGGCCTCTTGAATTATATCGTTTATTTATTTGGCTGCAGTACCCTATTATAGATGCCAACGTGAAGCCAGACAAGGCGCCACTAACTATTTTTCGAAACACAGTGGTTCCATGAAAGCTCCATGCGTTGATGTTACTTCTGAGATCTAAGAATTACTTCACTAATCCAAATGACTCAGTGTGGTACGCCGCCAGCACGGATCTAGACACTCATATGTGGGACACATGTTCAGCATGAAATGTTTCTTCAGTGTTTTCATTGTTTAATGGAATCAACGACATGACACTTCTCTGTCGCTCATAGACAGATTAGTGAAATGAAGCTATATGTTACAGAGCCCCTCTCGAGTCTCAAAAATCTGTAACGTGTACATCCAAACTGAAACAATGAAGAAAATTCTTACCAAGGCCAGAATTCGAACCTGCGTCTCCTACTGACTAGCCAGATGTTCTAACCAGTAGGCCAACCTGGAACAGCGGCTTTTAAAAATGCACTCCTCCCTCCTCAGTCCAAATTCCGATTCACGCCTCAGCCCTTTACGTGTTTCAGACGTGAAAAGGTCTCTGGACCCTTTCAACTGATTGAAACACCTATGCCTGGGTTTCAGGCATGATACCCCATTTCGTTCGATGCTAAGGTGCTGTTATAGGAGGGAAGTGTGCTAGGTTAGTCGACGCAGTTTTGAAAAGCCTTTATTACAGTGTGGCATAAGTGTCGTTTGTAGCTAAGAAGCAACGCAAATCGTTCATCGAATTTACGTATACCACACAGATGTCTTTCAGACACTGAGTTACTGTGGTGCGCATACTGTAAGACCTTCGGTACACACACCATCAGATTATTTGATTTGTCGCTCTAACGAAGTAGGCGAGTGTCAGCAATATGTCTCGTGGTCTTATCGTGGCGTGTTTATCTTCTGCCGTTAGGTCAGACGATAGAAATGCCACTTGCACGCTTAGAGTATCAGATTGACGGTGACCAACTTTCAACAGAACTTGATTAATTTTCAGACACATTTATTAAAGTAATAATAAGCATAAAAATAACTTAACTTGGTTCTGGATGCTATGTACAATTGACAATCTGAAGTTCCTTTGGTCTTGGTACGTTAATCTTATTCTCACACATCTCTGATACTTGACAAAGTGTCTATTCATTTGTCTTCATGGCTATGTACAGGAATATGGTAATCTTATTAGGCGCAGACAAACTTGACCATAGACTGGTACAGACAAACGCAGACTCATGCAGATTCATGCAGACTCATGCAGACTAATGCAGACTGGTGTAGACCAATGGAGACTGACTAATCGGAGGTCTGTACACTCGTTATAATACCTCGAGCGTTCAGGTATCACTGCGCGAGTGTGATGCGCGAGGAGAAAAGATTCTACGTTAGCAGAAATCTCATTGGCTGCGTGACATATTAATATGCGGATCGGCGGAAGCAGAATTTGGTCGGTCTCTAAGACAGCGCCATCTCGTAGTGCGGAGACGGACGAGCGCTACACCTGCACTGTTGTGCATAGCGGGGCGCACTCTAGTGGGAAAGACGTGTACGCGCTGACTACGCGGAACTGTGTACACAGCAGTTACAAAACACAAAGGCGTCTCACGCCCACAGTCAGTACCATCATTTGATAACCATTATAAAAAATTACACCCCTTATTTACCAGAGGAGAATACAAGAGAACCGTGCCACCTTTCTGAACGCAACTTCTAGGCCTGTGTCGACCTGTACTGTATGTGAGCGCGTAACAACAACAACGTTGTACTATTGAACAAATAAGTAATTTTTTTCCTTCTGATTTTTCGATAAACTTGTGTAATTAATGTTCTGCTTTCATTTCTTTTTTGTTTCATGCCACTGTGTTAAGAAAACTGTAAACGAGTTTCAATGTGAATATTAATGTTTATGTCAAGTGTCAAGCAAAATTATAATAGAATTGAAATGTAACAAACTTTGAAACTGTAACTGTGCGTCTGGTCCATACGTAGATAATGTGTTAGGATATGTAGAATGCAAAACCTCGGGAGAATACCCAGTCTGTAAGGGAGCGGTAAAAGGTGGATGGCAGGCGAGCGCGGGAAAATGCGCACGGGCACTGCACGGCACAACGGGCTCAGCAGTAGGAGTAGTAGTTGGAGTTTGGCATTGGTCTGAGCAACACCTTCTGGAGCGAGGAGGCTCTCCTGAAAGACGTAGTTTCACTGAGCCTCGGGTATGCTGTTCCAACACCCACACAGCATGGCAAAATTCCATAGGCACTAAATGGAAAAGTATTGCGACGCTAAGAAGAATTAAAGTGCCGATACGTCAAGAGCCATAGCTGTGGTTGTATGTGTGCTCTGTGCCTCGCCATCTTGCCGCTCGCCAACTGCCACATCAATAAAAGCAGGTTGAAACTTTTAGTACTGTATTCGTATGGACCATAGAGTGAACTGTTCAATAATAACCTAAATTTTACCAGAACTTTCCCCTCATTTAATTATCCTCACAACTAACCTAGACAGGGTCGTTTCCAAATTTTGTGCAATCCGAGTGTCCCGAAATGAAAAATTAAATTTTGTGTTAATAATAATTACTTGCAGACCTAACTATGTTAGAATGGTGTTTAAAGAACTGTTTTGTTAATGATCCGGTAAATGAATAACGAAGGTCTAACGAAATTGAAAGATAACTTTAATATTGCTATAGTAATGAAGTTTAATTATTTCGAGACAGATGTAAAGGTATTTAAATGAGAAGCAAATAAGATAAAAAGAATAGTAACTCATATACTGGAAATCTTGAACGCATGATAATTTCAGTAATCAATTTTTTTATATAGTAATCATAACAGTTTCAGGAACCCCCCCCCCCCTTTCTTATTCATTTGAATTCTGAAGTGTTCTAAATTGGTTTGACCAGCAAAAGTTAAAGTCAATATAAAAGTCAAAATTTGTCGGTATTTTATCTTTATCAAAATTGACATTTTGTGTGTGGCTCGAAAGTGCTATTTCTAGGGTAACCTATGCCCGATTTTAATCAGATTAATAGACAGTATAAAGTTTTGTAGTATACATTGTAGTGTGGTGTTATGTATTCATGGGTTTTCCATATCAGTACAGAACGTGAAACTATCAGTTCAATAGATTTTCTGGTTCTAAAATTCTACTATATTATGCAGTGTTACTACATGTTGTTTTGCATGAATATTCACCAACTTGTACAGGGAAGAAACTAAGTTAATGCCTAATTAGGCTGGCGACCGTATTATTATCAAATTGGTAGCATCTTCAGTGTTGCTTTTGGTCCATCCTGAGGTGTAACTGCATTTCGAACTTACTTGACGGATCATTGTTATTAGAGAGTGGGTGTAAGTCTGATTTGCCACCATTCGGGTACACGCGGTCGATACCGTACAAAAATCCTTTCTCATAACGTGAACCCCGCTCACTTACCATAGTACAGGCTTTAACGAGTATTGTGTGCCACACGCGCACTTTACAACCGGTTGCAACTATCTATTTCAATGCTATACTGGTAAAACTGCCTAATATCGTGTGGGGCTCCCGTGAGCACTCAGAAATGCCCAGTACGACGTGGAATTGACTCGACTAACGTCTGAAGTAGTGCCGGAGGCAACTCACAACATAAATCGTGCAGGGCTGTCTATAAATCCGTACGAGTACGAGGAGATGGAAATCTCTTCTGAACAGTATGTTGCAAGGTATCCCAGATAAGCTCAATAATGCTAATTTGTGGGGCGTTTGGTTACCAGTGGAAGCGTTTAAACTCATAAGAGTGTTCCTGGAGAAACTTTGTAGCAATTGTGTACCAATTGTGGATGTGTGGGATATCTCTTTGTCCTGCTAGAATCCGCCAAGTCCGTGGGAATGCACAACGGACATGAATGGGTGCAGGTGAACAGACAGCATGCTTACGTTCGCGTCACCTGACAGAGTCGTATCTTGACACATCAGGGGTCCCATATCACTCCGACTGCACACTCCCCACACCATTACAGAGCTTCCACCAGCTTGAACAGTCCCCTGTTGACATGCAGGGTTCATGAGTTATGCGGTTGTCTCCATACCCGTCCATGTCCATTCGATCGATACAATTTCAAACGAGACTCGCCCGACCAGATACCATGTTTCCAGTCAGCAACAGTCCAGTTTCGGTGTTGATGGGCCCAGTCGTGTAGTCAGCAAGTGTACGCGAGTGAGCTTTCGCCTCCGAAAGCCCATATCGGTGATGTTTCATAGAATGGCTCGCACGCTGACACTTGTTGACGGCCCATCACCGAAATCTGCAGCACTTTGAGGAAGGGTTGAACTTCTGTCTCGTTGAACGTTACTTTTCAGTCGTCTTTGGTCCGGTCCTTGCAAGATCTTCTTCCGGCAGCAGCGATGTCGGAGATTTGATGCTCTACCGGATTTCTGATATTCACGGTACACCCCTGAAATTGTCGTACTGGAAAATCCCCACTTCATTGCTACCTCAGTGATGCTGTGTCCCATCGCTCGTGTGCCGACTGCAACACCAGGTTCAGAATCACTTAAATCTTTATAAGCTGCCATTCTAGCAGCAGTTACCGATCTAATAACTGCGCCAGGTACTTGTTGTCTTCTATAGGCGTTACCGACTGCAGAGCCATATTCTGCCTGTTTACATATATCTGTATTTGAATACACATGCCTATACTAGTTTCTTTGGCGCTTCAGTGTAGGAGTCCATTACGACAAGCGCACAGATCTCTGCGACTTACTGTGCGATAATGGTGGGCAAAGGATCACCTTCGTGATTCACCAGTGTACCGTCAACCAGGATCAATTATTCTCTTCAACGCGGAGTGCATTACTTTTTGACGCTTGTGAAAGTCCAGTTGGCCAGCAACAATGCAAAAGGGCACATTTTCGACCAGTTTCATATGCGGATGGCGGACGCTGCTCATCAGTGTGGAGAGCATGTTTCAGACTGTCCATCCTATCGTCCAGCTCTGTAGTTAACATCTGGGTCAAGGGTTCGTCTTTAACGCTGCGCTCTGCTCGTGACAATCTTCCTCCAGAAACGATATATTAAAAGTCTTACCATTTTCTGCTGCACACTGATTTTATTAACTCGTTATTTACATGAACAACGAGCCTCCTTTCAACAGTTTGTCATTTTCAAGTTATCCTACAGTACACAATGTACAAGAGGTCTCGTTTCCGGCTAGTTTCATATGCGGATGAAACTATAAAATACGTCTGTTTTTGTAGATTTTTACGTTTTTATGTGTCAGAACAAAGTTTTGGAATGTCTATTGAGACTGTGTCTTAGTTTCAGTACTGTTGCGGGTTTCTAGAACATATACAGTGATATAAAATGTAGACTGGCAATGGCAAGAAAATCGTTTGTAAAAAAGGGAAATTTGTTAATACGGAGCACAGATTTAAGTGTTAGCAGGTCCTTTCTGAAAGTATTCGTACGGTGTGCAGCCATGAATGGAAGAGAAACATGGACGGTAAACAGTTTAAACAAGAAGCGTATAGAGGCTTTTGAAATGTGGGACTATGGTAATATGCTGAAGACTAGATAGGTAGTTCACGTAACTAATGGGGAGGTCCTGAATAGAATTTGGGAAAAGAGAAATTTGTGGTACAACCTGACTATAGGCGTCAAGGGATCATCAATTTGGTACTGGAAGAAAGCGTGGGTGGTAAAAGTCGTAGAGTTATACCAAGAGATGAGTACAGTAAACTGATTCAGAAGGACTACGTTACAGTAGTAACTCGGAGATGAAGGGTTTTGCACAAGATGGAGTAGCTGCATCAGACCTGTCACTGGACTGAAGACCACAACAACAACAACAACAACAACAACAACATGTATTTTGTGCACATTTTTATTTGCACTTAGGTCAGTTTGACAGCTACTTCCATCTTCTTCAATGCAGATCATGGCAGTCAGTCGTGATCACTGAATCACTAACAACATTGTGGGATGTTTCTCTTGGGGCACAGAAGTATACAACGTCACGTTCGTTCGCTCTGCAGCGTCGTTGCACGTTTTCGGTCATGGGATCCTACCCTCGATTTTTTCAAGACACTCACTGTAGCCCCTCGAAATTTGTTTCTACATTTGTGGGACACCTTATATACACACACAAGAAAGTATACAATAAGAAATACTACGATATTAGTTTACACTAAGGAAGACATACAGATCCCCAAGAAGAAAAATAAATATCGTTTAATATTACCAAACTCCACACAGACATACCACTGACAGAAATACTTGCCAGTGTATGAAAAAAACCCCATGAGCCAGGGAAAAGTATGTACTGTCGAAGCATAAGAAATATTTGAAGTACTGGAATTCACCCTATTTCGAACTTGAGAACAAATTGTACAAACATTTGGATAAAGTGGCGATGGACAACTGCATAACAGGCAGAATTGTTGATATATTTATTAACATATTAGAAGAAAAAGTTTTCAGTTCCAGTTGGCTCACTTTAGATACAATTGTATACTATCACAGATATGTAGGCAACACCCTGTTACGTGCAAATGGTAACGAAAATGACGTACAAATGACACACCAAAAATTTAATAGCTTACACCGAAAAGTGGTGCTTTGAGATGAAGAGGTTGGTTCAGGAGAGGAATTCGTGGCGGGCCGCATCAAGCTAGTCAGAGGACTGATGACTCAAAAAAGAAAAAAAAACCAAAACAATATTCGCAACAGTTGAACAAAACAAGTCAGTCAACTTTCTTGACCAAACAATTAGGAATAATAACAACCGCCATAGGTTTGAGGCACATAGAAACTCTACCACGACAGACATTATTATTAACAGTCACTTCTATAACCCAAAATTACATAAAGTTGCATTCTTTAAATCAATGGCTGATCGAATCACGCACTTACCACTTGACACTTAGGCAGCACATATTACGATATGTAGATTACACTCCGTTTAACATAGCATTAGTATTAGGACTACATAATTAATGCATACATCAAACCCTCAAAACATAAATACTGAAATATTGCTCATAAGGAAAGAAAAAAATCGCTAAAGACATACTTACGTAACAACACCACTCACTGGCCACATTTCAGGAATACACTATGAAATATTTGAAGCGGCTTATGTGGAAATGACGTTCCGCACTAGCAATGCTTTGCGAACGAAATACAACCAGGAGAAACAAAATTCCAAATTTTGTCGAATCCAGGAATTTATAAAATCCAGCTTTACTTTGGACAAACAGGAAGGGACATCTCGGCTAGATTTAAAGAACACACACGAAACTGGAAAGGTAATCAATCCGTATTTTAGATGCACATGCGTGACTATAAACACAAATCAGAACAAATAGAAAACGCAGTGAAAATTCTATATCGCTTACCTAAAGGAACCATAATGAATATTTTGGAAGAATTCAAAATTTATACCCACTGCATGGCCAGACAAAATTCGTAGTGAAAAAAAGAGCTAAACTACAAGCAATACCAAGACAATTTTTTTGTCTTTCTAAGAGAGAGAGAGAGGGTAATTTTTCAGCACTTCTCGGTGCCAGAAATAAATAAAAACAGTGGAACCATTAAGACAAATTACATCTTCACACACAAAAGCATTAAATAATATCATCACTGTATGTAACTATTATCGCTGAAATTACACGAATATGAAGTGTCTCCTATGATTCATAAACTGAAAAGCGTTAGAAATTTTAGAGGATTCCAGGAGAAAAATAAACTGCGGGTGTAAACCAGTGTCCGAAACGGTCATCTTTCAAGGAATCAGAGCATCGCATTCATAGGAGACAACGTCTTTCTACATAGTAGATATCTCCATCATCTCCTTCCTTTCTCTCTCTCTCTCTCTCTATCTCTATCTATCTATCTATCTATCTATCTATCTATCTATATATCTGTCTATGTATCTACATACTTCTCATCTATCTATCTATCTATCTATCTATCTGCTCTGCTTTTCGCTTTTTCTTGATATTCCTTAAAATAACAATAATTGCTTAAAGTCCTTTGTCCGTGAGATAAAACTAAAACAGAGTAAGCACAGGGTAACAACTATGTGTCGTCAAAGTTCGTAGACACGTACGATAATCACTGATTTTACTTTTGCAAAATAAAACTTACTTTCATTTTAAAAAATTGTAACCTTGTATATGAATTTTTCAGCAGCCTTCATTTGACCGCATGACAGTGTAAAATATTCCAAATGTGCGGTCGCCGAGCGGAGTGGCCACACGGTTTGAGGGGCCATATCACGAATTGCGCGGTCCCTCTCGCCGGAGGTTCGAGACCTCCCTCGGGCATGGGTGCTTGTGTTGTTCTTAGCACAATTTAGTTTTAGTTTAAATAATATGTACGTCTAGGGACTGATGGCCTCAGCAGTTTGCTCCCGTAGGAATTCACACACATGTGCGCCATCTGAATCCATGTGCAGGGAAATTGACTGTGATTTGGACACACGCCACCACTCCGTTTAAGTGCTTCCTCCTTAATCATACCTGCTTAGGCTCAGAATTTTTGCCTTCTTGCAAACCTTGGAAAATTAGCTCACGGACCTCATTTTAGATATTCTGGCGGTTTCACCTGGTCAACAAGTCATCTGCGCCTTTAACCAAGTTTGGTTATTTTTGAAAGCAGAAACATAGTGGCCTAAATCCTTCCAGATGAGGAACTATCAAGTGGCGCCCGACTAGTACGCCACATGTCGCCGAAATCTACGTGTCGCAAGGTCTGGTGTCTCCTTGTAAGACTTTTTAGACAGATTCAAAGTAATTCCATTTCATCTATTAAGGAAACCGCCTAGGAGACACCGCTGCTACTGTCTCAGGGCGTATCAAGTAAGAACGTCAGCAGACGTCTAAGGACACCATAATTCGATCGTAGTCGCTGTTATCTACAGTTCATAGAAAAGAGGGATGCACATGGAACTTTGAATGCTCAGGAACAGGTTATATTTATCTCCCGAAACCTCATTTGGTGTAGTAAGAGAACTTGTATTTTGTGAAGACTGCTAATGATTTCGTTGCATCCATCATCTATCACATGTAGAGCCCTTGATACTAAAATAAGAGAGATTATCGTTTGTACAGAAACATGTAGAGTTTCTCTTTCCTCCTAGTTCCATACGGTAGTGAAATGACTCATGTACAAGGGGCGTTCAGTAAGTAATGTAACACATTTTTTCTCCTGCAAGCAGTTTGGTTTTATTAAGGATTCCAATACAACATATTATTTCCCACTCTTTTGACTACAAGATCCTGTATTTCAATATAATCTCTGTTCAATGTGACAGCCTTACGCACTCTTACTGGGAGAGCCTGTACAACTTTATTGGTCGATGTCGTAGCCGACATCTTGCCGAATCAAAAACCTCCGCACCATACATGTATCTCCTGCCAAGTGCATCCTTCATTGAGCCAAACAGATGGAAGTCGTAAGGTGCGAGATACGGACTGCAGGGTGGATGAGGATGAACAGCCCGTCGACGTTTGGTGAGCTCCTCCCGGGTGCATAGGCTTGTTTGAGGCATTGCATTGCTATGGAGAAGAGGAAGATCTTTGCATTACCTCAAATGAGAGTGTCCGCACGTTTCAAAATCGCAGGATTCCCAGCCGTGTGCGGTCGGCGGGTACACGGGAGATCTGACAGGCTTGCGAGCCCTTGTTGCGATGATGACAAGCGCCTTGCCCAGCGAATCACCGTGCGTTTGTTCACTGCCATGTCTCCGTAGACATTTCGCGTGCGCCTATGAAAATCTGTGACGCTCTGGTTCTCCGCCAAAAGAAACTTTGCTTGGAGCGCACCTCTGTTACACAGACCACTTTGATGGTTATGCATAGCGCCGCTACTTGTCGGAACTTCATGAAACCATAGGGGCTGAATCGGGAATATTTAACGATGTCTAGCAGCAAATTCCTCGTTTTTGACCCTAAATTGGCCGAGAAAAAAATACGTTCCATTACTTTTTGAACGGGCCTCGTAGGTACGAGGTTCCCCTGGCAAGTAATGTTCAATGGCCCACGGAGAATACATGAAAATTTAGATGCGTCAGCGACGAAGTAAATGAATTTCACATTAAAATATATCATAGTTATGAGAAATTTTTTATACATTTAATACCTCGCAGTTGTGTAATGATTGTTGTTTACTTACGTTAGTAAATACGGAAATGTGTATTTCAGCCTTACAGGAAGACAAATGGGTCACTCCTATCGATCGACACGGTATCCCAGTCTCTTAACATTTCTTCCTTATTTAATTCTTTGTTATAGAATAATTACCCATATTTTCACGTATTTATGCGTTCAGCTGGAGTGTAAACAGGGATTCACGATTTGCGTCCGGTAACACAGAGTGGCTTCGTGTCTGCTTCAAGCGACATTCGTGCCACATTTAGCGCGTCAGCGTATCTGAGTCCATTGGCGCTGGACACCACCGCACTCGCATCAAGCAATTTCCGGTAGGCAGTCTGCGAGATTGGGGGCAACCGCCAAGCTAACTACGTTGCTCAGCGGTTAAACTTTTACCAGTAGTTATCAGCCAACATTTCTGAATACGTGTTCCACAAACTGCAGTACAGATCACTTGTAGCTATCCTATACATGTTCGATCATCACTTAAAATGAAGTTCGTAAGTTATCTTTTTGTTTGTTGTTGTCCTGTTACACAACGAAACCCTCACGTCACTGTACTGTAGTTGTCTACTACAGCCGCCAAAACGAAATGGCGGAGTCGACCGATACGAGGAATAGTGAAAAAGGTTTCGTCATCAGCTCGAAAGACTCAAGCTGATAACGGTGTTTTCTCTACATATCACCCTGAAGTGAGATATATTTTTACCTACTTTGGGAGGGCTTAGAAGTCTGCATTTTGGCTGTTCAGGAAACTTTTCATTCGAAAATCACCCTGCAATCATTCTGAATATGCCTACGATGCAGTGACTTCTCCTTCGGACAGAAGCTAAGTAGGCACTCTAGATACCATGTTAGCAGAATAAGAAGAGCGGGATAAAATTTGATAGCCGAAAGAAGCACGTGCGACTGTGTCTAGTGAAGAATGGACTATGGCGTTTTCGTACAGTACATCTGCTTTTTTGGGTTATAAAAATTTTGTCTCACCTCATAGTATTCTTCTAACATAGTAGGCAGTCACTTCTTCTCTTGCCTCGGACGGAGAAGCCCTTTGCGTAGCTGGCAATCCCCGAGTGCAGACGAGGTGATTTTCGTTGTGGAACGTTTTACGAACAGCCTAAATGGAGACTTCTAAAAAAAGGTCTCTTCCAAGCCATCACTGTAAAATAAAATAATACGTTCTGAAATACTTAACACTAATTTTGTTCCTCGTTGATTTTATTCGAGTTATAATAAAATGTATATGACTACTCCTCGTATGAACACTTCATTGAGATCACTAACAAGTACTCACTCATACAAGATATGCACACTTTATACATACACAACATTTTCATTTTTCTCCGGGACAAGGTTCTGAGCGAAGGATGTTGTCCCAGAAAAAAATATGGTTCCAATCCCGAGGTTCCGACCACGCACCTGGTAGGCCCCTTCCCATTTATTCATTTACTCCCAACTAGGATCCCCATTTGCCACACTATCAGCCTGGCTGGTACTCGAATAAATGGGGTTGATCTCAAAGAGACAGTCCACTCCACTCATAGGAGTGAAATAAAAACACCTTCATTTAAGTCCCTCAACAGACAGTAAATGTGACAGTCAACGCATATGGCTGCTCTAGGAGTGCAAAGTTGTATTTTGACGAATTATTGTGTAATGTATTCAGATATCATCTGATGATGACTTGCTAAGAAGAAAACAGTGTCACAACTCTTTTGTGATCTCAGACTGAAAAACAAGATAAACTTTTTTAAACAATAAAGAAACTCTAACACCTGTCGTGAGAAGATTTACTGATTGGTTCACAACTAGTTTCGTGAGTATAATTATAATGTCAGGTCTTTTTTATACATAGAAGCCGACTTTGATTAAACCATGTCCTCTGTTACAGCCTAAAAACACAGTCGTTAACAGCTTCACATTGGGAATGCGACTTTGTAGTCAAGAAACTAATTGTGAACTAACAGGACGTCAATAAATCTTCTCACGGCAACTGTTGTTGCTATTTATTATTAAAACTGATTTCTGCAGCTGTGGCTGCCCCACTCACCAAGTGATGTGTGAAATAAAAACATTTTGAGAAATATTACATTGCTGTTCCAATTGCAGCACACAAAAATAGTCAGTATACAAATTAATCAAAGAAAAGAATGAGGTATGAAACCAGTCAGAAGACTGATGACCACAAAGGGAAGTAACGGAAAGCGAGGTATCACACCTGCGTTGGCTCAGGAACGTTGCTTCGCAAAGACGAGCACTAATCGGTTAACATTGAGGTACTACATCCACCCTCATATTGCTTTTCCAAATGAGAGATGTTCTGGTCGGTTCGTTCTCCACGTCCATCAATATTGGCACCGAGGATATCTAGGAAGAAGTTCAAGTGATCATTCAAGAAAATGAAAGTGAAATGTTACATATGATAAGGTGGTGTAGTCTCAATAGCTCGATTGCTCTCTGCCCATGGTGGAGAAGTGCTGTTTTCAGACTGACTTTGCAGGCAGCTATGAACTAGCGCCATCCATAAACACTCACTTTCACATCGCGAAGAAGAATGTCTCACTCTTTTAATAACGAAATTTAAAGCTCAGCTCATTGCTTCAATCTGTATATAAATCAGGAACAAGTTCGTTGAATGTGGCTCATTTCATTCAAAGTGGAAAGGAGATTCTGCCCGGCAGGCTTAACTGTCTTCCGCACGTTGGTCGCTGTATTCGTCTTCATTCACTGTTACATTCTCCGTGACGTTATATTTCAGTAACATAATGCAAGCCATCATGCTGCCAGAGTTGCCCTGAACTACGTCGATATAGATGGTGTTCAGTGGTTGTCCTGGTCACCACTCCTCCTGTACCAATCGGAAGATCATTACTGATGTGTAAACGTACACACACAGTTACCATAAGTACACCCACTGACAGAACGGCGCACCCTAATAGACTGAACCATTCCAGTTGAACGAAAAGCACCAGTAGGGTCGCAGTAGAGACGTCTGGGTAACAGTGGAGTGAACATCCGTCACGCCACAATGGAAAATGTAGATAAGTTATCGGATATGCAGCATCATATTAAGTGCAGAAGGTTTGTCAACCATGGAAGTTGCACAACGTGTGCTTCGTAATCACAGTCAGTCCACCGTCGACAGGTGTACAGGATAATCAGTATCTATGGCTTTTGAGTCAGAGGAACCGTGGGATAACTGCTCCAGAACGGAGGCTACAGGACGTCAAGTTTGGCATCAAATTGATGGGAGAAGATTGCAAGTTGCGAATCTCCATTCCCGACGACCTTGGCAAGCACCACTTCGTGTACCAAACACGATGGACTCCGTTATGGAAAATGGGTGGCCGAGGATAGGTGCACGTTGTTGTTTAGGAAAGAAACTCGGGTCTGTTTGTACTTGCTTGGAGACAAGTCGGTAATGTCGAATGCCTCCAACACTGTGTCCAACATGTGCAACAAGGTGGTGGTGGGATGACGCTTTAGGGCGGCATTACATGAAGTCACCGTACACTTATCGTGTTTTTTGAGGGCCGTCTCCTGTTCCACGGTACAGGGGCGAGATTCTTCCAGCAATAGTGGAACTTTAGCACAAACATTTTGGTGTCAATTTTATCTTTGTGGATGATAGCTCGCTTGCTCATCGTGCTATTCTCGTGACCACGTTCCTTCAGCATGCTAGGATCACTAAAATGAAGTGGTTTGCCTGCTCCCCAATAGAACATTTGTGGGACTGATGAAACGAGCCCTCTTTAGATGACGACAACAATCACATACTTTGTGCAACTAGTGCAGAATCACCATAGAACAGTGGGACAATTTGGACCAGGGATGGGTTGAGAAGCCATTGATGGTATACAACGAAGGATTCAAGCCTGCATAGAAGCAAGCAGACCCGCATTGATATTGTTCAAGAGTGCTGTGAAAAAAACCCCGGTGGGAAACAGGTGAGTTAGTCGTTATACTTCTCTGAATTTCATGATATCGATACATTGCAAATGAATACGTACAAATTCCTCAGAGACAATTTTTGTTTGTTACTTTCGTTGTAAATTATGAAGGTTTACTTATATGGGTATACGTTTTATTTATTTTCTGTCTCCAGAATGAGATTTTCACTCTGCAGTGGAGTGTGCGCTGGTATGAAACTTCCTGGCAGATTAAAACTGTGTGCCCGACCGAGACTCGAAATCGGGATCTTTGCCTTTCGCGGGCAAGTGCTCTACCGCCTGAGCTACCGAAGCACGACTCACGTCCGGTACTCACAGCTTTACTTCTGCCCGCGAAAGACAAAGGTCCCGAGTTCGAGTGTCGGTCGGGCAAACAGTTTTAATCTGCCAGGAAGTTTCTTATTTTCTGTCTGTTTTTATCCATTCATTCGCCTAAGTAGTTTACGGGAAAGATTAAAATGTGGTCTGTTCAAAGCAGTCAAGCCTGTAGAGGTAGCGAAGAAAGATGAACATTAATTTTCTTATGCTTGTAAAAATCCCATCGGATGTACTGTCTGTATCCCCCCCCCCCCCCCCCCCCCCCCAATAATACAGAGAGGACGTGAATTTCTGTCTCGTTCACTAATCATGTGAAATATATTCATTCTTCTGGTACGAACTCAACTTCACTTACTAGTACCTTATTTCTTCTGATCTGTCTATGTTAACGGTTTCAGTATTACTTTGGAGGAGCAAGGAATTTAAGCAGAACAAGCTGCACGCAATAACATTTCTTCCCAAGAAGAAGAGGAGGTAAGTAACTTCAAGGCTCGAACAACTAGCATCTAATAATCCAATATTATATGGTACAAATTTTAGGTGTATACAAAAAATGATAAGCCTGACTGCCTGGAGTGCGTGCCGCTGTGCGTAAATTAGCAGAGATACACGCTCTCCAGCGAACTCACTATTGTTGCACCTCTCGTGCGGCGCCAGCAAATTTCCATTGTAATTATTATTCTTAAAATTATTAATTAGTCAGTACATACGATATCAACACGGAACTACAGAGGTGAGCAAAACTTTTGTTGATGAACATATTTTCCGTTATTTGCTGCACATGTTAATGTCACCAACCGAAACGTTATGTTCAAAGTGGTGACATTGCTTGACATCTACTTATAATGATGATAAACGCTATCAACAGCGGACATTGCATCCAGTACCTATAAGGCATTTTGGTGTAAATCAGACTACCTTCACCACAACACCTTACGCTGAATTACAACAACAAGCACCCAGGGATGCCCAAAATATTGAGTTTTTTCCACTGCGCAATACAGAAAATTTTCAAGGTTGAGCTCTCACATTTAACACATACATCACCAAATAAACGCTTACGTTTCACTATAACTGGCCTACTTCGGCCATAAAATATAGGCTTAGAATACAGATAAACATATGGCGGACATACTGAGTCATAAATTATAGTAATTGAGATGAGGTAGCATAAATATAGAGGCACCTACGTTAGTGTGTCAAAATTAGTCTTACGTAAATACTGAATAAGATCACAAGAGGGCTACAGTGAGAGGGGAGGGGATGACTTCTGAAGTCACAGATGGTGTTTGTTTACATAAGGACCATAAATCTTTGCGCAAGAAAGTACTGTGCCCATTACTGAGAGATTTCA
The DNA here is from genome assembly GCF_021461385.2 of Schistocerca piceifrons. Lineage (NCBI taxonomy): Eukaryota > Metazoa > Arthropoda > Insecta > Orthoptera > Acrididae > Schistocerca > Schistocerca piceifrons. The sequence continues at coordinate 301,128,816 of NC_060140.1, forward strand.
CTTTTAAAATCAGAGGAGAGATGGGATTGGTGGAAAGAGTAAGTTGAATGCCTCAACGAGGGGTAGAAACTGTTGGACAGAAGAAGAAAGGGATATGCCGGACGTAACTGATCCAGTATTACAGAGTTTCAAAGACTAGAAGACTTGCTATCAAATAAGGCGGGAGGTAGAGGTAACATTTTTTGGAATTTCTGAACTTACTGGGGAGAGTGACAATCGAACGGCTACTCGAGTTGGTGCGTAGATTGTATGAGACTGGATAAATATTATTCTACTTTCAGGAAAGTATCATCCACACAATCCCAATGATAGAAAGGGCGAGTAATTACGAAAAGTACCGTATAGTCAGCTTAATAGGATTATAGTTGCTGACAAGAGTAACATGCAGAAGAATAGAATACATAACAGAGAAACTCTTAGATGACAAGCAGTTTGGCTTTAGGAAAGATAAAGGCACATGAGAGGCAGTTATGACGTTACGTTTGTTGATGGTAGTAGGACTTTAAAAAAATAAAGGCATTTTAATCAGATTTTTCGATACAGAAAAAGCGTTCGGCTATGTAAAATGCTGTAAGATATTCGGAATTCTCAGAAAAATCGGTGTCAGCTTTAGGGGGTATTATAAATTAAGTATAAAAATAAGAGAGGGAATTATAAGGAATACGTCGATGTAAGAGGATGAGACAAGGATGCAGCCGTTCTCTCCAACTGTCCACTTTGTACATCGAACGAGCGATGTCAGAAATAGAAGATTTACTCATCAGTAGGATTAAAATGAAGGATAAAAGAATAACATGATTGACTGATGATATTCGATGGAAGCGAGATAGAATTGCAGGACATAGTCATGAAAATGGACACTGTACTGAGCATGGAATATGGACGGAGAGTGAACCCATGAGAAACGAATGTGATGAGGACAAGCAGAAATGATGGTGATATAAGTTACATCAGAATTGGTGACCACGAAGGAGTGGACGAGTTCTGCTGCCTTGGAAGCAATGTACGTCTGACGAAGCGTGGGGTACGTAAAAAGCAGACTAGTTTAGGCAAAGAGAGTATTCCTGGCCAAAAGAAGTTTACTAGTATCGAGCATTGGCCTTAATTTCTGAGAATGTACGTCTGGAGGAAACATAGCGCGAAAGTGAATCATGGACTGCAGGGAAGGGGGGGGGGGGGGGAGACTGAGGAAAAGAGACGTGATGCTATAAAATGATGCTGAAAGTTGGGTAAACTCAAAAGTAAGCTCAAAAACGAGGAGGTTCTCCGCATAATCGATGAGGATAGAAATATGTGTGAAATGTTGACAAGAATACGGGACAGGATGATAGAAAAGTCTTAAGACTTCCGGAGGTAACTCCCGTGGTATTAGAAAGAGCTGTAAAGGGTTAACACTGTACGGGAAGACCGACATTGCAATACATTCAACAAATAACTGAGAACGTTGGGTGTAAGTTCTGCTCTGAGGTGAAGAGGTTGGCACAGAAGAGGAAGTCGTGGCGACCCGCATCAGACCAGTCAGAGGCACCATAGAAAACAGGGTTCCTCTTTTATTACCTGCTCCCTTCGAATCAAATCAAATGGTTCAAATGGCTCTGAGCACTATGGGACTTAACTTCTGAGGTCACCAGTCCCCTAGAACTTAGAACTACTTAAACCTAACTAACCTAAGGACATCACACACACCCATGCCCGAGGCAGGATTCGAACCTGCGACCGCAGTGATCGCGCGGTTCCAGACTGTAGCGCCTAGAACCACTCAGCCACCCCTGCCGGACCTTCGAATCCACACCCAGCACGTTAGTTCAGTTAGTTCAAACCTTTTCAGTAGTCTGCTGTCCAGTCAAAATTAAAATGGTTGCTTTTCTTCCTGATACGGTAAGCAGTGTCAAAGCCCGTGCATCACAAAACATTACATTTTTCAGGGAAGGAGTCCTCGCTTCCACAAAGGGCATTATACCTCTCGTTATACTCTCTCCGTAGGTGACCCTGTTCCACAATGCCATTAAATCGCCACGTACATTAAATGCTAAGCGGTTCGTAATTACTCTGTCTATGTACTCTCAACTGTGTTACGTTTAACTGATTTTCCTGTTGCGCAATCGCCTTTGCGTAAAGAGAGCTAACTTTTCCACCGTTAATTTATGCGTACAAACAGGATCGATGCGTGTAGTGGTACGTCGGACAACAAAACTGTTTGTCCGGTGCTTTCGGCAGTCTCATTTTGGAGGTCCGCGGTTCAGCGAAAACCACAGAGTCACCCACAAAGCACACAAAAATGGCACTTGTTAAAAGGACCGTCATATGCGAATTGTTTGTGTGAAGCAGAAATCATTATTAAATGGGGATCATGTGTAGAGTGGAGCAGAATTAGTTGCAATATCATTTCTGTGGTGGACAGTAACGAGAGGCGGAGACTGATGGTAATAAGGTTCGAGTAATTGATACCAGCATTTCCGTAATTTTATGACTACTCTAAAAACTCTGTAGTCATACATGAAAGGCAATGAGAAATATTTATGTCCTACTGAACTCAGTACTATTGCGCTATATTATGTAATTTTCAATATGTTAAGTATATTGTGACCTTGAATAATGAATTTCTGGGCACTACTAACAGCAGCTACGACTGATGATTGTCCTACATTGTATAATACATAAGCTTTCATTTTCCAGTTTAAGAGATCAAATTTCTGTTTTTGGCTCACCTTGCACATAACTCAGTGCGTTGCGGTTTAACACGTAATTGAATAAAATATAACTTTCAATTTACATGTTTCATGTCCAAATCTCATCCATGGTGGCAGTATCAGGCACAATAACTTTTACTGTGATTTCAGCCATTCTAGCTGTTGGTGTTCAGTTAATTTCGGCGATATGTAGCCTTGTACGAATACGTTAATGTGAAAGCCTGATTGCTTATTTGTATTATCGCTGTACGTCAGGCAGCCTGTCATCTTTTATAATGATACCCAATGTTTTGATCGTAAGATTGATACATGTGTTGTCATATATTCCTGGCGCAGTCAGTCTGGCGTCGATCTGCAATGTATGGTTAGTTCACGAGCCAAGACGGTAAAAAGCGTTTCACTGGATGACCATCTTCGACTTAGCTATGCTGTAAAATTTTTGGACTATAAGACGATAACAATGAAAACAGAATAGTTTTGTCGAAACCGGTCACCCATTAAAAAGCTTTTTTAGCCATCCTTGCTTGCGAAGATTTCTTCAGTTACCGTAGATGTAGTGTCTAATACGCATCAGAGCCTAAAAAGAGTATTTTTATATCCAGTGGTCTTACGTGGTCCAGAACATCTTCACTGAAGGTATTCTTAAACTTTTTATTTCTACGCTAGAGCTACTCGTATACTTGTTCGTATACCGTTTACATCTCATATACATATTGAACTGGCTGGTGATTTCAGTTTGTTCAATTTTATTTCATTAACATACCGCATCACAGATTAATCTCTACTAGAGATATTCACAAGATTATAATATTGAATCCGCAGAATGTCACACATTGGTGGCAATACTTGCCTGAAAGAATGGTAGGAAACAGTGACATAGAGATCTCTTGTTTGGCAGCTTACATTCTGTGTAACTGAGTCCCTAAAACCTTAATTTATGTGTTTGAGAATACCACACAAATTATTCTGAAGCACCACCAGCATCGAGGTTACTTTCCCGATCTGATATTCATCTCGAGCGGGCGTAATACGTTGTGTTTCTCATTCTTACGTTAGATTTCACTGTAATACTATTTTGCTTTGCAGCACATAAAACCATAGCTACTGTCTATTACATTGCATGCTCGCCAGTTAATGTGGCAACTATTGTGGGTACATCTGAATATGTGTACCGTACGTATTGTAAAGCACTGTTATCCACAAGTTCACTGTGTTTTTATTTAAGTCTAAATGCACTTATTATTTCATAGTTTGGAACCATACGATGAATATGATGGATACGGGCTGACATTGGTCGGGAAGAAGGGTACTTTACCAAACTTCGGGTCCGAAATGACTTTCTACACTTCTGCTGCTGGAGTAGAGAATATACGAGTAAAACAATAAATACTGCACTGGAATTAAAAAAGAGAAAGAATAAGTTTCCATAACGAAATATGTTCACAGCTGATATCTCACTATTGAAGGAACAAGAAAATATTTTGATTTCAATGACTGAAATTTGCTGCACTGAAACAAATTATAGATAATCAATGAATGTAGCTAATATGAATTAGCTCCAGAATATGGTAAGCGTAATAAATGTACCACTGTATGAATGTTTCCTTGACATTTTACACTAAATAATATAGGCTAACGTCATTGGGGTAACAGGTTGTTCCACAGAAGACCCTCTTTGGTCACAAAATTTCGTTAATTTTGAAGCTAACTAATTATAGTAACTCATAAAATTTATGAGTTCAAGCTTTTCCGTGAAAACTGTGAAATATTGTACAGTACTAGTCGCCAAGCAAGCTGTTTTTCACGTCGGGGTGGAATGATCCAGGAGCGGTCGCTGTGGTGACGTCAAGTCGGGGAATCCCAGCAATAGCCGCGGCGGGTCCCATCTAATCCGGCCACGGGAGAAGCAGCGGAGGGTTTCCAGCTCCTCTGTCTGTAATGTGAGTCCTCATTGGCGGGAGTCCTCTTGGCGATACAGCGAGGCGCGGAGTGAGGGGCGGTGGCTGGGTGGACTTGTGGGGGGTTGGGGGGGGGGGGGGTAGCGGGAGGCGGATGACCCTTGCTATCTGGTAGCCAGCGTCCACTGGGGCCGTACGTCACGTTGACTGCAGGAGGGAGCTCAAGATAGCCCAGCCTGCTAGGAATTGGACCGTGCGCAAACGACTTCTGGAGAACACCGGACGCTTTCACAAGGGAAGAAATCCAGCGAGGGAACACATCCGATTAACGCTTCCTTCCACACAGCGTTGAAAACAAAATCCTTTTCCTGTAAGATTTCAGTCTTATTACACTGCATTTACATACCAACAATCGTTGCTTGTTCTTTTCGTGATAACCGGAGAGTAGCAAAGAGAAAATACAACAGAGATGTCAGTTTACTAAAGAGGATAGCAGTGGAAAAGCTATAATGTTGCGCTTCAATGGATGTCACTTTGAGCTTAGGCTAAAATGTTAACCCTCACACGGAAAAAAATGGTTCAAATGGCTCTGAGCACTATGGGAGCTAACATCTATGGTCATCAATCCCCTAGAACTTAGAACTACTTAAACCTAACTAACCTAAGGACATCACACAACACCCAGTCATCACGAGGCCTCAAACGGAGTTGTTACTTCTTTGTAGTATAAATAGTGTTGTGGAGTCCACAAGGGTAGCAATTCGTTTTTACCATGAAATGTAATTTATTTACTTTCATCAGAACATTTTTCATAAACTATATATATATATATATATATATATATATATATATATATATATATATATATATATATATATATATGAGTTTAACACAAAAAACTCGAAAACTTGAAACTCGAAACTTGAAATAAATCACGAAATAAAAACAAGTTTATGTATTCTTGCATAATACGGAACTGAAGTGAAACATACAAATTCTGACTAGTTTATTGTATTAGAATAGATACAGATCAGTAATTGATTGCTGTAAAGTGAACATATAGGGAGCACGTAATGAACTTCACACTTGAAGTGATTAAAAGAGTTTCACAGGATGTTCAGTCTTCACCGATGTTCTCCACTCCACACTCTTTACACATATCCAATAAGAGATTTGATAAACCAAAGAGTGCAGCAGGTACAATCTTGCTTGGGCTTTTTCTCACTAGTAAGCAGAGACACAGCTCATCGTTTCCTCTTTCAATCCAGAAAGGGTATTTGTGATTTTGGAAGAAGTTTTTCAAAAGCCCTGACATTGTCATTATTACTTCTTTTGGTAACCTGTCACTGATCAGTCTCTCGTTGACGTAGTGTTCAGTAAGCTGCCAGTGTATTGTTGGAGTATATTTGGGAAATAGCTATGTACTTCTTGCAGCATGTTTACGTAACATGTGAGTTAACTCCGTTTACGCTGAGAATTACGTAAAGGAAATTATTGCTGGTGTTCCTGTTTCGGAATTTGTACTTTTTGAATGATGCGTACTGAAAATGAAAATTACAGCTTCTCCTTTCTTAGAGAGGTAAAAAACAAATGTTCTGTCTTTTGAGAAGCTACACAGTGTTCAAAATTCTACATCGATATTAGATTGCTGGAATTCAGGCGATTAAGTGAGCAAAGCAATACTAATGAAAATAAATTAAAACACAGATTAAGCGTTAAAAGAAAATGATATTAATTTGGTAAGTAAATTCTGATCGTATAGAATACATGGGTTCAATAATGGCACCACTCAAACCCTACAGGTGTACACTGAGAAAGCCGATTTACTGACCATGCTTCTACACACATCAAAAAAAGTTTTTCATCACCTCGGTTCCGAGAGTTCCGGAACCTGTACAGAAAACTGGAATAGAGATCAACGTAAATATCTTTTCTGGCGTATTTATTGCTCATGAAAACCACATGTTGCATGTTTTACCACTATACATCGAGACATTTAGAGGTGGTGGTCGAGTTTGCTCTACACACCGGTACCTCGAATACCCACTAGCAGTTCCTCTTGAATTGATGCATGCCTGTATTCATCCTGACATATTATCCACAAGCTCATCAAGACACTGTTGGTCCAGATTCTCCCACACCTCAACGGCGATTCGGCGTAGATCCGTCATAGTGGTTGGTGGATCAAGTCGTCTATAAACAGCCCTTTTCAATCTATCCCAGGCATGTCCGATAGGGTTCATGTCTGGAGAACATGCTGGACACTCCAGTCGAGCGATGTCGTCATCCTGAAGGAAGTCGTTCATAATGTGTGTAGCGATGGGGCGCCAATTTTCGTCCATGAAGACGAATGCCTCGACAAAATGCTGCCAATATGGTTGCACTATCGGTCGGAGTATGGCGTCCACGTATCGTACAGCCCTTACGATTTTTCCATTACCACCAGCGGTGTACGTCGGTCCCACATAATGACACCGCAAAACAGCAGGGAACCTCCACCTTGCTGCACACTCTGAACAGTTTCTCTAATGCGTTCAGCCTGACTGGGTTGCCTCCAAACATGTCTCCGACTAGATTCTCTGGTTGAAGGCATATGCAACACTCATCGGTGAATATAACGTGATGCCAATCCTGAGCGGTCCATTCGGCATGTTGTTGGGCCCATCTGTACCGCGCTCCATGGTGTCGCGGTTGCAAAGATGGACCTCACCATGGCCGCCGGGAGTGAAGATACGCATCATGCAGCCTATTGCGCACAGTTTGAGTCGTAACACGACGGCATGTGGCTGCACGAAAAGCATTATTCAACATGGTGGTGTCACTGTCAGGGTTCCTCCCAGCCATAATCTGTACGTAGCAGTCATCCACTGCAGTAGTAGCAATTGGGCGGCCGGAGCGAGGCATATCATCGACAGTTCGTGTCTCCCTGTATCTTCTCCATTTCCGAACAACATCGCTTTCGTTCAGTCCGAGACGCTTGGACACTTCTCTTGTTGAGAGCCCTTCCTGGGGCAGAAGCGATCGAACCGCGGTATTGACCGTCTAGGTATGGTTGAACTACAGACAACATGAGCCGTATACCTCCTTCCTTGTGGAATGACTGGATCTGATCGGCTGTCGGACTCCCTTCGTCTAATAGTCGCTGCTCATGCATGAGTGTTTACGTCTTTGGGCAAGTTTAGTGACATCCCTGAATAGTCAAATGGATTGTGTCTGTGATACAGTGAACGTCTATCCTCAGTAGTTCTGGGAACGGGAGTGATGCAAAACTTTTTTTGATGTGTGTAGATTGTCTGCAGGCTAAGAGGTACTTATCAACTGTTGGCAAGGTGCGTGGAGCCGCCAATAATACAATGATCAGCAGATGAAATAGCAGGGGTGTACAGTTTCACAGTATAGAAAATGACCCCACAGTTCCGTCTGAGGCTTGAAATAAGAAGAACGCTCTTATACCAGAGGATAAAATTTAACGTTAAACGTATGGGCGAAATAATCCTTTTTTTAACTGCATAAGTGCCTGCAGTGTTGTATCATTGGCACTTTGTGTTCTCCTGCCGTGATATGTATCGGAATTTTACACTTATCAATTGCCAGCAACTGAACCAAAGACAGTAACATCTTTTCGTGCAACCTTGAGCTCTTAGGAATTACTATTGTACTACACAGTGAAACTATAACAGCTTCTCCAATACAATTTCAGTCCAGTCTCGAGTGGATTTTACAGTAACTAAGAAGTAATACGTCATTTACGACAGAATGATAGTGCCAGAATCTAGAAACAGAATTGAAGTATCATCTACATATATACACCGCAAGCCACCTCACGGCGCATTTTGTCGCATTATCACCAAACGGCGCTTTGTAGAGGGTAGTTTTCGTCCATTTGCGAATGGTCCATACAATGAAAGACTATCCATAAACCTGTGTTTGAGCTTTAATGAATTAGACTTTCTCGTCGTAATCATTTCTCGTGATTTATATGGGACGAGTCATGTATTTCCCAATTCTTCCTCAAGCTTAAGCTCTTGTACTTTTATAAAGATAACCTTTCCGGGACGTAAACAATAACTATCTTGTAGGGTGTGCCACTGCAGTTTGCTGAGCATGTCCGTAACGCTCGCACGCTGACTTAACGATCCCGGGACGAAACTTGCCACTCTTCAATGGAGCTTCTCTGTCTCTTCTATTGATTCCACTTGATATGGGCCACAGACTGATGAGCAATGCTCAAGAATCGAAGTGTTGTGCAACTCACATCTGTTGAGTGAAATACATTTTCTTAATATTCTTCCAGAGCATTTCCATTTTGCATTTTTTTTTGTTTGTTTTGTTTTTTGGTTCGTCAGTCTTCTGACTGGTTTGATGCGGCCCGCCACTAATTCCTCTCCTGTGCCAACCTCTTCATCTCTGAGTAGCACTTGCAACCTATGTCCTCAATTATTTGCTGGATGTATTCCAAACTCTGTCTTCCTCTACAGATGCATCTAGTATCATGGAAGTCATTCCCTCATGTCTTAGCAGATGTCCTATCATCCTGTCCCTTCTCCTTATCAGTGTTTTCCACGTATTCCTTTCCTCTCCGATTCTGCGCAGAGCCTCCTCATTCCTTACCTTATCAGTCCACCTAATTTTCAACATTCGTCTGTAGCACCGCATTTCAAATGGTTCGATTCCCTTCTGTTCCGGTTTTCCCACAGTCCATGTTTCACTACCGTACAATGCTGTACTCCAGACGTACATTCTCGAAAATTTCTTCCTTAAATTAAGGCCGATATTCGATATTAGCAGACTTCTCTTGGCCAGGAATGTCTTTTGGCCAGTGCTAGTCTGGTTTTGATGTCCTCCTTGCTTCGTCCGTCATAGGTTATTTTACTGCCTAGGTAGCAGAATTCCTTAACTTCACCTACTTCATGACCACAGTCCTGATGTTAAGTTTCTCGTTGTTCTCATTGCTACTACTTCTGATTACCTTCGTCTTTTTTCGATTTACTCTCAATCCATACTCTGTATTCATTAGACTGTTCATTCCGATCAACTGATCATGTAATTCTTCTCCACTTGTACTCGGGATAGCAATGTCATCAGCGAATCGTATCGCTGATATCCTTACACGTTGAATTTCAATTCCACTCCTGAACCTCTCTTTTATATCCATCACTGCTTCCTCGATGTACAGATTGAACGGTAGGGGCGAAAAACCACATCCTTGTTTGACACCTTTTTTAATACGAGCACTTCGTTCTTGGTCGTCCACTCTTATTATTCCCTATTGGCTGTCGTACATATTGTATATGACCCGTCTCTCCCTATACCTTACCCCAACTTTTTTCATAACCGCGAACATCTTGCACCATTTTACATTGTTGAACGCCTATTCCAGGTCGACAAATCCTATGAACGTGTCTTGATTTTTCTTTAATCTTTCTTCCATTATTAACCGTAACGTCAGAATTGCCTCTCTCGTCCCTTTACCTTTCCTATAGCCAAACTGATCGTTATCTAGTGCATCCTCAATTTTCTTTTACTTTCTTCTGTAAATTATTCTTGTAAGAAACTTGGATGCATGAGCTGTTAATCTGATCGTCTGATAATTCTCGCACTTGAAAGCTCTTGCCGTCTCCGGAATTGTGTGGATGGTGCTTTTCCGGAAGTTAGATGGTATGTCACCAGACTCATACATTCTACACACCAACGTGAATAGTCGTTTTGTTGCCACTTCCGTCAACGATTTTAGAAATTGTGATGGAATGTTATCCATCCCTTCTGCCTTATTTGATCTTAAGTCCTCAAAAGCTCTCTTAAATTCTAATACTTGATCCGCTATCTCTTCTGAATCGACTGCTTTTTCATCATCTATCACGTCAGACAAATCTTCCTCCTCATTTCATTTTCCATGTCTTCACATTTATCCTGCAGCCAAATCGTCTTAGCTTCATTGCACTTCCTATTTATTTCATTCCTCTGCATCTTGTATTTCTGTATTCCTGAGTTTCCCGGAACATTATTGTACTTCCTCCTTTCATCGATCAGTTTAAGTACTTCTTCTGTTACCCATCTTTTCTTTGCAGTTACCTTCTTTGTACCTATGTTTACCTTCCCAACTTCGGTGATGGCCCTTTTTAGTGATGGCCATTCCTCTTCAACTGTACTGCCTACTGATCTTTTCGTTACTGCTGTATCTGTAGCCTTAGAGAACTTCAACCATATCTTCTTCCTGCCTAATGTCTTAAACTTCAGCCTACTCTTCATCACTACTAAATTGTGATCTGAGGCTATATCTGTTCCTGGGTACACCTTACAATACAGTATCTGATTTCGGAATCTCTGTCTCACCATGGTGTAATCTAACTGCAATCTCCCAGTATCACCTGGCTTTTTGCAAGTATACCTCATCCTCTTTTGATTCTTGAACAGAGTATTCGCTATTACTAGCTGAAACTTGTTACGGAACTCAATTAGTCTTTTTCCTCTCACATGCCTTGTTCCAAGCCTATATCCTCTTGTAACCTTTTCTTCTACTCCTTCCCATGCAACTGCATTCCAGTCCCCAATGACTATTAGATTTTTACCTTCATACACTCTCTCTATCTCTTCATCTTCAGCTTGTGACGTCTTCTCGTATAACTGAACTATCTTTGCCGGTGTTGGTTTGCTATCGTTTCTGATAAGAACAACCCTGTCACTGAACAGTTCGCGCTATCACACACTCTTCCCTACCTGCCTAGTCATAACGAATCCTACTCCATTTATACCATTTTCTGCTGCTGTTGATATTGCCCTATACTCAGCTGACCAGAAATCCTAGTCTTGTTCACTGACCCCTACTATATCTAGTAGGTTGAGCCTTTGCATTTCCCTTTTCAGATTTTCTAGTTTCCCTACCACGTTCAACATTATAATCTTCCACGGTTCGGCTTATAGAACGTTATTATTTCGTTGATTATTTAATCTTTTTCTGATGGTAACCTCCCCATTGGCAGTCCACTCCCGGAGATACGAATCGGGGAATATTTCGGAATCTTTCAGCAAAGGAGAGAGTATCATGACACTTCTTGAATTACAGGCCACATGTCCTTTGGATACAAGTTACGTGTCTTTAATGCAGTGGTTTCCATTGCCTTCTGCAACCCCATGCATTTGATCATTGCTGATTATTCCGTCTTCAGGGGCCGTTTCCCACTCCTAGGGCAAGAGAGTGCCCTGAACCTCTGTCCGCTCTTCCACCCTCTTTGACAAGGTCATTGGCAGAATGAGGGTGACTTCTTATAACGGAGGTCTTCGGCCGCCAATGATGGTGATTAATCAAAATTTAAGCAGCTGCGGGATTCCTTTGTTTTCCATTTTTTCTTATTTTCTGTTTTTTTTTTTTTTTTTTTTTTTTTGTTCGATATAGCTTGTTGCGTTTAATTTGGACGGACGTCACAAGACATCCATTCAAGTTGATCGTTGATTTCTTCACTCAGTTTTTTTTATTACAGAGAGCACACAGCCCTCTGACCGAACACGCTGAGCTATCATGCCGGCGATTCGAACCCATGACAGAAGACGTTTTGATTATGAATCATGGACGCTACCCCTAGGCCACAGGTTCTACAATTTTGCGTCTACTTTACTACAATTAGTTTTATGTGCTCATTAGACTTGTTCCAAGCCGTTATGCCTAGATATTTTACAACGGTTATTGTTTTCACTGATTTTTAACTATTAGCTCTCTCAAAGAGTAATGGACCTCTTTGCTATTAATGCACAATTCACTACATTTCTTGATAATCATTGTCAACTGCCAGTCAGTGCATCAGTCATCCACGTCGTCTCCCTGCGCTTTACTATATTCTGGTTTGCAGCCATCCTATCTACTACTTAATCGTCTCCGAACTGTCGTCTGGTGTTTTCAACGTTAACTAGCAGATCATATACACATGCTGCAAACGTAAATCAACTGAGGTTGCCGGCCGCGGTGGTCTAGGCGCGCAGTCCGGAACCGCGCGACTGCTACGGTCGCAGGTTCGAATCCTGCCTCGGGCATGGATGTGTGTGATGTCCTTAGGTTAGTTAGGTTTAAGTAGTTCTAAGTTCTAGGGGACTGATGACCACAGATGTTAAGTCCCATAGTGCTCAGAGCCATTTGAACCATTTTTCAACTGAGATTGAAACGTCCCCTTGGAAAATTTTATGAATTAATGTGCTGATAAACCTCTACGTTATTTGATTTTCAAACATCTGAGCAAACTGAACGTACTCAGACATTACTCTCTTTACTTATTCTGATCAACACTAAACTGACACACAATATTTTAAGCGCAACGCAATCTGACTTTCAATAATCCCTACAAAAGATTGGCCCTGACTAACAATAACCTATGCCTTTCATGAATCACCTACCTCACAAAAATCTTCGTTACTCGAACTACTGCAATACAGCGAGCGCCACTACTGCCAGGTAAGTAAAGGATTCTAACTACTGAAGACACGAACTTCTGATAGACATAGTTCGCAAATGAAAGATTTTGATAGAGAACAAACAATGTATTTATCTCACTAATGTTCAAAAGTTTTCATATACACTCCTGGAAATGGAAAAAAGAACACATTGACACCAGTGTGTCAGACCCACCATACTTGCTCCGGACACTGCGAGAGGGCTGTACAAGCAATGATCACACGCACGGCACAGCGGACACACCAGGAACCGCGGTGTTGGCCGTCGAATGGCGCTAGCTGCGCAGCATTTGTGCACCGCCGCCGTCAGTGTCAGCCAGTTTGCCGTGACATACGGAGCTCCATCGCAGTCTTTAACACTGGTAGCATGCCGCGACAGCGTGGACGTGAACCGTATGTGCAGTTGACGGACTTTGAGCGGGGGCGTATAGTGGGCATGCGAGAGGCCGGGTGGACGTACCGCCGAATTGCTCAACACGTGGGGCGTGAGGTCTCCACAGTGGTCGGCGGAAGGTGCACGTGCCCGTCGACCTGGGACCGGACCGCAGCGACGCACGGATGCACGCCAAGACCGTAGGATCCTACGTAGTGCCGTAGGGGACCGCACCGCCACTTCCCAGCAAATTAGGGACACTGTTGCTCCTGGGGTATCGGCGAGGACCATTCGCAACCGTCTCCATGAAGCTGGGCTACGGTCCCGCACACCGTTAGGCCGTCTTCCGCTCACGCCCCGACATCGTGCAGCCCGCCTCCAGTGGTGTGCGACAGGCGTGAATGGAGGGACGAATGGAGACGTGTCGTCTTCAGCGATGAGAGTCGCTTCTGCCTTGGTGCCAATGATGGTCGTACGCGTGTTTGGCGCCGTGCAGGTGAGCGCCACAATTAGGACTGCATACGACCGAGGCACACAGGGCCAACACCCGGCATCATGGTGTGGGGAGCGATCTCCTACACTGGCCGTACACCACTGGTGATCGTCGAGGGGACACTGAATAGTGCACGGTACATCCAAACCGTCATCGAACCCATCGTTCTACCATTCCTAGACCGGCAAGGGAACTTGCTGTTCCAACAGGACAATGCACGTCCGCATGTATCCTGTGCCACCCAACGTGCTCTAGAAGGTGTAAGTCAACTACCCTGGCCAGCAAGATCTCCGGATCTGTCCCCCATCGAGCATGTTTGGGACTGGATGAAGCGTCGTCTCACGCGGTCTGCACGTCCAGCACGAACGCTGGTCCAACTAAGGCGCCAGGTGGAAATGGCATGGCAAGCCGTTCCACAGGACTACATCCAGCATCTCTACGATCGTCTCCATGGGAGAATAGCAGCCTGCATTGCTGCGAAAGGTGGATATACACTGTACTAGTGCCGACATTGTGCATGCTCTGTTGCCTGTGTCTATGTGCCTGTGGTTCTGTCAGTGTGATCATGTGATGTATCTGACCCCAGGAATGTGTCAATAAAGTTTCCCCTTCCTGGGACAATGAATTCACGGTGTTCTTATTTCAATTTCCAGGAGTGTATATATCAGTTCATGAAATCCAGTATTACAAATTTACTCTTCCTGATGGACACACGTCCAGATCGTCCGCTCTTAAGATTCTGCCATCTCTCTCCCCACATCCACCACTGCTGGCGGCTCACCTCCAACTGCGCCATGCTATGTGCTGTTCACATCCAACCGCCCAACACTACAATAGCGAATATTTCAACAGCGCCAACCCGCCACAGACTGCACACAGCACAGTCAGTGATTTTCATACAGAGCGCTACATGGTGTTACCAACATAAAAACCTAAACAGCCTACTTACAAGGCACTCTCGAAATTACTTTTTAATCTGTCGATTCCTTCAGGTTAAGTACGACACGTTAAAACCTTTCCATTAATTATTTCTATTAATTATATCCGTATCTAGTAACAACTTTTTCGAATACCAAAGGACAGTGCCTTCCTATAGTCAAGTAAGACGGTATAGGCTCTGAGCGCCACAGATACTGGGACCAACAGAATGAGCCGAGTGAGCAATGCGAGACATTTTCATCGATACCTGCCGCTCTAGCGTAAAGTCTTTGGCCCGTTGCCTGGTAACTGGGGCTCGGGTGATCCCGCTTGTAGCAACGTCGTAGTGCTCCGCGAGGTTAAAGGCTCACAGATGAGCTCCGAGGAGATGGTTGGTTGAGCGTCCACTGCGGTACTATGAGACTTGTGGGCAACGCTTAGGTGACGGCTCCGTGCAATGGCCGAGGGAGTGCCTTCGGCAATTGGATCTGCTCGGAGTAACCAAGCGGAAGTGTTACCTGTTAAAGTTTCCGTCAAGCTGTTCGAAGTAGCTGACTGCTTACTGCTTTGACAGCGGCGAGCGCCAGTAGTGGTCTAAGTCCGTGAATTTGCTGCCCAGCCTGATGGTTCAAATGGCTCTGACCACTATGGGACTTAACATCTGTGGTCATTAGTCCCCTAGAACTTAGAACTACTTAAGCCTAACTAACCTTAGGACACCACACACATCCACGTCCGAGGCAGGATTCGTACCTGCGACCGTAGCAGTCGCGCGGTTCCGGACTGAGCGCCTAGAACCGCTAGACCACCGCGGCCGGCTCCAGCCTGATGGACAAGATGCATGTAGCGGTTTTAATTTCATCCTGGATCAGCGTGGAAACTCTGGTGAACATCTGCTATACAACCATAGGTGCTGCGGAGGAGAATTTGAGAAAATGCCCTAAGGTTCCTCCAACCAGGTTATCGAGACACATTGCGCTGCAATACTGTATGGTTCCAACCCGTGTCGGTGAGTCGTTAAGCCCTCTTCTTGTAGTAAGTCTGTATCTTCTTGTTAAATTTTCTGCCTCACGTTTGACAGAGGTTAGTCTTCTCAGTATACAAGCAGTTGGCCAGCGAACGCACGTTGTCCATATGTATCCTTTTCAATTAATTAAAATTGCGTGAGGCAGGTGACAATGACAGAAGTACCATTCTCGTTTATTATTACTTGGCTTTAGACTTGTTCTTTGCCGCTTTGAAGTTAACTAATTTTTATAGTTAGATTCTTGTGGCATCTCACGCTAGTGGGCGTTTGGTTATTGCTCTCTGTTGTTTCTTTATCTTTTGTTTTGCTGTATGAAGACTAAATATTTGACCTGCTTTGTGTATTGCAAATGTAAGTTCAATTCTGTGTGCTTGTCGAAGCAATATTTCAAAACTGAAAGACTTTTGGGGTGTCTCTGGCAACCTCTTAGCGTTTACAGGCCTTGGCATTGTAAGGAATTTAAAATACTAAAAGATAGCCCACTGAATTGCCTTGCTCCCTAAAGGTTTCTGTTGAAGAACTACTTTCTAAGCTTCGGTAACTCATTTGAAGCATAGTTGGCCACCAGAGACGGACTGTTATATCCGGATGTTCTTTCTTTTGATAATTTAATATGATCTCTGTCACAGCTAGTTACCAAATGCTATTTTCTTAAAGTTTGCTGATCTTGGTTCCTGACTGAAGCGAGCTACTAATTGTAACAGTTCTAAAATTGTATTTTAGCTCATTGGTCGGCCTTAAGGCGCTTACTTGAATACTGTGTTTCTATTGTCCTTTAGGCGGCTGTTTTATTGCTTGTACCCCCATTATTCTGAGTGTATACCAGAAATGTTAACGCAATATAAAATGCTTTCCTAAAATGTCCGCTTGTAACATTAGGGCATACAAACTTCTTATTACTTTTCATGTTTCAGTTTACTGTTAAAGAAACGAACTGTAAGTGCATCGGTTCATTTGATCCACTACCTTAGCACTCAATAACCTAGCTCTGTACCGGTTCACTAAGTACAGCAAACTCTCTGTTTACGGAGCCATTGTTGATTTATGTTGAGGACATTTTTGATTCCCGAAAACCTTAAAATGCGATGGCATATAACATGCTCCAAAAGTCTACAACAAATTGACGTCAACGATTTGCGCCTGTACTTATATCCATCTGTCCGATGACTCCTCTTCAGATCTAACAAAGAATCACAATGTCTTCATCTTCGTCTTTTATGTGATTACTTGATAAATACAATTGCATACAAAAGGATGGTTGCAATAACACCATAGGTCTACTTCTCTCGATTCTTACCATTTGTTAGGTGGATCCGCTGTGTATGAAGGAAATTTAGAAAAGAAGTTCTTGTTGTAACTGATGATGGATTTAGTGCTTCGTTGTCCATTATTTCGTAGGAAGTACATCCGCATTTAGTTAGTGATTCCTGGACGTTTTTGTGGTGTGGTAAGTGCATTGTGACATTTTCCATTGCAAGTCCTGCATCAGACAGGTGAGTAACAATTGTCGAATTCTTCTGTTAAGTAGGAGAGCCGCCTTTTTAAAATTTCTTCTGTTGTCACTTTCAAATTCTGTCTTCCCAGGGTAATAACATCATCGTCTGCAAATTCACAAACTCCAGCTTCTTTGATTGTATTTGTCAATATAATTGAATGTGTACACTCTATGCCGTAATTCATTCTTCGACGCCTACATTTACATGATTACTCTGTAATTCACCATAAAGTGCCAGCAGCGCATTCATCGAACCACCTTCAAGCTGTTTCTTTTCTTTATCGTTACTCTACCGGTGAGCGAGCAGGGAAAGCAAACACGTAAATCTTCCCGTACCAGCTTCGATTTATCTTATTTTATAGCAATGATCATTTTTCCCTATGTAGGTGAGCGCTAAAAAATATTTTCGCATTCGGAGGGGAATTTGCTGATTGGAATTTCGTGAAAAGATTCTAGCGCAACGAAAAGCGCCTTTATTTTAAAGATTGCCAATCCAACTCGCGTATCATCTCCGTGACACTCTCTACCCTGTTTCGCGATAATGCAAAACCACCTGCCGTTCTTTCGATTTATTCGACGTCCTCCGTCAGTCCTTTCGGTTGTGTTTCCAGCACAACACACCAATATCCAGAAGGGGACGGACAACGGCCGTGGATTCAGTCCCTTTAGTTGTACTGTTACATTTTGAGTGTTGTGCCAAAAATCACAGTCTTTGGTTCACTTTCCCCAAAACATTATTTATGTTATTGTACCAATTCAAGTTAATCGTAACTGACGCCTATAAATATTTAGTTGAGTTCATAGCCTTTATATTTATGTGATTTATATTGGAACTAAAATTTTGCGGATTCCTGTTAGTACTCGCATGTATGACTTCACACTTTTATTTAGAGGCAATTGTCACTTTTCGCGCCATAGAAGTATCTTGTCTAAATCATGTTGCGACTGGTTTATACCACGAGCTGACTTTGCGAAATGGTAAATAACAGCATCATCTGCAAGCAGTCTTAGAGGGCTGCTCAAATTGTCTCGTAAATCGTTTATATATCCGAAGTTGAGGAACAGCAAGCAGCCTATAACGCTTCCTTGGGGAATGCCAGATATGACTTCTGTTTCATTAGATAATTTTCATTCGGCTACAGCATACTTTTAGTTTTCTAACAGGAAAACACAAATCAAGTCGCAGAACTGAGACGACACTCCATACGCACACAATTTGGTTAGAAGTCTCTTGTGAGGAACGGTGTCAAATAACCTCTAGAAATCTACTTCGAGTGGATAAAGAGACAATTGTGATTCACAAGAACAGTGTTTCTGAATTCATGCTGACAGCTGGTCAATAAATCGTTTCCTTCGAGGTAATCTACAATGTTCGAATACAGAATATGTCCCAAAAGCCTTCTGCAAATCGGCTTTAGCAGTATAGGTCTGTAATTCAGCGGATTACTCTTACTTCCTTTCTTGAGTATCGATGTAATCTGTGCCGCTTTCCAGTCTTTTGGTATGTATCTTTCGGCGAGAAAGCAGCTGTATATGATTGCTGAGTATGGAGCTATTGTATCAGTGTACTGTGAAAGGAACGTAATCGGCATACAGTCTGCATCGGGAAACTTGGCTTTATTGTTTTAAGCTGCCTCGGTACACCGAGAATATTTGCTTCGAAGTCACTCACGTTGGCAGCTGTTCTTGATTCGAATTCTTCTTCTTCTTCTTTGGTGAAGGAATCTCAGAATCCGCACTTAGTAACATTGCATGGCACCTATCATCGGTGGTATTACGGTGAAGGTATTGATTGCGCCTTGCTACTGGTGCGCTTTACACATGATCACAGTCGCTTTGGATTCTCTGTCAGAGTTCGAGGCAGAGATTCGTTGTGGAAACGCTTAAATTCGTCTCGCATTCAAGTCCGCGCTAGGTTGCGATAGTCAGTAAAAAATCGCCAATCTTGGAGATTTTTCTTTCTTTTGAATTCGGTATTCTTTTTTTCATTTTTTTCACAACAGTGGTCTACCGATTTAGTGTACCATTGGAGAACAGTACCATCCATTATTATTTGGTATAAATCTCTCAGTTCCCGTCAATATTTTTTCTTCGAATTTCAATATCTGGCCCACGCTTACACAGTCCGTTTGGAAGGAGTGAATACTGTCTCTTAGAAAAGCGTCAAGCAATTTTTATGTGCTTTTTTCAAATATATGTAACACGCGTTTATTTTTGGTGGATTTGGATGCTACGGTATTCAGTCGTGTGACAATCAGCTTGTGACCACTAATTCCTGTATCCGCCATGACGCCGCCTATTTGTCCACATTTAAAAAAAAATTTCGGAGAAAGTATTTAGCACGATTTCGGACGACGTTTTATGCCTACCACCGGCTTCTTGGTTTCATACTACTCAAGAACTATGTAAGACCCTTAAGTTTCTTACCTGTTGTTACTTCTGAATGTGCTTACTGTTTATAACTGTGCTGTCTTCACTGTCATTTGTGCTCATTGTTAATTGCTAATCCACTGAATGTGCGATACGGGCTACCAAAAGGACAGTACATAATAAAATATTACTTCCTGTGCGAATGCTTTTTGTAGGGAAGTTACATGATTACGTTTGTAGGTGGTTTTCCAGTATGTAATATGTGAAATTTTGTAAACAGACCAATCACCATTCCTCTGATCCAGCTGGGCATTATGCCCAACTGAGGTTGGATGACACACAGCATTATTTTGAAACAATGATACAGTTTCTGAGTCTGGCTCGAGATCGAATCTGGTCCGGTTATCCGAGACAGGGGCGGAATGAAACACCACTGTTTCGAAACAGTGACCCACAGCCGTTCCGAAACACTGAAACAGTTCCACGTATCGATACACTGTATCGAAACGTAGAAACAGTGGCCAAGTCTACTAGGCTGGAAATATTTTTCCGGAATAATGTAGCAGTGAAGTACAATGCTTCAATTGCTTTAAAAGATTAAAGATCTGTCTGCCATTTCTATTAAGGAAAACATGATAACAGTAATAAATTAAAACTTAACAACGTTTCATTCTTAGTACGCAGTAAAAATTGAAGAGACCTGATCTGCTACATAAGATGCCTTTATTTATTTGTAGCCCTTAAAAATGTGCAACTGGCGATCGATGGCACGCTAACTATAGTCAGCTCACAGCCAGAGTTTTTCATTGTGGCATTGCCTTATCCTATGAAAGGTTAATATCACGCAAACCAAGAAGAAACAGCTTAGCTACCAGAGCTTAATCCGACAGATATCGTTCGGGTTCTGTCCCAATCAGCGGCTATGTAAACCAGAAGTGAACGTCTATTCCAACCAGCTGCGTCCCCCATGCCATTACGCCAGGTGCTACACTCATACACAGATTACTAAAAACTATGGCAGCGTTATTTCTTATGTCCGAAGGAACAGACCACCCACACAGTCCGCAACTACGAAACATTAAATGTAAATTGAAGGAGATCACTTCAGTCAGCTGCAGTGGGACTTGACTCAGAATCAACAACGACGAGTGAAAATCTGTATCACACTGGGGTTCGAAACTAGGATCGCCTGTTTACTAGGCAGGTGCGTTAACGCATCCAGGACACAGTGTTACCACAATTGCGGCCGATCCAGATTCCCACCTAGTGCCACCTATCCGCACTCCCTGTCCATCATACTCTCGCTCGCAACTCTGAGATTCCCAGATAAGATCGGGCGTATTTTTGCACCCGAACTGAAGAAGGTGTATCCATTGCTAAGCTAGGTGTATCAAATACACTATGTGATCAAAAGTATGCGGACACCCACAGAAACACATGCTTATCATATTAGGTGCATGATGCTGTCACCTACTGCCAGGTACTCCATTTCAGCGACCTCAGTAGTCATTAGGCATCGTGAGAGAACAGAATCGGGCGCTCCGTGGGACTCACGGAATTCGAACGTGGTCAGGTGATTGGCTGTCATTTGTGCCATAATCTACACGCGAGATTTCCACACACCTAAATGTCACTAGGTCTACTGTTTCCGATGTGATAGTGAAGTGGAAACGTGAAGGGACACCTAAAACAGAAAAACGTACAGGCCGACCTCGTCTACTGACTGACAGAGACCACCGACAGTTGAAGAGGGTCGTAATGTGTAGTAGCCAGACAACTATCCAGAGCATCACATAGGAATTCCAAACTGCATCAGGATCCACTGCAAGTACTATTACAGTTAGGCGGGAGGTGGGAAACTCGGATTTCATGGTAAAGCGGCTGCTGATAAGCCATACACAAAAAAAAAAATGGTTCAAATGGCTCTGAGCACTGTGCGACTTAACTTCTGAGGTCATCATTCGCTTAGAACTTAGAACTAAATAAACCTAACTAACCTAAGGACATCACACACATCCATGCCCGAGGCAGGATTCGAAGCTGCGACCGGAGCGGTCGCGCGGGTCCAGACTGTAGCGCCTAGAACCGCACGGCCACTCCGGCCGGCTAGCCACACATCACGGCGGTAAATGCCAAACGACGCCTCGCTTAGTGTAAGGATCGTAAACATTGGACGACTGAACAGCGGAAAAACGTTGTGTGGAGTGACGAATAACGCTACACAATGTGGCGATCTGATGGCAGGGTATGGGTACGGCGAATGCCCGGTGCACGTCATCTGCCAGCGTGTGTCGTGCCAACAGTAAAATTCGGAGGCAGTGATGTTTTGGTGTGGTCGTGTTTTTCATGGAGGGGGCTTGCACCCCTTGTTGCTTTGCGTGGCACTATCACAGCACAGGCCTACATTGATGTTTTGAGCACCTTTTTGCTTCATACTGTTGATGAGCAATTCGGGGAAGGCGACTGCATCTTTCAACACGAGCGGAATTCCTGCTCATAATACACTGCCTGTGGTGGAGTTGTTACACGACAATAACGTCCCTTTAATGGATTGGCCTGCACAGAGTCCTGACCTGAATCCCATAGAACACCTTTCGTATGTTTCGGTTCCAGGCTTCACCTCAGTACCACATTCAGTGAAGAAGGGGCTGCCATTCCCCAAGAAACCTTCCATAAGATGATTGAACGTATGCCTGCAAGAGTGGAAGCCGTCATCAAGGCTAAGGGTGGGCCAATACCATATTGAAGTCCAGCATTAGCGACGGAGGGCGCCACGAACTTCATTTTCAGCCAGGTGTGTGGATACGTTTCATCACATAGTGTATATGAAAGCGTGGTGTCTGTTTTTTTCGGACATGTAGCTCTGATTTCGCATAATGTACTGATGCAACTGACAGCAGCGATTCCCTCCATTCCCTTTCCTTACCTGTCTCCCCCAGTCCAACATCAGTTTACATATTGGGCTTTCAATAGATAGCAGTGTGGCTGGGAGTGGAAGTGTTAATTGGGATGAAGGATAGGTGGCGCTCGATGAGAATGTAAACCGGTCCTGAGGTGTGCCGAGATAGTCCGCGCAGATGCAAGAACGCTATGTCCCAGAAGGCACAGTGGTTCAAATGGTTCAAATGGCTCTGAGCACTATGGGACTTAACATCTGTGGTCATCAGTCCCCTATAACTTAGAACTACTTAAACCTAACTAACCTAAGGACATCACACACATCCATGCCCGAGGCAGGATTCGAACCTGCGACCGTAGCGGTCACGCGGTTCCAGACTGAAGCGCCTAGAACCGCACGGCAGAAGGCATAGTGGTTAACGCATCTGCCTAGTAAGCAGGAGATCCCGTGTTCGAATCCCGCTCCGGTACACTTTTTCACTCGTGTTGCTGATTCTGCTGTAGTGTCTCACTCCAGCTGGCATCAGTGACCCCCTTCAATTTACGTTTAACTTTATTTCTACGCGGAGTCTTCAGTCACGGCGGCGTCTACCGTGATACTGTACGCAGAACCAGGACCTCGGTGTACCTCTCTCCGCTACCACGTCAAGGGGATTCGCATTAATGCTCGCCTCGCTATAGACTTTGTTGCAGTGTCTGTCTGGCTACTTGTCTTCCGCCAGACAAGGCTGTTTCGTTATGCAGTATACGTGGCGTGGCTGTAAGATTCTGAATGGGCAGGTGGGCAATGCACCTATCCTCTGACGTTGGTGCCAAGGGGCAGCTGGTTATTTTACGTGGCTTTCAGTGTGGCTCTCCCCGGCACGTCGGTTCCGCGTTCGTTATCACTATCATGTGATGCCTACCAACACGAACATCAATATCGTGGAACAATAATCCTTTCTCGACAGGCCGCGGTCCGGCCACTTTAGAACTACGACATGCAGTGGTAAATGCTTCTCGTTCTTACACAAGGCATAAAACAAAATACAATATCCTCCCAAACAAACAACATCCCGAAACGATATCTGCATGGAAAATGGTTCAAATGGCTCTGAGCACTATGGGACTTAACATCTGTGGTCATCAGTCCCCTAGAACTTAGAACTACTTAAACCTAACTAACCTAAGAATATCACACACATCCATGCCCGAGGCAGGATTCGAACCTGCGACCGGAGCGGTCACGCGGTTCCAGACTGAAGCGCCTTTAACCGCACGGCCACACCGGCCGGCTATCTGCATGGAAATACCAGCTGCATGGTATTTCTTTTCATTCTAAATATAAATGGTGTTAGGCCTACCTGCTTTCTTCGGTAGCATTTAAACGCTTCTTTGCATATCGAGGCATGTAGTTCACTTCCTGTCAATTTGATGTCAGTGACCGCCGTCTCTGTCGAGAAAATTCCTTGGAAGGAGAGACAGGTTTCGTGCTCTTTTCATCATACTCCTAAAGTCTGCCAAGTTCTATGAAGGGGGTTGCGAGTTTCTAAGGAGGACACACATGTTATTGATGCGCTCAAAGTCCAATGTAAAGCACCCAGGCTGACGGGATGAACGATTGTTTCCTCTTTGTTTTCGACACCTGGCAGACATTTCAGTTTTTTTCAGTAAGACTCGAAGTTTTGTTGTGTACTTAATTTGTGAATGATCACGTTATAATTTGGTGACACATGCAGTTCTCAACTACTGCTCACTGTAGTATGGCAGACGCCCAAAGTCGTGTCCGCCTAATTCTTTTGAGCAGTGTATTTATTTGTGTGAAAATCTTACCTGCTGGAAGTCCCCCCATATTTCATCGGTGCAGAAGCCCCAGAGTAAAAGCTATGATGTTTCAGAAGAAAAGGAAGATAATTTTTTAACGTCCCGTCGACTTGAGGGCCATTAGAGAACGATCACAAGCTCAAGTCATTTCAAGGATGGGGAAGTAAATCTACCGGGCGCTTTCTAAGCTACCTTCCCGGTATTTAGTGATATCACGTAAAACATAAAAATGAATCGCTAGACGCGGATTTGAACTGTCGTTCTTCGGGATGAGCTAATACTGCGTCACCTCACTCCGTACTGATGTTGCGGATTGACAAGTTTTAATACTCTACGTGCAAATGGTAAGCTTGTTCTCGTGAGTATACTGATCGGAAGCGGAGGTTTGACACAAGAACCCCTGATCGAGAAGTGTGATGAATGGTCCTTCGAGACACACACTGGCAATAGCGTGGAATACGTCCAGGAGGACGACACAAAAATTTACTAGTGCTTCGTTGTGTTCATCACCTCTTCCATTCGCGCCTAGATTTGAACTGTAAGTCATTAACCGAGGTATGATCTCTTGTTAGTTACAGTTGGAAGAAATAATAAAATCTCGAACTGGGAATTGAAACGACTCCTCATCATCGACTCCAAGGTAACTGCCGTACACAATGGAGAGCTACACTAAAATAGAAACTTGAACGAGAACAGATCATCTCTGAAATTCGACGAGAGCTTTCGAGTAAACGAGTTCCCATTCACATGTCGGAAAATCATCCCCACCCCTAGATACTGTCGGACAGCGGGAAGAGGAAGTTGCTTAGATTTTCCGTGTGAAGAGTAACATAATGTACGGTTTCTTATCGTGACCTGGTGCCGTGTTATGAACGGCAGCTTGTCGAGCATTCACAGAGACAAGTCTACGTTGCTCAGACCACAGTCCTAATAAATCTCTTTGTGACAGCAATGTGATGCGGAAAGACTCGATCAAGACCTGAAATGGCGATGCTTTGGTATAGTGTTTTGCTGTTGTCTGACCTATGTCTCTCTGGTTAGCCAGGAGATTTTCGCTCAAATCATACTTCAACCAGACACTACTTCGAATGTCCCAATTTCCTTTCAAACGCCAAATCTTGCCTATAGGTAGGGGATTATTTACCCGCTTTGGAATCGCGCTGGGTTTCATATAGGCACCAGCAACGCCCACAAATCGAAATCTTTTTCATCCATTCTAATGTTTGGAACTTATGATAAAGGTTGATCTTCTTCTTTGGAATGCGGCCCTCGCTTCCCTAAGGAATACGAAGTTGAGAGAGAGAGAGTCCCGACCAGAGAAAATGCCCGACCCCGCCGTGAAATGAACTCAGAACCCCGTCATCGAGATGCAGTAACTTAAACGAGAAGCCGGCCGTTGTGGCCGAGCGGATCTAGGCGCTTCAGTCCAGAGCCACTAGGCTGCTACGGTCGCAGGTTCGAATCCTGTCTCGGGCATGGATGTGTGTGATGTCCTTAGAATAGCTAGGTTCAAGTAGTTCTAAGTTTAGGGGACTTATGACCTTAGATGTTAAGTCCCATAGTGCTTAGAACCAATTGAACCATTATGTAAATGAGAAGACGACAAGCTGCTGACGGACATGTGGTAAATCCCGTTCACAGTAAGTCACACATACCTGGACGCTATCACGAGACTCAGATACCACCATCTTGTCGGCCAGAATCAAATTTGAGTCACTGCGCTTCTGCAATGAGGTGATAAAAGTCGTGGGATACATAGCGTCGGACCTCCTTTTCCTCTGCGCAATGCAGCAGCTCGACGTGGCATAAACTAAACAAGTCGTTGAAAGACCACTGCAGTAATAGCCATGCTATCTGTATAGCAGCCCAGAGCTGCGATATTTTTGCCGGTGTAGGGTGTTGTCCACGAACAGACCTCTCGATTATGTTCCATAAATGTTCGATAGGTTCGTGTCGGGCAATCTGGGTGGCCAAATTATTCTTTTCGCACTTGTCAGAATGCTCTTCAAACCAGTTGTGAACAACTGTGGCCTAGTGACATGGCGCTTTGTCATCCATAAAAATATCGTCCTTGTTTGGCTGCAAATAATCTCCAAGTAGCCGAACATAACTATTTCCAGTGAATGAACGGTTCAGTTGGCCCGGAGAATCCAGTACATTCCGTGGAAATACAGCCCACATCATTACGGGGCCACAATTAGCTTTCAGAGTGCCCTCTTGACAGTTTGGGTCCGGAGCTTCGTGGGATCAGCGCTACACTCGAACCCTACCATCAGCTCTTACAAACTGAAATCGGGACTCATCTGACCAGAGCACGGTTTTCCAGTCGTCTAGGGTCCGGCCGATATGTCATGAGTTCCAGAGAGGCGCTGCAGGCGATGTCGTGCTGTCAGGAAAGGCAATCGCGTCGATCGTCTGGTGCCAAAGTCCATTAACAACAGATTTCGCCCCAGTGTCCTAACGGATACGTTTGTCGTACGTCTCCACATAGGTTTCTGCAGTTATGTCACACAATGAAGTTAAAATCTTCTGGGTTATCTGGCCGCGTCATGCTCTTTCGAAAATTATCAACGTTTCGGCCCCTCTGCTGGGATCTTCCTCAGGCTCTTCTGATATCCACTACTGCTAGAACACTGTCAGAGACGAGCGTCGCGTCCTCTTACAAAGGGGTAGTTTTCACGCGTTCGTGCTGGAGAAGTGATAGTAGTAGTTGAAATTCACATAGCTACCATTGGCGGGCCATAGTCATAGGCTAATATTCCCGCTCTGATGCAGAAGAAGGGGCGTTGTTAGCTAATCTACGGTGCCAGGCGTCTATCAAGTGACCTGTAGCTGCGGAAAAGTGTATATAGTCGAAACGGGAAGAATTGCTAAAGAACGCATTAAGGAAGACGAACGGCACATGAAGCTAAAACAAATTTCAAAATCGGCAGTAGCGGAACATGGTGAGAACTGTGGCTCTGACATCGATTTTAATAACGTACCTGTACTGGCTAAGAAAACAAACATTTATATAAGAAAGGTCTGAGAAGCTGTTGAAATTTCTAAGAATGCATCTAATTTCAGTAGAGAGGACGGCTTTAGGCTTCCCGCATCGTGGCTCCCCACCATCAAGGAAGTAAATACACGGCTGCGGTGTGAGAGCGGCATAAACAACGCGCTGCAAGTCACCTCGGAGGACAATAATATTTTGGGTAAACATTCTCCCTCTCATGATCTGTCCGTTTCGAATCTATCCAATGATAACGACCAACCAATAGCGGTAGCAGAAATTTCAACCAATAACCCTTCTCCAGCGTAAGTGTGGAATACTGCCTTTCTATCCAATGACAATGGGCCACCAATGGTATCTACAGGAGAGTGCCTAACAACGCCCATTCTTCTGCATCAGAGCGGGAATATCAGCCTATGGTCCACCAATGGTAGCCGTATGAATTTTAACTACTACTATCACTTCTCCAGCACGAACGCGTCAGAAATCCCCCTTTATAAGAGGACGCGACACTCGTCTCTGAGATTGTCCTCGCAGTAGTGGACACCAGAAGATCCTGAGGAGGATCCCAGCAGGGCGGTCGAAACGTCGATCATTTTAGAAGAAACGTGACGGGGCCTAATAACCCAGAAGATTTTAACTTCAGTGACAATGGCCACGAAAGCCAGCAGACTTACATATTTCACACAATGTTGCTTGTCTGTCAGCACTGATAACTCCGCACAAACACCGCTGTGGATCTTGTAATATTGAATTTACTAAAGATTTTCGACTACACCCGTGGTCTAGGGGTATAGCCGGCACGGTAGCTCAGCGTGTTCGGTCAGAGGGTTAGCTGCCGTCTGTAATAAAAAAACTGAGATAATAGATCAACACCGAGCTTAAAAGGGTGTCTTAGGACATCCACTCCGATCAGATTCAACGAACAAAAACGAACAAAATGAGATTTAAATAAAAAAAAGGGGTAGCGTCTTTGATTCATAATCAAAACGTCTTCGGTCCCGGGTTCGATCCCCACCACTGCCTAAATTTTCATAAATAATCAGCATTGGCGGCCGAAGACTTCCGGCATAAGAAGTCAGCCTTGTCAAAGAGGGCGGAGGAGCGGATAGAGGTTCAGGGCACTCTCTTGTCCTAGGGGTGGGAAATTGCCCCTAAAGGCGGAAGAATCAGCAATGATCAACGACATGAGGATGCAGAAGGCAACAGAAACCACTGCATCAAAGACTAGTAACGCGTATCCACAGGACATGTGGCCTGTAATTGAAGAAGTGTCATGATGATCTCTCCATTGGCAAAAGAATCCGGAATAGTCCCCCATTCGGATCTCCGGGAGGGGACTGCCAAGGGGGACGTTACCATGAGAAAAAGATTGAATAATCAACGAAAGGATAACGTTTTACGAGTCGGGGCGTGGAATTTTTAAAGCTTGAACGTGGTAGGGAAACTAGAAAATCTGAAAAGGGAAATGCAGAGGCTCAATCTAGATATATTAGGGGTCAGTGAAGTGAAGTGGAAGGAAGACAAGGATTTCTGGTCAGATGAGTATCGGGTAATATCAACAGCAGCAGAAAATGGTATAACAGGTGTAGGATTCGTTATGAATAGAAAGGTAGGGCAGAGGATGTGTTACTGTAAACAGTTCAGTGAACAGGTTGTTCTAATCAGAATCGACAGCAGATCAACACCGACAACGATAGTTCAGGTATACATGCCTACGTCGCTAGCTGAAGATGACCTGATAGAGAAAGTGTATGAGGATATTGAAAGGGTAATGCAGTATGTAAAGGGGGGGCGAAAATCTAATAGTCATGGGCGACTGGAATGCAGTTTTAGGGGAAGGAGTAGAAGAAAAGGTTACAGGAGAATATGGGCTTGGGACAAAGAATGAAAGAGCAGAAAGACTAATTGAGTACTGTAACAAGTTTCAGCTAGTAATAGCGAATACCCTGTTCAAGAATCACAAGAGGAGGTGGTGTACTTGGAAAAGGCCGGGAGATACGGGAAGATTTCAATTAGATTACATCATGGTCAGACATAGATTCCGAAATCTGATACTGGATTGTAAGGCGTACCCAGGAGCAGATATAGACTCAGATCACAATATAGTAGTGATGAAGAGTAGACTGAAGTTCAAGACATTAGTCAGGAAGAATCAATACGCAAAGAAGTGGGATACAGAAGTACTAAGGAATGACGAGATACGTTTGAAGTTCTCTAACGCTATAGATACAGCAATAAGGAATAGCGCAGTAGGCAGTACAGTTGAAGAGGAATGGACATCTCTAAAAAGGGCCATCACAGAAGCTGGGAAGGAAAACATAGGCACAAAGAAGGTAGCTGCGAAGAAATCACGGGTAACAGAAGAAATACTTCAGTTGATTGATGAAAGGAGGAAGTACAAACATGTTCCGGGAAAATCAGGAATACAGAAATACAAGTCGCTGAGGAATGAAATAAATAGGAAGTGCAGGGAAGCTAAGAGGAAATGAAGATTTGTCTGATGTGATAGAAGAAGAAACAGGAGTCGATTTAGAAGAGATAGGGGATCCAGTATTAGAATCGGAATTTAAAAGAGCTTTGGAGGACTTACGGTCAAATAAGGCAGAAGGGATAGGTAACATTCCATCAGAATTTCTAAAATCATTGGGGGAAGTGACAACAAAACGACTATTCACGTTGGTGTGTAGAATGTATGAGTCTGGCGGTATACCATCTGACTTTCGGAAAAGCATCATCCACACAATTCCGAAGACGGCAAGAGCTGACTAGTGCGAGAATTATCGCACAATCAGCTTAACAGCCCACGCATCGAAGCTGCTTACAAGAATAATATACAGAAGAAAGGAAAAGAAAATTGAGTATGCGCTAGGTGACGATCAGTTTGGCTTTAGGAAAAGTAAAGGGACGAGAGAGGCAATTCTGACGTTACGGCTAATAATGGAAGCAAGGCTAAAGAAAAATCAAGACACTGTCATAGGATTTGTCGACCTGGAAAAGCGTTCGACAGTATAAAATGGTGCAAGCTGTTCGAGATTCTGAAAAAAGTAGGGGTAAGCTATAGGGAGAGACGGGTCATATACAATATTTACAGCAACCAAGAGGGAATAATAAGAGTGGACGATCGAGAAGGAAGTGTGGGAAAACCGGAACAGAAGAGAATCGAAGCATTTGAGATGTGGTGCTATAGACGAATGTTGAAAATTTTGTGGACTGATAAGGTAAGGAATGAGGAGGTTCTACGCAGAATCGGAGAGGAAAAGAATATGTGTAAAACACTGATAAGGAGAAGGGACAGTACAATAACACATCTGCTAAGACATGAGGGAATGACTTCCATGGTACTAGAGGGAGCTGTAGAGGGCAAAAACTGTAGAGGAAGACAGAGATTGGAATACGTCAAGCAAATAACTGAGGACGTAGGTTGCAAGTGCTACTCTGAGATGAAGAGGTTAGCACAGGAAAGGAATTCGTGGCGGGCCGCATCAAACCAGTCAGTAGACTGATGACAAAAAAAAAAAAAAAAAGATTTTCGAAATGGAGTATCCTATGCGTCTAGCTTCAACCACCATTTCACCTTCAAAGTACGTTAATTACCGTCGTGCAACCATAACCACGTCGAAAACCTTTTCACAAAAACCACCTTAGTACGAATTCAGCTCCGCCAATGCACTGCTCTTTCACACCATGTGTACGCGACGCTACCTTCATCTGTAAATGTTTATATCGCTGTCCCATGACTTTTGTCACCTCAGTGTGTATCAGCTGTTTTACTGTCAGCCACAGCTCGACGCGTTAGGTGTTTATCAGTAAATGGACCATACAGCGCAATCGTCAGCCAGATCCCAAAGCAGTGTCTGCAAGAGAAGAAGAGCACGTCGAGAGATCGGTGAGAGAGAACGACTCTGTGGCTGTGCTGAAGTGCTTTCTCTGCTCCACGTTCAAAAGTTATGACGCTCTTCTCAGTACGAGGCTCTCAGCAGCTCTAGCGCTTGGCTTGTTGCGGGAGAGCCGTACTGTGAGAGAAAGATGTGCAAAAAGAAAGCATTGTTCTACCCGATATGCATTCAATCT
The DNA here is from genome assembly GCF_021461385.2 of Schistocerca piceifrons. Lineage (NCBI taxonomy): Eukaryota > Metazoa > Arthropoda > Insecta > Orthoptera > Acrididae > Schistocerca > Schistocerca piceifrons. The sequence continues at coordinate 301,160,286 of NC_060140.1, forward strand.
AGAGCATCGAGTATTACAAGGTACATTATTGTCAACCTACTCACGTACATTGTGACAGCAAGTAAATGTAAGTAGATGTTAAGGAGGGGAGGAATGGGAATTCCAGCATCTTTGTCAATCTACACTATTTGGTGGTGAAGAAGAAATAGAGATGAATTACTGAACAGGCAACCTGCCACTGCTAACGAGTTCCGTGCTACGAGATACTAGTTCTGTGATTGTGTTCTGCCCGTCGTCATACGGCGGACGCTCATTAGTCCTTTGTCAGTTTTTCAGCAAGCGAGTTATTTTTGACTGCTATCTGCATTTCATGTATAGAGTAAGAGTATTATGTCGAAGATCAAAATGAACTGATTCTAATTTGTTGTGAAAACGAAAGGAACGTCACACATGTTCTCACGTTCTATTCTGAACTATTTCCACCGAGGATATTATAGCATAGCCTCAGCAAGAAAGTAATGTAAATTAATGTATCGATAATAAACAACAATGAAAGCGCTCTCTCCTCCATTATACGTGCAATAATTGCTATCTCTGTATCGTGGTATATAAAAAAACGATATTTTGTTTCTTTGTCTTCTTCAGTGTCTCCCTGGTCTTGTTGGTTCTGATGTCCTAACTGACGGTCCCATAGAGATCACGGTCTGTAAATAATTAATATAATTATCTGTAATGTTATTATCAATTTTGTAATTATGTTGTTGTTGTCTTCAGTCCTGAGACTGGTTTGATGCAGCCCTCCATGCTACTCTATCCTGTGCAAGTTTCTCATCTCCCAGTACTTACTGCAACCTACATCATTCTGAATCCGCTTAATGAATTCATCTCTTGGTCTCCCTCTATGATTTTTACCCTCCACGCTGCCCTCCAACGCTAAATTTGTGATCCCTTGATGCCTCAGAACATGTCCTACCAACCGGTCCCTTCTTCTTGTCAAGTTGTGCCACAAGCTCCTCTTCTCCCCTATTCTATTCAATACCTCCTCATTAGTTACGTGATCTACCCATCTAATCTTCAGCATTCTTCTGTAGCACCACATTTCGAAAGCTTCTATTCTCTTCCTGTCCAAACTATTTATCGTCCATGTTTCACTTCCATACATGGCTACACTCCATACAAATACTTTCAGAAACGATTTCCTGACACTTAAATCTATACTCGATGTTAACAAATTCCTAATCTTTAGAAACGCTTTCCTTGCCATCGCCAGTCTACATTTTATATCCTCTCTACTTCGACCATCATCAGTTATTTTGCTCCCCAAACAGCAAAACTCCTTTACTACTTTAAGTGTCTCATTTCCTAATCTGATTCCCTCAGCATCAGCCAACTTAAATCGACTACATTCCATAATCCTCGTTTTGCTTTTGTTGATGTTTATCTTACATCCTGCTTTCAAGACACTGTCCATTTCGTTCAACTGCTCTTTCAAGTCCTTTGCTGTCTCTGACAGAATTACAATGTCATCGGCGAACCTCAAAGTTTTTATTTCTTCGCCATGGATTTTAATGCCTGCTCCGAACTTTTCTTTTGTTTCCTTTACTGCTTGCTCAATATACAGATTGAATAACATTGGGGAGAGGCTACAACCCTGTCTCACTCCCTTCCCAACCACTGCTTCCATTTCATGCCCCTCGACTCTTATAACTGCGTGTGGTGTGTGTGTGTGGTTTGAGGTTTTCGGGCGCTAAACAGCGTGGTCATCAGCGCCCAAACGCATAGAAACAGGAACACATGTGGTGAAGGGACGAAGACGTACAGCGAACAAGGAGAACGGCTAAAAGACACAGGCTTGACGCAGTTCCAAATCCTCACATACAGAGGCAAAACAAGAGGAAAAGAAACGCACTAAAAAAGGAAAGGAAACACAAGGAAAAGAGAACAGAAATCGAAGTGAAACAAGTAGGTAATCGTGACTGGCGGACCTCCTACCTAAAACCTGGGTGAGCCAGTCACCCAGCAGCACATTAAAATCCTCTCCCTAAAATCCGAGGCAACAAATTGTACAGGACGCACAACGGTAAGACCTTAACCACAGTCGTTGCGTCGTCTTGCAAAATATAGGGCAAATCCGGTGGCAAGTAAACCACCGCCCTCTGGTCAGAGAGTAAAGGACAGTCAAGTAAAATGTGGCGGACAGTAATCTGGACGCCACAAGCACTGCAGATTGGGGGGTCCTCCCGCCGGAGTAAAAAACCATGCGTTAAGGGGCTGTGCCCGATGCGGAGGCGAGTGATTAGAACCTCATCCCGCCTGCATGACTGGTAGGACGTACGCCATGGCCGCGTGGTCGCTTTGACCAAACGCAGCTTATTTTCACCAACTGTCAGCCACTCCTCTTCCCATTTACGCATAACACGAAAACGCAAAAGGGAGGTAACAGCATGGAGGGGGACTGCACATTCAACAACGTGAGGGAGGGAACATGCATCTTTGGCAGCCACATCCGCCAGTTCGTTTCCCCTAATACCCACGTGCCCCGGCACCCAGCAGAAAGAAACCTCCTTCCCCTGCCGTTGCATGTAGAGTAGGGCATCGTGGATGTTCTGGACGACCGTATCCGCTGGGTACAAGTGTTGCATGGTCTGAAGGGCACTCAGGGAGTCAGAACAGATGAGAAACTTAAGACTCGGAACACATCTCGTCTGCTCCAATGCCCGCAAGATCGCAAACAATTCGGCATCAAAGATGGTAAATGCCGCAGGAAACCGTAACTTGACGACTCGATCAGGGAAAACAACAGCACAACCAACAGAGACCCCCTGTTTAGAGCCATCCGTAAATACTGGTACATGGTCGGGATGCTGGTTTAAAATGTCGTAAAATAAGGAGGTAAAAACAAACGCAGGAGTGCAGCTCCTCCGGTACTCTGACAAGTCTAAAAGGACGCTGGGCTTCTGGAGCAACCAGGGAGGCAGGTGGGTAAAACCCTGGAGTTGGGGTGCCACACGCTCCACACCAAGGGACTCAAGCAAATGCTTGGCACGAATCCCAAATGGTCTTGTTGCCCTGGGACGACTGGAAAAGAGACGTTCCATAGGCGGTCGGGCAACAGTACGTTACGCAGGGGAGGTAGGACAGGCAAGGAATTGACACACCCGTCGCACCATGAGGAGTATCCGCCGGATGGCGAGCGGCGGTTCCCCTGCCTCAGCACACAGGCTGGGGATGGGACTGGTACGGAAGGCACCAGTGGCCAGCCTGATACCCTCATGGTGTACTGCGTCAAGAATCTTCAGATACGAAGGCCTCGCTGACCCATACGCGGTGCATCCATAGTCAAGACGCGACCGGACGAAAGCCCTATAAAACTGCAGCAGACGCGCCAGATCTGCTCCCCATGACCGATGGCTCAGACACTTCAAAATATTCAGTGTCTTCAGGGCCCACACCTTGAGGTCTTTAAGGTGCGGCAACCACGACAACTTGGAATCAAAAGTGAGGCCCAGGAACCTCACAGTGTCGCTAAAAGGAAGAATGGTGTCCCTCAGACGCAATTCAGGGGAGGTAAAAGCACGTCGAGAACGATTAGCATGACTACACTCACATTTGTCTGCAGAAAAGGTAAAACCCGTCTTCGGAGTCCATGCCTCTAATCGTTTTATCGTAAGCTGCAGCTGCCGACTAGCAGTGACAAGACTGGAGGAAGAACAGAAAACAGCAAAATCGTCCACAAACAAGGAGCACTGGGCCGGACCCCTGATAGTGGACGTGATACTGTTAATGGCTATGGCAAAGAGGGTGACACTTAAAACGCTTTCCCGAGGAACACCATTCTCCTGCACGTACAAATCAGATAGCACATTACCAACCCAATATCGAAATAGGCGGCGGGAAAGAAAGGACCGAATGAGAACGGGGAGATGGCCACGAAAGCCCCACTGATGGAGCTGATTGAGGATGAGGCGGCGCCAAGTAGTGTCATACGCCTTATTAATGTCAAAGAATACACCTAGACAATGCTGGTTACGTAGGAGGGCCTGCTGGATGGCCGCCTCAACCAGGGTCAAGTTGTTTATAGTTGAACGACATCTCCGAAAGCCACACTGAGAATGGCTAAGGAGCTGCCTGGTCTCGAGCAGCCAAACCAGGCGACGGTTGACCATGCGTTCCAATGTCTTCCCCACACAGCTCGTCAAAGCAATACTCCGATAACTACTGGGATGCATTCGGTCCTTTCCCGGTTTGAGGAAGGGAATCAAAATCGCCTCCCTACACTAGTCAGGGAAAGTGCCGGATGACCATATCATATTAAAACAATTCAGGAGAACTTCCTTGGATGGCAGCAACAAGTGCTGCAGCATGCTGTACAGGATTTTATCATCACCTAGCGCAGTATCATGAGCCACAGTCAGCGCCGAATCCAGTTCCCACATTGTGAAGGGGCAGTTGTAGGGTTCAGAATTTGGAGACCGGAAGTCCCACTGATCCCTCTCGATGGCAGCGCGGTAGCGGCAGAAATCTGGATCACAGTTATTAGTGGCAGTAGATTCCGCAAAATGCATGGCCAGTGTCTGGGCAGTGTCTCTCGGCGCCGTGAGGACACATCTCTGACGCAGCAATGCCGTGACAGGTAGTTGGCTGCGTTTCCCGGAAATCGTCCTGATGGCTTCCCATACTTTCGTAGAACTAGTGGAGCGGGAGATGGAATTCAAGAACGATTGCCACGACCGTCGTTTGCTCTCTTTAATCATTCGCCGCGCCTTGGCACTTGCCACCCGAAAAGCCGCAAGATTGTCAGCTGAGGGACGGCACTTGAAGCGGCGCAGAGCTGCACGGCGGGCTCGGATGGCTGAGCGGCACTCAGTGGTCCACCAAGGGACAGGACGCCCCTTGGGATGACTTGAGGACCGTGGGATCGACAATTCAGCAGCATGGGAGATCACGGCTGTAACATGGTGGACCCATTCGTGGACGCTGGTACGGTGTTCCAAAACAGCTAAATGGCTGAAAAGTGTCCAGTCAGCTCTGCAGAGGTGCCACCTGGGCGGCACTGGTAATGCTACAGCCTCATCCAGGAAGCGAATCCATAGGGGGAAGTGGTCACTAGAATAGAGGTCAGCGGCAACCTCCCACAGAGCAGAATCCGCGAGTGCTGGAGAGCAAAATGAAAGGTCAATAGCTGACGACGACCCAGAAGCAGTACAGAAGTGAGTGGGAGCACCAGAGTTGAGGATGCACAGTTCTTCGGACGCCATGAGGCTTTCCAGAATGCGACCCCTGGGGCAAGTTGCCGTAGAGCCCCACAAGACATTATGAGCATTGAAGTCACCCAGAAGGAGAAATGGGCGGGGGAGTTGGCTAATAAGGTCTGTGAAAGCCTCAGAGTCTATTGCATCCTGAGGCGGTAAGTAAACGGAACAGATTGTAAGCCTCCGCCTCACAAGAAGGTCAACTGCAACTGCTTGCAAGTCCGTAACGAGAGGGAGCTCAGATGAGTGGGGCATCTCACGGACAAAAACCGCAACACCACCCTTTGACATTTCCCCCATCAGATCATCTTTTCGATACACGGTATAGCCCCGTCAAGAAGGAGCATCAGTGGCCCGAAAATGTGTCTCTTGGAGATATAAGCACAAGGGGCGCTCTCGTACAAGGAGTTGTAATTCGGCCACATGCGTCCTGAACCCATTCAGGTTCCACTGTAATATGGGAGCCAGTGATCAGGATGGCTGAATTTTCAGCCTGGGTCTGTGCTTTGGAGGAGAGCCCATACTGGCCGGAGATTTATTCCTGGGGCGAGAATATCGCCCCCGGTCGACATCAATGTCCATCAGCTCCGATGGCGACCCAAGGGAGATGTCAGACAGTACGATGGCATCGTCATTGGACTGACCCTGACTAGTCTCCTCAGGTGGCAAAATCTTCACCTTCGGCGTCTTCGTCTTCGGGGGTTTAGAATGCAAAACCTTGTCAATAGTTGGAGCTTTACTCGCCTGGGCAGAAGGTGCCATATGGGGAGGGGCAGGAAGTACCCCAATGTCAGCAACCACGGCCTTGTCCGACGTTGTGGGGAGAGCTGCAGGTTGCAAAACAACCGCAGCAGCACAAGTGCACTGGCAAACGCAGGTATTAGTGCTGAAACTAGCAACCTCCGTTTGTGTAGCAACAGTGGCGAACTGTACCGGTTTCTGCAGAGCGGAAGCGAAAGATGTTGTAAACACAGGAGGCTGCATGGCCTTAAAGAGCTTCTTGGCCTCACCATAGGGGATGCGCTTAGATGTTTTGATCTCCTGTATCTTCCGTTCCTCGAGATAGATGGGGCAGACCCGGCTCCTGGCAGCGTGACTCCCAGAGCAATTCACACACTTCACAGGCGATGAACAATCGGCTCCTTCATGGGCAGGCTGACCACATTTACCACAAGTGCCTATCCCATTGCACCCCAACGTAGTATGCCCAAAGCGCTGACATTTAAAACAGCGCATTGGGTTGGGGAAATATGGCCGTACTGGCACACGTAAGAAACCCGCTTTAACATGCTCTGGGAGTCTCGGGCAATTGAACGTGAGAATAAACGAGTCGGATTTGACTAGGTCCCCATCGACTCGTTTCATAATGTGCTGCACGTCGACAATACCTTTGTCAGCCCACTCAGATTTCAACTCGTCCTTGGGGATATCCACCAAGTCCCTACATGTCACAACACCCTTACTATAGTTCAAAGTGGAGTGGAGCTCGGTCTCGATAGTGTACGAGACAGGTTGCTTTCCGAAGAGAAGTGACTTGACGGGAACTAGAAGTTTCAACTAACAGAGTCCCATTGCGCAGTCGCTTCACAGATTTCAGTGTTCCTGCAATTCCCTCAAGACCCTTGTGGATGTAAAAGGGAGAAATCCTCTGAAAGCTACCTTCCTTCCGTTTGACAATCAAAAACACATTCTGGTTATCAGCATGTGCCCTGTTACGACAGTCTGATAAATCTCTAGTAACACCAGGCGCTGGAGGACTCGCAGCACGAAGTTGCTTTTTCGATGGGGTGTGTTTTCCTACCAGTGGCCCATCCAGTCCACTGGTAGGGGGAAATGTAGAGGTCGAAGGGTCCATTGTGGGCCCACGAGCAGCTAGGGAACTAAAGGTCCGCTCAGACAGGGCCTCGCGTGCCTGAGTAAGCCTTATACAACTGGGGTGCGGCAGGTGCCCCAGAGGTTGCCCGCTTGCGACTGTTCCACCCCAACAGCCATTCATCTTATAGGCGCGCAGCACACCGTAAGATTGAGGGGTTTTTATAGAGGTTTACCTTCCTCGCAATCCAGGCGGTCAAGCCAAGATTCCCATTCCCCGCAGCACACAACATTCCACCGCCGCGCCATGCGGTGGTCGCTGAAGCATGTCCGGGGGTTACAGTGACAGCAGACTGGCGCCGCTGACCAGTCCCCAGCTCAGGAACGCCGGGGTCGCCAAGCCCGTACTCAGCAAATGAATGCTGAGCCCCTGGGGGGTCTTATAACTGCCATCTGGTTTCTGTACAAATTGTAAATAGCCTTTCGCTCCCGGTATTTTACCCCTGCCACCTTTAGAATTTGAAAGAGAGTATTCCAGTCAACATTGTCAAAAGCTTTCTCTAAGTCTACAAATGCTAGAAACGTAGGTTTTCCTTTCCTTAATCTTTTTCCTAAGATAAGTCGTAAGGTCAGTATTGCCTCATGTGTTCCAATATTTCTACGTAATCCGAACTGATCTTCCCCGAAGTCGGCTTCTACCAGTTTTTCCATTCGTCTGTAAAGAATTCGTGTTAGTATTTTGCGGCTGTGACTTATTAAACTGATAGTTCGGTAATTTCCACATCTGTCAACACCTGCTTTCTTTGGGATTGGAATTATTATATTCTTCTAGAAGTCTGAGGGTATTTCGCCTGTTTCATTCATCTTGCTCACCAGATGGTAGAGTTTTGTCAGGACTGGCTCTCCCAAGGCTGTCAGTAGTTCTAATGGAATGTTGTCTACTCCAGGGGCCTTGGTTCGACTCAGGTCTTTCAGTGCTCTGTCAAACTCTTCCCGCAGTATCGTGTCTCCCATTTCATCTTCATCTACATCCTCTTCCATTTCCATAATATTGTCCTCAAGTACATCGCCCTTGAATAGACCCTCCATATACTCCTTCCATGTTTCTGCTTTCCTTTCTTTGCTTAGAACTGGGTTTCCATCTGAGCTCTTGATATTCATACAGGTGGTTCTCTTTTCTCCAAAGGTCCCTTTAATTTTCCTGTAGGCAGTACCTATCTTACCCCTAGTGAGATAAGCCTCTACATCCTTACATTTGTCCTCTAGCCATCCCTGCTTAGCCATTTTGCACTTGCTGTTTATCTCATTTTTGAGACGTTTGTATTCCATTTTGCCTGCTTCATTTACTGCATTTTTATATTTTCTCCTTTCATCAATTAAATTCAATATTTATTCTGTTACCCAAGGATTTCTACCAGCCCTCGTCGTTTTACCTACTTGATCGTCTGCTGCCTTCACTACTTCATCCCTCAGAGCTACCCTTTCTTCTTCTACTGTATTTCTTTCCCCCATTCCTGTCAATTGTTCCCTTACGCTCTCCCTGAAACTCTCTACAACCTCTGGTTTGGTCAGTTTATCAAGGTCTTATCTCCTTAACTCCTTAATTATGGTAGAATGTGTATTTTGTTGGTAGCAAAAAGTACCTTCTGTGATCCATAATTCATTTACATAATAATTAAATGTTGCCCTGGCCATTTTGTGAAAGTTAATTGCTGTAGCGACGCCATTGATAAAATGATAAAAACGAATTTAATAGTCATTTATTGCAAGAAGTATTAAAGATAATAGTGTTAATAAATTCAGAACGGCGTCTTGTAAAATTTTCCATTTCATTTTTTAGGCCAGAGGTACAGTTTTATGAATAATAATTTTTGCTAATGTATACGCTGCCATTGCACATAGACAGCTACACTGGAGCATCAAGCCCCACAGAAAAAGAAATAATTAAGCAATTTACTTAACTGGTTTATCGCGTAACATGAAAGAAAGATTTTTTTTTAAATCCATCGTGAGTAAGACGGATGTCTTCACGTTGTAATACGTATGATATTTGTGGCGATAGCGCGCTCAGAAAATAATTAGACGTGTCTTTTAACCATCATAAAAGAGAATTATTTTCATTTCCAGTTATCAGAATAACTTATTTCATTCTCTTTTGAAAAAGAGGTTACGCGATAATATGGTCTCGTGCTTCCTTTCAAGCGCATTGGGAACGAGCTTATCATTGGCGAACATATATGCGCGAAGGAAAGGACAAGTGGAAGAGTGAAAGCCAACATCAAATTTAGCATGTCGGTTGCCGAGAACGGGGAACTTCCCTATTTAGACGTTCCAGTCTAGCGCAAAGCGGCCGGACACAGTGTGTAAGGAAAAGCCACCAGCCGTGATCTGTATCTGCACGTCTCCAGCCTCCATGATCTTGCACAGCGCTTAGGTACGCTACGTATCCTGTCCACACGATCTGTGTAATATCGGGCTACGAAAACCTACAAAATGTGCTCAGCAACCTTAAGGACGAGTTAAAGAGGGACATTACGAAGGGAGACAAATCCGACGCCCTCTCAGACAGAAGGTACAGACAAAGGAACAAGATACGTCGGTGGCGTATATGCCGTACGCCGACAAAATATCGACAAAAATCGGCGTTGTCTAGGCTCGTTGTAACGGTACACCTCCCATACCATGTGCAGTGTTAGGGTAGGTGAAAGATAACTTGGGGCTCCGTAAGCATGTTGGATACCGTATTCCATGTAAATACGGTAACCCACACATCGGGCAGACAGTGAGGGCACTCAAACAAATGTGCGAGGAGCACAAGAGATACGCCGAACTCAAACGACGAACAAAAACCAGATTCAGTAAATTATGAACGAACAGAAGAGCTAAGAACGACTAAGGAGGCTTTGACATAATAGTGGTCGACGTCCTGATCGACAGAGGCAGTGCCTCCACTCCCAGTAAAGCGTGTGGACCCAGCATTCAGCCGACTATAATCTCAACGTCGGTCGAGAGCAACTTCCGCGCCCGACGGAGGCGGCAGAACCACTGGGGGATTGCAGTTCGCACACAGCATTACGCTATCGCATCTCCCCGCAACACGAAACGGGTTGCGGCCAAGTAATGAGGGAAGGGGTGGCAAGCGATAGAAGTATAAACACAGTCTAACACCTACAATGTCGACACTCAGTGCTGTGAAAATTGTCAACGTCTGATAGTTGGTGCAACACTAGCGCCCCAAGCGGTGAGAAAGCAGTCTAAAAATTACTTTGTTTTTACTATTTTTCAATTTAGCGTGATAGTTATTACATTTTTGCGTGCCAAGCACTAGTAAAATATCAAAAGACACGATCATGAAATACATGTAAAATCAGCCGAATCTCCCTGATTCAGTGACATAAGCTATAATTTACGATAAAAAATACTTTTGAATATGTATGTAGCTGCAGTTTACTCCACTGAAAACATCTCAAGCATGAGATGACATTTACTTTAAAAAAAAAAAAAATGGTTCAAATGGCTCTGAACACTATGGGACTTAACATCGGAGGTCATCAGTCCAATAGAACTTAGAACTACTTAAATCTAACTAACCTAAGGGCAGCACACACATCCATGCCCGAGGCAGGATTCGAACCTACGACCGTAGCGGTCACTCGGTTCCTTACTGCAGCGCCTAGAACCGCTTGGCTACACCATCCGGCTAAGTTACTTTCCCTGACGTTTAACAGCTTTGTAGGAAGACCAATGTTTCAGACAGTGTTACACTTCACTCCACTTTCTAGTAGATAAATATTGTAAATTTAATTAATTTTTCTTCAAAAGCAAGTGTGTTGAAGAATTTTGCCATTTGTGGCTCAGATGCAGCAACAACGAATTGTAGAATTGGTTTCGTATGTGCTGGGGAACAGTTTTGTTGCTTTTGTTCTTTTATTGCCACGTCTGTGTGGTTTTTCCTTCAGCCACAGTTGCGGCAGCTCATCTGCTACGTTAAATAATGGTACTGGTACTGGATTCTATACACGTTTCCGACGTTCCACTTTCACTTTGGTGACTGAAAGTTTAGAGAAGTAAACTTCACGTTTCTGAGCAGATATACGAGCTTTTCTGCAAAAGATTAGGGCTTCTGCTATTTACGAGCGACTTTTTTGTTCTTAAAGACTACGACATTGTCCCGCAAATATCTGTAGGCTACAAGGAAATCGAATATAAACTGTTCTGTAAAGCAGAAAAAAAAAAAGATAAATGTGGTGCCTTCTTCTTCTTGATTCTGCAATTTATTGCGCTGCAGACACTCCCTTTTGTAAAAACCATTCTACAAGCGAATATAAATTTCGCTTTCAGAAGATCTCACCGAACCGAACAGTATAACTTTCTGCCTTCTTAGCGAGCTGTCCGCGAAGCAAAAATGAGAGACAGTGTCGCGACTAGTTGCAGAGTGGTGCATTCGTAGAAAATATGCAAGCGTATGGGCCTCATTATTCGATTAATGTTACAACAGATCCATGATGTAAGCAGATTGCTAAAATTAAATTGCACTTCAAAGCCTGGTACAAATAGGAGATCTAGAATTTCACTGGGAAAGGTTTTGGTGGTTCTTCATGGTGTACAGTAAATTGTTGTTCATTGCGAATATGTGTGGGTGGTGAGCGTAAAACGAATTAATGGAACGGCATTCGTGATCCTAACGAATGGTGTTCTCATGTTGAAACCTTCACAATCCAGATCGTTACGGAACATTCCGTGGTCTTGAGAGAAACAAGAAGTGGGAATTCTATGAACCGCAGTGTAACAACGTTACAGGAAAAGGGACTGGAATTACTGGGTATCCTTGCGAGAGTGTCAAGGAACCTTTCACACGCATAGAATAAATACTGTACATACCTCTAGTAAATAGACGGGGTTTAGTATCCTATCAGCTTGTAGTTATGGGCTTAGACGACTTCATTTCATTGTACTTAATCCTAATTTTTTTGTCACTTAGGACATTTTCTTTTACGACAGCAAACTTATAACTTCCAAGGAAATTATAACGAGAAAAAGTTATAACGGAACTATGAGGCAGAGATGGAGCGTTAGGACGACAATCAGTAAACAAACATTTTAAGGTACAGCATCTTTCCACACAGAAAGGTCAATATACGCATTTGGTGGCATGATATGCAGCCAAATAAGTGCGGCCTGTTACATCTTTTTTGTGAGAGTGCTACCTTTTCCCCCTTTTCCCTTCTATTCCATGCTTAAGCACCTATCTGCCCCAGTTTTACTTGAGTTATTAATAGATTATACAGAATTGTTTTTCTCTCATTTAACAAGATTTTAAATGTTGTTTAATCAGAAGACAACAATGGCCAATGAGTATTAAAATACAGTTAATGGAAAGCATCAGTAATTATTCACACCCCATAAACAATGGCCATCCTCAGCGTCAGTAACAATAGTCAACCTGCAGCTGTGAAGTTGAAATTAAACAATGATGCTGTAACTCTAGAATGCTAAATTCCATTAGTGCTGGAGTGAATTTAACGGCTCCTATCTACCCGCTGTATACTGTCTTTTAGTCCGTCTTAGTTTTTTACTAGAACAGATTTTTCACAACAAAATGTTGCGGAATGTTATGGAGGAGTTGCGTGAATTTTCAGAAGAATTCAGTGCTCAGTTTATAGAAACTGTCGGCATCCGTGTGCGACGTGTCATCTGCGAACTAAATATTGCAAACGATGATAACCATAAAAGAAACGGAATAAACCAACACAGCCAGAACAACAAACGTTTAAAGAACACTGAACTTCGCAAGCCGAAACCTAAGCAAACTACTCTAATACACGCCTTCGCTTCAGTATCTAAAAATCAGCTTTCAGTGAGTTTAGTGAATATATTGCCATGGCATTAACCCAGTCAGGAATTCTATTCCATAAGGTAAATAACCCTGCATACAAATTATTTCGTGAGAAGTACATACAAAGGTCAATACGAGATGAGAGCACTCTGAGAAAAAGTTACATACACCTAATTTATGGGAACGTTTTAGAGAAAATAAGAGTCGGTCGGTAAACATGAAGTGGAATTCATTTTAGATGAAACTATTGATGAACTGAAAATATATATTTTGAATGTGTTGCTTTTCTATTACTTGGTGAATGGGTAAAACATATGCTTTTTAAACTGCACCAACGCGAGAAGACAAATGGCTGCATGATAATGCAATCATTCAACAACTCACGTATGAATTTGTGGTCAGGAGATATATGTTAAGAAAAAAATCGAGTCTGTTGTATCTGATCAAGCACGGCAAGGTTTTCCCACAATTGAAGGGCATGTAACCAAATCTCAACGAAGTGACATCGTGTGTTTGCAGATGGTCCGCACTTTATTTGCAAAAGTATCAGGGAGAATTACTGCAGTGTAAATGACTTCGTACTGCTCTGAAGAGGATTCTGGTAAGGTTTCCCAATCGTCAAGTATTTTTTTCAAAATATGACAGGGCCCTGTCTTCCAGATTTACTTGTCATCACAAGGTAGGCGAAGTGGCTAAGATGTGTAGTTTTCTTGTGGAAAACATTTATAAAATCAAATATTTTTTAAGTTCGCTAGACACAATGAACACAGAAGCCATCAAGCAGGCCCAGAAATTGGTCAACCACTAAGACCTAGATTTGGAACTTTCAGCAGCGTATGGCGACAGGTATTTGCCTGATGTGACTCAGAGTTTGGTAGAAAAAAGTGTGTGGAAATAGGAACAGTGAAAAAGGTGATGAATGTTAAGGATTTGCTAAAGACAGTTCCACTTAAATTTTAAGAACAATTCAGATGTGGAAACGTTTGCAACTCTGACTCAATTAAATGTGCAGACAAGATATGTGTCATTCGTTTTCGTAAATGTCGAGCAGAGCTTCTGCGTTTGTAAGAACCTATAGAGCTCATATTTAGTGCTAAGAGGGCCCAGTAGACAGCCCGTAAAAATGCGAACTCAGATCAAACATGAAAACAGGAAGAAGGTGTATTGAACTGTGAAGAAAAGAAGGGGAATAGAAACAGTAAACAGTCCAGCAACAACTGCAATGTGGAACAGCTTGAAATACCAACGACGTCGTGGTTAAATGGTAATGGTATTACCCTGCCAAGAGGGAAGCCGTGCTCAAACCGCCCTCGTGCCAATTTTTTTCTCCCGATGTTCGCTGTGTTCAAATTTGTGTCTGTGTGGTGTTGTAGCATCTGTACATAACAGCGAGGTGCAAGGCAGGGATCAATAGTGACAGTTGATTCTGCAGAACTACGCTATTAGCAGCCAAAGTGGCTTTCGAATGGAAACCACAAACGTTTGATGACAAGGCGACACGTCATGCGAATCCTCCACAGGAAAACAGGTCGTCTGTGTCATAAACAGCTTTAGTGACAGTACCGTGTGTCATATGATAGGAATCTCTTATCGACGCACGTGATTTATTCGCGTGTTGAATGAGTGAGACATGCCTCACTGCCCGATTTAGGTGTTCTTATGAATGTGAATGTAATCACTCCCAAGGAAATGATGAAAACATAATAGTTAGTCACAAACTGTCACAAATGAACGCAACAGTTTCACAATCGCACAGTTTTTCTGTGCTGAGTCAAATAATATATTTTTAACGTTTTTGAAGTTGCGTTCCATTTTCGACGTGTTGACTCTTGAATTCCTTTGTTGTAAGATCACATCCGTTTATTTGTTGTTTTCATTTTTTACTTGTTGTTTTCATTTCAGTGAGACGTTTATGTGGGATCTCGCCCGCTCTAATTAATCATCACATTTTCTTGTGGCGGTAACGCACTCAGGAGTCATATTCTATAATCTACGTATAGCACGACAACTGCCAAAACCACAGAAAGAGAACAAATATTTCAAGGACCGGACGGACAGTTCATAATGTTATGGGGAAAAAAAGAAAAATATGAGTGGCACGAGATAGTTCTGCACACGGCTCGTCCGGTTCACATTCCTACACCGTGACCACTTAAGCACGACGCCACGGCTATTCAATTTTCTCGATATGGCACTTGTAACGCTTGGACCGTTTACTGTTTTTATTTTGTTTCTGCTTTTTTTTCACAGTGTCCGCAGCTCGTGGTCTTGCGGTAGCGTTCTCGCTCCCTGCGCACGGGATCCCGGGTTCGATTCCCGGTGGGGTCAGTGATTTTCCCTGCCTCGAGATGACTGGGTGTTGTTGTGTTGTCTTCGTCATCATTATTCATCCCCATTACGGTCAGTGGAAGGTAATGGCAAACCACCTCCGCTACGACCTTGCCTAGTCGGCGGTGCTGGTCTCCCGCATTGTTCCCTACGCTCCTCGGAGTATGGCACCTCATCATCATCATTTTTCACAGTTCAGTACATCTTCTTTTTCTTTTCATGCTTGAAATGTGTTCAGTTTTGGACGGTCTATCCACTGGGGCATCTTACCACTAAATCTGAGGAGGGCGTGATGGGGAGTTTACCTTGTGTGAAACGCAAGTTAGTTGCAGTTCCAAGCCAATGATTGTCAACAAGCTGCAATAAAGAAGTTACTGCGACTCTCTTCGGCTGCACACCTCATCGTCCTCCAGCAGAGGACCACGGCCCACAACTAGCTATCTTGGAAATCCCACTGTAACCAACAATTAGCAGGTGTCAGCCATCCTCGGGTTTGCTATTTAATGGACTATGATAGAGTGCCACCTAGAGCAAATGGTTCAAATGGCTCTGAGCACTATGGGACTTAACTTCTGAGGTCATCAGTCCCCTAGAACTTAGAACTACTTAAACCTAACCAACCTAAGGACATCACACACATCCATGCCCGAAGCAGGATTCGAACCTGATACAGTATCGATCGCGAGGTTCCAGACTGTTGCGCCTTGAACCGCTCGGCCACTTCGGCCGGCGCCCCCTAGAGAGTTTAACGACTTCTAGTAATGTCTCACGATGGTAAGCACCTAAGGCATATAACAAAATAAATGGATATGGCTACAGATACGCTATATCCGTATTTTACAAGCCCCTTTACGGCATGTGCAGAAAGGTTTCAATATGACTGTCCCCTTTTCCCGTTCCATTTGAGAATACTGCGTAGCGACTGTTGACGAACCTCCATGTGTACTCGAGTTTCCGATTTTCTGATCGTTCTCTCTTCATGAAACTTATGTATAAGGAAGCAATATAGTTCCCAGTTCTTCTTGAAACGAAAGCTCTCGGAATTTCAATAGCAAATCTCAGGCTGCTACACAACACATCTCTTTGTATTGTCTGCCGTTGAAGTTTCTTTTCAACACCTCATTACTAAAACAAAAAAAAAGCTCTAGTTTATGGACCTGGCCTATTACTAACTGCGTTGTCTCTATAAAATACCAGTTAGATCAGCTGATTACCAATAACTCGTATAGTGCCAAAAGATGGACCTGCGCTGTTTTGTGATTAACGGCTTCAGTTAGCTTTGTCAAATTCGTTGCAATAACAACAACACGTTGCGTTCCATAGTACCGTGTGGCTCAGGTTTTCAAACTGCTGCTGTTGTGCGGCACCGCAAGTGTAACCGCAGCCGTCCTACGCCCCTTCAACGGCGTTTTGCGGAAGCCGCACAGAGGTGCCGCCTTGCGTAAGACGTCCACCCGCCAGCCTGCCAGGCACAGCTCTCGCGGCACTGCAGGTCTTCTCCTGAAGATGCCGAACCCCCCTTTATGAGCTCAGACAACTGATTTTGTCGTCGCACAGTTGTACTCCCGGAACAAATTTGCACTACTTCTACCAACTAACACATATTCTATGGAAACTACCTTAGGCTTTGTCGCGAAGATCGCTTCGTATACGACTAATTGCTGCCTGTCCTGTTCCACTTGAGATTGGTGTGCAGCGAGAATGACTGCTACTAATTCTCCATATGAGCTTTGATTTTCCCGATATCTAATTTCACCACATACACAGTGTTCATCACCCCAAATAACTTCTTGTTCAGAACCACAACAAAAAATTAACCATTCACATTGTGGCGTCAGCGCCAGACACCACACTTGCTGGTGGTAGCCTTTAAATCGGCCGAGGTCCGTTAGTATACGTCGGACCCGCGTGTCGCCACTATCAATGATTGCAGACCGAGCGCCGCCACACGGCAGGTCTAGTCTAGAGAGACTCCCTAGCACTCGCCCCTATTGTAGAGCCGACTTGGCTAGCGATGGTTCACTGTCTACATACGCTCTCATTTGCAGAGACGACAGTTTAGCATATCCTTCAGCTACGTCATTTGCTACGACCTAGCAAGGTGCCATATTCAGTTACTAGAATTACTTCAAGAATGTAATCTGAACAGATAATATTGTGAATCATGTACCGTCAAGAGCAACGTTCATCATTAATGGATTATAGTTAAGTATGAAACTAATTACGTGCGCTTTCTGCATTCTCATTCCTTGTCATGTTCCAGACCTCACGTCAGTATAGTTCTTCCCTCTTCACGCCAGCCTGCGTGAACTAAAACGTGTGCCTTTCGGCCTCCATTCGTAAAACGGTGTTGGCTCTTCTGCTAACACAAAACATATCTTTCTCAGCTACCTAGGGGACATTAACCAGCATAACTGACTTTCTCTTATTTTTGTTCTTTACGAACATGTGGAAAGCAGTACATTTATTTGAAATAACAAGTAAAATTAGTATTTCCTAATACACTTTCTCTCATAAAGACCTGTTCAACAACATATCACAATGCAAAAAGAATGGTCCAAATGCCTCTAAGAACTACGGGACTTGACATCTGAGGCCATCAGTCCCACAGACTTAGAACTACTTCAACCTAAATAACCTAAGGACATCACACACATCCATGCCCCAGGCAGGATTCGAACCTGCGACTGTAGCAGCAACACGGTTCCGGACTGAAGCGCCTAGAACCGCTCCGCCACAGCGGCCGGCTATCGTAGTGCACCATCCACGTAACAATGAGGTTAATAAAAACGTAACACCAAACTGATTTTCGCCGTCCCGTAGTATCACACAGTGTACGCAAGCAGGGTAACTTAACTCGTCTATTTGGTGTAACTGACAGTACACACATGGAAACACGACGGAAATGGACTTTGGTCATTAGGTCAACGAAAAAATGGCTCTGAACACTATGGGACTCAACTGCTGAGGTCATTAGTCCCCTAGAACTTAGAACTAGTTAAACCTAACTAACCTAAGGACATCACAAACATCCATGCCCAAGGCAGGATTCGAACTTGCGACCGTAGTGGTCTTGCGGTTCCAGACTGCAGCGCCTTTAACCGCACGGCCACTTCGGCCGGCTTAGGTCAACGGCTACGGATTATGTTCCTGTAATGTTAAATACTGGGCTGATGCTTTAAGAGACCGGCCGGTGTGGCCGAGAGGTTCTAGGCGCTTCAGTCTGGAACCACGCTGCTGCTGCTACGGTCACAGGTTTGAATCTTCCCTCGGGCATGGGTGTGTGTGATGTCCTTCGACTAGTTAGGCTTAAGTGGTTCTAAGTTATACGACTAGTTAGGCTAAAGTGGTTCTAAGTGCTCATAGCCATTTGAACCATTTTTTGATGATATGAGGAGCCGATAAGACGTTATAAATAATGACATTTGCTACGATTTATACGGTTTCACAAAACAGTAACACATAAATGTCCTGTTTTAGTTTGCAGTTATTAGGCTGTTTTTCCTCAAAATTTGTTATAACACTGGCTTTGCATTAAGACAGGTATAATTTATCGAATTTAAATTAACTGTAAAAAAATATAGAGTTTAGGCATGGTACCAATTCTGCTTCTGCATTTTAAGAAGCCGGGTGTTGTGGCTGAGCGGTTCTAGGCGCTTCAGTCTGGAACCACGCTGTTGCTAAGGTCGCAGCCTCGGGCATGGATGTCTGTGATGTCCTTAGGTTAGTTAGGTTTAAGTAGTTCTAAGTCTAGGGCACTGATGACCTCAGATGTTAAGTCCTATAGTGCTCAAAGCCATTTGAACCATTTTTTTCCATTTTAAGAATGGTTGTCAATGGAAACGCTGCTTTCATCGATAGAGGAGAAAGAACTAATGATATTATGGACAGCGAACAAAAACGAATTTTGTAGTTGATTCATATTGACTGACTTAGAACTACCTGCTCATATGATTAATTTTGGTATACTTGTAGTAAATGCAGATTTAATAACTCTCGTCTGCGTTAAGACAATGATGGAGCTGGTATTTAAGTAGTATTCAAAGTGTTAAAAAGTGTCCAATATTTTTAGACCCGTCGAAGCAATAAAATAGGTTCGATAAACGCAGTCAAGTGCTCCTCTTGCTCTTTCTGTAATCTGAAATATCTCAATAAATATTTCCTCAGTAAGTCTTGATATGAAGATACAGTGAATACCAAGAAACTTGGATAACCCGAATGTTACGACAACAAAGCCGCAATGTCAAAAAGCTGTAAAATTCTGAATGGTTATGAGTTAGCATAGATTTATGAAATGGTTAGTCGTAAAAATTAAACTGTGGTGTTGAGGACAGTAGACCTGTGATACGAGTAACGAAATCACTGTGCGGTGGTAGGTGACCGATCAGTTAGATCAAATTCTTACGTGAGAAATGTACGCGAGAATGAGGGAATGATCGACAAATAAATCTCAGGGTGGTTCTGCTTGTTAAGAAGGAAAAAGTAATGAAACAACACGAAGTGTTCGGTAGTTATGCAATCGAACAATCCGTCCTCAATCGTATTGATTTGGCCACGGAAAAAATTGAGAAATAAGTACAGGATGGGGAAAGTAAAAGTGACCCCGACGAGTGGATACAATTGGACGTGAATGTATGCTTATAACCGCACCCTGTGTCGCGCATACCACGCTTACGCCCGCCACGAGATTCACATCTGTTCCTTGGAACACAGTTACACAATCTTCACGCCTGAGAGTTATTAGCAGACGTCGATCTGATCGCGCCTCTAGCTGGTCATCCAGGTCAACTGATATGTCAGTGTGCTATTACTTTGAGTGGGGAGCCCACAAGAGTAAGGTGTATTGTATCAAACCTTATAATCTTCAAGAACTGCCACAGAATATTTCAGATGAGACTGCAGCAGTTCCAGCAGTCCATCTTCGATACATGTTCAGCAAGTTGCTGACTATAGTCCGAAAGTGCCAAGAGATGAATGGTGCCCACTTTCAACATCTGCTGCAGTCAGGTTAGTACTGTATTTCCTTCCCTCTGCTGTGTTTTTTAGTACCTTGGAACACTGTTCTACAGGCCACTTTTATTTGCCACACCCTGTATAAAATTATATTCATCACAAAAGGAAACGGGGAAGATACTGCGTTTTTAAATAAATATAGTCTTTACTAAGATCATTATATAATCTATTTCGACCAAGTAACGGGAATTGCCACTTATGCACAGCTCGACATCAAACAGAATAGAGGGCACAGATATGCGGTATCAAAAATTGAAGACAACAAGTTTCGTTTATCAGAAAATCGATAATATTACCACTGTATACTTCTAGAGGTTTGACTCATTAATTACTGTTTTTAGTCACGATATTAATAAAATTATTAATTTGATTTGACAATACTGTGTACCGCCATATATATATATATTTTTAACGATTTCCATTCATTGTTGAGAATCATCTGAATTAGTGTGTCGATTTCGACTGAAAATGGAGAAAACAGAGTTTCGTGCTGTTATAAGATCTTTTTATTTGAACGGTTGAAAGGCCGTGCAAATCAAAACACAATTGTACGTCATTTACGCAGCTCTGAACCATCATTGAAGACCATTACATTTGGATGAATGAATTTAAACGTGGCCGGACAAGCACCGAAGAAGAAGTGCGCTGTGATAGTCCAATTGAGATCTTCACAAAGGAAGCCATTGACAAAATCCATGATACCGTAACGCAAGACCGCCGAATACAAATTACTGAAACTGTTGACCTTGTTGTCATCTCTACAGATTGAGTGCATAATATCCTACACGGAGAACTGACTATGAAGATGCTGTGTGCGAGGTGAATGCAAAACAGCTGAAAAAGGCTGAGGAAAGTGCACCGAAGAAGGCTAAAACCATTTTGTCAGCTGGTAAGATGATGGCCACTTTGTTTGGAATTCCCAAGGAATAATCCTCATACATTACTTAGAAAAAGGGAGAACCATAATTGGATCCTGTTACGCTTCATCGCTGGATCGTTTGGAACTTGCGTCGGCTGAAAAAAGACTAAGGCTGGCAAGCAATAAAGTGCTCTTTCACGTGTATAATGCACCATCCCACACCTCAGCAATAAAAATGGATAAAATGCATGAGCTGGGATTTGAACTGGTTCCACATCCACCCTACGCACAAAAATAGCCCAGAGTGACCTTCCTGTTCACTAACTTGAAACTTTGACTTGCTGGGAAGAAATTTTCGTCAAATGAGGAAGTGATACAGTCAACGAATATGTTTCAGAGTTTGACAGAATCCCATTTTCAGTGGTTCAAAAATGCTAGAAGATATTTGGAAGAAGTATGCATCCCTCAAAACAGACTATGTCGAGAAGCAAGCTGAGTTGTTTACGAAACCAACATTCATCTTGTGGTGCTGTGTGTCCGTGCTTGCTACGAAAATACGGAACGAGGAATTCCGCCTTATGCAAGACACCTTTTTGTCTGTTTTGTTTCACCCACACATGTTTCAGCACTTTTTGTGCTATCTTCAGTGGGTTATTTATTATTTTCGTGATGGCGACAGAAACTCTGCCTATGTTTTGAATAATCGTAGAAAGTGCAGTGTCAAGTTATCATACGTCACAAAATCAGCCTATTCGTTTCGCCAACAACATATGAGAAAGCATCACAATATGAAAAACATGAGAAGTCGTAGACTGTGTAGCAGAACAGCTACCAAAAATAAATGTCCAGTAGCATCATGTAAGCTAGAAAATAATAAATAACCCGCTGAAGATAGCACAGAAAGTGCAGAAACATGTCTGGGTGAAATAAAACAGAAAAAAAGTGTCTTGCATAAGGCGCAATTCATAGTAAAATAGAAACAAACATTTTTCTTGCATTTTTAAATGACTTATCAAATCACCCAGACATTATATATATGATGTGTATATTATATATACACAGATGTGTCAATTGGTGCGGACACGTATACCTTATGAGATACGAACATATTTCCAAAAGGCGCACATTTCACAGTTGAGTTATTTTTGAGATAGCGTTACTTATACAACTGAACGGCTACTTCCTTTAGGTGCAAGCATAGAAACTACTGCTGTTTCTAATGACTTAGGCAGCAGCACGAATAACACCAAAACAGTATGCTACCATGTGGCACTGGTACAATGTAACCACTGTTCCACGACGGAAGCAAGTGCAATAACGTAGACACGTACTTCTGTCCCCAGTGCTACGAAAGAAGTATTACATTTGGGACTTGATGACAAGACCCAGTGAAGATTTCTCTTAATATCAGATTCTGAGCTCAAATGCACACTCTGAATATCATCTGATTACTGTCTGTGGAAAGCATTTACGTAGGTGGACTCTTCTTAAAAATACAGTATAATTGTATATTCATAAGACCTAGCTGCAGTGAATACGTATTCCGTTACTGTTCTTGAATTTTACTCGTACTTCCGAATGTATAGCGGGGGGCACAGCCAGGTTTCCCAGCGGAATCGTCGTATGCAGCCCCTCTGCGTCGAGTTTGGCAAGTGTGTGAGGCCCACCCCCTGGGGATAACTCAATAAAGCGCAGCTGCGAGGCGAAACACCCTCTGGAGGTGGCGGGCCGTTTGCCGCCCTTCCACCTGTCATCTTTCCTTAACGTCTCACACAATTTTCACCTCGCTCTCTCAAGCGCTTAGTTGCTCGGATGAACGTGGGATTCATCCTTCACGAGATCCCCTCCACTCCTACCTCACCCTCTTTCCCCCCATAATGTCCACATTTCCTTCCAGCTCTCTCTCTCTCTTTCTCTTTCCTCAAAATGTTCATTCAGCCCTAACGTACTTGGTCACTGGGCGTACATTATAATGAGGACTTTCGTTAATTATTCTCTATTCACTTTTTATTAAAGGTAGGCACTCCATCTTCGGGGAACACTTTTCATACTTTTAATTAACGCGGGGTAACACAATATTGGTCGCGACATAGAACAAGCTCCTTAATAGAAGAAGTTGTGACCATATCCAGCATGTATGCGTCATAGTCCGCGGATGGGAAACACAGAACTAAAAGGCTTGCGAAACTGCTGTTGTTGCTGTTTCGGTGAGTAGATTTCTCGTTGAGTGGTGTCATTTGCCTTCATCGTTTTCAACACAAAGCACTTAGCTCCTCAACGTACTTTGTCACAAAGTTTGTGTCCGCAACATGTAACTATCACAAAAACCTGTTTAATGTACACGACAAGTTTCTTTGTGTAATGCACAAGAAATAAACTGATCAACACAATATAGTTATTATTTCTGAACGATAACAGTCTGTTCCACTGTGGTGTACCCATTTCGAAGTGAGTATTCAGGGTGTCTCAAATGTTTTGGGTCAAACTGAAACAAGTGAGTGTGGGGCCACAGCTGATTATATTGAGATAGGAAACTAATCATCGGATAATCGGAAATGCATTTTTATTGGGTTATGGACATACACAGCTTACACTGTCAATAACATCGTAAGTCGTAGTAATTGTTCAAAGCGACGACCGCCAATCTCAGTGCATACATTGCAAAGGGGATATGGTCTGCCACACTTCCTGGAGACTGAACCGCTGGTTGTCCGTGAAAATGTGGTTTCCACACGACGGTGCACCACCCCTGGACAAAACGTACCCTCATCGTTGGATTGTAATAGGGGAGTCCTGTCCCGAGGCCAGCGTGGTCGCCGGATCTCACACCTGTGGTCTTTTTCCAACTGACGTTACGTCAAGATGTTGGTGTATGAGATCTACGTAGAAACGGATGATGACCTGCTTGTTATAGTCCAAGCTACCTGTCTCCTGGTATAACAGACACTAGGGCTCTTTGAAAAGAGTGCGGCAGAACTTCATGCGTCATTGCCATGCATGTATTGAGACTGGCAGTCGTTACTTTCAACAAAAATTACGAGCTATACTGCTGATATGCGGTGTACGCTGTGTATGTTCATAACACAATAAATATGCATTTCTGATATTAGGTTACCTGTGTCAATGTAATCGGTCGTGGACCCACTATCAACTGTTTCAATTTGGCCCAAAAGGTTTGAGACACCCAGTAGTTTAAACCGACCATAGGAATATACTTCTGTTGCGAGCTAAACGTTCGTCTCGTTATACGTAGTCAAAGGATAGTGGGTTGTCTGCCTTTAAGTGTAAGAGCGTAGTGAACACAGTATAGTGCCATCCAACGGCACTAGGTGATGTCTAGTTTGTCTTGAGCACCGAACGTAACGTTTTGCTGAAATGCAAAATAAAAAAAAATAGGCAATCAAATATTGTTTAACCACCACGAGGACACTAAACTGTATGTTTACATGCCTCATTACTTTGCTCATTACGAAGGTATGAATAGCAGTATGTTTCTTTTAACCAGGAACCTTTTTTAGGTAATCCACTTCCTCTCTTCAAGAGCTGTTCAGAAACGTATAACAGTGCACCATTCAGGCACACATGATGTTGTTAACAACGTAGCACAAAACTGCGTTACAAACACTGAAATATTTTTTACGATGTAGATGATTTCACAAAAGTCCACAACGACTGCAGACTTATTCAGGAAATATGTTTCCTTTACGAATAAACTCAAAACGTTTAGTGTTCGAAATTCTGTTAGAAATAAGTTTGTCAACACAGAGATACGAAATCCGGTCATAGCCTTCTGCATACATCTTATAATCGTTTTTAGCCTGAAACTTTTTAAAATTATAACTAGGCATATTTGGAAGACGAAAACAGAATTCTATATTCTTAAAGCATGAATTTAATCATTACAACACGAAAAATATTGGGTATGCCCTTAGCCCCTACCAGTAAGTCAACTGCAATTTGCAACGTAAAATAAAGTATAAACGTTGTTTTTATGGTTGAGTATTAGTGTAATCAATAGTAAAATTATGTAGCCTCAGTCTCATTTAACTTAATTTATGATCAATATGCAATACCTTCAAAGGTAAAGCGACTTGTCAACAGGCACATTCAGTACAAGTAAATCATTTTCCAGCGAAATGAGCGCTGTTATGAAATTTCCTGACAGCTTCATTCTGCACGGCACACCAGGTCTCCATTCTTATACATGCATAGTAACTTCTCTGCTGTTTGGAATGTAGGAGAGAAGTGTTTGGAACATTTTAGTTGTTAAGAGAAATCGTGTGTACCCATGACTAGCTCAGTGCATGCGAGCATTCCCAGTGAATGGCAAGATCCATATTCGAGTCCCGATGCGGTGCACAGCCTCAGCTCGTCAAGATTTTTCTCTACGAACTTCCATTAATTCGCACTTTTCAAGTTGCTATCATTCTGGTATAAGCGTGTCTAGTTGACGGCACACTTAGGATTAACAATGCTTAGTGATTTGCAGTGGAACGACCACGTACGCTTTGTCGTCCGTAAGGAAAACATCAGACTACTACTGAGAGGTGCAATACTGAGAAAGTGCAATTTGTCAACAAAACAAAAAGTTTACATTTAAATCTATATGATTACCCTGCAATTCACACGTAAGTATTAGGCAGTGGGTTCACTGAACTACATTGAGGCTCTTTACCGAACGTTCGACTCTAGAACAGTACATCGGAAGAATGAACACGTAAATATTACCCTCCTATTTTATCATGATGGTCATTTTTCCGTATTTAAAAATGGATAAACAAAATACTTTGGTACTAGGAGGAGAATTATGGTGACGGTAAATTCGTGGAAAGCTCTCGCCGTAATGATACACACGTTTGTTTTCATGATTGACAACCCAGCTCGCTTACCATATACTTCACAGTCTCCCCTATTTCATGGTAATACACAACAAGCTTCCCTTGATAGAACATTTTCATTCTTCAGTCAGTCCTGTCTGATAAGGATCCCATAACACGCAACAATTCTCTACAAGAACATGGTCAAGCAAAGGATATGCGGTTTCTTCAGTACATTCCATGTACATTCCGAGTACTAATACACTCCTGGAAATGGAAAAAAGAACACATTGACACCGGTGTGTCAGACCCACCATACTTGCTCCGGACACTGCGAGAGGGCTGTACAAGCAATGATCATAAGCACGGCACAGCGGACACACCAGGAACCGCGGTGTTGGCCGTCGAATGGCGCTAGCTGCGCAGCATTTGTGCACCGCCGCCGTCAGTGTCAGCCAGTTTGCCGTGGCATACGGAGCTCCATCGCAGTCTTTAACACTGGTAGCATGCCGCGACAGCGTGGACGTGAACCGTATGTGCAGTTGACGGACTTTGAGCGAGGGCGTATAGTGGACATGCGGGAGGCCGGGTGGACGTACCGCCGAATTGCTCAACACGTGGGGCGTGAGGTCTCCACAGTACATCGATGTTGTCGCCAGTGGTCGGCGGAAGGTGCACGTGCCCGTCGACCTGGGACCGGACCGCAGCGACGCACGGATGCACGCCAAGACCGTAGGATCCTACGCAGTGCCGTAGGGGACCGCACCGCCACTTCCCAGCAAATTAGGCACACTGTTGCTTCTGGGGTATCGGCGAGGACCATTCGCAACCGTCTCCATGAAGCTGGGCTACGGTCCCGCACACCGTTAGGCCGTCTTCCGCTCACGCCCCAACATCGTGCAGCCCGCCTCCAGTGGTGTCGCGACAGGCGTGAATGGAGGGACGAATGGAGACGTGTCGTCTTCAGCGATGAGAGTCGCTTCTGCCTTGGTGCCAATGATGGTCGTATGCGTGTTTGGCGCCGTGCAGGTGAGCGCCACAATCAGGACTGCATACGACCGAGGCACACAGGGCCAACACCCGGCATCATGGTGTGGGGAGCGATCTCCTACACTGGCCGTACACCACTGGTGATCGTCGAGGGGACACTGAATAGTGCACGGTACATCCAAACCGTCATCGGATCCATCGTTCTACCATTCCTAGACCGGCAAGGGAACTTGTTGTTCCAACAGGACAATGCACGTCCGCATATATCCCGTGCTACCCAACGTGCTCTAGAAGGTGTAAGTCAACTACCCTGGCCAGCAAGATCTCCGGATCTGTCCCCCATTGAGCATGTTTGGGACTGGATGAAGCGTCGTCTCAAGCGGTCTGCACGTCCAGCACGAACGCTGGTCCAACTGAGGCGCCAGGTGGAAATGGCATGGCAAGCCGTTCCACAGGACTGCATCCAGCATCTCTACGATCGTCTCCATGGGAGAATAGCAGCCTGCATTGCTGCGAAAGGTGGATATACACTGTACTAGTACCGACATTGTGCATGCTCTGTTGCCTGTGTCTATGTGCCTGTGGTTCTGTCAGTGTGATCATGTGATGTATCTGACCCCAGGAATGTGTCAATAAAGTTTCCCCTTCCTGGGACAATGAATTCACGGTGTTCTTATTTCAATTTCCAGGAGTGTAAGACTACGGAAAAAATTTGAGTGAAGTCAGCGTACATTAGACGTTCTATAACAATAATTATCAAATCGTATTGCAAACTGTAACAGAAACATTGATTATTGCATACAGCTGAAATAGTCGTGACTTGTGAACGAGTTCTTCAATTCATGCATTGGTAGCTATTACGGCCTAAAGCCTTAGTCATGACTGCGTGCACTCGAAGTACTGATAATGTGATAAGAAAGTTACCAATCAAACACTGCAGTAGCGTTAACCATGTAAGTGAGATATATTAAATTCAATAGAAAATTAATTATGTACGTGGATCGCAAAATCGTTACAGCAGATGAAACTAAGGTACACTTTTTTGGACTACAACCACGAGAATCTATTATAAAGCAGGAGAAAATGGTATCCTATACAATGAACGGCGGTAGTAAGACATTAACGTCTGGTTTCACACGGGTCATTACCACCGGCTGCTTGGCAGTAGCGACAGTAAAATGACGGGCGACAAACATGGACACGTGAACCACTTGCGATGGCAATTAGTATTTCCATACGAATGGTTTGAATGGCTGTAAATAGGTAGGTTATGTAACTATGATACAAGGATTGGACAAAAATGCGGAATCACGAAAAACACAGCCGCGCGGTTTGAGGCGCCAAGTCACGGATTGCGCGGCCTCTCCTGCCGGAGTTTCGAGTCCTCCCTCGGGCATGGGTGTGTGTGTTGCTCTTGGTATAAGTTTGTAGTGTTTAAGTCTAGGGACCGATGACCTCCGCAGTTTGGTCCCTTAGGAATTCACACACACAAAACACACACACACACACACACACACACACACACACACACACCAAGAACACGATATATTACCATACCTAATACGATGCAGGAAATCTGTTGACATTCCAAACCGCTTCCAGTATGGGAGTGGATAAGTACAGTTCCTGTGTCAATTTCAAGTAAATTTCACTTGATTCTTCCTTCAAAATAGTGGCAAGTTCAGATAATGAAGACAGAGACAGATAGCGAGCAATTACACTTCTCTCCCTTCTCTATAATATTCAGATTTTGTGACAATGGTAACCAGTGCATAAGCGAGAATTCTTCCTTGTGCTCGCAAAACCAGTGCTGGCCGATTATAGCTGTGTGAAGAAGTGTCCTTCAGTCTAGGTACAGAGCATTACGATTGAGGTCCGAACACAATACCGTGGGCTGCACCCCATCATTCAAAACGGTTACACAAACCTTGACATTAATGCGACCTTGCAGAGTAACCATGGATCCCATGGAACACCACGATATGGGTGCCCAAACATTGACGAACCCTCTACACGTGTAACTCTTGGGACCTAGACTTAGACTTGGCCAGAATTTGGAAACAGAGGTAACCGAGACTCATCCGACCAAATGGCTTTCTTTCATTACTCCATTGTCTAGCTTTTATGGCTTCGGCACCACGTATTCCTATTACAGGCTTTTCCAAATTCCAGCTCGCCCTGTAGTACCGTGATGATGGAGCTCCCTTGATGTTGTTTTGGTACTGATAGGATTAGTGAGTGAGACTCTCTGTTCCGTGTTGACTTTTGCTGCTGTCGTGCATTTATTCGTCCTCAGAATCCTCTTCAATGACCCTCTGCCACGATCACATGGCATACACTCTTCTCCGCGACGTTATTTAGCCTACGATGCTTTTCAACTTTTCCTGTATGCTGTATAAATCTTCTCGAAGCTATCGCGGTTACGGAAGTACCCACTATACGAGCATAAACTGGTTGCCCACGTTCGATTTCACTTAGTTTCGACGTACTGCACTCACAGCTACACAGAACACTGTTCTGACCATGACGGACACCTGCATTGTATTGAGGACATTTCATAGATCCCTTTCGTGGTCAAATACAAGAGCGAATCTTGCAAGCTTGTTTAGGACCTGCATATGCCTTCAAGCACGTATTTCTCGTGGTGTTTCCATATTATATCCAAACCTTGTGTGTTCCATCTATTTCATCGTACTCAGAGTGTGCGTTACTCTCCGTATGTATCCACACATACCACAAACCAAGATACTTACATCCACTATTTGTAGATCATAGCGAAAGTTATGGCAGAGTATCCGTAGCATTGCATCACCTGTTAAGGTTTCTTCACATTCTAATCGCGTATGGAGCCCAGGAACAATGCTTAAATGTCTCGGTGCACGCTGTAATAATTAGTCTAATCCTGATTTTTCATTATCTACACAAGCGATGTTACTAGGTTATTCAGAAATGGTTCAAGTGGCTCTGAGCACTCTGGGACTTAACATCTGAGGTCATCAGTCCCCTAGAACTTTAAAACTACTTAAACCTAACTTACCTAAGGATATCACACACATCCATGCCCGAGGCCGGATTCGAACGTGCGACCGCAGCGGCCGAGCGGGTCTAGACTGAAGCGCCTAGAACCGCTCGGCCACAACGTCCCGCTAGATTATTCTCTTAATATGGTTTGTTAAATTTAGGAAGTAGTCTTTTGTGGCGTGGTTGCCATCTACATTGCCTGACAAATAATAATAACGATAATAACAATAATAATAATAATATGTGGAAGACAGGTAAGATGTTAATGTAACCTTGTACACGTACACACAGCATGCTGGTGTGTTAGTGATTAGAACTAAAATTCTGTGTGACAGGGAAAACGGTCACAAGAATACAGGGTGTTACGAAAAGGTACGGCCAAACTTTCAGGAAACATTCCTCACACACAAATAAAGAAAAGATGTTATGTGGACATGTGTCCGGAAACGCTTAATTTCCATGTTAGAGCTCATTTTAGTTTCGTCATTATGTACTGTACTTCCTCGATTCACCGCCAGTTGGCCCAACTGAAGGAAGGTAATGTTGACTTCGGTGCTTGTGTTGACATGCGACTCAATGCTCTACAGTACTAGCATCAAGCACGTCAGTACGTAGCATCAACAGGTTAGTGTTCATCACGAACGTGGTTTTGCAGTCAGTGAAATGTTTACAAATGCGGAGTTGGCAGATGCCCATTTGATATATGGATTAGCACGGGGCAATAGCCGTGGCGCGGTTCCATTGTATCGAGACAGATTTCCAGAACGAAGGTGTCCCGACAGGAAGACGTTCGAAGCAATTGATCGGCGTCTTAGGGAGCACGGAACATTCCAGCCTATGACTCGCGACTGGGGAAGACCTAGAACGACGAGGACACCTGCAATGGACGAGGCAATTCTTCGTGCAGTTGACGAAAACCCTAATGTGAGCGTCAGAGAAGTTGCTGCTGTACAAGGTAAAGTTGACCACGTCACTGTGTGGAGAGTGCTACGGGAGAACCAGTTGTTTCCGTACCATGTAAGCGTGTGCAGGCACTATCAGCAGCTGATTGGCCTCCACGGGTACACTTCTGCGAATGGTTCATCCAACAATGTGTTAATCCTCATTTCAGTGCAAATGTTCTCTTTAAGGATGAGGCTTCATTCCAACGTGATCAAATTAAAAATTTTGACAATCAACATGTATGGGCTGACGAGAATCCGCACGAAATTGTGCAATCACGTCATCAACACAAATTTTCTGTGAACGTTTGGGCAGGCATTGTTGGTGATGTCTTGATTGGGCCCCATGTTCTTCCACCTACGCTCAATGGAGCACTTTGTCATGATTTCATACGGGATACTCTACCTGTGCTGCTAGAACATGTGTCTTTACAAGTACAACACAACTTGTGGTTCATGCACGATGGAGCTCCTGCACATTTCAGTCGAAGTGTTCGTACGCTTCTCAACAACAGATTCGGTGACCGATGGATTGGTAGAGGCGGACCAATTCCATGGCCTCCAAGCTCTCCTGAGCTCTACCCACTTGGCTTTCATTTATGGGGGCATTTGAAAGCTCTTATCTACGAAACCCCGGTACCAAATGTAGAGACTCTTCGTGCTCGTATTGTGGACGGCTGTGATACAATATGCCATTCTCCAGGGCTGCATCAGCGCATCAGGGATTCCATGCGACGGAGGGTGGATGCATGTATCCTCGCTAACGGAGGACATTTTGAACATTTCCTGTAACAAAGTGTTTGAAGTCACGCTGGTACGTTCTGTTGCTGTGTGTTTCCATTCCATGATTAATGTGATTTGAAAAGAAGTAATAAAATGAGCTCTAACATGGAAAGTAAGAATTTCCGGACACATGTACACATAACATACTTTCTTTCTTTGTTTGTGAGGAATGTTTCCTGAAAGTTTGGCCGTACCTTTTTGTAACACCCTGTATATTAGTGTTGTTTGTGTTTGTGTCGTAACTAGACCTGGTAAGGTATACACGCTGTTTCACAACTCATGTTACACACATCCAGAGGTTGTAGAGCAGACTTTGTGGATCAAGTTTTACATTGAACCCATGTCCGGAAACGTCATCCAACGACGCTGCACAATGTTATAGGTAAAGGCACCAGCACCTGTAAATTAGTGTGTACAGTGTGATTACATGGGACGTTACAAACCTTCAGGAATGACGGAGACGGATAAAATGCATCTATCTGCGGTAAGGGTGCCGGGTTCGGAAACGAAAGAGCCGAAGTCAACAAGCGAATATCATTCTGATTCCTCTGACAGTGGAATACATGTACCGGTACTTTTGTTGCTAAGAATGTAGGGTATGCAACTTTCAGAGGTGATAGTATGAACCAAAACAAGGAAAAATCTAGTAAACATTGGCTCTAAAATGCATACCTCAGGAGATATGGGCACTACTTCATCTTCGTTACTGTGAAACACATCTCCTCTATTGAACAAGTGCTCATAGCTTTTAAGGTATGCATTTCTCAGCCCGTGTTTGCTAGACATTTTTTCTTGTTGTGGTCGATGGTTCTACCTGTGAAACTGGCCTACCCTACAGTCTTAGCAGCAACAGTACTGGTACATGTATTTCATTGTCAGATGTATCAGAACGATTTCCGCTTTCGACACGTTCGTTCCTGTTACATGGACCGTTACCTCCAATTCATACACTTATGTCCTGTATCATCTTAGTAAGTCTGTAATATCATCATGGAATCGCCCTGTATATATATATATTTACAGGTATCGGCGCCTATAGCTTTGATGCTCTGTAGCGTCATTGGATGGTGTTTCTGGACATGGATTTCTATGTATAACTCGGTCTACCAAGACTCCACTAAACTCGTGAATTGTACAACACCCTGTCTGAACGACGTGAACAACGGCAGGTGAACAACGCCATTCGTGTGAGACAGTGTTATCACCACCTGACGGAGTTTATAAGGGGCCTCATAGCGGGTCTTCACTTGACCAGCTGTTCGACTTGTGCAATGTCGACATTTTTGGGGGTATTCGGATGTGATTGTGCACCGATGCATGCGAACTTGAGCGCAGACAGACGCATTGCCTAGGTTCTGGCTGACCACGTCGAAGCACCACAAACGAGGATAGGCTTATTATGGACCAAACACACCTGTTCCTGGCATCCGAGAACAAGTATTTGATTGCGTACAACATTCTAAGTTATTGCAGAGACTAGCAAAACCTGGGATAGGGAATCACGTCCCTTGCGTGGGCTGCCGTTGGCCCCACGTCGAAATTGGCTGCATGTGGAATTGTGTCTTCACCGGGAAATATGGTCTGCTGATGGCTGGCGTTGTAGAGTGTTTGGTGATGAATCATGTTTCTACACTGTCACGGGTGACCATCGGCGGCGAGTACACTCGCGAGCTGGGAAGACGCCCCATGGTTGCAGTATTTTGCAGAGGTACAGTGGGGTTACTCCTGGCAGCTTAGTTTGGGAGCCATCGGATATGACTTCAGATAGCAGCTGGTAGCGATTGAGCGGCACAGCGATACTTCACGGACATCCCGCATCCTCTCAAGCGACAGGACACGGTGTCATTTTTCAACAGGACAATGTTCGACTACCCATGGCATTTGCCTGTATGAACTGTGTGCTTGATGTTGAGTTACGCCCGTGGCCAGCAAATGAACATTTTTGAGAACAGCTCGATTGTCAATTCCGTCCCAGTGGCAGTTTTGAAGAGATCAAGGATCGTTTACGACAGTTGTGGGCAACTTTGCCTCATGACGTGACATAACATTATGTCACACTTCTCAACCGTATCAGTACTTGCATCTAGCCATAGAGGGTAGAACGCATTACCAAAAAATAGTCTAGTACTGACTTAGTTGTAAATTTGACTCGATTTTGTAGTCACTGAATTAGCATCGCATGCTCTACCAATCGATGAAGTTTCGTTTTCTCCTTTCCATCTGCGTGCCTAACCTTTCTTGGCACTGAGTATATCTTAAAAGGTTTGTCAGTTCAAACTCCCCTCTTACTTAAAGACACATGTGACTATTTGTGTTGCCCTTCTTTGAGTATGTTCAATACTCCCTGTCAGTTCTATGTTGAAAGGTCCCAAACACTTGAATAATAATCTAGCATGGGATGCACAGGGGTTTTGTAGGTAGTCTCTTCTGCGGACTGCCAAGATTTTCTGGTATCCTGCTAAAAGACAGAAGTCTGCCGCCTCTATTACTTACGACTGAGCGTATGTGACCATTTCATATCGCCAGGACGTTCTATGAGTTGACTGATTCCATTTGTGAATCATTGACTTTTCAGTCACAGAAATGAAATGAAGTGAACAATTTTACATTTATGTCCATTTAAAGCGAACTGTCAGTCTTTGCACAGCACTGAAATAATATTAAGATCTGATTAAATGCATCTGCACCTTGTTTCAGAAAATAGTTATGCATAACTGCATAATTTTCAAAAAATATGAACTGGCTATTGTTACTGTCCACCATGCGATTAATGCACGAAACGAACAGAATGTTTCTCAGTATATTTCCCTCAGGAATGCATGTAGTTCGTTTTACTTACCCAGATGATTCTTCATACAAGACAGCACGCTGCATTGTCTACATGAAGAAATCCAGTAAAACATATTGTGTGATAAACCACGTGATCTTATACTCCTTAATAAACGTTGGTGCTGCACCGAGTTAAATGCCTTCCGGATGTCAAAAAGTAATGCATCCCCACTTGTTTGTCTTGATGCATGACTTTCAGAATACAGGCTTAATATCCTGGATATAAGCATCCATAGACGGCCTTTCAAATAAGTTACCTGCAGTCAAGAATATATCCAGATGTTACGTTTAAGAAAAATCATGAATGGGACGGTGACCAAGTATCCACCAACTTAGAATACTGGGATTCGGCTCCCATTAAAGACTATGTGAATTTTTATATTTTCTTACTGTGTTTTGTCCTTTCTTACTGTCGGTAGTTTTAACTAAATCACAATTTGTAGATGACACAATTAAAAAAAGAAACACTTTCTGGAAGATTGCTACCGAAAGTGCTCAAATGTTTTCATGAAATATTGTCCAGTTTGACATTACAGTGTTACGAAAAGTAAACTGTACTGTAGAACTGTGTAAAAACATCTATGTTGTCTCTTTTAAGTCCATAAATCTGGCAATTTGTTACTGTTAGAAGTTCTGAAAACTTAAATTGTAAATAATGTTCTGTACAAAATTAAGACTTGTAGAACTTTGTTTGGTTCTCAGTTTATGGATGGATAAAACCAGCAGACATATAAAGTGAACCTTATTCCACTGAAGCGCGCCGAGTTGGGCCAGGCCAATGATGTTTATCGATTTCGGCAGTAGAGGTCGTTCGTAGCGAGGAGGAAAATCTACCATATACTTCTCGGGTCAGCACGAATTTTCGAAGCCGTATTTCGCAGACATCCGATCAACGACGAGGAGTTAACGCTCCACGCACGTAAATGTGATGAATCTTATTATTTCGTAGTGCCGTGGATACCATTACGTCAGGAGCTACGTAGTCTCTTATGATAAACTAACTTCTTAGTGTTATATCGATGTCACTGACCACTTACTGCCTTCTTGACTGCTATTCATACTACAAGTTTATGAACTTCCCGTTAACTATGTCTACCTTCTTCACTTAAAACTTCCGGGCTGATAGGTCGTGGTCGAAGTATAAAACTGTCTCCTGACGTTTTGTCTCCGACTGCGGGAGACATCCTCGGAGGTAAAACGGCGAAGACAATCCGGCCGTGAAAGCTTACATTTTATGTCTACCTTATATCATCTTCCGTTTAGCACTATCCTAGCTATGTCACGATCAACTGCACCCGCTGCCGCATATTTCACCTCTATTACAAGTGTGCCTCAAGGCTATGTCCTGTCACCTCTTTTTTATATGACTGGTGATATTCCCAAATAACCACCGCGCACCTACCTCCCATGCCTCTCGCCAACGCCACTTGAATCTACTTGTCGAACGGTGTAATACGAGGAAACTTCAAATAAACCAACAGAAAAGGCAAGCCACAATCTTTGGCCGCACCACTCAGCATTTACATCGTTCAGATTTCTATCTTTCCATTTACAACCAATCCAGTCTTCTGACTAACACAGTAATTTAGT
Organism: Schistocerca piceifrons; assembly: GCF_021461385.2. NCBI lineage: Eukaryota > Metazoa > Arthropoda > Insecta > Orthoptera > Acrididae > Schistocerca > Schistocerca piceifrons. The sequence goes on from NC_060140.1 coordinate 301,196,297, forward strand.
AATAATTCTCAACAGAAAACAAGAATGGAATTCACACCCTCTTAAACAGATCGCACCCAGGGTCTACACCTTCTCCCGTTATCCTCACCTATAAAACCCACACTCTCTCATCCTCACGTCAGAATTGCCTGGATCTCTACCTCCCCTAAATTTTGGACACTCCCTCGAAATTCTGGAAAAGGCAGGCACTCCGCCACGCGTTCCACATACGCCTACCTTGCCCAAATCTCATCCTGCGTGTAGACCTAGACCGTACATTCACTTCCCACACTTTTTCTTCGGAGAACACCATTGGACCGAATACATTAACTGCAAAGCCCAGTCCCAGAACCCGATATCCAACCCCCTAATCACAAATACAGGTAACCTGCTGCGCGACTATCCCACCTACCATGCACCTTCACACATTATCCATTCTCTCCCGGCGGAATTTCAATCAACTCCAACTACCCTGTGATGAAATCCGTCCCAAGACATCCCACTTTTTCCAGCTCTATTCACAAAGGTCCAACTCATATCATCCTTCCACACTCATCCCTCCCCTACCTTCCATCTTGCTGACCATAAGTCGCAGTCTACAGTTCCACAATGCCCCGCAGGCCATGGCCATAATCATTCCATCTCCATCACGACCATCACCATTTTCATGCATCAGCAGAATCACCATTACACCATAGCATCTTTCACGTTACAGTTAGTAATTATAATTCAAGTATAACATAAAATCATGTATAAACTTATATAAAATCATCAGTATTATCCATAAAAGTGTTCTTCTTTTTTAAAAAAATCCTTTATTGTCGTCTGTTTGTGTAAAAATCGTAAATATTTTCCATCAACGTATACGTAAGAATCGCTTGTCATCCATTTTTATTTTAAAACATCTTTAAAAGTTGGGTAATATTGGGCTGAAGAACTATTTTGTCTCCCAACAGCCCTTCCCTTCGTGTGGAATTTAAATACAATAAACAAAAAACAATGAATCCCCCTACAACGGAAATGGATACCATGTCGTTGATGATCGGTAAGGTTATGAAAATTACAGCACTCTGTCTTAAATACTTGTAAATAAGTTACATTTTTGAGTACAACCTCCCGCCAATTAATATGCTGCAGCAAGTGGAAATCGGAATGATATACTGTCTGGCCTCTCAGTATTATCACAGTCTGAAACATACACGCGTCAGACACCAAGTCATTTTTGTTATACACTGTGACAGAACCGCAGCAAGTGGCATACAAGTTACATTATTAAACACCACACCCCTAATACGACCAGTATCTTTTGTTCTGATTTGGAACATATTTTTATTACTGCAGGAATCGTATGTGGAGGAAAAAAATGGTAAAAATAACAAGAAAAAGTTACCACGTTAGCCTCTCTTCACGTTTCGTAAGGATCCTGAGAGCTATTAAACATCACAATATTATACATTTGACCCCTACAGCAATTACACTAGTAACAAATTTGTAACACTGTCATGCCTGCCTATTTGTCTGTTTAAACACATTTCTCCAAAACTAATATACGAATTTTCACGGGGTTTCCGCAGGTAACTTCATCATAGGAAAGAAACCAGTTCCAGAACTATTACTACATCGAAGTAAGAAACATCAAACACACAGCCGCTAGCATATTCGTCTTTTGAAAATAAAGTTATTTTTAGGAAAAGTTATTTGTAGATTGAAGTGGAGGAATATGTAACTCATTAGACTCTGTGACGACGAAAGTGTCTGTCATCCACTGCGAAGCTATCTCAGAAAGCATTTAAAGGAGAAACTTAGACAAGACTCAAACATTAAAATATTTCTTCATGAGTACGATTATAGCTCGCGTGATTTCATTAATGAGTGTTTGCTGTCTTTACATTTCTTTTACGATCATTCATGTCTTTTGGTACTTTACCATCGCTTTAGACGCAAAATTAGAACTATATCGTAAAATTAGAAACAGAATTAAAAACAAATGTTATTCTTACGGCTTGAATTATGTTAAGGGGCGGTAGCCTTTCTCGTCGCTTGAGGCGCTACTACCACTCCATCTGTCAAATGGCAACAGATTTCATGGAAGGGTGACGCCGTTATTTAAATTAGACTATGGTGTAAGTATGCTTTGCTGTACCAGCGGTTTTCAGTGTGCTGAAGAGCTCACTGAATGCTTTATAAGCTATTATTGGTAACATTTATTTTGTATTTGGATACTCTATGGGCTCCAAGGAAGGCTTTTAATTTTTTTGTCAGCTTTAGCTTTTATACGTTTGCAGAGGCCACCATTGCACGTTGGTAATTGATTTATCGACGGTGAAAGCATCATCAGGCTCAGTTCTGCTTATCGTTTATTGTAAATGCCAGTAATTCGAACCCCAACGTACAACGTATATTCCCATATCTAAAACTACTGTAGATATACTTTGCTTGCAGTCGTTTGCTGTCTAGGGTTGCAAGCCTGTGGCTATATAAATATGTTTGAGGTGAATGTTTAACTTTATAAATGACGAACAAAACCATCGAATAATGTTTATCATCCTGTAAAAAAATCCATAGTCGATATACTGAACTACTGAAGTATTCTGGTGCCTCAGTGAGACAAACACATCACCATAATGGACAAACATGCTGATGACGTCCGTCATGTGCCACGACTCTTATCATAATAAGGCAGTGCAATCGCAGAAGGTCCAAAGAACCTCCCGCCGTCTGAGGTTTCTGCTTTTACTTGAAATGTAAGCGAGTTGTTGGTTCACATGCAGTGTGGTGCTGATTCGCTGGAGCCAGGCAGCGGGTAGTCCTTTTTTTTTCTTTCCTTCATTGAATTTCGATTCCTCCTGAAGGGGGCGGGCTGGCAACAGCTTAGTACGCTGCTCTTCAGCCTACATAATTGTTAAAACATAAGAAGATAAGAAACAATAAAAGCAGGCGATAAAACGGTGACGCAAAATTGTATAACGGCGGAAAATTGTGGAGAAACATAAAGCAAAGGGTGGGCTATGCTAATAAAAGACACAGGAAGCAGACAGGTAAAATAGTGAAACGGAACTTGTTGTACCGTTCCAATGTCTTAATAAATTGCTAGCACGCAGAAATTGTTAGCAAGAGTTTCTTCTCTTCCAGGTGATACCTCAGCTGGTGTCCAAAAGGAGAGAATGGACTAAACAGGGTTATTTATTGAATTTTTTTCTGTTATGTACCACGTTGCCCATTTTCCTTTCCTTTGTGCAGCCTGGACGGTATAAATGAGTGAGTGCGTGAACTACCAGAAAGCTTTACGCACAGATTGTAACACTGCATGAATGGTCGTTCTGGGGTAGGGTAGTACCAATCCCCCAAGCGTGAACAAGTTTAGCAGAGACCAAGATTGCAGGTCAGGTTCTTAATTTACTCGAATTTCAGTAGACCTTGCGTTAGTGCCTTGTTCAGGCAACGTACCATGTGCCTTAAGCTCACGGTCACGTTATTGCTCCGTGCTTAACGGAAATTCACTCATTCAATGTATTTTAATCTGCTCTTCCATTTACAGAAATATTTTGGGGGTTTTTATTTATTTTCCATATGTTTTCTTTGTGAACTTGCTTTCGCGCCACGTGGTCGGTTGGAGCAACCGCCGCACTGATAAATTTTAGTTTCGGCCTGAAAATATATTGTACACGATGAATAATCATACGATAGTGAGCGAGTGTAAAATAGGGAAGGAATAATCGTGTGTGTCCATATTTTGTCTGGGTTTCTGTTTGTTACTTAAAAAACTTGGCCATGTGGGTTGAACCGCATTGAAGTGATGTTTCTTGTGCACCCCCATAACGATTTGATTTGTTGGCGATGTTGTGCGTTAAGTAAAATACTCGTGCCACTAGGAAAAGTATCGGGTTTTAATGCCCACTGATTTCATAAAGATTTTCGAAATACTCTTCCACCCTGACCTAGCTTTGCTTGTATTGTCTTTGCGGAACTTGTTCTGAGTAATCTATAGCAACTGAATGTAATAACCGTGGGTTTAGGTATAATTATGCGGTTGAATAAAATTACATTGAAGCTAGGTCTGCGCTCCTCTGTCCTGTTCCATAATTATTACGTGGCGAAACTGGACCATGTTAACTAGAGACCGGTTTTGATGATGTACATTGCAAGAGAAACACGACTAGTTGTTGAAATACCATTGGTACTGAATAAATATCAATTAATCTCTACCCTCGACTGATTATTTACTCCTCCCATCATAAAGAATAGGTGGCAGTCAGTACCACAGTCGAATTCTGGGTCATGAAAGCAAATAAAAGCTATATATAACGCCCATTAAGCCCTGTAATTGCCTTCTGTAGTGGTTTAAAAAAATGCGTTATCTGTTGTGTTACAATTTCTACCAGTTAGTTAAAACTTTCCTCTAGGAATTATTAATACCCAGCAATAACTCGCAGGGGCCAGTAATTTCGTGTACCACACGAATTTAAGAAACCATTTACTACAGACGGTAGCTTGCAGGAGCGGTAGGTCATGTCAAAGCGACGGTAATCTAACTACTTAGGTGGACTTATACCACCACCAGTACTGGCAGGTTACGTTGCAATAGCAGACAGAAAATTAAAAAACACGGCGACAGTCTGGTTTCTGTTCGCCAGAGATATAAACACCACACCCAGCGACAGTATGATGTCCATCGCAACACTTCGGAAAAGACGCACTACACTTAACAATCACTGGAAACACTGCATTAAAAAGTCAGCACGAAGATGACACACCACAGCCAAGGGCAGATGGGGGGCGGAGGGGACTGGATCACTGGAAACACTGCATTAAAAAGTCAGCACGAAGATGACACACCACAGCCAAGGGCAGATGGGGGGCGGAGGGGACTGGACAGATGAGGGAAAAAAGAGGGGAGGAGAGGAAAAACGAAACGGAAGGAACCGACGGTGGGAGAGGGCTCATGGTGGTGGGGGGGGGGGGTGGGGAGGGGGGTCAGGGCAGATGCTAGAGGGAATGGGGAAAGGCAGAGGAGGGAAACGCAAAAGGACTCAGGGGAGAGAAGGGAGGCAGAGAGAGGGTAGGTGGGGAAAAAACAGGATGGAAGGGGGGAGAGGGAGCCAAGGAAAAGGACAGAGGAAGGGAGGGGGAGGTGAGGATCAGAGTTGATAGGAGGGATAAATGGAGGGGGAGAAAGCATCATCCGGGAGGGGGAGTTGGCAGAAGCCACCTTGGGAAAGGAGAAAAAGGTGTGCAGAGTGTCACCACACATACTCAACACGGGAACGTTATACAAGCGAGTGTATGCACGTGTTGTACAACATTAAACCAGTAAATTCCACTAATTACAGCAACTATAACTGTATCATCTCAGCAGTAAGGTAAATACGAATGAGAACAATCCTCATTAATCATTAGTTACATAAATGATTTAAATTTCCTGTAGCACATATTAAATGTATTAAGTACCGGCATCTGTTTTGCGATGGAACAGTGTCATATCGGGAGGACAGTTTACCTATACAAGAAAAGCAGGTCATATTTTGATTTTAAGTTCGGCTCGCCTGAGAAATACATTTGTAGAGCAAATTACAAAAGCAAAACCGTTCCTAAACTTTAAGATATAATTTTATTTTCCTCGTGACTAAACCACGATTAAACCACTTAATCTTAATTTTCTGAACGAAAATGAATACCACGTCATGCAGTTACGACAAATCATTGCTTACCTGAAGCTCAAAGTACGAGGGGTCGACGTCGGATCTAACGTCTTGCTGCACCATTAACCCCTACAACTTCGACGAACTGCTTCTCATGGAGTGCGTCTTTCATTGGGGCAAACACATGGAAGTCGGAACGAGCAAATATGGGCTGTAGGGTGGATCAGGAAGAATAGTCCAATGAAGATTTGTGAGCTGCTCCAGGATACTCAGAACTGTGTAAAGCCTTACGTTGTCATGGAGAAGGAGAGATTCATTTGCATTTTTGTGGCAACTAGCATGCTGAAGTCATTTCTCTGGTTTCGTGATGGTAGTACAATTCACTTCAGAACTGATCGTTGCACCATGAGCGAGGACATCGAACAGAATGACCCCTTCAAGAGTTCCGAAAGACCGTCGACATGACTTCACATGCAGAGGGCGCAGCTTTTTCTTCGGAGTAGTTGTGGTGTGGTGCCACGCCGTGGGTTTGTTTTCAGTTCGAAGTTATGAACCCATGGTTCATCGCTTGTGACGACGTTCGACAAGAAATTGCCACGATCAGTATCGTAACGCGTAAGCAATGCCGCACAGCTGGTCCGTCGTTGCTCTTTATGATATTCTATTAGGCGGCGAGGAGCCAACAGGCTCCTTTGAGCACCTCATCTAGTGCAGGTGTGTGAGCACTACCAACAGAGACATCCAGTTCTGTAGCGAGGTGTTTGGTTATCCGCCGATCACCTAGAATAATAGTGTCCACAAGTTCCAACGTAGCAGGCTTCCCAACTGTATGCAGCCTAACGGCACGCAGTAGGTAGGACAGGATAGCGCGATCTGGTTGCGATGATGACAGTCGTTTTACCCAATTACTCTCCGTGCCTTTGTTCACTGCCAGATTTTTGTAGACTTTTTGCAAGCACCTATGATTATCTACGATGCTCTAGTTTTCTAGCAAAAGGAAATTGTGGTGTCACCGCCAGATACCACACTTGCTAGGTGGTAGCCTTTAAATCGGCCGCGGTCCGTTAGTATACGTCGGACCCGCGTGTCGCCACTATCAGTGATTGCAGACCGAGCGCCGCCACACGGCAGGTCTAGAGAGACTTCCTAGCACTCGCCCCAGTTGTACAGCCGACTTTGCTAGCGATGGTTCACTGACAAAATACGCTCTCATTTGCCGAGACGATAGTTAGCATAGCCTTTAGCTACGTCATTTGCTACGACCTAGCAAGGCGCCATTATCAGTTGCTATTGATCTTGTTAATCATGTACCGTCAGACCGACGTTCACCATTAATGGATTAAAGTTAAGTATTCCACCAGCTACGTCCGTCTTTTCTAAAGTCTAATTTCCTTGTCCTGTTCCAGACCTCACGCCAGCCTGTGTGAGCTAAAACGCGTGCCTTTCGGCTTCCTCTAGTTTTCCTCGGTTGGCTTTCCTGCCAATCCACAACAAAAATCAATGACAGCTATCTACTTGGAACGCTTTTCCACTACAGACGCCATTTTGAAGGCCACGTATAGAAGTACCAATTGATCGAAGTTCATTAATCTACTTGGGCAAAAGCAGGGACATCACATGATGTCGCACAGCAAATTCCGTATTTTTTCAAAGCAAATGGGCCGAGAAAATAATCTTGCATTAATTATTGAATGCCCCTCGTACAAATGAGTTCAAAATCGAATTAAGTACACTCCACACTTTATGTGAATCGGAGAGTTAATAGTTGACTGATTAACAAAATCAATTCCACAGCAGAATACACACTGATGTCTGCAGAACTACAACAAATGACGGTTTGAGTGAAACTCAATTTCCATAGAATGTACTGCTTATAACTGGAAGGACCTCAAAGCGTATGGAAGATTTCGACGGGTCGGCAATTGGCTTTCCAAACCGGTGCAGCTCGAAAACGCGAAGTGTAATCGGATCCATGATAAGTAAGTGACACCATTAAATAATCAACATAATTTGCGGAGTAGATCGAGCAATTTGTGAGCACTTATATATATCGCACCAGCGGTCTCTTGGGATAGCGTCTTTGATTCCGATTAAAACGTCTTCCGTCCCGGGACCGAATCCAGCCGCTGTTTAAATTTTGATCGATAACGAGCACTTGCGCCCGAAGACTTCCAGCATAAGAAGCCACCCTCATTCTGCGAACGGCCTTGTCAAAGAGGGCGGAGTAATGGACAGAGGTTCAGGACACTCCGTTGCCCAGGGGTGGGAAACTGCCCCTAAAGACAGAAGAATCCATAAAGATCAACGGCATGAGGATCCAGAAGTCTATCTAAACCACTGCATTAAAGATACGTAACGTGGCCTGTAATTGAAGAAGTGTAATGATGATCTCTAATTTCGCAAAATATTCCGGAATAATCTCCCATTCGGATCTCCGGGAGAGGTGTGGCAAGCGGGAGGCTACAACGAGAAAAAGGTTGAATAATCAACGAAATAATAACGTTCTACGTGTCGGGTCGTGGAAAGTAAGAAGCCTGAACGAGGTAGGGAAACTAAAAAAATCTGGAAAGGGAAATGCAAAGGCTCAATCACGATATAGAAGGGGTTAACGAAATGAAATGGAAATAAGACAAGAATTTCTGGTCAGATGAGTAGAGGGCAAGATCAACAGGAGCACAAAATTGTATAACGGGAGTAGGATTCGTTATGAATAGGAAGGTAGGGCATAGAAAGTGTTACTGTGGATAGTTCAGTGATAGTATTGTTCTTATCGGAATCGACAGAAAACCAACAGTTATACATGCCGACGTCACAAGCTAAAGATGAAAATATAAACAAAGTGTATGAGGATATTGAAAGGGTAATCCAGTACGCAAAGGGAGTTGAAAATCTAATAGTCATGGGAGACTGGAAAGCAGTTGTAGGGAACGGATTAGAAGAAAAAGTTACAGGAGAATATGGGCTTGGGATAAGGAATGAGAAAAGAGAAAGAAGAACTGAGTTCTGTAATAAACTTCAGCAAGTAAATGCGAATTCTCTGTTCAAGAATCACAAGAGGAGGAGGTATACTTTGAAAAAACCCTGTGATACGGGAGGATTTCAGTTAGATTACATGATGGTCAGACAGATATTCCGAAATCACATACTGGATTGCAAGGCGTACCAAGGAGCAGATATACACTCGGATCACAATATAGTAGTGATGAAGAGTAGACTGAAATTTAAGACATTAGTGAAGAAGAATTAATATGCAAAGAAGTGGATACAGAAGTATTACGGAATGACGAGATACACTTAAAGTTCTCTAAGGCTATACATACAGCAATGAGGAATAACTTAGTAAGCAGTACAGTTTAAGAGGAACGGACATCTCTAAATAGGGCCATCACAGAAGTTGGGAAGTAAACCATAGGTACAAAGAAGATAACTGCGAAGAAACCATGGGTAAGAGAAGAAATACTTTAATTGATCGATGAAAGGGGGAAGCACAAAAATGTCCCGGGAGACTCAGGTATACAGAAATACGAGGGCGGTTCAGAAAGTAACCTCCGATTGGTCACAGTGCGGGTTGTGGGGTGGAGTAGCGACGCCAACTGTGCGTTCACGCACTCAACAGGTCAGTCGGCATCAAGCTGTGGTCGAGTGAACGTCGTACCTGCGCTAGTTTAGTTTTTGTGGCAGTTTGAAATGTGTGCTGCAATAGAAAACCCAGCCAAATGTGAAGTGCGTGCTGTCATAAGGTTTTTTACAGCCAAAGGATATTCTGCAGCAGCTATTCATCGTGAGCTTTGTGCCGTGTACGGACCAAGAGTTATGAGTGAAGGAGTTGTCCGTGAATGGGTACGTTTATTTAAAAGTGGACGAGAAAACGTTCATGATGAAGAGAGGAGTGGTAGACCATCATTGGTGACTGACGAACTCGTTCAGACAGTTGATGCAAAAGTTCGTGAAAATCGACGTTTCTCAATGTCGGAGTTGTCTACTGGTTTTCCACAGGTTTCTAAGACACTCTTGTACGAGATAGTGACAGCAAGATTGGGTTACCGTAAGTTCTGTGCACGATGGGTGCCCAAAATTCTTACCGACCACCACAAAACTCAAAGAATGGCCTCTGCATTAGACTTTCTGTCACGTTATGAGGACGAAGGAGAATCATTGTTAAACAGAATCGTAACCGGTGACGAAACCTGGATTAAGTACGTGAACCCTGAGACAAAAGAACAATCAAAGATGTGGGCACATTCAAATTCGCCTACCAAACCAAGAAAAGCCTCGCAAGATTTTTCTGCCAGAAAACTGATGGCAACGGTGTTTTGGGATGCCAAAGGGGTGTTGTTGGTTGAATTCATGGAACGTGGTACGACCATTAATCAAGACGTGTACTGTGAAACAATAAAAAAGTTACGACGGACTATACAGAACAAACGCCGTGGTATGCTGACTTCCGGTATCGTTTTTTTGCACGATAACGCCCGTCCTCACTCTGCTCGCAGAACAACGGCCCTTCTTGAGTCCTTCAAGTGGGACGTTATCAACCATCCACCTTACAGCCCAGACCTGGCGCCAAGTGATTATCACCTCTTCATGCATTTGAAGAAATGGATCGGGTCACAGCGGTTTGATGACGATGAAGAGGTCAAAGATGCGGTCACAGGCTGGCTCCAGGCACAAGCGGGTGATTTTTATGCAGAAGGAATTTCAAAGCTTGTGAAGAGATACGATAAGTGCCTCAATCGCTATGGAGACTATGTAGAAAAATAGTGCAAAGATGTAGTTGTAAGATGTATATATTAAAATATTTTTATTTAACTTGGTGTATTTTTTTAAATCAACCGGAGGTTACTTTCTGAACGGCCCTCGTACAAGTCGTTGAGTAATGAAATAAGCAGGAAGTGCAGTGAAGTTAAGACGAAATGGCTGCATCAAAAATGAGGAGAAATCGAAGAAGAAATGACTGTCGGTAGGACTGCCTCAGCATGCAGGATACAAAGCAACCTTCGGTGACATTAAAAGCAAGGGTTATATCATTATGAGTGTAACGGGAATTCCAATGTTAAATGCAGAGGAGTGAGCAGATAGGTGGAAAGAATACATTGAAAGCCTCTATGAGGAGGAAGATTTGTCTGACGTGATAGATGGAGAAGCAGGAGTCGATTTAGAAGAGATAGGGGATCAAAAATTAGAATCAGAATTTAAGAGAGCTTTGGAGGATTTAAGATCTAATGCGGCAGAAAGGATAGATAACATTCCATCAGAATTTCTAAAATCGTTGGGGGAAGTGGCAACATAACGAGTATTCAAATTGGTATGTAAAATGTATGAATCTGGTGATTTACCATCTGACTTCCGGGAAAACATCAACAACACAATTCCGAAGAGGCAAGAGCTGACAAGTGCGAGAATTATCGCACAATCAGCGTAACAGCTCACACAGCCAAGTTACTGAGAAGAATAATTTACAGAAGAATGGAAAAGAAAACTGAGGATGCGCTAGATGACGATCAGTTTGGCTTTAGGAAAGGTAAAGGCACGAGAGAGACAATACTGACGTCGCGGTTAATAATGGAAGCAAGACTAAAGAAACATCAAGACACGTTCACAGGATCTGTCGACCTGGAACAAGCGTTCGCCAATGTAAAATGGTTCAAGATGTTCGAAATTCTGAGAAAAATAGGAGTAAGCTATAGGGGGAGACTGGTAATATACGATATGTACAACAGCCAAGGCGGAATAATAAGTGTGGACGACCGAGAACATAGTGCTCGGATTAAAAAAGTTGTAAGTCAAGGATGTAGTCTTTCGCCCCTACGGTTCAGGTTGTACATTGAGTAAGCGATGATGAGAATAAAAGAAAGGGTCAGGAGTGGAATTAAAATGCAGGGTGAAAGGATATCAAAGGTGTGATTCGATGATGACATTGCTATCCTGAGTGAAAGTGAAGAAGAATTACATGATGTGCTGAATGGAATTTACAGGCTAATGAGTACAGAATGCGAATTGAGAGTAAACCGAAGAAATGGAAGAAAGGGGGAGGTAATCAGAAGCAGTAGAAATGAGAACAGCGAGAAACTTAATCTCGGGATCGATGGTCACGAAGTAGATGAAGTAAAGGAATTTCGCTACCTAGGCAGTTAAATAACCAGTGACCGATGGAGCAAGAAGGAAATCAGAAGCAGACTAGCAATCACAAGAAGGGCATTCCTGACCAAAAGAGAAGTCAACTAGTATCAAACATGGGCCTCAATTTGAGGCAGAAATTTCTGAAAATGTGCGTCTGGAGTACGGCATTGTATGGTGGTGAAACAAGGACTGTGGGAAAACCGGAACAGAAGAGAATGGAAGCATTTGAAATGTGATGCTACAGACTAATGTTGAAAATTAGGAGGACCATAAGGTAAGGAATGAAGAGGTTCTGTGCAGAATCGGAGAGGAAAGGAATACGTGGAGAACACTGTTAAGGAGAAGGGACATGACGATAGGACTTGTTAAGACATGAGGGAATGACTTCCATGGTACTAGAGAGAGCTGAAGAAGGCAAAAACTGTAGAGGAAGACAGAGTTTGGAATACGTTCAGCAAATAATAGAGGACGTAGTTTGCAAGTCTTACTCTGAGATGAAGAGGTTAGCACAGGAGAAGAATTCGAGGCGGACCGCATCAAACCAGTCCGAAGACTGACGACCCAAAAAAATAAAATTGTATATACGAGGGTTTGAACTTAAACAGTGGCTACTATTTATTCACAGCCGATACGAAACAGTCATGTTTGTGCCTCTTACTGTCCTTCAAAGTAGTCACCAGCGTTGTGTAGAACCCGTTGCCAGCGTTCTGGAAGGCATAGCATACCGTTAGCAGAGCCTGTTCTGGTGATGGTGCAAATAGAGTGGTCTGCTGCCTGTCGCATCAATGGAACAGTTCTGAAGTGAATGCCACCAAGTGCTTCCTTCATCTTCGGAATCAAATCAATGTTACACGGACTTAGTCCGGGGAGTATGCTCGATGTTACAGCACTTTCCAATCCTATCGACCGAACGGAGCAGCCACAGCTTTCGCTGTATGCGCCCGCGCATTCTCGTGCAAAATGATGGGTGGGTTGCGCAGAAAGTGTTGCCGCTTCTTTCACAAAGCTGGTCGCAGGTGATGCTCCACAACCAAACAGTAATACTGTGCACTGGCGGTGGTGTTCGCTTTAAAACTGTTCCAGAGATTCGATAGGCAGTAGACCTCTCCATTCGCACCATCAACAGAGCAGGCTCTGCTAACGGTTTACCATGCCTTCCACAACACTGGCAACGGGTTCAACACAACGCTGGTGACTACTTTCTAGGACAATAACAGGTGCAAACATGTAACTCTTTTGTATTGGTTGTGAATAAACAGTTGCCACTATTTAAGTTCCAAGCCTCGGATTGGTGTATCGAGGGAAGGATGCAGGATTTTGACTGTATGATAAGAATTTCACTGAACACACAAAAACGCAGGGCAAGCCTGCCAAAAACTTTTCCACCAGAACTTACTGTACATCAGTTAATTAACCAAAGGTTGGTGCTCTGTATTATTGCTGTGCCACCATTCACTAACTCAGACATTCGTGTTGTAGTACCAATACTGCTGACCCATCCGATTGGCTGACAACATCCAGAATGTAAGATCGAGAAATTTTCTCACACTGGAGATGGGAAAATTGCGGCTTGGCGAGTTTGTATCAACCTGCAGCTTAGTAACCCTTAGAGGGTTACGTAACTATTACTTCATTTCGTCTAGGCAAAGTGAATGTTACTGCTATCTATTTACCGATTTTTTTAAATAATTAATAGTAATCAAATTATCGTGTTTTAAGTGAAGCAAGTGCCAGCGTCGATGTACTGTGACCACCATTAAGTTGAGAAAAGTCGTGGAACACAGATATGCACACCTACAGATGGTGGTAGTAACTCTACACAAGGTACAAAAGAACAGTGCATTGTCGGAGCTGTTATTTGTACTCAGGTGGTTCATGCCACGCGGGATTAGCCGAGCGGTCTTAGGCGCTGTAGTCATGGAATGTGCGGCTGGTCCCGGCGGAGGTTCAAGTCCTCCCTCGGGCATGGGCGTGTGTGTTTGTCCTTAGGATAATTTAGGTTAAGTAGTGTGTAAGCTTAGGGACTGATAACCTTAGCAGTTAAGACCCATAAGATTTCTCACACATCTGAACATCATCTGAAGGTGGTTCATGTGAAAAGATCTCCGGCGTGCTTATGGCCCCACTACGGGTATTAACAGACTTTGAACGTGGAATGATAGTTCCAGCTAGACGCATGGGGCACCCTATTTAGGAAACCATTAAGGAATTCAATTTTCCGAGATCCACAGTGTCAAGGGTGTGCCGAGAATACCAAATTTCAGGCATTATCCCCTTCCACGGACAACACAGCGTTCCACGGCCATCATTCAACAACAGAGAGCAATGTAGGCAAAGGTCCCGAGTTCGAGTCTCGGACCGGCACGGTTTTAAAGTGCTGCAGAGTGAAAATTCTCATTCTGGAATGTAGAGTTCTGAGAGTTCAAAAAAATGGCTCTGAGCACTATGGGACTTAACATCTGTGGTCATCAGTCCCCTAGAGCTTATAACTACTTAAACCTAACTAACCTAAGGACAGCACACACATCCATGCCCGAGACGGGATTCGAACCTGCGACCGTAGTGGTCACGCGGTTCCAGACTGAAACGCCTAGAACCGCACGGCCACACCGGCCGGCTTTCTCAGAGTTAACAGACGAGCAACACTGAATGAAATAGCCGCAGAAATCAACGTGAGACGTACGATGAATATACTTGGTAGGACAGTGTTGCGAAATTCGGCGTTAATGTCATATGGCAGCAGACGATCGACGCTAGTGCCTTTCCTGACAGCACGGCATCGCTTGCAGCACCTCTCCTGGGATCGTGACCATATCGGTTGGATCCTAGAGGACTGTACAACTGGCCTGGTCAGATGCGTTCCTGTTTAACTGGTAAGAGCTATCGTAATGTTCGAGTGTGGCGCAGACCGCACGAAGCCGTGAACCGAAGTTTTCATCAATGTACTGTACAAGCTGGTTGTAGTTCCAAAGCGGGTGAACTGTGTTTAGATGGAACGGATTGGGTCCTCTAGTCCATGATCATTGAATAGAAATAATTATGTTCAGCTTCTTGAATACCATTGTGGACGTCATTTGCCCGAACAAAGACGTCATGTTGTAACGTCCCCTAGGGAAAACCTTTATAAATGACAGTGCTGGAAAACCACTACGTTATTTCATTTTCAAACAGCTGAACAAAACTGAACGTAGTCACACATTTCTCTCTTTACTTAGTCTAATCGTCAGTAAAGTGAAACACAACATATTTTTTAGCGCAGCGCCATCTGACTTTCAATAATCCCTCTAAAGAATGGCCCTCACTAACAATAACCTATACCTTTCGTGAATCACTTACCTCAAAAAAATCTTCGTTACTCAAACTACTGCAATACAGCGAGCGCCAATACAGCCAGCTACGTACTAGCACTCGCCCCAGTTGTACAGCCGACGTTCATAGCAATGGTTCACTGACAAATGCGCTCTCATTTGCCGAGACGATGACCTCACGCCAGTCAGCGTGTAATTAAACGCGTGCATTTCGGCCTCCTCTAGCAACAGAGTGTTGGCGCTTCTGCCAACACTTCAAGCACAGCCTTATTTTCCTCAACCTGAATTATGGTTCAAATGGCTCTGAGCACTATGGGACTTAACATCTGAGGTCATCAGTCCCCTAGAACTTAGAACTACTTAAACCTAACTAACCTAAGGACGTCACACACATCCATGCACGAGGCAGGATTCTAACTACTGAAGGCACTAACTACTGATAGGCATAGTTAGCAAATGAAAGATTTTGACAGAGAACAAACAATGTATTTACCTTAATGTTCAAAAGTCATAATATATGTGTCATTTCATGATATCCAGTATTACAAATTTACTCTTTCTGATGGACACACGTCCAAATCGTCCGCTCTCAAAATTCTGCCATGTTTCTCCCCCTTTTCCACCACTGCTGGCGGCTCACCTTCAATTGCACAACGCTATGCGCAGTTCATATCCAACTGCCCAACACTACAATAGCGAAAATCCCAACAATGCCAACCAGCCACATATTGCACACAGAACAGTCAGTGATTTTCATACAGAGTGCTACGTGGCGTCACCAACATAAAAACCTAAACAGCCTACTTACAATGTCACCGGAGCACAATTGTTCGCGATTGATTTGAAGAACATTTTGAGCAATTCGAGCGAATGATTTGGCCATCCAGGTCGCCCGACATGAAGCCCTTCGAACATGTATGGGATATGAACGAGAGGTCAGATTGGCACAATGTCCTGCACCGGCTACACTTTCGCAGTTGTAGACCGCTGTAAATGCAGCATAGCTCAGTATTTCTGCAGGGGACTTTCAACGACTTGTTGAGCGCATGCCAAACCGAGTTGCCGACCTACGCTGGGGAAAAGAACGTACGACATGATATTAGGAGGTTCCTCATGACATCTACTCCAAAACGCTCTTCTAGGACATCTTTCACTTCAATGCTTCAAAAAGCTCTCCTAAGTAAGTGTCTAAATTAAGATGAGGAGTGTTCCCCTATGAGGCGCTACAGGATTCATTGATAGAAGGTATTCCCCACATAGTGTATTATGTCACTGCGAATAAGAGGTTATAAAGCTGGGGATAAATCCTAAAGAAACAAACCGAATATGAAAATTTGAAACACACGAAGAAACCTGACAAAGAATATGTAATTAAGGAAGTCAATATAGACAGGGACAAGTAATTCCAAGTGATTTTACGTGGTCGCCGAAAATCTCTGTTATCTTATATTAAAGCAAACTAATTTTGCATAGAAATTAGGTCACGACAGAAAAGTAGTTTTCGTCAGAAGCAATCGATTTTAAGTAGACTGACCGGTCGCAATAGATCCAGAATGTAAGAAAAGCACAGTGAGCTGCATGGTATTAATCAACATGTTTCATTGGCTCCCTGTCATTCCCGCGAGCTACCAAATACAGTCAACAATGCGAGTATAGTGTTGGCTTATCTGTAAGTAGATACCTGCCGGTGTTAAAAATAAGTTAATACAGCATGATTTCTGTCGTCTAGTTACGAAGCAGTCGTTCTAAATCTTCTTTTTTGATGTCGTGTATCTCTGATGCAAGCACTGCAAAGTTTAGATAAGAGAGAATTTCACGAAGTTAATTAAGTCACAGCTAATTACAAAAACTTGATGAAGTTTATTTCGTAAAAGAGAAGTTCTGTAGCAGTAGGCGAACAAGGTAGCACCTGAGAAAAATTATACACAAAAAATGGGACTCTCTTGTCTAAGAAGAATATGAACGGTGAAATAAATAGCGTCTTCCGACTTTTGTAAGATACTTACACTTTCCAACTATCGTCGTAACTAAAATCTTTTCACAGTTGGCTCTATTAAAGCAATGACAATTTTCTGTAGCTGTACTAAATTTTGCATAATATTATTAAATCATACATTTTTATTGGTCCTATAAACATTCCAACAAACACTTCGCGCTTTCGCTTACTATCTGGAGCCTTAACACAAAAGATGGCAATAAATTATAAAATAAAACATATAAATTTTTTAAAATTTTGGCGGTCTGTTTGCTGTTGTGGCTTTTGTGATGTATGTAAGGATTCTGTGTTGACCCCAACTAAGATAAAGCACGACATCTGTCAAGTTCAACCCAATGTAGGGCTGCGTTTAGCGCGCTAAAGTTCTTTCAGTGATATCACAACACATCAGCCCGTTAGTGAAACAGAACTGGAATTACTGGACAGATTTCTCTGTGTATTGAAAGCACTGCAAGCACTGTGGTGTCACCGCCAGACACCACACTTGCTAGGTGGTAGCCTTTAAATCGGCCGCGGTCCATTAGTATATGTCGAACCCGCGTGTCGCCACTGTCAGTGATAGCAGACCGAGCGCCACCACACGGCAGGTCTGGAGAAACGTACTAGCACTCGCCCCAGTTGTACAGCCGACGTTCATAGCAATGGTTCACTGACAAATGCGCTCTCATTTGCCGAGACGATGACCTCACGCCAGTCAGCGTGTAATTAAACGCGTGCATTTCGGCCTCCTCTAGCAACAGAGTGTTGGCGCTTCTGCCAACACTACAAGCACAGTCTTATTTTCCTCAACCTGAATTATGGTTCAAATGGCTCTGAACACTATGGGACTTAACATCTGAGGTCATCAGTCCCCTAGAACTTAGAACTACTTAAACCTAACTAACCTAAGGACGTCACACACATCCATGCACGAGGCAGGATTCGAACCTGCGACCGTAGCGGTCGCGCGGTTCCAGTCTCATGACAACAAGTCGTTAACGCACTAGATATTTTAAAGGTCCTTAGACACACATTGTGCCGGGCAGGCAGAGTAAATTTCTTGTGTCCTGCAGTGCTTCAGTGCTTTCCTGTCTCGATCAGAAGTGAACAGTTTGTGAGCGTCAAAGTCTCAACACCTCAAAGTCATAGACGTACTTAGTTGTGAGGCGATTAGTCTGCTGACAGTGAAATTCAGAAACAGTCCCTGATCCAGCTTCTGTATTTATGCTGGCTAACAGCCACTTTCCGAAGGGTAATTTTTGTTTCTCATTTTCTACTCCAGGGGTTGTAGCAGGCTGTTTATTCGGCCCATGCTAGACTTACAATTCTTTTCAGCCAATTACCAGACGAGCTCTGTTGATCCATCATGGGCACAGGACTGCTGCCAGTCAAATATTTACCAAGCAAAACGCCCAAACAGCCGTATGTTGTGAGATGTTATTTTATTTAGACAACCAGTTTCGGTACCTCATTAATGGCATCTTCAGGCCCATATGCAGTCCCACGCATACACAATCAGGTATATCTATACTTACATGACGGGAGCCATCAGTATCTAGATTTTGTGAATACTATTTCGAAGTGCTGCTTAAAAAAAATAACTGTTTGGCGATTTTTCTTGAGAAAAACTATCAGACGTGTAGGTAATGAGGCAGAGACGAAATGGAAGGGGATTCTTACTTCCACCAGTTGGATCACCAACCGAAAATCTGCATCCACGTCTACAAACAGCCTGAAAGGCATAATATGGGACCTGGCGGGGCGTATCTTGCACAGCTACAGGTCTTTCACTCGCTTTATTGCAAATCGAGCGAAGGCTAAGCGACTATCTGAATGCCTCGGTAGAAGTTCTGGTTTCTCTTATAATGTCTTCATGAGCCTTACGCGAAATGCATGTTGGTGGAAAAATAATCTCTTTCTCAAAACTGTTTCGCAAAAAGAATATCGTTATTTCTTCCAAGGATTCCTATTTTAAAAAGCAGCTCCGTAATACGTGCTTGTTGATCGAACCTAATTGCACTACGTGTTTTTAAAAATATTTTTCAATCTGAAAGTAACCGATTGGATGATGACGGACTGGAAACTCTGAAATTTTTCAGCCAAATGTCCTACAACTGAGGTATGCTAGACGAGTAAAGATTTACTGTCACAACTTCATTTCCATCAACGCCTCTGTCCTATCTTCACAGGGACTCCATGTTTCTTGTACAATTTAAACTGCCAGTAAGCTTTGAATGGCCGTACACACTGATGTACAGTGAAAACGGAATCTGTACACCTCCGAAACTTGGTCGATCGAACTCAGGTTCATCGAATATGTTTCTACTAAAGTGTAGAAACCAGTTGTTCTTCAGATAACCAAGGAAACGTATAGTTTAACTAGGGTTATCCGCAAATTATACAGATAATCTGTACATTACCTGCTATTAATTCGTTAAAGTGAAAATAAGACCAGTAGCCGCGGGGTTAGTGGTGCCATGACACGGATTAGGCGGCCCCTCCCGCCGGAGGTTCCAGTCCTCCCTCGGGCGTG
Source organism: Schistocerca piceifrons (assembly GCF_021461385.2). Lineage (NCBI taxonomy): Eukaryota > Metazoa > Arthropoda > Insecta > Orthoptera > Acrididae > Schistocerca > Schistocerca piceifrons. The sequence goes on from NC_060140.1 coordinate 301,215,851, forward strand.
TGTGTGTGTGTGTGTGTGTGTGTGTGTGTGTGTGTGTGTGTGTGTGTGTGTTTGTTTGTTTGTTGTTCTTAGTATAGGTTAGTTTAAGTAGTGTGTACTCTAGGGACCGGTGACCTCAGCAGTTTGGTCCCTTAGAAATTCACAGACTTTTCATGGAACAACAGCAACGCTTCTCTACACTTGAATTAACATAATGTTATTTATTCTTCGATATCTAAAGCATCAAGTTAATACAATCATTAACTACAATCACCAATTAAACGGTTTAAAACAGCATCACAGCCAAGGGAATGAAAGCTTTCTGATAATTTCTACTTACTGACTTGTGCAGCCTAAAGACTGTGACACTTTGAACTACAAAGGAATTGGTTTTTGCGGCAAATTCATCAATTTGTAATACCTTTAGAATAGCAATCAAATCTTGTGAAATCCTGCCCAGTACCAAGGAACTGTTTTATTCCTGTTTGACGTGAAAATATTTCTAGAGTAGGGACTAGGACTGTAGATATTTTTAAAAATAGCACGAATCCGATATATTGTTATTCAAACAATATCACTACGTGCTCTCGATATATATAGAAAAATTATCGATATATTGGCATAAGAGATATCGACATAAAGAAAAGAAAGAAAGAAAGAAAAGAAATCGACTGCACATTGTCACATTGTGACTACACTGCAAATTTTAGAGCTCTATATTTAAGTACTGATATTATTGGACATTCTGTACTTAAACAAGCCAGCAGCCTGCTTATCGCCCTTAGAGCAAGGATTGAAAGGAAGACGATGCATGTTCGCGCTTGGCGATAACGACTTGGCTAACAATGGTAGCTGCAGGCAAGTGGGCAATAAAAAGTCACGTATCGGAATACTTCGTGTCGACTTCCCTGTTTTGTTTTTTTGCTGTAAACGCCATCGACCTAGCAGCTGTAGAGCCGAAACTGCTTGGTGAAGTTAAATGTTGCAGTCTCTGTTGGTAGTATCGAGCGCCGATTTCGTCAGCATTTCCTTCACACGTCTCCGACCAACGCAAAAACCAATCTTGTCGTTTAGATTTTTGTTCATCAGTTTCAGTAACAGTTTTTGATGAATTCCGATGTGAAAAAATAGCACACTAGTTGCGGGAACTGGTGTGCTATTACTTCACATTGGATATCTTGTTATTTCATTGACACCGCCAGCCCACAGTGCAATATGACTACTTCTTTGTGCCATCTATACTTTCTTCACACAGTCAAAGAAAAAGACCAGACATAATGAAAGCTCAAAATGTAGCAACAGTCCTCCACAGTGAAAGCAGAATTATGTTCTACTCCCATTTCAAGATAACTTCAAATATTTATCGAAAATTGCGAAACAATATATTCTGAAATAAAAAGGTCTGCACTCGATATTGCTATTTCTATATCGATGTAACGCTGTATCGGCGAGGAAAATATCTCCTGTATATATCGATATTGTTTTGAAAACTGTCAGTATTGTATCAAATATCCTACTTAGAACAAATTTCGTTTAAATGAAATTATTTTAAATAACCGTCTTGGCAATAAGTACTTCGTACTAGTAGTGAGGCCCATAGCTGAATTCGAGTGGGCATCAGCTTTTTCCCTGTATACAGCGGGTATTTGAATTCTCACAGTGAAACATACATTGATATTTGGGTGATTCGCACTGAAACTAACGTTTTCTTTGCTTACTTTATTAAAAGTTGCCTTCATCGCGCTGTATTTTCCGATTCAAATCGTTTTCACACATGTTGAACGATACATCCTTACAGGTTTCTTCTTCTGTAGGAGCTACTTCACCATAAATTACGTGAACAAGAATGTCACACGATTTACACTTATGAGGACCTGATACTGCTTCTATAGTCTTCTTTGCAATCTGTACAAAACTATGATGGCGAAGTTGAGGGTAACTCATTGATCACTTCAACATGGAGAGCTGATTCCCTGGAGGCGCTGGAAAACTTAATATTCTTCATAACTGTATCCTCAATGGTGTAGAAGGCAGTTTAAGATTACTGTCGATAAATTCTTTTATTTCTAAATGTGATTCTGTAGAAGCAGGGGATAACGGAATATCTTCTCGAAAAAGATTTGACAGTGGTCCTATAATCACAGTCCCTTGCTAATCTTGTAATTTTTTAAGGTCTTCTTTTATCGAATTTAACACACTTCATGGTATAATAGTAGGATCCAATCACACTTTTGCGGGACAACTGAACGTCGCTTCGTATCAACTTCTTTTAATTGCAGAATGATAGGTACGATACTTCATGAATTGTACAATCATACACCCTCACTCCACATGTTAGTTTGGTTACCAGCCAACCAGGTAGTGGGCACAATTTCATTGTCTTGATCGTCTCATTTTGCACTTCCTTGACTGGCTGTATCTACGTTTGTTAGTGACCATTTTGATTTCTGGCCACACCTGTGTTACAAATTAGAATATTTTATTACAAAATTCTTGGCCGTTACCAGAATGCAAAGTTCTTGCAGCGCCAAGAAGGAGAAAAAGATAAACTAGGTTACAGGCTACTTCAAACACCAGTTTGTCCTGAGCGGCTTCAGTACAAAATTTTTTTATAAGTGGCCATGGTACATGTGAGGAAACTTAAACTTTCGATTTGATTGAGACTGAACTTTCCATCTGGTTGAGATTAGTAATCGATGAGACCCTTATGGCATCTGCTACTGAAATGCGCTGAAACAATCGAATTTACAACAAGGTTCGGATAAAAACAAAAACTTTTTTCATTTGGGGTTCGGTTATGTTTTTATTAAGTTTATTTAATCCCTCGATCATTCTGACTCTTCCACTGTGCCAGTTTACAAAGGAATAGAATACAATATGTCAAACACTTCTGCGGTGAGGACAAATTTATGACAGTTTCAAATGAACCTGGCAATACCTCAATGAGTATTTCACTAACCTGTACAGTCAACCACCGTGTGATCAAAAGTATCCGGACACCTGGTTGAAACTGACTTACAAGTTCGTGGCGCCCTCCATCGGTAATGCAGGAATTCAATATGGTGTTGGCCCACCCTTAGCCTTGATGACACCGTCCACTCTCGCAGGCATACAGGCAGTCAGGTGCTTGGGGAATGGCAGTCCATTTTTCACGGAGTGCTGCACTGAGGACAGGTATCGATGTCGGTCGTTGAGGCGTGGCACGAAATCGACGTTCCAAATCACCCCAAAGGTGTTCTGTAGGATTCAGATCAGGACTCTGTGCAGATCAGTCCATTACAGGGATGCTATCGTCGTGTAACCACTTTGCCACAAGCCGTGAATTATGAACAGTTGTTCGATCGTGTTGAAAGATGCAATCGCCATCCCCTAATTGCTCTTCAACAGTGGGGAAGCAAGAAGGGCTTAAAACATCAATGTAGGCCTGTGCTGAGATAGTGCCACGCAAAAGAACAAGGGGTGCAAGCCTCCTCCATAAAAAACACTACCACACCATAACACCACCACTTCCAAATTTTACTGTTGGCACTACACACGATGGCAAATGACGTTCACCGAGCATTCGCCTTACCCACACCCTGCCATCGGATCGCCAAATTCGTCAATCCACACAACGTTTTTCCACTGTTCAATGTTTCGGCTCCTTACACCAAGCGAGGCGTCGTTTGGCATTTACCGGCGTGGTGTGTGGCTTATGAGCAGCCGCTCGACCATGAAATCCAAGTTTTTTCACCTCCCGCGTAACAGTCATAGTACTTGCAGTGGATCCTGATGCAGTTTGGAATTTCTGTATGATGATCTGGATAGATGTCTGCCTGTTACACATTACGACTCTCTTCAACTGTCGGGGTCTCTGTCAGTCAACAGATGAGGTCGGTCTGTACGCTTTTATGCTGTGCGTGTCTACGTTTCCACTTCACTATCACATCGTAAACAGTGGACCTAGGGATGTTTACGAATGTGGAGATCTCGGAACAGACGTATGCCACAAGTGACACCTAATCAAATTACCACGTCAAATGTCCGTGAGTTCCGCGGAGCACCCCATTCTTCTCTCTCACAATGTTTAATGGCGATTGAGGTCGCTGATAGAGTACCTGGCAGTAGATGGCAGCACAATGCATCTAATATGAAAAACGTTTTTTTGGAGGTGTCCGGATACATTTGATCACATAGTGTAACTTTGAATTAGGCGATAATCTCGAGATGGTTCTTTCTTCTTGGAAACTTTTATTCGCTTTACATCTTCATGTATGAAATCATACTTTAGTTTTGTCATTAAAACACTGTTATATTTTCAGTCTTTGCTAAAGAGGTTTTTGAAGAATCTTTTCTTTATTTTACTCACCAAGTCGGTGTTCGTTTTCATGCTACAAGCTAAATTCATCTGATTTTTTAAAAAAAAGCATGGCACAAAGAAATGCACTGCCAGTCGACTCATATTGTGAGAAATAAAATCAACCGCCGGTGGGCAAGACGCTGGCGACATTATGCTAAAATTGGATGAAAAGAGGGAAGGAACAAGGAAAGGTAATCAGAGAAACAAACTTTTGAACTTGAACGACGCCTAAGCTGTTAATGTGCACATTATCAAGGTACATCTACATCTACATGGATACTCTGAAAATCACATTTAAGTGCCTGGCAGGTAAAAATGTTTAAAGCTCTTGATTCCCCACGTTGATGAAACAAATCAATCTGCAGATTAGTTGGGTAGTGTCCACGTTAAAGGCTTTCGAGCTTTAGCAGTAACAATTACACTACGTAAACCATCGTAGACACTATCCAGCATGAGTCAGTTGCCCCTACGGCAGGGGTTTTATGCAGCCTGCAGCACCTTTAAAAACAAGGCTAATGATTTTTTGTATTATCTAGTTCGCTATGTGCAAACTATTAGTCCTACAGAAGAAAAATGATCTTCAACTGTCTGTAAAATATTTAATGTAGCCCAACTTTCTGCTGGGATTTGTTTTCTATAAACTATCTAGTTTTAAAATTATCCAAGAAAACTTAAAAAAGTGACCTTCCAATGCCGTTTTCTGTAGTAACTCGAAACGTGTATCGTCCAGTGGAAACGTATCCCAGTACAAAATCTAAGTAAATTAAATTTACTTTAAAAAAACTCTTGTTCATTTTTTTTCTGAAGGGCAAATAGTTCACATGTAGCGATTGAGAGAATATGAAAATCTCACATGTGGTTTTTGAACATGCTGCAAGTTGTGTAGAACAGATCCGTAGGGGCAGCTGAATTACTCGGTATCTACACCTACTATCGGAACCAGCTGAGGTGTGGTTTTCATAGGCTTTACTGGACATAGAAACATTCGGGAAGACCACTTCAGTTTTACATGATGACCAAGTGGCGAGCAGGTAGGTGAAAGTGAAGGCACTTTCGCTTCCGCAAGGAGACTAAAACACAGCGCCCTGGCGGCTGTCAAAGGGAGGGCAGCTGTAGCGCGGAGGAATCCAATAGCCCCGGGCGATGGCGACGTGGTCCTTGTTTGAGCGCGGCGTGTTGACGGTGCGCGCGGATGGCGACCTTCCCACAGGATCCTGTTCCCATCGCGAGCGCAAACACCGCCGCAAACCCGCCGGCCGGCGGACGCCTTCTGGCTGCCCGCTTGGGGCTCTGGCGCTCCGTCTGCGCGGCGGACAGGGACAGTCACCACTCCCCACCCACCGCACGCGGCCCCAGAGGCTGCGGATAAACACGGCGGCGCGAGTCGGCTGAAGCAAATACCAAGGCACGTACATAAATGGCCAGCGGCTGCCACCTGCCGCTTGCGGCAACCCAATACTTCCCATATTATGAGGCATAGTGACGAAGTACTAATTATGACCTCGAAAAGTTAAAAATACGTAACTTTTTGTTTTCTTTGGAGGGTCTTGTTTGAAACTCGTGTCAGCACTTAAATCCACGCGCCACGATAGTGAGACTTCTCCAGAGAGGCATTTCTACTACATCTACATCCACATACATACTTCGTAATCCACCATACGGTCCGTGGCGGAGGGTAAATCGTACCACAACTAGCATCTTCTCTCCCTGTTCCACTCCCAAACACAACGAGGGAAAAATGACTGCCTATATGCCTCTGTACGAGCCCTAATCTCTCTTATCTTTGTGGTCTTTCCGCGAAATGTAAGTTGGCGGCAGTAAAACTGTACTGCAGTCAGCCTCAAATGCTCGTTCTCTAAATTTCCTCAGTAGCAATTCACGAAAAGAACGCCTCCTTTCCTCTAGAGACTCCCACCCGAGTTCCTGAAGCATTTCCGTAACATTCGCGTGATGATCAAACTTACCAGTAACAAATCTAGCAGCCCGCCTCTGAATCGCTTCTATGTCCTCCCTCAATCCTACCTGATAGGGATCCCAAACGCTCGAACAGTACTCAAGAATAGGTCGTATTAGTGATTTATAAGCGGTTTCCTTTACAGATGAACCACATCTTCCCTAAATTCTACCAATGAACCGAAGACGACTATCCGCCTTCCCCACAACTGCCATTACATGCTTGTCCCACTCCATATCGCTCTGCAATGTTACGCCCAAATATTTAATCGACGTGACTGTGTCAAGCGTTACACTACTAATGGAGTATTCAAACATTACGGGATTCTTTTTCCTATTCATCTGCATTAATTTACATTTATCTATATTTAGAGTTAGCTGCCATTCTTTACACCAATCACAAATCCTGTCCAAGTCATCTTGTATCCTCCTACAGTCACTCAACGACGACACCTTCCCGTACACCACAGGGTTCTAATACTTAAGGAGTCTTCGAGTCACTCACATAGTTGGGAACCAATCCCATATGCTCGTATCTTAGTTAGGGGTCTGCAGTGGGGCACCGAGTCAAACGCTTTCCGGAAATCAAGGAATATGGCATCCGTCTGATACCCTTCATCCAAGGTTCGCAAGATATCATGTGAAAAAAGGGCGAGTTGCGTTTGGCACGAGCGATGCTTTCTAAAGCCGTGCTGATGCATAGACAGCAACTTCTCTGTCTCAAGGAAATTCATTATATTCGAACTGAGAATATGTTCGAGAATCCTGCAACAAACCGACGTTAAGGATATTGGTCTGTAATTTTGAGGATCTGTCCTTCTACCCTTCTAATATACAGGTCTCAGGCTCTAGCTGGGGTAAGAGGCTTTCTGGATGTAGTACATATGCACAGTAAGAAGTGGTTCCCCGTGTAGCATTGTAGCACACCGTGCTGTAATCCATGACACAGATTAGTATGACATTTTTGATTTAGTTTAAAACACTGAAGAAACTTTGCCTAGTCACATTTTTATGATAATTTATTTGTCACGATTTATGAAAAATACAGATCTTAGCCGCAATTATAACTGAATTAGTTTGAATGGCGACAAGCGAAAATTTCTGGCGGACAGAACAGATCACACATATAGTAACATACGAACACCTTTATGGTAGCTTTAACTTCAGTGCGGATGCTTACTATTTCCGTACTCATGGGGGAATCACTTAGAGCTGTGAGCATTGAGGATAATGGACGCTGGACGCTACATGTGTAATGTGTGACAAGTTGAGATTTTGGGATGAAATGGAAGCGTGCCCAGATAGTCGAAGTGGTTAAGGTGACCAATCTTGTAAAGTGGAAAATCCGAAATCAAGTGGTAGGCTGACAAATTTTCGCTTGTCACCACTGATTTTAATTCAATGCCCAATTGGGGCTGAGATCTGTTATTTCTCTTATATACGAATGACAGTAATTAAAATGGTATCTGTTCTGTCAGGCATGCCCGACAAAACAGATTATATATAATTGGTGTTTTGCCCTTAAAGAGCGCAGCTGGGCTAAGCTACAAGGCCAATTCCTTTTGCTGCCTCCCTTGCAGCCCAAACTTCCCTCATTCGCTCGCTGTGTTTCTGTTTCCGGTCCTCTGTCCATGCTTCTTGTCTGCTTCTTGTCTTCGGCTTCATCTTGGTTGCCTTTTTCGATGCCCATATTTCTTTTATCTTCCGGCTGTGATATTGCTTGCGTTCTTCGGTTCATTTTACGCCTGTTCGTTTGTCATAGTGTATCTCACATAGTTTATTTCTCTTAATGATGTTTCTGAATTTTATTCTGTCGTTTATTGTGTCTGTTGTGATGCTGAGTTGGTTCAGTTCGTTTTTTACCTCTGCCACCCATTTTTTGATTCTAGTGGTTACCCAGTCAAAGACCTGTTTGGCCAGTCTGTGTGATGGCATTCTGTATAGTTGTCCATAGAATTGTAGTGTGCGTTTCCTAATATTTTCTGTGGTTGTCTCCGTGTGTTTGTATAGCTCCTCTGTAGGTTTCTTGATCCATATGCCAATGTTGTTAGTTGCGCCAAATATTTTCCTAAGTATTTTCAGGATTTTTGTGAGATAGATCTCTTGTTGTAATGATTCCACACTACTTTGTATGCCTTGTCCAGTGTAGTTTTTATTTCTTCATTTGAGTCTCTGTTATGTCCCCTCATTTGTAGTGTTACACCGAGGTATTTGAAGTTTGCGTTTTGTAAGTCGAGCCGCACTTTGTGTTCATAGATAACAGTTTCTTTGTGCTCATAAACTGTGTCTTTTCGTAAAGAGATCTGTAGTCCAGTTTTGGAAGAGATTTCGTGTGGTTTATCCAATAGCTTCTTTTGTTTCGTGTATACCTTTCGTGACAGTCGCCAAATCGTCTGCAAAATCCAGGCATTTCATCTCTAGGTTTCCTAAGTTTATCCCCTGTTTCGATCCTTCCCATTCGTATATTACTTTATCTAACACTAGTTTGAAGAGGAGATGTTTGAGGCCATCGCATTGTCGGACACTTGTGCGAATTTCAAAGGGCCTGATAGTTCCCAACAGAATTTTACTTTGGAGGTCGTGTTGGTCAATGTTTGCTCTACGAGAGTCTGTGTTTTGTTGTCTACTTTGTATTCAGCTAGAATTTTGAAGAGAGTTTTCCGGTCGATAAAGTCGTACGCCTTTTTGAAGTCGACAAAGGTAATGACCAGGTTCTGTTTGTGTTGTAAAATCATTTTCCGGTTCTAAATTTGTTCCGCACAAGACCGCCCTTTACGGAAGCCTGCTTGGTCGGTCTGGCATTCTAGTCTGTTTAGTAAAGCATTAGAGAGGATCTTGTGTGTGACCGGTAGTTGGTATATTCCTCTGTAGTTGTTGAGTTCAGTCTTGTCATCTTTCTTGTGTAGTGGGTGTATCAGGGCAGTTTTCCAATCGTCAGGAATTTTCATGGTCTCGAAGATATCTTATCCTGTGAATGTCTTTGGTGAGTCCTGGGTCTTGTAACTTCCAGATTTCCGCGTTGTTACCGTCTTCTCCTGGTGCTCTACGATTCTTGAATGACTTGCTTTTTTCTATAACTACTTCTAGAGTTGGAGGTTCATGATCTGGATTGTACGTGCTCGTTTCTGTCATCAGTTCTTCCATGGGGAAGTCCGTGTTGAGGAGTTTTCAAAGTATTTTGCCCGAGTGTCGCAATTGCTTTTGGTATTCGTTTATAATACTGTCGTTTTTCACTGCGAATGATTTTGCTTGATTGTTTCTGTGTTTTCAGGAATTTCATCCAATTCTCTGTGGATTTATAGCTACTGAATTTTTTCCATGCACTGACCCGTTGGTCAATAGCTTGGTCATATTTGTGGTTCCACCAACGGTGTTTCCTTGTGCGTGGTGCTTGTGCTAGTTTCATGGCCTCTCGGATTCTTCTTGAAAGTTATGTCCAGTCTGTCGTTTCCTCCATTTTAATTCTGTCTAATATTTGTGTCTGCTTTAAAATAATGCATTCTGGATCTGGTCTAATAATTTTGTTCTTCTGGAGCTTTTTCTTGGACAAAAGGCGTATCCTGATCTGTAGTAGGTGGTGGTCTGAGTCGAAGTAGCCTTTACGTGTGTCTATGTTCAAAATTTCTTTTTGTGAGTCTTTATGGACTCTTACGTCGATTTGTAGTTCTTGCTTTCCGCTGGGGAATTTTCATGTGGTACGTTTCCGTGTTGGCTTCTTGAATTTTGTTGACATAGTAGCGAAGTCGTGGCTTTTGCAAAAGTCTATCAGGTGTTTTCCATTTTCATTTGTCTCCTTGTGTGGAGTATGTTTTCCTGTGGTATGTCTATATTCATTTTCTTTTCTGAGTTTAGCGTTGAAGTCCTCAGTATTATTTCGACTCTATGTGCAGGAATTTTCCTAATAGTTTTTGCATTGTCGTCCAGAAGTTATCAATTTCGTCCGGGTTTTCCTGTTGTACTCATTAGTCGGTGCAGGTGCGTTGATTATTGTGTAGGATTTGTTGGCTGATTTCACTGTGATGGTGCTGATTCTTTCATTTTGTGATGAAAAGTCGATTCTGCTGTCCGTGATGGAGCTGTGCACTGCAAATCCTGTGCCAAAAAGCCGCATGTTTTTCATTTGTCTCTATGGTTTTCCTTTCTATATTCTAAAGTTCTCCATGGTGAAATGGTCTTTATCTGTGAATCGCGATTCTTCCAGTTCACATATTTTGATTTGCAATTTTTCTAGAGTGTCTGTGAGTTGTTTCATCTATCCTGTCTTCATCAGTGTGTTCACGTTGAGTGTGTCGATGCAGTGTTTGCGTTTGCCTTGAGGGAGTTCGAGAAGCTCCGATTCTTCTCATGATGGCCGTGAGCCCCCGGAATCCGATGCTCACGACGATCCCAGTCTATTGACTGGGGCCCGGGGTAATGAGATTTTTCTCGTTGTTCCATCATGCTGTTTAGTAGTTGGATATATGGTACGCTGCCAAGTACAACCAGACTTTCCAGGTCAGGAGGTTGGTTGAGGCCGCCTCTGGCACGTGGAACAGACGCCTTCTGTAGCCGCTCTCTGTGGAAACAGGCGCTACTAATAATTTTGGTCTACCACGAGTATTTCATTTCCTTGGTACTACCTGTATCTAGGAGGCATTACCCTATCCGCCACCTGGGGAGGCACTCGTTTGCGGATCTACTAACCGCCCCGATATATATATTTCCTTTACCACTTTCTGGTAGTTTTGCCCATCTTCAGACGTTGGAGATTTTCACATTTCGTGGCTTGGTCAAATCACAATCAAACTGTCAAAGAAAATCACCTGGTTTTGGTGACAGAACTGATGTGTAGCTTAGCTAGAGACCTAGGTTAGCCGGCCGCAGTGACCCAGCAGTTCTAGGCGCTTCAATCTGGAACCGTGCAACCGATACGATCGCAGGTTCGAATCCTGCCTCGGGCATGGATGTGTGTGATGTCCTTAGGTTAGTTAGGTTTAAGTAGATCTAAGTTCTAGGGGACTGATAACCTCAGAAGTTAAGTCCCATAGTGCTCATAGCCATTTGAACCAACTCTGTGTAGAATCGAATTGGTATCCCGTCAGGTCCAGTGGACTTTCCTCTGTTGAGTAATTTCAGTTGCTTTTCTATTCCTTGGGCACTTATTTCAATGTCAGCCATTTTTTCGTTGGTGCGATGATTCAGAGAAGGAACTGTAGGGCGGTCTTCCTCTGTGAAACAGCTTTGGAAAAAGGTGTTTAGTATTTCAGTTTTACGCGTGTCATCCTCTGTTTCAATGCCATCATAATCCCAGAGTGTCTGGATATGCTGTTTCGATCCATTTATTGATTTAACGAAAGACCAGAACTTCCTAGGATTTACTGTCAAGTCGGTACATAGAATTTTACTTTCGAATTCACTGAACGCTTCACGCATAGCCCTCCTTACGCTAACTTTGACATCGTTTAGCTTCTATTTGTCTGAGAGCTTTTGGCTGCGTTTAAACTTGCAGTGAAGCTCTCTTTGCTTTCGCAGTAGTTTCCTGACTGTTGAACCACGGTGGGTTTTTCCCGTCCCTCACAGTTTTACTCGGCACGTACCTGTCTAAAACGAATTTTACGATTGCCTTGAACTTTTTCCATAAACACTCAACATTGTCAGTGTCGGAACAGAAATTTTCATTTTGATCTGTTAGGTACTCTGAAATCTGCCTTCTATTACTCTTGCTAAACAGATAAACCTTCCTCCTTTTTTTATATTCCTATTAACTTCCATATTCATGGATGCTGCAACGGCCTTATGATCACTGATTCCCTGTTCTGTACATACAGAGTCGAAAAGTTCGGGTTTGTTTGTTATCAGTAGGTCCCAGATGTTATCTCCACGAGTCGGTTCTCTGTTTAATTGGTCGAGGTAATTTTCGGATAGTGCACTCAGTATAATGTCACTCGATGCTCTGTCCCTACCACCCGTCCTAAACATCTGAGTGTCCCAGTCTATGTCTGGTAAATTGAAATCTCCACCTAAGACTATAACATGCTGAGGAAATTTATGTGAAATGTATTCCAGATTTTCTCTCAGTTGTTCTGCAACTAACGCTGCTGAGTCGGAGGTCAGTAAAAGGAGCCAACTATTAACCTAGCTCGGTTGTTGAGTATAACCTCCACCCATTATAATTCACAGGAACTATCCACTTCTATTCACTACAGGCTGAAATACTACTAACAGCGACAAACAAGCCACCACCGGTTGCATGCAGTCTATCCTTTCCGAACACCGTCTGTGCCTTTGTAAAAATTTCGGCAGAATTTATCTCTTGCTTCAGCCAGCTTTCCTTACCTATAACGATTTCAGCTTCGGTGCTTTCTATCAGCGCTTGAAGTTCCGGTACTTCACCAACGCAGCTTCGATAGTTTACAATTACAATACAGATTGGTGCTTGGTCCCCGCATGTCCTGACTTTGCCCCGCACCCTTTGTGGCTGTTGCCCTTTCTGTACTTGCCCGAGACCATCTAACCCAAAAAACCACCTAGTCCACGCCACACAACCCCTGCTACCCGTGTAGCCGCCTGGTGGAGAGTGTGAATAAAGACTTAATAATTCATTGTTTTTGATTTATTCCCATTTGTGCGTCAAGTGGGCTGAAAATCATTTTTGCTGTATGTATACTGTATTGATTAAGAAGATGTTTCTACTTTACTATCGTACGGGGTGTTCAAAAAGTCTCTCCGCATTACCGTATGATTGTTAGCCGAGCGTCCCGTATGATTGTTCGCCTGCCTGGGTTTTTCAACGAAACAATAAACTCACAACGATACTGTTGGGGTATTCTGCACCCATTCATAGGAGAACTTCTGTTAAGTGAAATACTGAACGGTTATTTTCAACAAGATGGTGAACCGCGCATACAGCTCGCGTTTCAGTGCACTGGTGCAGTGGTGATCGCATAATTTCACAGGGATTTTGGCCGCCACGATCGCCTGACCTAACACCACCTGACTTTTTCTTCTTGGGTGCAGCGAAAGCAACTATCTATAAAAACCGTCCAAAATCCATCGATGAATTGAAAACTTCAATATCCACTTTCACAGCTTCTGTTACAGAAGAAATGTTACAGCTTGTGTTTGGAAACATGATTAGACGAACTGAATTGTGTATTCAACTACAGGGTGGACACTTTCAACATTTAATGTGACAATTTGTAAGTAAAAATTAATATTCAATAAATTAATAACTTATATTTCACTGAGTTTCATTTCGGTGTATTCACTGCGGCATACGGCACGCGCGGCTAACAATCATGCGGCACTGCGCAGAGATTTTTTGAACACGTCGTATTTTTCAAAAGGTTAGTTTTGGGTCGAAAATGGTCAATTTACGGTTACCTGTCCAACATTTCATTGATGCCATTGGGTCTGTGTGAATATAATTATGGAGTTAAGAAATTCTTCCATAAAATAAGCACACTCCTATACAACTCCCAGCCCAAACACGACTCAGAATTTGCACCATTGTTGTGAGTTGGGGAAGGCACCGAATTTGAAGGGAAAAACTACCTGAAATCTTCTGCGCAGTGCAGAAATATCAACACATTCCATTTCTGACACAGGTATCATTCCGAACAGGTGGTACATAGTTCCGTTCAAGCCGCTAGAAGAGGCAAACCGAAACGGCGCACCCCGTGCCCTAACTTGAGGATCGCCTCGAACTCGGGACTTTTGCCTTTCGCGGGCAAATGCTCTACCATCTGAGCTACCGAAGCACAAATCACGCCCGGTACCCACAGCTTAACTTCTGCTAGTACCTCGTCTCCTACCTTCCAAACTTTACAGAAGCTCTCCTGCGAAACTTCGAGTTCGAGTCTCGGTCGGGCACACAGTTTTAATCTGGCAGGAAGTCTCATATCAGCGCACACTCCGCTGCAGAGTGAAAATCTCATTCTGGAAAACATCCCCCAGGCTGTGGCTAAGCCATGTCTCCGCAATATCCTTTCTTTCAGGAGTGCTAGTTCTGCAAGGTTCGCAGGAGAGCTTCTGTAAAGTTTGGAAGGTAGGAGAAGAGGTACTGGCAGAAGTAAAGCTGTGGGTACCGGGCGTGAGTCGTGCTTCGGTAGCTCAGATGGTAGAGCACTTGCCCGCGAAAGGCAAAGGTCCCGAGTTCGAGTCTCGGTCGGGCACACAGTTTTAACCTGCCAGGAAGTTTCATATTCGACTCGTATTTGGCTGGTAGTTTGTGTACAAACTAAAATCAAAACGCAAATTATACTCTGGCTCAACATCCATCCACCTCCTCGCCTATTGGTTCTGAGCACTATGGGCTTAATATCTGAGGTCATCAGTCACATAGAACTACTTAAAACTAACCAACCTAAGGACATCACTTACATCCATGCCCGAGGCAGGATTCGAACCTGCGACCGTGGCGATCGCGCGGTTCCAGACTGAAGCGCCTAGAACCGCTCGGACATTCTGGTCGGCTCCTCCTCTATTCTGAGAAAACCAACCCCGAAGTCCATTATGTGTAATCAAATCAAAATTTACGGGATCGATTGCGAATTGAAAATTGAACATTTTTCATTATCACATATGGAGGGCCGACCAAGCTTGTTTTCCAACAGAACGAGGCAAGAAACTTTCCTGACTGTCGCTTACGTGCGCGCAAGGTAAAAGCTCTTGCAACGAAAGCGCTGCTGACATAGTGACCAAGACATCTGTTTGGAGAGTAGAGAACCTGTGTGCGATTGCTAAATCCGTTATGGAGTTTTTTATTTGTATTCTTTTTCGTTTAGAAATTAGTAGGAATAAGAGGGTCCGTAATATAAGTAAATCAACAAGGAGTAATAACAAGGCAGGAAAAGAAATTTCTCAAGCGACTTGGATTAGAAAATTACTACAAATTAATTTCTGGTCGCTTTTATATGGCTTTCTCACTTACTCTGTAAAATGTCTTCCACTTCCTTCGAAGAACTGGATGGTTACTACCTCTCATGTAAGCATTCGAAGCAAATATTCTCGTGGCACCAAGAACCTCTGATGAATGCTACACCGCGTAACTACATCGTTCCCTCGGCAAACAGACGTCGTTTGCATTTTATAACATTCCTTTTCTGTGAATTAATTTTGATGCGTACCGTGCATACAATAACTTCGCCTGATAAATTGGTGCTGAAAGTTGATCATGAAATATGCTGCGAATCGTTATGTCATCCGTAGTTGTGCGATTTCGACTGGGTTTACAGAATAGGGTTGCAATTTTGAAGCCACGATATAAAGTTCTTTCCTTGCTGATAAAAATAAACATTGCATACATAAAAGAGATGTGCAGGTCGGTTGACCCTCGTCATCTATGAACATGCTAACATACATGATAGTAATACCTTCACCAAATCAGGCACACTTATTATCAGGTACCATGGATTTAGAATGCTCTAAAGATATGTTTTGTAAATTGAACTTGTCACTTTCCTTTATTTGGAATCAGTACTATTCACTTTTTTAACGATGCAGTTAAACCAATGACCTCCTCTACACCCCGAGGGCCAAATTGTAATTAGTTCATCATAGGCACAAGAAAACTTTACGCAATCATTCTTCAGACGCTGTGATGCTAGCGTACATAAAAACAACATATTCCCACACGGCGCAATGTACCAAGTGCGAAATAGATTCGTTTTTCTCCCTTTCGTTTTTCTCGCTTATGCGATAACCAAGACTAAGTTATCTGGGCACCGTTCAATCTTTCGACCAACTTTGTTGTATGGGAGTGAAAGCTGGGTTGATTCAGGTCACCTTATCAACAAGGTTGAGTTTACGGATATGAAAGTAGCTAGGATGATTCCAGGTACTTGTAGATGGAAACAATGGCAAGAGGGTGTCCACAATGAGGAAATCAAAGAAAAACTGGGAATGAACTCTATAGATGTAGCAGTCAGGGCGAACAGGCTTCGATGGTGGGGTCATGTTACACGCATGGGAGAAGCAAGGTTACCCAAGAGACTCATGGGTTCAGCAGTAGAGGGTAGGAGGAGTCGGGGCAGACCAAGGAGAAGGTACCTGGTTCGGTTAAGAATGATTTTGAAGTAATAGGTTTAACATCAGAAGAGGCACCAATGTTAGCACTGAATAGGGGATCATGGAGGAATTTTATAAGGGGCATTACGCTCCAGACTGAACGCTGAAAGGCATAATCAGTCTTAGATGATGATGATGATGATGATGATGCGATAACGTGTGTCGAATAGTCATTTCCACAGCAGTCTTCCTAGCAACTGCTTTCATACAACGAAGTTTAAAATTTTAATTCTGTACAAATCAAAACCTTTTGAGGAATTAATTCGACTGCCTTCTTGATAGTCCTTGCTGATTAACTTACCTTATCAACCCTCCTATTCCTGCCAATTTCAAAACGGAAAGAAATATAAACGAGTAATACTGTAGTATGCATTTGAAAATCTGACACACATTCTCTGCTCCGTAGCCATTTTTCTTTTTTTTTTTTTTTTTAGGAACATATGCATTTGCTTGTCTCATACATATATGATGAAAAATGCTTAGTGATTCAGTACCTAGCAATCACGTCCCTTATTGGTTCGATTG
The DNA here is from genome assembly GCF_021461385.2 of Schistocerca piceifrons. Lineage (NCBI taxonomy): Eukaryota > Metazoa > Arthropoda > Insecta > Orthoptera > Acrididae > Schistocerca > Schistocerca piceifrons. Next base: position 301,232,694 of record NC_060140.1, read on the forward strand.
AACGTCTTGAACTCTACGGCTGGTTTTCTCAAAAACGCGGGGGTGGGAGGGGGGGGGGAAGGGGGTGTATCAAGCCAAATATCTTAGTCTTCCATTTTAACCAGGCAACCGGTCAAATACGAGCCGATTCTATTGGGAATGTCTGAGGCCTTGCCCTTGTTAGTGTTACCCACATGAAGCGGGGGAGGGTCGCTTTGTTTCCTGTAAATCCAACCACTCAGAAAACTGATGATTCAAAAAATGGTGACAACGTAGGTGAAGCTACTATCACTCCAAAACATTTCTTTATTTAAGACTACCAGTTTCATCAGTCTTAGCTGTCACCTTCAGGTCTTAAACTTTTTATGTAGTAAAACATGCTAAGTTTATGCTAACCTCATGCTCATTTATACTGTGCTGCGTCTTATACATTTGACATCTTCTGCGTAGAGTCAGAGTAAAACGAGCATATTTTACTACAAAAAAATTCTGAAGACCTGAAGATGCCAGCTAAGACTTTTGTAACACTTTGTCTTTGATAAAAAAAATGGTATGTGCAATGTTGTCTTTTAAATGGTTTATAACAATTGAAACAGATCGTCCTTCAATATTCCCATTGTGAGAAAATTCTATCACTCTCACTATCAGACTATGGGGATAGGCCTTTTATATATGTACACCACTTGATAAAGGCTCAAACTAGATATTTACGAAGATCATGTTTAAATAAATGCGGAAAAAGTGAAAATATTCTCATCTTCACCCCATAAATAAAACATACAGTTACAATTATTGTTTCTTTCCTTTCTCAGATATTATGTCTGGTTAAAAATGGAAAGTCACGCGGACCTTGATCAAGCGTGACTTCCTTTTAATTGTACGGTATATGTTCCATAGCATTTAGGAACTTTCGGGTAATTGAACATGTATCAATAATTACAGATTCCTGTAGTTGCATATATACGTTTGGATGTAGCTGTATTGCATTGATATACTGGTGAATATTGTGTGGTATGACTCCTATAGTTGATAGTATAATTGGTTTTAACGTCAACTTTATCCTGATGCCACATGTCCTTGACTTCCTCAGCCAGTCGGATGTATTTTTCAATTTTTTCTTCTGTATATTTGTTGTATTGGGTATGGATATTTCGATTAGTTGTGTTAATTTCTTCTTTTTATTGGTGGGTATGATGTCAGGTTTGTTATGTGGTGTTTTTTATCTGTTATAATGGTTCTGTTCCAGTATAATTTGTATTCATCATTCTCCAGTACATTTTGTGATGCATACTAGTATGGGGCAACGTGTTGTTTTATTAGTTTATGTTGTATGGCAAGCTGTTGATGTATTACTTTTGCTACATTGTCATGTCTTCTGGGGTATTCTGTATTTTCTAGTATTGTACATCCGCTTGTGATGTGATCTACTGTTTCTATTTGTTGTTTGCAGAGTCTGCATTTATCTGTTGTGGTATTGGGATCTTTAATAATATGCTTGATGTAATATCTGGTGTTTATTGTTTGATCCTGTATTGCAATCATGAATCCTTCTGTCTCACTGTATATACTGCATTTTATTAGCCATGTGTTGGATGCGTCTTGATCGATGTGTGGTTGTGTTAGATGATACAGGTGCTTCTCATGTAGTGTTTTCTTTTTCCAATTTACTTTCTTCGTATCTGTTGATGTTATGTGATCTAAAGGGTTGTAGAAATGGTTATGAAATTGCAATGGTGTAGCCGATGTATTTATATGAGTGAATGTGTATTTTGCTACTTTCTGTTCGTTCTGTAAAGAATTTTCTTAAATTGTCTACCTATCCATAATGTAGGTTTTTTTATGTCGATAAATCCCCTTCCTCCTTCCTTTCCTGCTTAATGTGAATCTTTCTGTTGCTGAATGTATTCTATATTTGTGGCATTGCGATCGTGTAAGTGTATTGAGTGCTTCTAGGTCTGTGTTACTCCATTTCACTACTCCAAATATGTCAATATTGGTATAGCATAAGTTGTTGCTGCTGAGGTCTTCAGTCCTGAGACTGGTTTGATGCAGCTCTCCATGCTACTCTATCCTGTGCAAGCTTCTTCATCTCCCAGTACCTACTGCAACCTACATCCTTCTGAATCTGTTTGGTGTATTCATCTCTTGGTCTCCCTCTACGATTTTTACCCTCTACGCTGCCCTCCAATACTAAATTGGTGATCCCTTGATGCCTCAGAACATGTCCTACCAACCAATCCCTTCTTATAGTCAAGTTGTGCCACAAACTTCTCTTCTCCGCAATCTTATTCAACACCTTATTAGTTATGTGATCTACCCATCAAATCTTCAGCATTCTTCTGTAGCACCACATTTCGAAAGCTTCTATTCTCTTCTTGTCTAAACTCTTTGTCGTCCATGTTTCACTTCCATACATGGCTACACTCCATACAAATACTTTCAGAAATGACTTCCTGACACTTAAATCTATACTCGATGTTAACAAATTTCTCTTCTTCAGAAACGCTTTCCTTCCCATCGCCAGCCTACATTTTATATCTTCTCTACTTCGATCGTCATCAGTTATTTTGCTCCCCAAATAGCAAAACTCCTTTACTACTTTAAGTGTCTCATTTCCTAATCTAATTCCCTCAGCATCACCCGACTTAATTCGACTACATTCCATTATTATCGTTTTGCTTTTGTTGATGTTCATCTTATACCCTCATTTCAAGACACTATCCATTCCGTTCAACTCTCTTCCAAGGCCTTTGCTGTCTCTGACAGAATTACAATGTAATCGGCGAACCTCAAAGTTTTTATTTCTTCTCCATTGATTGTAATACCTACTCTGAATTTTTCTTTTGTTTCCTTCACTGCTTGCTCAATATACAGATTGAAAAACATCAGGGAGAGGCTACAACCCTGTCCCACTCCCTTCTCAACTACTGCTTTCCTTTCATACCCCTCGACTCTTATAACTGCCATTTGGTTTCTATACGAATTGTAAATAGCCTTTTGCTCCCTGTATTTTACCCCTGCCACCTTCAGAATTTGAAAGAGAGTATTCCAGTCAACATTGTCAAAAGCTTTCTCTAAGTCTACAAATGCTAGAAACGTAGGTTTGCCTTTCCATAATCTACCTTCTAAGATAAGTCGTAGGGTCAGTATTGTCTCACGTGTTCCAATATTTCTACGGAATCCACTTTGATCTTCCCCTAGGTTGGCTTCTACCAGTTTTTCCATTCGTCTGTAAAGAATTCGCGTTAGTTTTTTGCAACCGTGACTTATTAAACTGATAGTTCGGTAATTTTCACATCTGTCAATATCTGCACTCTTTGGGATTGGAATTATTATATTATTTTTGAAGTCTGAGGGTATACATCTTGCTCACCGGATGGTAGAGTTTTGTCAGGATTGGCTCTCCCAAGGCTGTCTGTAGTTCTAACGGAATGATGCCTTGTTTCGTCTCAGGTCTTTCAGTGCTCTGTCAAACTCTTCACACAGTATCGTATCTCCCATTTCATCTTCATCTACATCCTCTTCCATTTCCATAATATTGTCCTCAAGTACTTCGCCCTTGTATAGACCCTCTATATACTTCTTCCACCTTTCTGCTTTCCCTTCTTTGCTTAGAACTGGGTTTCCATCATTCTCCAAAGGTCTCTTTAATTTTCCTGTAGGCAGCATCTATCTTACCCCTGGTGAGATAAGCCTCTACATCCTTACATTTATCCTCTAGCTATCCCTGCTTAGCCATTTTGCACTTCCTGTCGATCTCATTTTTGAGACGTTTATATTCCTTTTTGTCTGCTTCATTTACTGCATTTTTATATTTTCTCCTTGCATCAATTAAATTCAATATTTCTTCTGTTACCCAAGGATTTCTACTAGCCCTCGTCTTTTTACCTAACTGATCCTCTGCTGCCTTCACTAATTCATTCCTCAAAGCTACCCATTCTTCTTCTACTGTATTTCTTTCCCCCATTCCTGCCATTTGTTCCCTTACGCTCTCCCTGAATCTCTGTACAACCTCTGGTTTAGTCAATTTATCCAGGTCCCATCTCCTTAAATTCCCACCTTTTTGCAGTTTCTTCAGTTTTAATCTACAGTTCATAACCAATAGATTGTGGTCGGAGTCCACATCTGTCCCTGGAAATATTTAAAACCTGGTTCCTAAATTTCTGTCTTACCATTATATAATCTATCTGATACCTTTTAGTATCTCCAGGCTTCTTCCATGTATACAACCTTCTTTTATGATTCTTGAACCAAGTGTTAGCTATGATTAAGTTGTGATCTGTGCAAAACTCTACCAGGCGGCTTCCTGTTTCATTTCTTATTCCCAATCCATATTCAACTACTACGTTTCCTTCTCTTCCTTTTCCTACTACCGAATTCCAGTCACCCATGACTATTAAATTTTCGTCTCCCTTCACTACCTGAATAATTTCTTTTATCTTATCATACATTTCATCAATTTCTTCACCATCTGGAGACGTAGTTGGCATATAAACTTGTACTACGGTCATAGGCGTGGGCTTCGTGTCTATCATGGCCACAATAATGCGTTCACTATGCTATTTGTAGTAGCTTACCAGCACTCCTATTTTTTATTCATTATTAAACCTACTCTTGCATTTCCCCTATTTGACTTTGTATTTATAACCCTGTATTCGCCTGACCGAAAGTCTTGTTCCTCTTGCCACCGAACTTCACTAATTCCCACTATATCTAACTTTAACCTATCCATTTTCCTTTTTAAATTTTCTAACCTACCTGCCTGATTAAGGGATCCGACATTCCATGCTCCGATCCATAGAACGCCAGTTTTCTTTCTCCTGATAACGATGTCTTTCTGAGTAGTCCCCGCCTGGAAGTCCGAATGGGGGACTATTTTACCTCTGGAATATTTTACCCAAGAGGACGCCATCATCATTTAACCATACAGTAAAGCTGCATGCCCTCGGGAAAAATTACAGCTGTAGTTTTCCCTTGCTTTCAACTGTTCGCAGTACCAGCACACCAAGGCTGTTTTGGTTAGTGTTACAAGACCAGATCAGTCAATCATCCAGACTGTTGCCCCTGCAACTACTGAAAAGCCTGCTGCCCCTCTTGAGGAACCACGCGTTAGTCTGGCCTCTCAACAGATACCCCTCCATTGTGGTTGCACCTACGGTACGGCTATCTGTATTGCTGAGGCACGCAAGCTTAAGTATTTATAGCTTTTGTCTTGTTTCTTGCTGTCAGTTCTGTTTTCAATATTTTTGTTAGTCTTGTCTATATTTCTCTTTTAGTTCATCTTTAATATTTGTATTATCTATTCTTATTTTTTGTCTGTATCCTTGATATTTATAGGCAGCTGTTTTTCCATCGCTTCTATGCAGTCACTGTGGTTATCCTATATGTAATCTTCTTGTTTAGTGTGTTTTCGCTTGACTATGGTATTTTTCTTACATTTCTCTGTTCCAAAAGCCATATTTATATCATTGCTGAATACTTCTGTTATCTTTAGTAATTGGTTGAGTTGTTGATTTGTTGCTGCCAGTAGTTGTAGATCTTCTATGTATAGCAAATGTGTGATTTAGTGTTGGTATGTTCCAGTAATACTAAATCCATAATTTGTATTATTTAGCATGTTGGATAGTGGGTTCAAAGCAAGGCAGAACCACAAAGGACTTAATGAGTCTCGTTGGTATATTCCATGCTTAATATGTATTGGCTGTGATGTGATATTATTTGAATTTGTTTGGATATTAAGTGTGGTTTTCCAATTTTTCATTACTATGTTTAGGAACTGAATCAATTTAAGGTCTACTTTGTATATTTCCAATATTTGTAGTAACCATGAGTAGCTTACACTATCAAAAGATTTTTGGTAATCAATGTATGCATAGTGTAGCGACCTTTGTTTAGTTTTAGCTTGATATTCACCTCTGCATCTATTATCAGTTGCTCTTTACATCCTCGTGCTCCTTTGCAGCAGACTTTTTGTTCTTCATTTATAATATTGTTCTGTGTCGTATGTGTCATTAATTTCTGTGTAATGACTGACGTTAATATTTTGTATATTGTTGGTAGGCATGTTATGCGGCGATATTTTGCTGGGTTTGCTGTGTCTGCTTGATCTTTAGGTTTCAGATAAGTTATTCCTTGTATAAGTATATTAGGGAATGTGTATGGGTCTGCAATGTAACTGTTAAATAATTTAGTTGGATGTGAATGTGTTGAGGGAACTTCTTTAGCCAGAAATTCGCTATTTTATCTTTTCCAGGGGCTTTCCAATTGTGCATAGAATTAATTGTTAGGGTAACTTCATGTTGCAAAATTATCACTTCAGGCATTTGTGGTATCATCTTGTATGTGTCTGTTTCTGCTTGTCTCCAACATCCATGTCTCTTATGTTGTACTGGTTTTGACCATATGTTGCTCCAGAAGTTTTCCATGTCTGTTATGTTTGGTGGATTGTCTATTTTAATGTGTGTATTATCTATTGTCTGGTAAAATTTCTTTAGGTTTGTGTTGAATGTTTGGTTTTGTTTCCCTCTATTTTCACTTTTTTTGTATCTTCTAAGTCCTTTGGCCAATGCTTGTAATTTCTGCTTCTTTTCATCTAATTGCTCTATCGCTAATTGTTGTGAGATTTTACCTAACCTTTTTCGTTTTTTGTCTGATATTCATTTCTTATAAATTGTGTTAGCTTTCCGATATCTTTTCTCAGTTTTTCTATTCTGATCTGTAGCCTGTGTTGCCATACTGGTTTTGTGGGTTTCTTCTGTGTGTTGGTTGGTTCTGATCTCTGCCTAGCGTGTATATTTAGTGTAGTGAGTGCTCCTATATAAACCAGTAGTTGTAACTCTTCCGTAGTTGTATTTTCATTTATTTTGTTGTGTATGATTGTGTTGATAGTTGTTATTGTTGTTTTGACTTGTGGGTTATTTGGTGGTCTATGCAAGAATGGTCTAATGTCTGTATTTGCGTCTTCGTATTCTATATATGTCAGCTGAAATTTTTCTTCTATATCTAACATGTGTGTCACTTTGTATTCTATTTGTACTTGTTCTGGTGGCTGTCTTAAGATTTCGTTTACCTCTGATTGTTTAATTGATGTGTGTTGTTCTTTGTTTGTTTGCTCTGGGATGTTTGAGTCCATTACTGTATTTTCTTCTTCTTCTGATTGCACATTATCTTGTTTCAGAATTCATTGTACTTGTTGTTTGATGTTTTCTAGTTCTGACTGGGGTATCCTGTTATTTTTTTATTATTACACGGATCTGGTCAGCTAGTCGTTGTTCTGTTAAAAATTTTAATTCTGGGTATCTGGTAAGAAATGTTGTGTATACTTGTGATCTGTATCCAGTTGTGTTGGTTCCTAAGTTTGTTGCTTGGTAATAACAGAACGAGGTGTCAGTTAACTTCATCTGACCATCTCATCCTCTGTCTTTGTTTTCCTTCTGGAGTGGTTGCAGGAAGCATATCCTGCAAAACACCTCTTTTTGGATTTAAATCATTTTCCGTGTGGCTAGCAGTGTTGTTACCATTGTCGACGGGCATAGGGTTCAAGCGTCGTCCCCGACCATGACAGCGCTTGTCTGAGGCTTCATTAGTTCTCTCCTGAACCAACTAATCACACTAAAAGGGGAGTTAACCCTATTAGTGGTTTGTTCTTTTCGTCGCCTTTAGTGACTGGCAGAACATACCGGAGGCCTATTCTTTTCCCGGGCCTCCACAGGGTCAATTATTATTATTATTATTATTACTATTATTATTATTATTATTATTATTATTGTTAGTTACGAATTCGGACACGGACTGCCAGGAGACACAGCGATCGTTGTAATTAACTTGCAGATAAAACTACCACACGTTTCTATCAGTTTCGCTTGCCGGATGCAGTATTTGACAGCAATGGCAGACAGATCCCACAAGGCGACTAACAATATGGGAACTTAAGGATCATTGTCGTGGTTGCAACACATCATTCATTACCGCAGTCCAATGCAAAGTCATGGTTGGTTGTTTGCAATGTTTTCTCTGCCATCTGCGATACTGTTCTTATCAGCACTTGAAAAAGTGATAAAACGCTGCTAAACTTGGAGTTCTGTCTCTATGCTCTACCCTCGTAGACTCTGTGGTAAACGGCGCGCTCCCATGAGCGCTGGCAGTGGTAGTCAGAAGCGTGTCGTTTAATGCCTCGTGACAAAGTGAGGGCCCCGGAAACGCATTAGTTTGAGGCCGGCAGGCGCGGTTGCGCCCGGGGCCCGTGTCAGGCCGAGGCGCCGGACGGCTGCGACAGCGCTCTCATCCGCAGCGCGCAATGCACTTAGCGCGCGTAATCAGGGCGGCGGCCGCGGGCGGCGCTGCTGTCGCTGCGACGAACGGACACCTGAAGAGGATCACTCAGGAGAGGGCTGAAACGTACCCGACGGCAATGAAACACCAAATCCTGAGCCATAGGGTAATCCCTTAAAGATGATCGTTTTATACATCTCTCAAGTACTACATATTTCCTTAGATGCTGGCAGCTAAAACAATCTGGCACCCGCAATAGACGAATGTAAAATTATACTCAGTAAACTATCTTACAGTGTACAGTGAAAGATTTTTGAGGTTTTACTACTTTTCACTCATTTCTATTCCACGCGAGACTGATGCCCAGGAAGAACGATTATCGGTAATGTGTATTCTGACCATCGTGCCTTCCAGCCAACAACTATTTCTGGAGTAATACTATCCTCAAGACAATACGTGTACCAGTATATCATCAATGTCTGAACTGGTACGTTTCTCTCTCTCTCTCTCTCTCTCTCTCTCTCTCTCTCTCTCTCTCTCTCTCTCTCTCTGTTCCTCCATTTATCTACCCGCTACCTTCTACCCAGCCAGATCCAAAGAAACAGGTACACTGCCTAATATCGTGTAGGGCCCCCGAGACCACGCAGAAGTGCTGCATGATGACATCGCATGGACTCGACTAATGTCTGAAGTATGCTGGAGGGAACTGACACCATGAATCCTGCAGGGCTGTTCATAAATTCGTAAGAGTATGAGCGGGTGGAGACCTCTTCTCAACACTACATTGCAAGGCAACACAGACATGCTCAATAATGTTCATGTCTGGGCAGGTGGTCAGCGGAAGTGTTTAAACTCAAAAGAGTGCTCCTGGAGCCACTCTGTAGGAATTCTGGACGTGTGTGTTGCACTGTCCTGCTGGAATTGCCCAATGGACATGAGTGGATGTAGGTGATCAGACAGATTGCTTACGTGCGTATCACCTGTCAGAGTAGTATCTAGACATATCAGGGGTCTCATATTGTAAGTAGGCTGTTTAGGTTTTCTTATTGGTAACGCCACGTAGCGCTCTGTATGAAAATCACTGGCTGTGCTGTGTGCAGTCTGTGGCTGGTTAGCATTGCTGTAATATTCGCCATTGTAGTGTTGGGCAGTCGGCTGTTAACAACACGTAGCGTTGCGCAGTTGGAGGTGAGCCGCCAGCAGTGGTGGATATGGGGAAGTGAGATGGCGGATTTTTGAGAATGGATAATCTGGAGGTGTGTCCATCAGAAACAGTACATTTGTAAGAATGGATGTCATGAACTGCTATATATATTATGACTATTAAGATCTATTTAATAATAATTTTATGATCCACATTCTTCAAAAAAGGACTTGGAAAGGAAAGAACAACAAGAATGGACTGATAACAGTAACTGCATACATAATTTTCTTTTGAAGTACTTGGTAATTTTTGTAGAATAAGTTTTTGTGGTGCACCACTTTAATTACATAGACATTAAGATAATTACATAGACATTAAGATGTGAATAGACATTTCCCTTATCTGCATTGTTGTCTTTAACGTAATATTTTTTCTACTTGTGGGTTTGTCATGTTTAGATATAAGTTATTACATTTACTGCTGCTTGCTTTGCCAATTTCCATTTTTCATTGCTTTTTGTGTTAATTGTTTTGTGCTGCTGCATTGCCTCATTTCTTAGTTTAGCATCTGATCTCAGTAGATTTAAGTTAGCTTAAGATGGTGTAGGCTATATGAGAGAACGAGTTGTGATGAATTGGAAGAAATGCATTGAGAAGCTATAAGAAAATAGTTTGGGCAAAAAGGAATTTTGAAAGAGGATATGAACAAAAAAGTAGGGTTTAGGGACAACAGGTTTAGGTAGGATTTTCTTGTAAATAAATGATGAGGTAAGATAATGGAAAATGAATAATGAGGTAAGAAATATGTGAACATATAAATACAGAAAGCATGCTTTGATAGGATTTTTTTGGTGGAAACAAATGTTGAAATAAGACGAAAGATCTGTGGAATGAAATTTTGGGTTGGACTGCAGTACCAAATGTTACACTGAAAACAAACCCTGCCCTTTCCTCTTGTGTTATTCTGCTATGTGTTTGTGTACTCTTGTATATTTGTGTTTTTCCTGTCTTTATGTGTTTAGGTGATACGAGTTATGTTGTGGAATTTTTCTTATAATACGTTATTTTCTTTGTAAAGATGCTTAGACATTATTTATTCTGTTTTGTTTTAATGCTCATGTGTGAAGTTGATGTTTCAAAAGTTATTCTGATCTTTTATGTATTTACTTATGTCATAATTCCATTAACACTGATTTATATGTTTATTTATATTGTTTTGTAAAGCCTGTTTTACTAAAAATGTTATCTGTATTGTTATGTTCTTTAATGATGTATTTTGTACCTTTGTTATTGTATTCTTATGTTATAAAATTGTAATTGACACCAGTTCATCAAATTAAGTAACTTTTAAGTTACATTTCACTGCACACGGTTCTGTTGGTCATAGTATATGCACAATATGTGAAAAAAAGAGGACTGTTAGTGGTTGCACGTGTGTTGATAATTCAGCAAGGGACTGGTTAACAGCATTGCTGGTTCTAAGGACAATTCCAAAAACTTTGTGCGTGTACAAGTGGTGGTTGATGGACTTGCTATATTCTCCGCAAGACTCTTCGATGATGATTGTGCACCTGCACAGTCGCAACAGATGGCTGCTGGCCGTCTCTACAAGGACTGGAGTGGGTCTGCACCTTTGATGACCCAACAATACCATTATTTCTACAAGGACTACAGTGGGTCTGCACCTCTGGTTGCCCACCTATACTATACTCTCTACCAGGACTACATCACTTCCTCTGTGATGACCTACCTACCAATATTCTTCAAAACTTCGACTGACTCTGCTGTGGGTTTGCTCTGTTGTGGCCCATTACCTGTCTGCATGTCAAGAGTCAGCACTGTCTTTCCGTTGGAAGGACAACACTACTTCTTCAAGACTGCATGGAATTCCACTACTTCCATGTGCATTCTCTTTTACTGCTCAGACTTTGAGAAAAAAAAAAACACTGCAATTTTACTGTGATGAATGATCAGGACTGTCGTTATGGACTGTGAGAAAATTTTAGCTTTTAACCAACATTGTATCAATAAGTGCGTGCATTTGATATATTTGTTATTGTAATTATGAAAAATTTTATCAAATCATTATTGGCCACTGCCCAAAACAATTTGTAAAATTTTTTGTGGGGTGCATGGGGGCTATGTAAGTAGGCTATTTAGGTTTTCTTATTGGTAACGCCACGTAGCGCTCTGTATGAAAATCACTGGCTGTGCTGTGTGCAGTCTGTGGCTGGTTAGCATTGTTGTAATATTCGCCATTGTAGTGTTGGGCAGTCGGCTGTTAACAACGCGTAGCGTTGCGCAGTTGGAGGTGAGCCGCCAGCAGTGGTGGATGTGAGGAAGTGAGATGGCGGATTTTTGAGGATGGATAATGTGGAGGTGTGTCCATCAGAAACAGTACATTTGTAAGAATGGATGTCATGAACTGCTATATATATTATGACTATTACGGTAAATAGATTGTTTGTTGTCTATTAAAATCTTTCATTTGCTAACTATGCCTATCAGTGGTTAGTGCCTTCCGTAGTTTGAATCTTTTATTTAGCTGGCAGTAGTGGGGCTCGCTGTATTGCAGTAGTTCGAGTAACGAAGATTTCTGTGAGGTAAGTGATTTGTGAAAGGATATAGGTTAATGTTAGTCAGGGCCATTCTTTTGTAGGGATTATTGAAAGTCAGACTGCGTTGCGCTAAAAAAATATTGTGTGTCCGTTTAAGCACAGTCATATATAATTTTTCTAAGGGGACGTCTCATAATATCACTCCAAATGCAAAAGCCCCACACCCTACAGAGCCTCTGCCAGCTTTAATAGGCCCCTATTGACATGCATGGTCCATGGAGTCATGAGGTTGTCTCCATAACCGTACGCGTCCATCCGCTCGATACAATCTGAAACGAGACTCGTCCGACCAGGCAACGTGTTTCGAGTCATCAACTGTGCTATGCAGGTTTGGACAAGTCCAGGGGAAGCGTGTGAAGCTTTGTGTCGTGCAGTCATCGAGGATATACGAGTGGTCCTTCGGTTCCAGAAGGCTATATCGTTGATGCTTCGTTGAATGGTTCGCACGCTGACACTTGTTTTTGGTCCAGCATTAATATCAGCAGCAATTTTCGGAATGGTCGTCCTTCTGTTCCATTGAACGATTCTCTTCAGTCCTCTTTGATCCCGTTCTTTCAGGATCATTTCTAGGCCACAGCGATGTCGGAGATTTAATGTTTTACCGGTTTCCTGATATTCACGGCCGGCCGGGGTGGCCGAGCGGATCTAGGCGCTACATTCTGGAGCCGCGCGACCGCTACAATCGCAGGTTCGAATCCTTCCACGGGTATGGATGTGTGTGATGTCCTTAGGTTAGTTAGGTTTAAGTAGTTCTAAGTTCTAGGGTACTGATGACCTCAGAAGTTAAGTCCCATAGTGCTCAGAGCCATTTTTTTTATATTCACGGTACACCCGTGAAATGGTCGTACGGAAAAATACCGGCTTAATCGCTACCTCGGAGATGCTGTGCCCGATTGATCGAGCGCCGAATATAATACGACGTTCAAACTCACTTAAATCTTGATAACCTGCCAATGTAGCAGCAGTAACCGATCTAACAACTGCGCCAGACGCTTGTTGTTCTATATAGGCGTTGCCGATCCCAGCGACGTACTCTTCTTGTACGGTACTGTACTGTACGTATCAGAACCAGTTCCGCGATTATCTTTTGTTTAAAAAAAAATATTCAAATGGCTCTGAGCACTATGAGACTTAACTTCTGAGGTCATCATCCCCTATACTTAGAACTACTTAAACCTACCTAACCTAAGGACATCACACACATCCATGCCCGAGGCAGGATTCGAACCTGCGATCGTAGCAGTCACGCGGTTCCAGACCGTAGCGCCTAGAACAGCTCGGCCATGTTTTGAAAACCACGACCGCGTTCAGCTCCCAAGGCCATTATTGAGATGTGTCTACATAGTATCGAAACGAAAGTACACCAAAATTATGAAGTTGAGAAGCAAGTCTTGTTCGCATAAGAACTTTTACTACGATGGTGTCCGGTTTCAGTCCATTCACAGACTATCTTTAGACCAATGACATCAGTCGGACGTTGTGAGTGGAGAAGCTGTTGAAAGACGAACGTCAACTTTCAACTTTAAAATTTTGCACTGAGATCGCCATATATTACATAAAATAATGTTAAAAACCATATTTTCAACAAACATCGTGAAAACAACGTAACAACAAAACTATTGTCTGAAATCGTTTAAAATTCAAGAAATAGCCACGTCACATGACCTTACACGTTTGGCGTCCTGAGCGGCCACAGAACGACTGCTGAGACGTGCCGGGAGGTGGCAACGAAATAGGGAGGAGACCAGTTCGAGGCAGCGCTAGTAGAAGACAAGTATTTAAGCATGAAAATGCTAGTAGTGTGATAAAAGTTGACAAAATAATTGAACATAAAATAAAATGCAGAACAATATGACAACTAAAGGATTTTCTTCTATTGTGGGATATATTTTTATAATAATACTTGCTACATCTTTTCTTCTTCATCATCACCTTTCTGTCGATTTCTTAGGCTGTATAAGACTACAGGTAATATTTAAGTAATTATGTTGTTCTGATGATTCCTGTTAAGAAGTTAATTTTCAAAATTATTTACTTTATGTAAGGTACATCTCTTTTTAATGATAGACTAATTCGCACAACACTATTTTTTATTTTTATGCTTTACATCTCTTGATGACTATTTCTATTGTACCCTGTAGTACGATAGTATATAGCTACCCCTAAATAACGACTCTGGCACCTGAAACCGGAAGTTGTTTTCCAAATAAAAATGAAAGTGCAACTGGTGTTGGCATTTTATTCAGAAACAAGACTAAAGTTGACGAACCCGCGTCAAGTCTTTCCGTATGATGGACAAGAAAAGATATATAGCCTATTTTCATTGCTATGTCTCCCCCTTTTAACATGCCTAATATTTTAATATGAATAAAAATATTTATAATATGAAAATAATAATTTCATTGCATCAGTGCTTAGTGCGCTGCTGTAACATGACGCCCAACAAATTCCTATTCAGAGAAATTTAAAATTTGAAATGCTTACCAGCACGCTCAGAATTCTGAGATATACATATAGACATTAATTTAAGAACTGTAAGAGCAACAGAGGTTCACATCTTTGACAATGTCATGATCTGAACATAATAAAGTGTGCGCTCCTCATCATCCGTATTGTATTAGCACTACGATTGTGAACACAGGTCAGTGTACGGTGGCTATGTGAACGTGTAAATGATGAGAATCCCATTTCCCTCAGGTTATTTTTTCTTGGTGTGGTGGCGGGGAAGGGCTGTGTGTGTGTGTGTGTGTGTGTGTGTGTGTGTGTGTGTGTGTGTGTGTGTTTGTCCTTAGCATAATTTAGGTTAAGTAGTGTGTAAGCTTAAGGACTGATGACCTTAGCAGTTAAGTCCCATAAGATTTCACACACATTTGACAATTTGAAAGTGTTAGCTTGGGGTTTAGTGCTCCGCTCCACGTAACAGGTGCTTGTTTACCCCTCACCCACGTGGCAAGAGTTTGGTACAATCTATGGTTGGCAGCCGAACTTTCTGCATGGTAACTATATTTATATTTTAGCCACACTACAAGTTTTGTTGATTCGACTCCGTTAACTCACTGAAAACTTAATTACTTGTTTTTCTTTTTGCTGTAATTTTGACTGTCGTGCGGCGGCGTTCGATCTATAGCACCGGCCTGGCCCAATTCCTGTTCTAAATTATATATTGCTCTATTAATTAGGCTACTATTTGTGTTCCTTTGGGTCGGACATAGGTGGAATGTACCTGGTTGACAGAGTAAGTGCAGCGTACGAAACCTGAGTCAAGTCCTCTCCCGACCGAACGGCCTGCCGGGTGCAGGTGGTAATGCACAACTTCACATTTCCGAGTCCACTGCGTCTAGCCAAGTGCGCCTACTGCAGCTCTTCTTTTAATTTTTTTTTATGGCTCATCTAAATTGTTGAAGTGTTAACCGACTAAGCTGACACTTGACTAATTATTACATTTGCTTACTTAAATATATTTATGCAAGTGTGGCTAGGCCAACTGAATGGTTATTAATCTTATTCCTTGAATAGACTGCTGGTTTTTGAAGTGGCCAAACACTAGGAGATTTAAGACCTGTTAATTTCATAAAGGTTCTCTCACACTATTTGTGCCATTCAGGATGGAGTATTTAAAGCCAGTTTTGGCTGGGTTACATGCCTTGCGCACCTCCGCTATTCCGGGGAATATTAATTTTCTTGTATAATGCTTCTTGTAAACAACTTTTACCTATTTTATTGTACTGCTACAGTTTTTATTATTATTTTTGATCTGTTTCCTATTGATCAATCCGGTACAGTTATATCATTGTAAATTATTTTCCTAGTAATCAGTGCTACTGAGATGTTTAATAAATCTGACTTAGTGTGTTGTTTTAAAGTAAAGAGAAAGCTCACAACATGATGTTTAGTCTCCCTTTGGCCTGCCCTTCCTACTACAGATAGCCTGACGTGAGTATTGCACATCGGTTTCCATACTACTTTCTTCTGCGATACACAGCTGTAAAATTTGTGTTTTGCTATATGAGAAAGTGTAAATAACTGTACTAAAATATCTTTTTAGAGTAGGAATATAAGCATAATGACCTTCTCCCCATAGGATCCACGCCTGCATATGACATCGTAGTGAAGTTATTATAAACGATCAGATGTGAAACTGTATTGAATTATCACTGCTTACACACAGACGAAATGGTAAAAAAGACTGGAAATTTGTGGAAAGTACTATGGGACCAAACTGCTGAGGTCATGGGTCCCTAGGCTTACACACTACTTAATCTAACTTAAACTAAATTAGGCTAAGGGCAACACACACACACCCATGCCCAAGGGAGGACTCGAACTTCCGACGGGGGGAGCCGCGCGAACCGTGGCAAAGCGCCCCGACCGCATGGTTACCCCGCGCGGAAATGAAATAGTATTTCTTAACGGTCGTATAGTGATAAACCATGCAAATTTACTACCTATTTGCTATTAGTCCTACGTTCAGTTATTCCTACCGAATGAATGTGTTGATCAGTAATATGAGCATTTTTGATTGCAGTTTACTTCTATTAATAGCGGCGCGGTTATCTACATCTACATTTATACTCCGCAAGCCACCCAACAGTGTGTGCCGGAGGGCATTTTACGTGCCACTTTTTTATGTTAAGGGTCAGTTGCCACTCCCTGCACCAAGTGCCTATCCACTGCAGATCTTCATGCATTTCGCTGCAATTTTCTAATGCTGCAACGTCTCTGTATACTACAGAATCATCCGCGAAAAGCCGCATGGAACTTCCGACACTATCATAGGCGCCATGTCACTGACTGCGCGGCCCCTCCCGTCAGAGGTTCGAGTCCTCCCTCGGGCATGGGTGTGTGTGTGTGTGTGTGTGTGTGTGTGTGTGTGTGTGTGTGTGTGTGTGTGTGTGTGTGTGTGTGTGTGTGTGTGTGTGCGTGCGCGCGCGCGCGCGCGCGCGCCCGTGCGTGTGTGTGTGTTGTTCTTAGTATAAGTTAGTTTAAGTAGTGTGTGAGTCTAGGGACCGGTGACCTCAGCAGTTCGGCCCCTTTGAAATTCACACACATTTGAACACATTTCTATCAATATATGTATTTACTGAGCGTGCGCACGACAGGAAGTACTTGTCAGAGTTTCAGGTTCTTTGTCCTACGACAGTTAAGAAGTATTTGTACCAAGACGTCCGTGTGCAAGCACTGTAAATTTTAAGCATTTTGACGTCCAGCTGCTAATAAGATGCCGACCAGAAACATTAGTGTGACCTCCAGTCAAAAGCCTGAATAATCACCTTTTGCAGCGCGGGCGGATGCGAAACCTGCAGGAAGAGAGCCAGTGATGTTCTGGAAGATAGCGACAGGGATTTGGAGCCATTCCGAATCCAGTGCCGTGAGCAGCTGCGCCAGGTTTCTCGACCCATGGCACGAACAGCCTGAACGAGGTGCTTCCCCAGATTCTCGATTGGGTTTAAATGCGGGGACCTTGGTGGCCAGGGAGGTAAGCTAAATTCATCCTTCCTCTCATCGAACCACGCTCGTACACTATGAGCTGTGTAACAAGTTGCATTGTCCTTCTGGTAGATACAATCTTGCCGAGGAAAAACGAACTGCATTTATGGGCGAACATGATCCTCGAGGATCCACTGCGTCTTCAAGACTGAGTAGGTCAACCGGCGAAAGCCACGAAAACGTTCCCCGGACCACAACGCTCCCTCCTCCGGCTTGGACCGTTCCCACGATTGTTCCAGGGTCTCTACTTTCAGACGTTTCACGCCGTACATCCCAACGGCCATATGTCTTCTGAAAAGGCCACGTGTCGCTACTCAGCGGTGTACTGGCGCTGAAGTGCAAATTCCAGCCTTCTTCGTCGATGAAAAGATGTCAGCATAGTGCATAAACCAGGGCCTGTTGGCAGAAGCCCACACACTGCAACGTTCGCTGTTCGGTCGTTGAGAAAACACTGTTGCTAACCCTTAGTTCATCTGGGCGGTCATTTATTCAACAGTTGCTCGTCTTTTCGCACGTACACGTCTCCGCAGCCAACGTTCACTCCCTGTCATCTACGGCCAGTGGTGCTCTACAGATGCCTCGGCGGCTGTTTTGAACTGCGTCATTTCGTCATCTACAGTATACTTTAACCGCGGCGGCACGCAGACAGTTTACAAAGCCGTTTCGGAAAAGATTCCACTCTTGGCCCAAACCCCATTATTCGTGCCCATATTGGACATTTTTTTTTCACTTGCCGCCCTGATTTTACGACCCACCACCGAATTGCTTAAGGTGGGTCTTTATTGACCACTTAGCCGCTGCGATCGGTATACGGGCGTTGACGTGGCTAGAACCCTCACACGAGTCCCTGCATCCGATCGCGCCGTTGCCCGTGTCCCGCCACGTGGAGGTGGGTCATAGTTGTTCATACTTTGTTTTTGGATTTTTACTTTTGTTTTCTTTCATTTTGTTATCTTTGTTTGCTTTGTTTTCTTTCTTTTCTTTTCTTTTGACAGCTTTCCCAAACCATTTAACAATTATTTACAAGAAATTTGAGAAAGAAATACAGAAAATAGTTGAGACTCAAGCGGAAAGAAGATAGGAAAGGAAGAAGTTTGTAGTCCCGCCACTTGGGGTACTGAGGATGAAAGCCTTGGAATTTGTCGTCAAGCCATTGATCCTCAGACTCCAATACCTTTAATTACCTTTAAACTAGGAAGATCTATGCTAAGCCATAATTACTAGGCTAATTACTAAATCTATTAGTAAAATAATTACGCTATTGCCAGGTTTAAATTGCCGTGTTGGCCTGAGAGCCACGCGGGATTAGCCCAGCAGTCTGGGGCGCTGCAGTCATGGACTGTGCGGCTGGTCCCGGCGGAGGTTCGAGTCCTCCCTTGGGTATGGGTGCATGTACTTGTCCTTAGGATAATTTAGGTTAAGTAGTGTGTAAGCTTAGCGACTGATGACCTTAGCAGTTAAGTCCCATAATATTTCACACACATTTGTTTGCCTTAGGCAACTGCGAAGGTGCGCCGGTACTGTTTACATCTACATTCACCTATTGGTCTAGTTGTGTGTTATCTATTGTAATAGCTGTACAGTATGTTTAGACTCATGGGTTTCTGTCAGGTCTTATTTTCTGTCTTGGTTTTCATCCTCCACACTGTAGCTTCTATGCAGGTGCCTCATAGTCTCTGAACGGTCTCTCACGCCTGTACTCTTTACGGCATTCATCAGAAATTTTTTCTGTCAGTACGTTTAGTTCGTCCCATCGTATATATGTCGTTCAGTTTGTAAGTTTTGTATTTCTGGTGTGTTCCTGTGTTGTCAGTATTTCCTGCAGAATAGGATTGCGTGTTCGGGGTTTCTCAAACCTCCGCATGTACATGTAGATGTGTCTATTAGACTCATACGGTTCAAGTTGGTGGGATAAGGTCCGTGCCTGGTCAAGAAATGCACCATGCTGCGGCTAGGATCGGCATGCTTCATTCTTAACCTTCTGTGATATCCGGAAAAAATGTATGTACTCTCCGTTCCTCACCACTTGTGCCCCATTCTTCTTGCCATGTATCAATTTTCCATTTCCTGAGGTCCCGCTTGTTGTTCAGTGGAGAACCAGTTATTTTATTAACCAGGCCTAGTCTACCCATTAAGACAGCTGAATCTCCCCTTTCAGCGCTACGACGAAGACTACACTTTTATCCGCGACCTTATATGCCCTTCACTGCTAGTGCTGCCACATGCCGTCTGTGAGTGGCTATTGCGTCTTCACGAACAAAGGCAGTGGTCACGTTAACGTGGCAGAATCGTGTGAGGTTAGTCTCAAAGCCACACGGGGTGGCCACGCGGTCTAGGGGGGCCTTGGACGGGCGCGCGGCTCCCCCCGTCGGAGGTTCGAGTCCTCTCTTGGGCACGGGTGCTGTGTTGTCCTTGGCGTAAATTAGTTTAAATTAGATTTAAGTAGTGTGTGTAAGCTTAGGGACCGATGACCTCAGCAGTTTCGTCCGTTAAATCTCACCACAAATTTCCCAATTTAACCTCAAGCATGTCTGTCTGCTGATAAACAAAATACTGCAATAATCGATGACGTCAACACAGATTCCGCAACTATTAAAATTTTTTAAAATATTTATTGCGACACTCTCTGTTACAAATTGTAAGAGGTCCATGATTAAGGAATTTGTTGCTAGCGCACTCGAGCAGATGTAATTCCGATGGATTGCTCACGCGCTGCCTGCGATATGTAAGCTATAAGAGAATCTGAGACCAGTGAGCAATGTTGTCAGCGGTAGGAACTGAGTACCGAGCACTCGTGTGTATGCAGTTGAATGGGCCGGTCGTGGGGAGCGATGGCAGTGCCTGAGCGTTGCAGTATAAGGTAAAAGCAGCCTCGCGCATATGTATTATTGTTATATCAAGTCCCATGCAAATGTTTAAAAAATGTCTTAATAATAATCTTTCTCATAACAATTAACTTTTAACAATCATTCATCTCAATTTAAAGAATTTACTAATTTCTCCAATCCATGGTCATCCCGATTATTGTAAAGAAAAATCAGTTATTTCTTTTTATACACGACAAATCTATCGGCCAGCATTGCACAGGGATGTTCCAGAAATATTTCTTATAGGAGCAGATATATATGTGTTATCCGGCGACCTTATTGAGGTAAGAATTTCACTTTATTCAGAATGATCTTTCAGGGCCATGACGCAGCACTGCTGATGTCCAAATTTACCAGTTTAAATTTACGGTCAATTATTGAAAGGTTATAAGTGAGCCACAATTTTATTGAGAGATTAGTCACGTTATTATTGTGAGGTTACGGAATTTATCTGTTGGTAGGTTAGGCAGAATGTCAATGTTATATGATCATATTTTTTACTGTTGGGAGGTTACACTTTTTGTGTGGAGGTTACAATATTATCACACTTGACAACTAATTTCGATCATATGTAATGATCATATTGAGATCTGATTAATCAGGAGGTTGGGGAAGCCAATTCTTTAAGAAAGTATATAACCGTAGGATATAATGCAAAAGGAACAGCACTGGAATACATTTTTGTAGCCTCATTCGTTATACTAATTTTGAAATAAGTTGTTATTTCGTTTCACACTGGAGTACATTGGGACAATATTCCGTTGCTTCACTCGTTATATTACTTTTGAAATAAGTTATTCTTTTGATTCGTGAATTTTCGTGGCCTTTCTGCCGCCTGTGTGTGGTATACTGTCAACTTAGACAAAAATGATTTTATCGTTCACAAAGTGCTTTTTTTCTTTTTCAACCAAGAGCGAAGAAACGTATATAGTCATTATGATTCCCTGGCGTTGAGCCAGAGGGTTCATAATTAGGAAACAAAAAATGTCAAAAGTACAAGGGCCTTATAACTCCATTACCAGTCAGTTCTGTTTGTGATGCTTAAAAGAAAGGAGTGAATTCTAGTTTTCCTCATTTATTGATATACTGCTTGTAATAAGCTATATGATTCTACTCTGGTATGAAATTTATGTTTGTGGCTTCTTCTCCAGTCTTTACAAATGTAACCACCACAAACGGTTAATTTTATGTTACATGTGAGTGTATTGTTCGTTGTCCGATGAATATTATGTTTTAAATTAGTGTCCGTAACGTTCAGTCTTTTGAGAATCATGTGAGTTGTAAAAGTAATTAGCTTTAATTCAGCATCAGTTTCTCTCTCATTATTAACGGAAAGAATCAAGCGAAGAAAGTGGCTGACCATGCTAGCACGACAGGGGAGAGAAGCGTGGAAATTTTCTTGCTTCGTCTCTCTTTTTCGTAATCCATCTCTCCATTTCATCTGCAGAAACACGCTTCCACGTGGCGTCACGTTAATTTGTCAGAGGCAGGGCAGCGTGTAATGTAATGGGGGCGGTCCCATCTAGCAACGAAGGGAGGAGTAGGCAGCTGCGATACGTTATCAGCCGCATTACACGTTTCCACGCAGCGGGCAAAGTGAAATTGGACCACCCCGTGTTCGGGACACACCTGGCGCTCTGCGCTGCAGATCTTGCTAGGGAGATGCAGAATTTCAACAGAACTGGTGCACCAGTGGGCTTCATTATGATGATTTTAGCTAGTGGGTGAGACAAACTGCGTTTTGAGTCTTTGAAAGGGGCCAAAGTGAGTTACTGTCAGTTGTACTCAACGTATAAACATTATTTATTAAAACACACAATCACAGAAGCAAAAGTCAAAAACTCTCAAGATTGTAACGAAAGACCTCCTTTGATTTAATTTAGATCGGCTGAAGGCCACATCGAAAATCCAAAGCACAACGCCTAAGCAAGGACTTGAGGTACAGGAGTTCTTCTGGAGGTTTCACTTCTTTAGAAAAAAAAATTTGTCTTCAATATAAGTAGGCTGAAAGCCTTAGCTTAAATTTTTCTCCTAGAACCCGGCTGAAGGCCACACATTAATCAAGAACAGTGTTACAGCTTAAGGTCGAAACAAAGATTTTCAATGTTTAATCTAAAACTCGGCTGAAGGCCGCATATCAACAAAACAATTTAACGGCTTAAGGCACAGGAAGAACTAGTTTCAATTTGAAAAGCCTTATCTTAAAATATTTCGTGTAAGACTCGGCTGAAGGTCTCATACTAAAGAATAACAGTCTTATGACTCAACGGCAAGACAAAGATCTTGAATTTTTAATTTAAGAAACATTAAAACCTGGCTGAAGGCCACACAAAGTACTTAAGACTAAAAAGGAGATCACTATGTAAAACACAAGGAGCGGCGCTCAGAAGGTTCCAAGGGTCGGCCTGGGAAGGTATCACTAACGACGTTTAGGCGAGACAGGCAGCCAAACCAACAACCGCTTAATCGAATGCCAACCCAACCTAAAGCCAGCCGACGAACCAACCAACAAGGTCAGTTCTGTTCCACCCGACCAGCAAAACAACAACAAGATGTCAATAGCACAGCGTTCTGGATACTGATACCAAATCCAGCGAACTCAGAATAAACGCCCAAAACTACAAGCGTCACCTCAGCTGTCGAACTACACGCAATGCTTGACAGCATCAACACGACAAGGAAAATACACTGCCGAAAACTACGTCAACGACCAGGGCAGGTAACCGGAACGTCAACTTCCACAAGGCAGTAGATACCGCTGGTACACTTCATTAATGTAGGAGTGAATTAAATTGAGTTAAACCTCACACAGGAAGACGGTTGCAATTCTAGCCGACTTCAATGCACGCATGTTGTTGCTCACGGGAATCTCCCAGAGAGCGACAACCAGGATCAAACGAAGAGACGTGATAGCAGTTGACGCTTGATACTAGACTAAGTGAGCACTCAACTTTAGCGTCCAGGATCGGCCGGCGACGAACTTCGTAACCCTCGCAAGATGCGCTTCACAGCTGCAACCGCACGTACACGTCGCCAGGGGCTCCGGCCTGACTATGCGCCATGGAGACTTCCTCGCTGCTCTGCCCCAACCGACCGATCGCCGTATGCTGACAACATTTCAATCACTGCCCAGTGGACATGACACAAGCTACGCAAAGTTCCACGAAAACACTTCCTCAAGGAACTCGAACAATCGAAAAATCAATGATTGAAGAACAACAAATTCTAATCATAAGTCGAAACACACAGAGAACCGATAGGCGGTCGGCGACCAAATACATATCGTCTCCACTCAAGTCATGTATGTCAGTAACGATCGGGCGAATCATGGCTGTCCGGACCTCAATGCTGCTGCGCCCCGACTGAACTCCGGATGTACGTCGACCCGGAAACACTAGCCGTCGCAGCAAAGATTATGTGACAGTGCTGTTATCGATAAACGCAGCTGCTGCCACTCACTGGCAGGTAAGCCAGCAACGTAGTGACGCCAGTAATTCAAATAAAATAAAAAAGGAGGCGGCAGTACCGAAAAAACAAGATGACAAATAATAAACGGCATGAACAAGAGCCACGAACGGCTCAACCATCTGTACATAATTTCTCACACCTTCATGAGAGTCAAGTCATTATATTGCAAGGAAATATGTTGATAAATGCGGCTCAAACACTATATAGAAGCCGGCCGCGGTGGTCTAGCGGTTCTAGGCGCTCAGTCCGGATCCGCGCGACTGCTATGGTCGCAGGTTCGAATCCTGCCTCGGACATGGATGTGTGTGATGTCCTTAGGTTAGTTCGGTTTAAGTAGTTCTAAGTTCTAGGGGACTGATGACCACAGATGCTAAGTCCCATAGTGCTCAGAGCCATTTGAACCATTTTTTTTTTTTTTTTTTTTTTTTTTTTTTTTTTTTTTTTTTTTTTGCTATATAGAAGTAATGCAGTTTATAAACCAACAATCAGACAGAATTTTGTTTCAAAACTTTACTGAAAAACGTTGACTTCCTAATTTAGCACTTTCAAATCTCATTTTGATAAAGATTTTACAGGTTTGTACGGAGTGAGTAGAGACGTAATAGCCCTTTGGTTTTGTGAACGGTTCACGCTATAGGAACGAGGGTGTCGTAAAACGACAGCACAAAGAGGAAAACATACGTGTGTAACATGGGCAATTCCGTTACCTCTCTTATCAACCGAGATATCGAAGCTAGTGCAGAGGCACTGTCTTTTTACGAAATGATATACATTTAGTTGTGTCATTATAAATGTGTTCGAAACACCATTACAGTGAGAAATGTACTGCAAGAGGGGGGCAAGACGGTCGTTAGAACCAGTTAAGGTGAAAACAACGCGGACTTACGTATGTAGATATTGTGGTCAGCTTTGTACGCTGGAGATACTGCTTCAGCTACGATTTTTGTAAATGGAACTGTGTGCTAACTTTTATTGTGCTGGGAATGGTTCTTCAGAAGTTTGTCCCAACGTAAAATTGTTTTGCGAACAACTACGCTCGCATCAGGAAATTTTCTATCTTATCTCCAAACCAAAAAATCGATCTTATGTTGGTGACATTATTATGAGTCATAAGAGATTGTGCTCTCTTTAGCTGAGTGTAAGCCTATATGACGCTTCCTGGCAGATTTAAAATGTGAGCTGGACTGGGGGTCGAACCTAGGACATTTACCTTTGGCAGGCAAGAGCTCGACCAACTGAGCTATCCAAGCACGTCTCACTTTTTGTAGCTTGAGAGTGGGCCGTGAATAGTGCTTGTGTGGCTCAGCCGCTAGAGCATTTGCCCAGGAAAGTCAGAGGGCAGAGGTTCGAGTACCGGTCCGGCACAATGTTTTAACCTACCAGGAAGTTTCCCTATCAATCCTGCATTTGCCCGTAGATGACCAAGTCGTCCGTGATAGACGACCAAGTGGACCGTGAACGACTTGGAAAGACAAGAAAGATTCTCACTGCCGGAATTTCTTGACTACACATACCACATGAAATTGCAATTATACGAAAAAACTTTTGCGCAAAGTACTCTTCTGCGTATTGCCATTTTGCAGAAATCTCGTTTCAGTGTCGTGAACGTGCACGAACTCGAGTGGATGTAACGTATTACACGCCTTACGCCGACCACCTTATGCATTACAGCGCCATTCAAATGGCTCTGAGCTCCATGGGACTTAACATCTGAAGTCATCCGTCCCCTAGAACTAAGAACTACTTAAACCCAACTAACCTAAGGACATCACACACATCCATGCCCGAGGCAGGATTTGA
Source organism: Schistocerca piceifrons (assembly GCF_021461385.2). Classification (NCBI taxonomy): domain Eukaryota; kingdom Metazoa; phylum Arthropoda; class Insecta; order Orthoptera; family Acrididae; genus Schistocerca; species Schistocerca piceifrons. The sequence goes on from NC_060140.1 coordinate 301,258,327, forward strand.
ACCTGCGACCGTAGCGGTCGCCCGGTTCCAGACTGTAGCGCCTAGAACCACTGGGCCACACCGGCCGGCGTACAGCGCCGTACTTTGGGTTATAATTGTTATGTTGCCGAGAGGTGATAACGAAATGTGGTGTTAACATGACAAAACGTGATTAAAGTGGTCGTGTACCACTAACCGCCCATCAACAATTTCATTAACAACGATTTATGCCACAACACATTTGTTACATATGCGTCTAATATCTGTGATTCTTGAACCGTAGGGACATGACAGAAAAACTGTAGTTCTAATCGCTAACGCAGTGTGGAATGAGTTACTGCTTGTTGTTGCTTTTAGTAAGTGTTATGTTTCTGATCTCTATGATACCTTCAAGTATGGAAACAGAGAGTACTCCTAGTTACAACGAGGAAAACAGAGTATTTCTAAGAAGGCTTTCAGGTTACTGTAGATAAATTGCCTGAGTTTAATGCTGTCTTGAGATCTGACTGAATATTGCCACAGTTTCTATCAGGTCACAGTGCTATTCACTTGAGAGAATCACACCACCTGACATAGCCTCGCAACACATTAACCTGCACAAGAGGTGATACCCAAATACTAATATCATAAATTCTTTAAAAAGAAGATTTAACGCTAATTTCTGGCTACTGATTTCTGACGATACGTTCCTGGTAGCTCTGGAAGATTTTCTTTGAATGAAAGTTTCGTCGTTTAATTGTCTTCCGAATTTTTTTTTTATTTATTTGTCAAGTTTAATTCTCATTGCGGTGAATATGAAGCAGTTCTTGTTATAATAACTTTTTACTATTTACGATATAACTTTAAAATTCTTCTGGTGTTTCCTGACTTACTGAGACAAGCCTCATTCTTTTTACAGAACTGATGTGTAGCTTAGTGACAACAGTATCAAAATAGTGGACCTGTGAAAACACAAGGAAGATATAGTAGAGACTGCAAACTTTACATAAGACAAACCAGCATTCGCAGACGTAGAAGCGCAGAAAATGTACCACGCTTACTATACAAATGTCGTGTCATCTGTATACACAGCAGTACTTTCCTCAACAGACATGAAACGACAGACGTCGTCCTGGAGGAAAAGTGTACGCCGTGTGGAGTTCAGTGAGGGAAAACTTCACCCACTGTAGGTCATGCGGATAGAAGCAACATTTAACATACGAAGATCACAATGTAGAACAAAAATATATAATCTGCAATGGTATAAAAGGGATTACAAACAAAAGCAGAAAAGATGAGTAAATGGGAAACATACTGTTATGCAATTTGGATAAATGGAAAGAGTGCTGCCTTACAATTAGTAGCGGGCAGCCTATGGGCTAGTAAGTGCAGCCAGATGAGGTAAGATTTAATTACATGGTAGAAAAATAATTGTATGCAGGATTAAAATTAAACAAATATGCAAAATTTTGAGTAAAAATACAAAGCCAAAGGCTGAGTTTTTTTTTTTTTTAAATAGTCGTCCCCACTTCTTGGAGACTATGTATTTTTGTTCTGGATTTTTCATATTCGTTTATTTACATTTAATCCTCCTATCAGTGTGTTTCACATTTACTGTTTTTTCTACTTTTATTTGTAATTCCATCAAACTTTTGTAGTTTTTATTGTTGCTGTGCTTTATAACTGTTCATTACATCTTAAATACAGTAATTTTTATGTTGCACCTATTCGCGCCATTTAGGTGAAGTGTCTCTCACTAAATTCGCGCGGCGTACAGTTTTCCTCCAGATGGACATGTACGATTGTGTGTCTGTGGTGAGGAAGCTGCCACTGTGTATACAGATGACATTTGTATAGATTTGTAAGCTTGTTCCATTTTCTGCCTTTCTACGTTCGTGGATGTTGGTGTGCTCTGCCTCACACGGTTTGGCGAATGTTTATTTGAGGAGCACTACGGAAGTTTCTCCTTACGACGATTTTTAAATTAGATAGTTACTCACTGTAGGGGTGTCTGAGACACCCATGGCCTCCTTTCCTGTTAATAGTTTTCTTCATTCCCTCCTTTGTAGATAGTCTCATGATATTTCAAAAGGGGGGAACCCGATATTGAACAATCATTATTTTGCAACAGAGAGCGTTTTCTTTTTGAGATCTAGAAGTTACTTCCCGTGGTTCCATTAAACCTCTCGTTCAGCCAATTTGTGTCACCTCTAAAATTCTTGTGGCAAGACACTTCTCGAAACTGCCTATCTTACCTATACCATGAATGGAAATTCTTGAATTTTACCAGCCTCGCCCTGGATAAATTTCTGTATACGTTAATCAATGGACAGCTCAGCCGGAAGAGCGTGGTCAGCTAGAGGCCAGCTTGCGGGTTTGAGTCCTGTCTAGGCGCACATTTTTCATTTTGCGGGAAGTTCAACTAAGTGATACGCCATCTCTTTTTTCTTGGAGCAAACGATATCAGAATTTTAAGAACGGACCTCTCCGTGACACACTCCATATATCCGCTGTAGTTGGAAGTGGATCTCGGTGACATTTATGACGTTGATGCAAGAACTTGTTTTTAAACACGCCGCTCTTCTGCGAATTTTCTTGGTCTCTTCAAGTAACCCACCTGTTCATGGTCCTGCACTGGCAAGCGTTTACCAAACATCCGTCGGAGTGTTTTGCAGTGTCACCTTTTCACATATGAACAGCTGTCGCTATGATTCATGGACTGAGCTAAGCATGGCATCCGGTTCCTACATTTTTTTGGTTGTTCCAGTTCAGCTCACTCCTAGATACACGGAGTATTACCGTCGTTTCCAGAGACTGGCCACAAATCGGGTAATCAAAAGGAAACAGTTCGTTGTATCAATTTACAGGAAATACGCTACATAAAATTATTTTTAGGATGAAGTTTCCAATCACTGCACCATGCGCCGAGCTTCTGTGCGCTTTTCTACATTTCGCTACAATTTCCTGCCTTTACGAGCCTCCAATGTACCGTGCTATCAGTCACGAAGAGCTTCACCGAAGTTCCTAACAAGGGAACCTCCCCATTGCACCCCCCTCAGATTTAGTTATAAGTTGGCTCAGTGAATAGGCCTTGAAAAACTGAACACAGATCAATCGAGAAAACAGGAAGAAGTTGTGTGGAACTATGAAAAAATAAGCAAAATATACAAACTGAGTAGTCCATGCAAAAGATATGTAACATCAAGGACAGTGTGAGCTCAGGGTCGCAGTGGTCCCGTGGTTAGCGTGAGCAGTTGTGGAAAGAGAGGTACTTGGTTCAAGTCTTCCTTCGAGTGAAAAGTTTAATTTTTTTTATTTTCAGTTTATGTGACAAATTCTTACGTTTTCATCACTTTTTTGGGAGTGATTATCATATCCACAAGAAAACCTAAATCGGGCAAGGTAGAAGAATCTTTTTACCCATCCGCCAAGTGTGTAAGTTAGAGGTGGGTCGACAACATATTCCTGTCATGTGACGCACATGCCGTCACCAGTGTCGTATAGAATATATCAGACGTGTTTTCCTACGGAGGAATAGGTTGACCTATGACCTTGCGATCAAGTGTTTTCGGTTCCCATTGGAGAGGCACGTCCTTTCGTCTACTAATCGCACGGTTTTGCGGTGCGGCCGCAAAACAGAGACACTAAACTTATTACAGTGAACAGTAAACTAATTACAATGAACAGAGACGTCAATGAACGAACGGACAGATCATAACTATGCGAAAATTAAAAATGTAAAATTTTCACTTGACGAAGGACTTGAACCAAGGACCTCCCCTTCCGCAGCTACTGACGCTAACCACGAGACCACGGCGCCCCTGCAGTAACATTCTCCTTGATGTTGGGTATCTTGAGCATGATCTACTCGGTTTGTATATTTTGCTTATTTTTTTCATAGTTTCACACAACTTCTTCCTGTTTTCTCGATTGATATATGTTCAGTTTTTCAAGGCCTATCCACTGTGCCAACTTATAACTAAATCTGAGGGGGGTGCGATGGGGAGGTTCCCTTGTAAGTTATACATCACATTATTTACACGAACTGTTAAAAACAAGTTTTCAACTCCCCTCCTGACTTACATACTAGTACGCACCCTGCTGGGAAAAGTGAAGCACCCAAAACACAGCAGCGGCGGATACGTAAATTACACCGGACGGTATTCGGGGGATGAAGAAAAATAATCTTACTTATTTTTAAATATTTCTAAAAAAGAGTTACAAGTATTTTATTTGTCCTGATTGCAGAAATTAATTATAAGGGACAGACAGACGAAAACGAGACAAATGGAAAAAATAGGCGAAGTGCGAGTAGGACACCGCACTGATGTTTCATTAAAACTTCATTATGTGTATCGACAATTCGTCCGTTCCGAGAATCGAGAATCTCGAAGACATCTGCAGTTATCACCATTTACATGATGGCGATCTCAGGAATTCCACTATCTTCGAGAATGGTTTCATTTCGACCATGCAGAGTGACAGTTATTGAACTATATAAAAAATAAATACATTATTTACAAACTACGGCGTGCATACACTTTGTTCAACTACAAATATTCGGATTTAGGTTATGACATGTTCAGTATGCCTACCATCATTGGAGATGATATGACGCAGACAAATAGCGACATTCTGCAAGACTAACTTAAGTGTCGGAACATCGATCCCGTCAATGACCACCTGAATGTCTGTTTTCAGCTCAGCAATTGTTTTAGGGTTATTGGTGTTCACCTCGTCTTTAATATAGTTCCACGAAAAGGAATCGCATGTGTTCAGATCTGGAGAATATGGCGGCCAATCCAGGCCATGGCCAGTGGCCTATGTGTGCCCCAGAGCCAGAACGCGGTCCCCAAAGTGTTCCTCCAGGACATCAGTCACTCTCCTGCTTTGATGGGGTCGAGCACCGTCTTGAACGAAACACATCTTGTCGAAATGAGGAACACTTTGGATAATAGGAATGAAATCATCTTCCAAAACCTTCGGGTACTGTTCGGTAGTCACCCTGCAATCCAGAAATATCGCACCGATTATTCCGTGACTGTACATTGGACACAACACAGTCACCCATTGAGGGTGAAGAGACTTCTCGATCTCACGCCCCCAAATGCACTAATTTTGCATATTGACGAACCCATCCAAATGAAAGTGAGCTTCGTCGCTAAATCGAGCTACTAATTCCCTTCATGCCTGCCACCATCCACACAATTTGAACGTCGTAACTCAAACCGTTCAAAAGTTATGACGATTTTATTTCATATAGTTCAATAATTGTCACCCTGTATAAATGTAACAGTCATGCAGGACATAGCCGACCATTGCAATAATGATCAGTAGTTCTCCATTCAGGCTGAGTGGGTCGCAATGAGAGAAGTCAAATACCAGGCAATGAACGACTTTATTGCTCATTTGACGCGCTTCGGAATTTATCCTGATCAGATATCCAGGGGCGATTGCAACTCGTAGATACTGCTTTTCAAGTTGTACGTAAAACAGATATTCGCAGACTGTGTGACAAAGCTTAACTTGTTAGAGCTACCAGTTCCTGAGAAAGAGGGGGGTTAACATCCGGACGAACAGACGGAGAGTCTGACAAAAAATGGGAAGTTTTTTTGTGATATAGTTACAAATTTACAGTTATCGGATTTTTGCTTTGATTGTACTGTGGACTCTTGCATCTTGCAAAATTTCGTGATTCGAGGCTAACGTGAAGTACCCCAAAGCTTTGATGAGTTAGCTTGCGAGCATCAAAATATGTGATGTAAACGGCCGTATCTTTTGAGTCCACTGAAATAGAAGCTTCTATATGTTACTTCGGCAGGGGACCATAGACTTTAACTTTATACGTGTCCCGTTCCTGAAAAAAGAGGTTTTTTAGCCGTCAGACAGACGGACGGATAACCAAGTGATCCTATAATGGTTCTATTTTCAACGAATGAGGTACAGAACTATAGAAACTAAGTTTTTTTTTTTTTTGTCATCAGTCTACTGACTGGTTTGATGCAGCCCGCCACGAATTCCTTTCCTGTGCTGACCTCTTCATCTCAGAGTAGCACTTGCAACCTACGTCCTCAATTATTTGCTTGACGTATTCCAATCTCTGTCTTCCTCTGCAGTTTTTGCCCTCTACAGCTCCCTCTAGTACCATGGAAGTCATTCCCTCATGTCTTAGCAGATGTCCTATCATCCTGCCCCTTCTCCTTATCAGTGTTTTCCACGTATTTCTTTCCTCTCCGATTCTGCATAGAACCTCCTCGTTCCTTACCTTATCAGTCCACCTAACATTCGTCTATAGCACCACATCTCAAATGCTTCGATTCTCTTCTGTTCCGGTTTTCCCACAGTCCATGTTTCACTACCATACAATGATGTACTCCAGACGTACATCCTCAGAAATTTCTTCCTCAAATTAAGGCCGGTATTTGATATTAGTAGACTTCTCTTGGCCAGAAATGCCTTTTTTGCCATAGCGAGTCTGCTTTTGATGTCCTCCTTGCTCCGTCCGTCATTGGTTATTTTACTGCCTAGGTAGCAGAATTCCTTAACTTCATTGACTTCGTGACCATCAATCCTGATGTTAAGTTTCTCGCTGTTCTCGTTTCTACTACTTCTCATTACCTTCGTCTTTCTCCGATTTACTCTCAAACCATACTGTGTACTCATTAGACTGTTCATTCCGTTCAGCAGATCATTTAATTCTTCTTCATTTTCACTTAGGATAGCAATGTCATCAGCGAATCGTATCATTGATATCCTTTCACCTTGTATTTTAATTCCGCTCCTGAACCTTTCTTTTATATCCATCATTGCTTCTTCGATGTACAGATTGAAGAGTAGGGGCGAAAGGCTACAGCCTTGTCTTACACCCTTCTTAATACGAGGACTTTGTTCTTGATCGTCCACTCTTATTATTCCCTCTTGGTTGTTGTACATATTGTATATAGCCCGTCACTCCCTATAGCTTACCCCTACTTTTTTCAGAATCTCGAACAGCTTGCACCACTTTATATTATCGAACGCTTTTTCCAGGTCGACAAATCCTATGAGAGTGTCTTGATTTTTCTTTAGTCTTGCTCTCATTATTAGCCGTAACGTCAGAATTGCCTCTCTCGTCCCTTTACTTTTCCTAAAGCCAAACTGATCGACACCTAGGGCATTCTCAATTTTCTTTTCCATTCTTCTATATTATTCTTGTAAGCAGCTTCGATGCATGAGCTGTTAAGCTGATTGTGCGATAATTCTCGCACTTGTCAGCTCTTGCCGTCTTCGGAATTGTGTGGATGATGCTTTTCCGAAAGTCAGATGGTATATCGCCACACTCACATATTCTACACACCAACGTGAATAGTCGTTTTGTTGTCACTTCCCCCAATGATTTTAGAAATTCTGATGGAATGTTATCTATCCATTCTGCCTTATTTGACCGTAAGTCCTCCTAAGCTCTTTTAAATTCCGATTCTAATACTGGATCCTCTATCTCTTCTAAATCGACTCCTGTTTCTTCTTCTATCACATCAGACAAATCTTCACCCTCATAGAGGCTTTCAATGTATTCTTTCCACCTATCTGCTCTCTCCTCTGCATTTAACAGTGGAATTCCCGTTGCACTCTTAATGTTACCACCGTTGCTTTTAATGTCACCAAAGGTTGTTTTGACTTTCCTGTATGCTGAGTCTGTCCTTCCGACAATCATATCTTTTTCGATGTCTTCACATTTTTACTGCAGCCATTTCGTCTTAGCTTCCCTGCACTTCCTATTTATTTCATTCCTCAGCGACTTGTATTTCTGTATTCCTGATTTTCCCGGAACATGTTTCCACTTCCTCCTTTCATCAATCAGCTGAAGTATTTCTTCTGTTACCCATGGTTTCTTCGCAGCTACCTTCTTTGTACCTATGTTTTCCTTCCCAACTTCTGTGCTGGCCCTTTTTAGAGATGTCCATTCCTCTTCAACTGTACTGCCTACTGCGCTATTCCTTACTGCTGTATCTATAGCGTTAGAGATCTTCAAACGTATCTCGTCATTCCTTAGTACTTCCGTATCCCACTTTTTTGCGTATTGATTCTTCCTGACTAATGTCTTGAACTTCAGCCTACTCTTCATCACTACTACATTGTGATCTGAGTCTATATCTGCACATGGGTACGCCTTACAATCCAGTATCTGATTTCGGAATCTCTGCCTGACCACGATGTATTCTAATTGAAATCTTCCCGTATGTCCCGGCGTTTTCCAAGTATACCTCCTCCTCTTGTGATTCTTGAACAGGGTATTCGCTATTACTAGCTGAAACTTGTTACAGAACTCAATTAGTCTTTCTCCTCTTTCATTCCTTGTCCCAAGCCCATATTCTCCTGTAACCTTTTCTTCTACTCCTTCCCCTACAACTGCATTCCAGTCGCCCATGACTAGTAGATTTTCGTCCCCCTTTAGATACTGCATTACCCTTTCAATATCCTCATACACTTTATCTGTTCATCTTCAGCTTGCGACGTCGGCATGTATACCTGAACTATCGTTGTCGGTGTTAGTCTGCTGTCGATTCTGATTAGAACAACCCGGTCACTGAACTGTTCACAGTAACACACCCTCTGCCCTACCTTCCTATTCATAACGAATCCTACACCTGTTATACCATTTTCTGCTGCTGTTACCTGACACTCATCTGACCAGAAATCCTTGTCTTCCTTCTACTTCATTTCACTGACCCCTACTATATTGAGCCTTTGCATTTCCCTTTTCAGATTTTCTAGTTTCCCTACCACGTTCAAGCTTTTGACATTCCACGCCCCGACTTGTAGAACGTTATCCTTTCGTTGATTATTCAATCTTTTTCTCATGCTAACCTCCCCCTTGGCAGTCCCCTCCCGGAGATCCGAATAGGGGGCTATTCCGGTATATTTTGCCAATGGAGAGATCATCATGACACTTCTTCAATTACAGGCCACATGTCCTGTGGATACACGTTACGTGTCTTTAATGCAGTGGTTTCCACTGCCTTCTGCATCCTCATGTCGTTGATCATTGCTGATTCTTCCGCCTTTAGGGGCAATTTCCCACCCCAAGGACAACAGTGTGCCCTGAACCTCTATCCGCTCCTCCGCGCTCTCTGACAAGGCCGTTGGCAGAATGAGGCTGACTTCTTATGCCGGAAGTCTTCGGCAGCCAGTGTTGATTATTTATCAAAATTTAGGCAGTGGCGGGGATCGAACCCGGGACCGCAGACGTTTTGATTATGAATCAAAGACGCTACCCCTAGACCACGGGTCAAAGCAGAACGTTTTACTTAGAAACGTTTATTATTTCTTTAAAAATGGTCGTAATTGATAATGCATTTATCCCACTGTGAGGCAAGATGATCAGTACCTTCACGGGAAAATGTTTGCGATTGCCTACGGGATCATGATATTCCCCAGGCGAGCACCTCTTCGTCCGAAGCAAATCGACGGCCACGAATATCTTTCTATAGGGGCACCAAAAATAGGGAAATCGCGTGGGAATTGATCGGAACTGTATGGAGGATGTTAAGGGCGTCCCCACGAAACTTCCGCAGCCTAGTCGAAACAACCTCAGCAATATGTGGGCTCGGCCCCCTTACACATTCTCCATACGATCCCTATCACTTCCCACGCCATTTCCATAATTTTGGAATCCTGATGACAGTCAACTTAAGTCACCTCAGTGCCTGGCACAGCATATGAACTGTGCTGTTTATACACCACTATCACTCTGAGCATAGTTTTGTAAGCATTTGCTCCTGACAACGATTGCGAAGAGCAAAATTGTTGTCCAGTTCGTCTGACAGAAAGTATATATAAGAACGTGTTAATTCACATATAATCGTAACTAATGGTCAGATATATAATCCCGTGCAGCTGAAGAACACTTTTAGAAGCTATACGTATTGGTGTGAAACTATAGAGTCCATTTTGATCCATCAGTCAAACAATACGACTGCGAGAAAAAGACCAGCTCTCAACAACATTTAAGTAAGCTATCTGACTGCGACAAAATCACTGTGTTAAGTGTTGGCCCTGGGTACTGGGCGGATCTATGTTAGTTTAAAAAACAATTACTGTACTAAAACTGATATCGTAGTTACACAACAAATGATCATTGAATAAAACGGATCTGACGTTATGTGGTAACTTTGTTTAAAATCATCATGTATCACTATCATAAAATATTTCACTCGCATTAAACCTCTGGACTTACACTGATATTATTCTCGTAAGTGCACTGTGAGAATCACTGTGGCTGAATCTGAATGTGAACTACAATGATAATGAAAGTTATGCCTTACCTGTGCGCGATAAGCTACTCGTCTCCTCTGCAACCTTGCTTTAATTAAATACTAATCTAACTGTCAACATTTTAACTCACCATACGCGCCATGTGTAATGCGAGACGTGATTTCATCAGTACTAAAATGTTGATGATGATGATGATGATGTTTGGCTTGTGGGGCGTTCAACCGCGTGGTTATCAGCGCCCATACAAATTCCCAACTTTCCCTCAGTCCAATCTCGCCACTTTCATGAATGATGATGAAATGATGAGGACAACACAAACACTCAGTGATCTCTCAAAAATTTTATCAGCACACAACTAGCGATGTGCAGTGCGAGTGTGCAGCCAAATTAAACCATGAATGCAAATGAAAAATAGAGTACTGATCTCACCGGCAAAGAAATTACTGAATCGACACAGTAAGTTTCAACTGAACTCCGTTAAGTCGTAGTAACAATACCACTTTCCATACTTCTCAGACATAAACCAATTCGGAAAATGTATCATCAGAATTTATCGCTGTAGTGAAATACAGAACCATATAATTTCATTACAAAACACCTTGCAGAAAATCTAAACCATAAGCATTGCCAAAGCAATCAGTACACTAAGTAATTGCAAATATAACAATCTACGTTATATCTAAGTGTTATCTTCTTTCATACAATACTATACTCCATCTGCTTAATATCTCTCATTAAACAACATATTAAAAAACTTCAAATAATACTGTCTCCACGTCCGTTCATTTCAAACCAAGTACACTACTGGCCACTAAAATTGCTACACCATGAAGATGACGTGTTACAGACGTGAAATTTAACCGACAGGTACAAGATGCTGTGATATGCAAATGATTAGCGTTTCAGAGAATTCACACAAGGTTGGCGCCGGTGGCGACACCTACAACGTACTGTAATGAGGAAAGTTTCCAAGCGATTTCTCATACACAAACAGCAGCTGAGCGACGTTGCCTGGTGAAACGTTGTTGTGATGCCTCGTGTAAGGAGGAGAAATGCGTACCATCACGTTTCCGACTTTGATAAAGGTCGGATTGTAGCCTATCGCGATTGGTCGAGATCCAATGACTGTTAGCAGAATATGGAATAGTTGGGTTCAGGAGGGTAATACGGAACGCCGTGCTGGATCCCAACCGCCTCGTTTCAATAGCAGTCGAGATGACAGGCATCTTACCCGCATGTCTGTAACGCATCGTGCAGCCACGTCTCGATCCCTGAGTCTACAGATGTGGACGTTTGTAAGACAACAACCATCTGCACTAACAGTTCGACGACGACGTTTGCAGCAGCATGGACTATCAGCTCGGAGACCATGGCTCACGCTGCATCACAGAGAGGAGCGCCTGCGATGGTGTACTCAACGACGAACCTGGGTGCACGAACGGCAAACCATAATTTTTTCGGATGAACCCAGGTTCTGTTTACAGCATCATGATGGTCGCATCCGTGTTTGGCGACATCGTGGTGAACGCATATTGGAAGCGTGTATTCGTCATCGCCGTACTGGCGTGTCACCCGGCGTGATGGTATGGGGTGCAATTGGTTACACATCTCGGTCACTTCTTGTTCGCACTGACGGCACTTTGAACAGTGGACGTTACATTTCAGATGTGTTACGACCCGTGGTTCCACCCTCCATTCGATTCCTGCGAAACCCTACATTTCAGCAGGATAATGCACGACCGCATGTTGCAGCTCCTGTACGGGCCTTTCTGGATACAGAAAATGTTCGACTGTTGCCCTTGCCAGCACATTCTCCAGATCTCTCACCAACTGAAAACGTCTGGTCAAAGGTGGCAGAGCAACTGGCTCATCACAATACTCTTGATGAACCGTGATATCGTATTGAAGCTGCATGGGCAGCTGTACCTGTACGCGCCATCCAAGTTCTGTTTGACTCAGTGCCCAGGCGTATGAAGGCCGTTATTACGGCCAGAGGTGGTTGTTCTGGGTACTGATTTCTCAGGATCTATGCACCCAAATTGCGTGAAAATGTAATCACATGTCAGTTCTAGTGTGATATATTTGTCCAATGAACACCCGTTTATCATCTGCATTTCTTCTTGGTGTAGCAATTTTAATGGCCAGTAGTGTATATTACGACCCCGTTGCTACTACCACAATTTTACTCTATTATGACAAATCTAACCTGTCTGACCAATGTCTAACATTGTTCCAAAGTGTGTAAAGGTAATATGAAACCGATATTAGAAAGCTAGAGAACTCAAGATATATACAATTTAACTCATATTTGTGACCCATGACTTACACAGAATTATGACAGCAGAAAGGACAGCCACAGCCACCTTCCAACCTCCTTGCAAGGCCACCCGAGCAAAAACTGAAGACCAGCTGATAAATCAGAGGAACGACTGCAACGAATGCGGCGGGTGGAACGTGCCACACTGTACAGTTTCCCGCACCACGCTGCGTGCGGCCCCTGCGTTGCACGTGAAGCTGCCCGTACAGTAGTGAGACAGTCCAAAATTAACGTCAGGAATGCTTTAGCGAGTAATAATGCCCTTTACGGATCAGGTGACTGATAGCGCTGGTGGCTATTGAAGCGACGTCCGGCTGCTGACGTGTGATGACGCGTGACGCATCACGCTGCTGATCTCTGCGCGCCTGTATCGGCCTTTGCCCTCGCCGATGAGGAATTACCGTTGCTGGTGTACAGCACGGGACGTTGCCGCACTCTGGCACAGTCGATATATTGCATTCCGCACAGCGTTCACATATTAGAGACACGGCGCTTTGCTTTACTGTTCGCTCGGCTTGCCTTTGAAACTTTGTGGCAGTCGACGAGGCGTTCTCCGGCGGTTTAGCTGGTGCTGTACGGGACCGCTGCGGAAAACAGTTGTCCGGAGTCACGCTAGCGGAGTACTTCCCTTGTACGTCGACGAATTGAACGTAATTCTGCTCTGCAACCTTGCTTTTTGTAAAATACTGATCTGAATGTCAAAATGTGTGTGTGTGTGTGTGTGTGTTCCCTGGTGAATTTGGAACGGTTAACCGCAAAAATAAAGATGGATGCGCATTCGAATGAAACATCTATAACGGTACTTTCTGTATGGTTTTGTAGCAAGAGAAATGCAAACGGTAGTCAGTCCACGTGGTTGCAAACATATACGACCGGAAGTAAAAAGTAAATTAAGTTTTGCAATATCTCGTCGTAGGGCTTGGTAATACTGTTAGTATGCAGGGCTGAAGTATTGTTCTCTGCGACAGGAGTGTACAACTTGTCGCTCCTATCCCCGTGTTAGTACATCTATGTCTACATGGATACTCTGCAAATCACAATCAAATGCCTGGCAGAGGGTTCATCGAACCACCTTCACAAGTCTCTCTCATTCCAAACTCGTATAGGAGCGGGGAGAATGAACACCTATATCTTTCTGTACGAGCTTTGATTTCCCTTATTTTATCGTGGTGATCGTTCCTCCCTATGTAGGTCGATATCAACAAAATATTTTCGCATTCGGAGGAGAAAGTTGGTGGTTAGAATTTCGTGAGAAGAATCCGTCGCAACGAAAAACGCCTATCTTTTAATGATGTCCAGCTCAAATCCTGTACCATTTCTATGACACTCTCTCCAATATTTCGCGATATTACGAAACGTGATGCCTTTCTCTGAACTTTTTCGATACAATCCTTCAGTACTATCTGGTAAGGATCCCAGACCGCGCAGAAGCATTCTAAAAGAGAACGGACAAGTGCAGTGTAGGTAGTCTCCTTAGTAGGTCTGTTACATTTTCTAAGCGTCCTACCAAAAAAACGCAGTCTTTGGTTAGCCTTCCCCAGAACATTTTCTGTGTGTTCCTTCCAATATAAGTTGTTCGTAACTGTAATACCTAGGCATTTAGTTCAATTTACTGCTTCTAGATTAGACTGATTTGTCGTGTAACCGAAGTTTAACGAGTTCCTTTTAGCACTCAAGTGGATGACCTAACACGTTTCGTTATTTAGGGTGAACTGCCACTTTTCGCACCGTTCAGATATCTTTTCTAAATCGTTTTGCAGTTTTGTTTTGATCTTCTGATGATTTCATTAGTCGATAAGCAGCAGCTTCATCTGCAAACAACCAAATACGGCTGCTCAGATTGATTGTAGCAGGCCGTGAAACCATGGTAGCTCCAATGTCTATCTCCTATATTCCCTTTCTTGTCGATTCTCTTGCCCGCCAGTATGGGCTGCGCCCGTCTTCTTTGTTGCCTCCCGGAGTTCGCTTTCGTTTGCTGCTTCGACAGCTTTGCTTTACGGTCCCTGCCATGTTCAGAGTGGGTTCGAGCTCTTCATCACCCTTGCTTCGTGCCGAGATACGTCTTCGTTTCGGACTCCATTCGGTCATTAGGAACACTACTCATGGCCTGGTGTATCGCAGCCAGTTTCTCTCGCATTTCGCACGCGGCATAGGGACAGTGTCTTCGTACACACGGACGGTTCCAAGACCAACCATGGTGTTGGGTGTATCATTGTACTTGGCGATGATCCTTTAATATCGACTTACCAGTGCTCGGTTTTTACCGCGGAGCTCTACGCTCTTCATCAGACCACCCCGTACAGCCGGCGACACGGACTTCCACATAGTGTCATCTGGTCAGATTCTCTCGGTGCTCTTCAGAGCCCTCTCGCGCTGTACTGTCCCCCCTTTAGTACAACGGATCCGTGACTGCCGCCACTCGCTTACTGGAGGGGGGGTGGGGGGAGCCAACGTGGTGTTCCTGTGGATTCCTGGGCACGCCGGCGTGCTAGAGAACGAGGGTGCTGATGATGCTGCAGAGGCTGCAGCTCTCCTCCCTGGGCCTGCTAGTCATTCTATTCCCTCGGATGACCATGGTGTCATCGCCTGTCCGCATGTGTGCACAGTGGTCTTCGATCCAGAAAAACAACCTCCGTAACATTAAACGTCTCCCAATAGCACGGTAGACTTCATCTTGGCTCTCAGGTCGCCAGGAAGTCATTTTACCTTGCTGCGTATAGATCACTGTCGTTTTAGTCACCGCCTTTATTAAGTGGCGGCCCTGCCCCACTCCGTGCCTATTGCTCTCATCCATTGACGGTGCGCCACTTTCTGATCCGGTGCCCATTTTTCAACTCTTTAAGTTTGCGTCTGCGTTTGCTATCTACTTTGTCATATGTTTTAGCGGATGACACGCGTTCTGCCGATAGCATCTTACTTTTTATTTGCCGCAGAAGGGACCTCCGCCATCTCAGCATAGTTTACAGGAATTTTCGCTAGGGACAACCTTGTCCTTAGCTGTTCCTCTTTTAAATTTTGCCGTGCGGTTCTAGGGGCTACAGTCTGGAACCGAACATCCGCTACGGTCCCAGGTTCGAATCCTACCTCCGGCATGGATGTGTGTGAAGTCCTTAGGTTAGTTAGGTTTAATTAGTTCGCATAGTGCTCGCATAGTGCTCAGAGCCATTTGAACCTTTTTTTTTTTTTTTTTTTTTTTTGCTTGATTGGTTCAAATGGCTCTGAGCACTATGGGACTTAACATCTGATGTCATCAGTCCCCTAGAACTTAGAACTACTTAAACCTAACTAACCTAAGGACATGACACACATCCATGCCCGAGGCAGGATTCGAACCTGCGACCGTAGCGGTCGTGTGGTTCCAGACTGCTTGATTGGGTTTTTTCCTTCTTCGCCTCAGGTTTTTTTCTTTAGTACTTGTTTTTTCTTACGCTGTAGTACGGGCGCTTATGACTTTTGCAGTTTTGCTTCTTAAAGCACCAACCAGTCAACCAACAAACCAGCCGATATCGATCTGCACCAAAGAGGAAATGAGGGAAGTGAGTCGCTTTTTGTTTGTGGAAGGTGTTAAACCTGCGGAAATATTCGTCAAATGAAAGTTCTGTATGGTGGCAATTGTTAATCTCTAGCAAGATCTACGAATGGATAGAACGTTCCTAACGAGGAAGATCTTCTCTACGTGACGAGGGAAGATCGTGTAGGCCATCGACGTCAAGAATTGAGGACACTCTGGAAGGCTTTGAGTGTGTGGTGATGGGAAACAGACGAATTACCGAGGACGAAATCGCCAGTAATTTACATACCAGCCATGGTTCAGCGTATTCCATCTTCCTCAGTGTGTGCAAGATAAGTACGGAAAGAACGCTGTATAAGGCACAAAGGATGGATATCTCTCGTAAGCCTTTGACCCGGCGTCGTAGAGTGGAAAATGGATGTTTGCAGCAAATTGTTACTTTAGACGAAACGTCACGAACCGGAAAGTAAGGATGCGAGCATGGTTTGGAAACATCCATCATCACCAGAAATTAAGAAATTTAGTCAGGTATCAGCTGCTAAGATTATATCTACGCTATTCTCGGACATGGTAGGTGTGGTAGCCGTTCATTTCAGCCCAAGAGTCGAGACAGTGAATGGTGAGAACTATTGTGATGTGTTGCAAACTAAAGTGAGACCTGAAATCAGATCCAAACGTCACGGAAATCTGCGAAAAGGCCTGCAGCAAGATAAAGCTCGGCCACATTCAGCCAAACGGAGAGCCGAAACAATAAAAGAGTCGAAATTCGAATATTTCGAACATCGGCCGTAAAAGTCCAGACCTGACTCCAAGAAATTTCCACATGTTTGGACCACTGAAGGAAGCGCTAAGGGGAAAAATATTTGCAACTGATGCAGAGATCATTGATGCGGTGCAAAATTGGTTACAGATGCAACCAAAATACTTTTTTCCAGCGGAATTAAAAGAACCGTTGGACAAAGCGGATTGAAGTGCTGAGAGGTTATGTACAAAAATAATGTATGTTTCAGTTTTCTGTCATTAGAATAATATTCAATCACATACCAGGTATATTCGATCGGATTCAGATTTGGTGTGTTGGGGGGCCAGCACATCAACTGGAACTCGTCACTGTACTACTCGAATCACCCCATCACACGCCTCGCTACTTGGCGGCATTATCTTGTTTCAAAATGCCACTGCCATCAGAAAACATGATCGTCATGAAGGGTTGTACGTGATCTGCAACCAGTGTACGATACCCCTTGGCCTCCATGGTGCCTTCCACGAGCTCCACTAGACCCATGGAAGCCCATGTGAGTGTTCTCCAGAGCATAATGGAGCCACCGCCAGCTTGTCTCTGTCCCACAGTACAGGTGTCAAGGTACTGTTCACCTGGAAGACGGCGGATTCGCCCCCCCCCCCCCCCCCCCAGTCCTTCTCCACACATTGTGGCAGCGTCTATTATTGCCAACGGTCACGTGCCCATTTCAGTCTTAGTCGCCGATGTCATGGTATTAACATTGGCACATGCATGGGTCGTCATCTGCAGGACTCATCATTAGCATAGTCCGGTGCAATGTGTATTCAGACACACTTGTAGTCTGACCAGAATTGAAGTCTGGTGTTAGTTCCGCCACAGTTCTCTGCCTGTCCTGTTTTAACAGTATGCCCAACCTACGAGGCGTAATGAGGGGGTGGTCGCCCAGTCCCACGACGTCTGGACGTGGTTTCGCCTTGTTTGAAGACACTCGCGACAGCATTCCTTGAACACTCGAAAAGTCGTGCAGTTTTCGAAATACTTGTGCCGAGCCTCCAGATGATCATCACAATCTGCCCTCTGCCAAACTAAGACAGATCGCGCGCTTTCCCCACCCTACACTAGGACACCACGCTCACTCATACTAATTGCACCATGCATGTGTCTGACCAACTGTCAGTCCTCGCCAAGTGACGCTGCTGTCGCCTGGACGGCTCTACATCGATAGTAGGTCCGTGGTCATAATGTTCTGGCTGATCAGTGAATGTCTGGCACACCAGAATTTTGCGTGACATAAACACAAAATATTCTATTCAAATTTCCTTGATAGCGCAAAATTCATTAAAAAAAGACAGCTATTAGTTTCATCAGTGTCTATTGTCGCAATAAAAGTATAATTAAACGTTTCTAAATTTTATTTTACTTACGCATTTCGTATTGTTTACTTGTTAGATAGACGCGATCTATGCTTCAATTTTCTAAGTTTAAACGTTTAAAACTTTGACCAAACACGATTGATACGTAAATTCTCTAAAAGCAAAGTACTTACTAATTCATTCTTCTGCCACTGTATCTCTAAATCAGTACAAAAACAACAACAACAACCGCACTTGAGACCTTTGTATCGTTTTCTGTTTACATACAGCCAATCTTGCGTCCTTGACAAATTTAAAACATTCTTTAAACTTAATTTTCTTTCCAAACTTCCAATGAGTGAGAAATGTGGAAGCTGTTATAGGGTAGTGAGTAGAGGGATTTGTTGCCAATCTTGTAGGAAATATTTTCACTGGGTTGGGTGAGGGGGGGGGGATGCAGTGGGGAGAATGTTGGGAGAACAGAAGAGGCTCTCTCCTGCAGAGTATGCAGCAGAAACATTTTGATTGGGGCACAGGAAAGGGCAATCTGTGCCCTTCAGGCACAGTTGGAGAAAGCAAGAAAGGAACTGATAAGGTTCAGGGGAGATAGGGGGGAGGAGGGTGAATGGGAACTCGCAGCTGTTAGGAGGATAGGAAGAAAGAGAACTCGATCTGACAGTTTTATCATCAACACCAAAAACAAGTATCTACGACTGCCAGAGGATCAAGGGAGACAGGGGGAGGAGGGTGAATGGGAACTGGCAGCTGTTAGGAGGATAGGAAGAAAGAGAACTCGATCTGACAGTTTTATCATCAACACCAAAAACAAGTACCTACGACTGCCAGAGGATCAAGGGAGATAGGGGGAGGAGGGTGAATGGGAACTGGCACCAGAAAATGAGCAGCACACTACAAATGAGGCCAACAAGCCTAGGACTGAACAAAGTGTTAGGAAGAAGTAAGTGATGCTTCTAGGTAGTAGCCATGGGTGAGGTGTTACAGGAAACTCTAGGGGCAGCGTACCAGGCCACCAATAATTTCAAGCCAAATGCAGGGCTAAGTCATGTGATAAAAGGACTTATGGTCTTTATGTAAGGACTTCACAAAAGAGGACCATGTAGTGATAGTGGGTCGGGTAGAAAATAGCTTGGACAGGGATGGTGCATATGACATAGGGAAGCTATCTTCTCCAGGTCACCACCTGATTCATGGCACCAACGTACACTTCGTTGAGCTGTTCCAGCGTCATGATCGGCCACACATTGATGGAGCTGTGAGGTGACTCAATGTGGGGTTAGGGATGGCTTTGAAGGAAGCCAACTTTACTCGTGTTTCTCTGGTACCCGTCGGGACTATCAACAGATGGGGTTTCACTACTCATGGCCTACACCTAAACAGGACTGGGAAGGGAAGATTGGTACAGCTGATTCATGAAAGTGAAGGGGGTGTATCTCGGGACACACATGGTAAATATCTGTTGTCATAGGTAGGAAAAGTAGGTCCTTTTTAGGATAAACCCAGACAACAGGTTCCCCTGCCTAAAGCATATCTCCAACATTATAAAAAAATTGAAGCAATCACTCACAAGACAGATTTTAACACTCCAAATATCACACATTCCAGATGTCACGAAGAAGAACAAACAATTGGAAAGTTACATGGAGCATTTTACAGACTTTACAATACTCCATCAAAACATGCAATCAATAAAAAATAAAATACAACTATTAGGAGTTGAGCTCCAATCTTTGAACTGCACAGTAGCTTGTGTTACTGAGCACTTTTGTAGAGAGACAGAAATCCAACATGTAGTGTCATCATCTTATCAAAAGGCAAATTCCTACTGCAGTATTGCTTCAAGGGATGGAGGATCAAGCATTTGTATCAGAAAAGGAACACAGTTCAAATCAAGACATGACCTCAGTGCAGCAAATGGAGACAAACACTTTGAAATATCAGCTATTGATTTACCAGAGCTTGATATCACCAACAAATTAATCATTTTGTGTGTGTATAGATCTTCTAGTGGTAGTGTGGAATCTTTTTTCAATGAATTAACAGAAGTTCTAGATAAAGTCTCAAGTAGAAAGTTTCCTTTACTTTACGTTTATGGTCACAAACTCTTTGTTAACAGATTACCAGTTTCGGTCTATAATGACCATAATCAGATCTGCAGCAAAAAATGAGACAACATAAATACATATTTGGCAAATAAAAGTTCATCAGATGTCGCTTATGTCGGCACTTACTAGTTTTCAATAATTAATTGAACATCGAAAATAAAGGGGGATACAATAGTTGAAGTGTGTAATGAGCTTATAACGTATAAAAGGCAATACAGTAATACGGAATGCCGCAGGGTACGAGGGGCTCTCTGGCGGTCGCGTTCCTCCAGAACAGAGGGCGTTGTTTATGTGCAGCACTATGGTTTCTTTCATTTGTGGCTTCTTTAGCGATTTGTTTTAAGGTTGTTTAATATTATCCGGTGAATTATCAAAGGTGTTTAATATTTATGTCATTATCTAGAATGTTGGCGCTAGAGCATATGTCAACTACTGTTTCGTAACTCTTCCTCTTTTTAACAATCTTACTTTTGTCGTGTTCTTTTTATTGCTTTAATGCGTTTTACACATTATAAGCTCATTACAGATGTCAACTATTGTATCCCCCTTTATATTCGCTGTTCAATTAATTATTGGATACTAGTATATGGCGACATAAGCGACATCTGGTGAACTTACAAAACAAACATCTTGTGGCTACTGTACGGCAGCTTGTTTTGAGTAGTAATGTTCAGGACCACATGACTCACGCATATGATGTTATTTAAATATATTTGACGTTGCTTTTGATGATTCTGCATTTAACATTTGACGATGCCACTATCGCTGCAGTACATGAGGACTTTGTTTTTATGAAACAGGTATGCCTCTTCATACCTAAAGCGCACACACGCATATATTGTCAGTAGTACTTTTCATTATGGTCTATGTATTGTTTTTAAGCTGTAGACAATCTGCGAGTGTATATATGTTTTTCCCACATTTTGCTGCAGATCTGATGATGGTCATTATAGACCGAAACCAGTGATCTCTTAACAAAAAGTTTATGACCATAGATGTAAAGTAAAGGAAACTTATTGCATATACTGGTCACTGTTCTTTTCGCGACAACGTCGCAGCTTGTGAATCAAGTACAAAGGTCAACATAATTCTGTGTGGGGACATTAACACCAACACTAATATCATAAATTAATCCAGGAGCACCCTCATTAATATCCTTCAAAGTTTTGGGATGTCCTTATTTGTCAGTAGTGCAAGAAGGGTTACTACAATGACTGCATCAGTAATTGACCATGTGGCCACAAATATGGACAGGGAAAAATGTGATGTAGCTATAAAAGATCTCAGACTATCAAACAATGTCCGTCAAGTAACAACACTACAATCAGGCATCGAATCATTCCCTAAATTACAAGCCTACAAACGACATCTTCCCGAAATCAAAATAAAAGATTTTTCAAAGGAACTAGCAAAACCAAACAGGGATGAAGTGTATAAGGAAACCAATGTGAATATCAAATTCTCTAAATTATCCACATTATTTAAACTGAACTTTGTAATTTCCAAAAGTATGCATGTCTTTATCAACATCTCGCAAAAACAGATGGATAACAGCAGGTGTTAAGAAGTCCTCCCAACCACTTAAATACCTCAGTTCCATGAAAAGGAGTCGCAATGATCCAGAATACTTAAATTTCTATCACAGGTACATAAAGATATAAAGGATGGCGCTGACTGCAGCAAAAAAAGTCATTTAATGACAAAATAATATATAATATAGAGAATAAAAGCAAACCAATCTGGATGTATACTAAGATCGTCTCTGATCTTTCGGACAAGTCCGAAAGAACAGATACTATTGGGGACCATACAGTTCGTTAGAATGAAATTACAATGAAATGAACACCCTCAACTGCGTATAGGCGTTGACAAAAGTCAACGGGGACAGATGAAAATGTGTGCCCCGACCGGGACTCGAACCCGGGAGCTCCTGCTTACATGGCAGAAGCTCTATCCATTTTTTTTTTTAAATCTCATTTTATTCGCTTTCGTTCGTTGCATCTGCTCCGGGCGGACGTCGGAAGGCATCCATTTGTTGATCGATTAACTCAGTTTTTTTATTACAGAGGGCTGTTAACCCTCTGACCGAGCACGCTGAGCTACCGTGCCGGCATCCATCTGAGCCATCGAGGACACACAGGATGGTGCGACTGCAGGGATTTATCTCTGGCACGCCTCCCGCGAAACCCACATTCTCAACTATTGTCCCACACTACATTCGTAGTGCCCCCGCCCATTATACTCATTACTCGCGACGCGTTGCCGATTCCCGTAAGAGTTCGGGCACTGTTTGTGCATTCGCACAAAAGAAGAAGATGGTGAACCTGGAGGTCCCGGGTTCGAGTCCCGATCGGGGCACACATTTTCATCTGTTCCCGTTGACGTATGTCAACGCCTGTAAGCAGCTGAGGGTGTTCATTTCATTGTAAATCAGTCTGGAATGTTATAAAAAAGGAAATGGGGATAGGCAAAGAAACACAGAATAACATATCGCTAAGGGAGGGGGATAAGGTAACAAATCATCCACAACACTTAGCGAAATATGTAAATGAGCATTTTTCAAGTATGTCAGAGAAGTTACAGCAAAAATTCCACAAAACAAATATAACAACTGTAAATAATGTTGCACTAAATATAATGATATTACTTCCAGCCACAGAGAATGAAGTCAAAAAAAAAAAAAAAAAACGTTCAAAAATTAAAAAATAAATAGTCAATAGGATTAAATAAAATACCAATGTGTGTACTGAAACAATGCATAGAGATTATAGAGGCCCCTTATCAAATATAATAGATGATTTCTTCACATTTCCAGAGCAGAATGAGATTTCCACTCTGCAGCAGAGTGTGCGCTGATATGAAACTTCCTGGCAGATTAAAACTGTGTGCCGGACCAAGACTCGAAATCGAGACCTTTGCCTTTCGCGGGCAAATGCTCTGCAAACTGAGCTACCCAAGCACGACTCAGATAGTAGAGCACTTGCTCGCCAAAGGCAAAGGTCCCGATTTCGAGTCTTGGTCCGGCACACAGTTGTAATCTGCCAGGAAGTTTCATATCAGCGCACACTCCGCTGCACAGTGAAAATCTCGCTATGGAAATATCCCCCAGGCTGTAGCTAAGCCATGTCTCAGCAATGTCCTTTCATTCAGGAGTGCTAGTTCTGCAAGGTTCGCAGGAGAGCTTCTATAATGTTTGGAAGGTAGGAGACAAGGTACTGGCAGAAGTGAAACTGTGAGGACGAGGTGTGAGTCGTGCATGGGCAGCTGAGATGGTAGAGCACTTGGCCGCGAAAGGCAAAGGCCCCGAGTTCGAGTCTCGGTCCGGCACACAGTTTTAATCTGACACGAAGTTTCATTTACAGAGCAGTTAAAACAGGCAAGAGTTGTAGCTTTACTTAAGAAAGGTAATGCAGAAGACACAGAAAATTACCAGCCCATTTCCCTGCTGTCATCATTCTAAAAAATAATAGAAACAATTATGAATAACAGATTAATGCATTGCCTGAATAAATACAATCTTTTACGCGAATCACAGTTTGGCTTCCGGAGTGGCAAAAATTCGGAGTTAGCCGTAATGGAATTCACAAAGGTTGTACTTCATGCTCTTGACAAAGATGAGTGTATCACAGCCCTTTGATACAGTTTACCACAAGATTCTCTTAAATATATTAGAAGCATTAGGCATAAGACGTGTAACTAATGAGTGGTTTACATCGTACCTAGCATATAGGGTACGAAGAGTAGAGATAACACATACTGCAAACACATCTAAACAATTAGTAAAACATTTATCAGAACCAAAATGCATTAATATAGGGGTTCTGCAAGGTAGCATATTAGGACCAGTACTATTAATGATATACATCAATGATTTTCCCAGTAGTGTTGCTCATGGTGAAAAAATTCTCTTCACTGATGACAACAATATCATAGTCACTGAGAAAACAAAAGAACTCCTTGCAGAGAAAGCGAATGAAACTCTCAAGGAAGTTTGTGATTGGTCAATAAGCAATAAAATAACAGTGAACATAAAGAAAACTAATGCCATGATTTTCAGTTTGGAGAGGAAAATTGACAAAATTAAATGTTGATGACACCTCTGTCGACCGTGTGACAAATGCAAAATTTCTAGGAACGAATATTAATTCTCAGTTGAAGTGGTGTGAACACACAAAGGTACTTGCAAACAGAATGTCATCAGCATACTACGCCCTTAGAATCCTATCGTCTGTGTGTAATATGCAGTGTCTTTTAGTTACATACTATTTATATGTACACTCAGTTCTTAGCTATGGGATTTCTTTTTGAGGAACAAATGCGCAAAATATGAACATAATTTTCAAACTCCAGAAAAGAGCCATAAGAAACATAATCAAAAATGGATGTCAAACTCATTGTAAAGATCTGTTCCAAACACTCGGTATTTTAACTGCTCCATGTTAACACAATTACCATTCAGTTGTATACATAAAAAATGACATTGGTAATTACTGCACAAACAATTCTGTCCATGACCATGGAACAAGAGGTAGACTAAACTTACATTAACCAAGAAAAAATAAACATAAAACTCAAAACAGCGTTTTCTACCAAGGAATAAAATTGTACAATAAATTACCAAAAGAGAGAAAAAATCCAAAATACACCTATTTAAAAAGGCAGCTAAAATATACCTATTATCCAATACATTTTATACATTGAAGGATTACTTAGATAAAACAGAGTTCGGTAAAAAAAATGTTATACAGATAAATAATAATAATGATTATAAAACATCCAACATTCCACACAAGACCTTCACACTACTTCTTTTCTTATTTTTTCCTTTTCTAGATAAACTTACTCCCAAGCTATGCACTGCACAATACTAACACCTCTTCCTCCTTCTGAGCTAAACATCTCATTCATTATAGAGGGATGATGACTCAGTTTTTTAGGATAGCAAATGGGAAGTTGCAGTACAGAAAATGGCCCATACATTATTCAATAAGTTATTCGTAAAAAAAAGTGTTGTGTACCGTGAGTAAACCTAATGATTGTCTCTAACTAGAAGTCTTTAAATGTATATGTATACGAATTAACTTATTTTAAAATAGTCTAAACTTGTAAAAACGATGACATGTCCTATATCCTTGTAAAAAGAGATCTACGGCTGAATAAAGCTACTATGACTACTACTACTACTACTACTACTACTACTACTACTACACATTGGACACTTATGACGTGGTTGGCCCTTCCAAAGATATTAATAGTCCAGAGGGAATGTTATCCATTCCACGGAAATTGTTTCGAATTACGCCTTTCGCTGCTTTGTCAAATTCTTCTCGTAGAATCGAACTACCCATCTGATTTTCATTTACTCCTTTTATCTTTCTAATATATTGTCTTTCATTTTCCTTGGACATGACTTCTGAACACTACTATCATCTTTCCCTTCCTTGCTTGTCAGTGGTTTGTGCTTGAAGCTTCTGATAATGATACAGTGCCTCCTCTTTTCGCAAAAGCTCTCTCTGACTTACCGAGAGACAGTATCTTATATCTTTACTCTGTAATGCAGCCTTCTAAATCTTACCCATATCTGCTTTGCCATTTTGCACACTCTGCCAATCTCTGCTTCTTTATTATTCCCTTTTGCTTGTTTCATTTGTTGCATTTTTTTAAATACACTCCTGGAAATGGAAAAAAGAACACATTGACACCGGTGTGTCAGACCCACCATACTTGCTCCGGACACTGCGAGAGGGCTGTACAAGCCATGATCACACGCACGGCACAGCGGACACACCAGGAACCGCGGTGTTGGCCGTCGAATGGCGCTAGCTGCGCAGCATTTGTGCACCGCCGCCGTCAGTGTCAGCCAGTTTGCCGTGGCATACGGAGCTCCATCGCAGTCTTTAACACTGGTAGCATGCCGCGACAGCGTGGACGTGAACCGTATGTGCAGTTGACGGACTTTGAGCGAGGGGGTATAGTGGGCATGCGGGAGGCCGGGTGGACGTACCGCCGAATTGCTCAACACGTGGGGCGTGAGGTCTCCACAGTACATCGATGTTGTCGCCAGTGGTCGGCGGAAGGTGCACGTGCCCGTCGACCTGGGACCGGACCGCAGCGACGCACGGATGCACGCCAAGACCGTAGGATCCTACGCAGTGCCGTAGGGGACCGCACCGCCACTTCCCAGCAAATTAGGGACACTGTTGCTCCTGGGGTATCGGCGAGGACCATTCGCAACCGTCTCCATGAAGCTGGGCTACGGTCCCGCACACCGTTAGGCCGTCTTCCGCTCACGCCCCAACATCGTGCAGCCCGCCTCCAGTGGTGTCGCGACAGGCGTGAATGGAGGAACGAATGGAGACGTGTCGTCTTCAGCGATGAGAGTCGCTTCTGCCTTGGTGCCAATGAAGGTCGTATGCGTGTTTGGCGCCGTGCAGGTGAGCGCCACAATCAGGACTGCATACGACCGAGGCACACAGGGCCAACACCCGGCATCATGATGTGGGGAGCGATCTCCTACACTGGCCGTACACCACTGGTTATCGTCGAGGGGACACTGAATAGTGCACAGTACATCCAAACCGTCATCGAACCCATCGTTCTACCATTCCTAGACCGGCAAGGGAACTTGCTGTTTCAACAGGACAATGCACGTCCGCATGTATCCCGTGCCACCCAACGTGCTCTAGAAGGTGTAAGTCAACTACCCTGGCCAGCAAGATCTCCGGATCTGTCCCCCATTGAGCATGTTTGGAACTGGATGAAGCGTCGTCTCACGCGGTCTGCACGTCCAGCACGAACGCTGGTCCAACTGAGGCGCCAGGTGGAAATGGCATGGCAAGCCGTTCCACAGGACTACATCCAGCATCTCTACGATCGTCTCCATAGGAGAATAGGAGCCTGCATTGCTGCGAAAGGTGGATATACACTGTACTAGTGCCGACATTGTGCATGCTCTGTTGCCTGTGTCTATGTGCCTGTGGTTCTGTCAGTGTGATCATGTGATGTATCTGACCCCAGGAATGTGTCAATAAAGTTTCCCCTTCCTGGGACAATGAATTCACAGTGTTCTTATTTCAATTTCCAGGAGTGTATTTTCTCCTGTTGTGAACTAATTCAATATGTCCCTAGTTACCCAATAATTTTTGCTGATCCCTGTCGGTCTGCCTATTTTATCCTTTCCTGCCTTCACTATTTTGTCTGGAAGCTATCAATTCGTTTCCTGTTGTATTCCATTTCCATGTTTCAGCCATTCGTTGCTTAATGGAACCTTTTAAACAAGCTCTGGTTCTTTTAATTTATAGAAGTCCCATCTCCTCAATTTTCTACCATCTGCAACGCCTTCAGGTTTAATCTGCAGTTCACAAACATTAAATTATGGTCGGACCCCTAATTTTACCATATTAATGTTTAGGAACCTGACATAATCGACAAATTCTCTTTTCAATGGTAATAAATAAAAACTTTCCCAAGAATAATTTAACATATTTTCCGGATTAAGAAAATAATGTTTCTTGCATATTTAACATTATTTTGTGTTAAATGTCACGCTTCGCTCTAGAGATCTGAGCGAGTTTATACTCACCAATAGGAAACTGATTCGATTTCATGTCAAAACATTTTTCCCTTATAAGGTATTTCTGCTGGTGCGTAAGACATCTCGATGTAATACTTTAAGTGTTAAGATCCAACCTTTGTACATAGCCAGCCTCGTTTACGTTTTTCGTAGTTTCCTTAAGTCACTTAAGGCAGAAGTCTTCATGGTTCCTTTTTAAAGGACTCAGCCCAATAACTTCTCCGAATCCGAGTTTGCACTATGTCTCTAATAGCATCGTCGCTATCTGACGAAACTGACCAAGTTAAAAATTACAGTTTTGTTAATCTACGAAATGGCACAGACTGTGATCGTCCTTCATTAGTTCAAAATTGCAAGTAAACAAAGACTCGTAAGCTGATGTAGAAGTAGATGCAAATCTAGATGGGAACAGCTTCATCAGACGTTTGATCATAGACGTAAATCATCAAAATTTGTTCAGTAGTGGACTTATATAACACATTTACATTTCAACACTTTATAAAAGGTAGACTGCACGGGCATGAAAAAGTGTGCCATTTATCCGACAAGACACTTATACAAAGTCGCAGATATCATGAGACCTAAAAGAAACAAAATCTGAAATGGGCGTGGTAAAAATTTCAAGCAAACGATAATAGAAACAGCATAGAAAGCGCCGAATGAAATGAAACTGTTGGTGCCTGTCTTCAAGAAGAATTGAGAGTACAGAATTAAAAGAGAAACAATTGTAAACAAGAAATGAGGAAACCCTAAAGAGAAGATGTCGGTTAGAGATCAAATTTCATGACTTG
This sequence comes from Schistocerca piceifrons, assembly GCF_021461385.2. Taxonomy (NCBI): domain Eukaryota; kingdom Metazoa; phylum Arthropoda; class Insecta; order Orthoptera; family Acrididae; genus Schistocerca; species Schistocerca piceifrons. The sequence goes on from NC_060140.1 coordinate 301,286,948, forward strand.
ATAGGAGAAAAGTCACTTTATGGAACAACAGAGAGAAAACTGTTCAATCTCTCTCGTACAATTCAAGATATGAATCTGACACACGGATAGTTGATACCAGAATTTGTGAGTGAAGCCGTTTCGAGGTGTAAATAAATGAAAGACATTTCTATAAATATAGCTAAAGCTGAAGACAAAGTGATGCCTGAGGAAGTTCCAAAACTACTCGCATAATGTCCGTCGAAAAGTATTGTTCAATTGTGTGTGAAATGTTATGGGACTTAACTGCTAAGGTCATCAGTCCCTAAGCTTACACACGACTTAACCTAAATTATCCTAAGGTCAAACACACACACCCATGCCCGAGGGAGGACTCGAACCTACGCCGGGACCAGCCGCACAGTTCATGACTACAGCGCCCTAGACCGCTCGGCTAATCTCGCACGGCTCGAAAAGTAAGATCGCCGAAATCTGGAACGACAATGAGAATGTTCTGCTTCACGAAGAGTGAAACAGAAAGAAGAAGGAAACTAAACACCTAGAGAGAGAGAGAGAGAGAGAGAGAGAGAGAGAGAGAGAGAGAGAGAAATACTGGAATTTATAGTGCCGTGGAAGAAACTAGCTTTAGAACTGGATATAGCACGACGCATCATTTGGAAAATTATGCTCAAAACGAATCAAAGAAAATCAATATTATAAATAACTCAATCAGTATGTTACTTCACTACAGAACATAATACTCGTACTACACCAGGAGAGTGATGAAATCAGTATCGAAATAAGAGTCAGTTACGCAAGTAACAAACCATCAAAACTAATGTCAGCTATACTAGACGAATACGTCAGATCGATTAAGTGGAGGAACAGGTAAATTCGTATTAATGAATCTTCTCGAAATTCCTCTGTTATGTTGAGTGATCTAAGGTATTTTGTATCTCTGGTTAAATAAGCTACAATGACAAACGGAAAAACTTCATACAGCCAGTTGGAAAGTAGGTCTGACAGTCACCTCGTAATAGGTCTACAATAAGGTCAAGGAATACAACGGGAAGAATACTGTGAATAAATAATGGATTCACAGAACGTGAGTTTTCGTTTTCATGGAAACTGATGGCAATGGCAGGATGGAAAAAGGCAAGGAATTCATTTGGTATAGTGTGCTATCTGTAGCTCAAAAGGAAGAATTAAAATCAGTTTGTAATCCATGTTTTGACTTGGCGCAGTGAGCGTTTGTGTGAAAAACATTAAAGAGGTAACAGGCGCTCAGAGAACAATTGTGACAGGCGATTTGGATGTAACTAGGAGATAGATAGAGACCAGCGACAGATAAATCACCGTACTAAAAGACAATTATTACTGTAAGAAAATGAAATTTAAGTATAATTAAAGTAATTAATTTTTTCCTTTTTTCCATCGTGTCAGATGCACATCTATTTTTGTGATAGTTTCACTGAGTATTTGACTGTCTGCAGATCTATGTTGTTCGTTAAGCAACTCATCATACCCACGTGGAAGTAAACATCAGAACCTACTTTGATCTCAAGACGACAAATTCTGATCTAAAATAGCTATCGTAAAAATAATATGGCGACTCGCATGGTGAAATAAATGACTATGTAGAAAGTTAAAGTCCGATATTGGCCTCGCGAACTGAAAACCGGTTAGCAAAAATTAATTAATGCTGTAAAACACACACAGTATTGTGTTTCATATGGATTCAGTAAGGACATTAATTCTGTACTTGACACAAAAGACTTCCCTTAACTTGATGCAACGTTAATCCGTGAACTGAATACGGTTACTTGCTTAAAGCTTGTTCTCGGTACATAAATTCTCCCTACAGTGGCTTTTGATGGTTTTGTGGCGCCTTTTCTTGAAAGCTGTCTTACGTAGTCTACATGCCGGAAATTCTGTTTCAAGTGTATGGTGGCATCTCTGATGTTGGTATTCTAAACAATAATTCATGAAAGATTAAACTTATAACCAACCTGATTATTTTTTATGCCAAACAGAATTAAACTGTAAGAATATCACTATCGAACGATATTGGTTTCCGTTCCCTTAAATTAGGTGTATAAGAACTCGGTCTAATGGCGGAAGGGTGGTACTTACCAACAGAAAAAGCTACATAACAAAAAGCTGTTGGAAAACCCAGAGAAACAGACTGTACATAAAAGTTATAGTAATTAATGGTAGTGCTTCGAGGTTGCTAATAGCTCCTAAAAATCTCAATCATTCTTGTGTAATTGCAAGAATGCTCCAAATCGCGTAGCCAATAGTAAATCAGTATCGAGTAAGGGATGATTATTGTTGCTCGACCACCCCACAATCAGTTGTTTGGAGAAACGTCATGTATGGGTGCCAACGGTGCAGGCATGCGTGTAACTAAGGTTTTACAGCCTTGTGAATCTCACAAAGCGGGGAGTCTCCTCACTTTTAACGGCAGGAAGACTGCGCTCAATCACCTGATGATGAATGACTTTCTGGGCGAAGTGAGTACGGAAAGAGCAACTTCGCGAGACGGGAGGGGGAGGGCCACGAGGTGCGCGTGACGTCACACAGCCCTATCGATCAGAGTGTCAGTCTAATTAAGCGTCGGCGCTGCACCCACTCACATGACTTATTAAAGAGCCTCGCGGCTTTGCACTCCTTTGTAGATAAGCCGCACAATTACTCTCCACCCAGTGGCGCAGGGGTTGCAAATTCTCTATGAATCTTAGAGGAGGCGGCGCGGAATTTTGCCAGGGTCTGGCTTAATAACTTCCCGATTAATTGACCTGTTGCTTTGTGAGAAATAAGATATTCATTGAGGGTCATATAAAGTAGGTAATTAGTGCAAGAAATTTCTTTGGTAATGAGTTCTGTATAGTTTTCGGTCAGAAAAACAGGAGCATTTTCATCTTGGCCGGTGTCATTCTCAAGAGAGAGACCTCCCCCAGAGAACGGTGTACGTCACAATTTCATAATTCTTCTGAAAGTAAAAGTAATTAACGCTTGATCAAGTGATACAGTAGTATATGACACCACATTGTGTTTAGATTATTTTACAATATTTAGAAAGTTATTTCAATTTCTGCTTAGCTTTGCATGTAGGGACGCTGTATATCCCGTAAAAGAGCATTGTAAAATAACGTAGTATCTAAAAAGAATATTAATTTTGCATTACACTGGCAATAATAATGGGAAGTATTTATGGAATTTATTATCTGACATACTGGAAACTAAAAAACCCAGAAATTATGTTCACACAGAAATTATCTTTATTTCCACGTATCCAACAGGTCGTGACGTTCTTTACTCTGTCGGTAGAGGAGGAAGATCTTTATACAACTAAAAATACCTCATAATTGGTGCAGGAATGTTACCTTGAGGTTGATTTCCTCTTTTCTTTTTAGCAAGAGAAGGAAGTAGCCATTGTTGAATGACATTGTGATTAAGCCACACATCCACTGCATTTATCATCAGCCACGTAACTTTCGTAAGTTTCAAGTACGGGTCACACTTCATAGTTATTATGAGAAAGTTCACAGCAACACAGTTATTGTGGTTCATTTCCTTTATAACGAAACGTACACTTAGAACAAGCTTCAGATATTACATACTTCAATTCACAGGTAACCATGACTCCATTACTCTTCAATTTTACCAATTAATGCAAACGTAAGGTTGCTGGGCAGAAAACTATTCCCGAAAACCATAAACATTTGCTCTATTGTTGTAAAATATCCTGTGTAAGCAAGGTATTTATACAAAAGTATTATTGTCCAGTTGTTGTTTCGCCGAACAGAGTGGTCAGACGAAACAAGTTATTCTACTGTACAGCTTTCATTTTATAATTGTAAACAATCGTCTTGAACGCACTACTTTTCATGTAGTTTTTAAAGGCACATCCTTACCAGCTGCACGAATCCAACATTTTTCACCGTTTCTTCAACCTTTTCTGACATTCTGTTTTCATTCCTGTTCTTTTATTTAACGTTACTATTGCCACATTTGCGATTTTAAATGATACACAACGTTCTTACAGGATGGTCGACTTTACAACTACACGCAGCTCAGCTTGTAAAGAGAAAAAGAAAACGACATCCGTTAGTTTGGAAGCATGTGTCATGAGATGTTATAAATTGTTACAGTGTAAACACTGCGAAAAATGAGAGGGAGGGCTTCTTCAGTTTCTTACACTCTCTTATGTTACAAACGTATTATGAAATACAAAGAGGGTACGGTGCGCTTCAAAAAGATCCGAATTCACAAGTTTTCATCTTGTGAAGATGGGAACTTCGATAAATTTCACATTACCCACAGGACTACAAAGATTTTACATTCAAAAGAGGCATCAGATTTAGGAAGGATACATGTTTTACATACATCCACATCCACCTTGAGATGGAGTCCTGAGTCGTGCTTGGGAAGCTCAGCTGATAGAGCATTTGCTCGCGACAGGCGAGGATCCTGAATTAGATCCTCGGTTCGGTAGACAGTTTTAATCAACCAAGAAATTTCGTATTATCGCACACTGCAATGCAGAGTGAAAAACTGAGATGCATTTTGCATCGATGTTTAGTATCAGTTTTTCATGAATGATGCTCAAGAATTTCTCCAGTCGGTCTACGATAAACGTCCAGAACAATGCCTAAGTACGTACTTCTACGAGCGTCTTTGGAGTTTTGTACTGACTTCTGTTCCTATGTGGCGTCTCAACTGGCAACGGGTGGTTTGTAGATCGAGTCTTTCACAAACTCTTACAACAAAATTACAATTAGGCTAGGCGATTACCTGGGACGTCTATGGTAAAAGTGGAGCCAGAATGGTCTTTACTGCCAATCTGTCTCTGAGGCCACCCTCTGTACGAAAATCGCACCACACAGTTGTAATCGAATTGCAGCTGTAGAAACGGAGAACACATAAGCCTTTTGTTGCTGGGTTATCATCATCGCTACTCGACACACACAAGGTAAGGAACGAACGAGGGAGGGAGGGAGTGCGCTGGTTGCATCCAGGGATCCCTACCAAGTAGCAGCGATATGATGTGATACGATAGAATACAATGCGATACGGTAAGTACGTTAAAGTATTTACGTACTCATTCCTGTAGAAACTATAACTGTTCCGTGGGAGATTATCATCATTGGTGGTGCGGTATTGACTGTATCTGCCAGTCTTCGTCTCTGGGTCTCGCTGGGAGACCAGAGGATGTCTGGCCGCACAGGGTGCTCTAAGCAGTGGCGGACACAGATACAGGGATGTGCTCGACTGTGGATGACTGACTTGCTGGCAGGTGTGGGCAGTTGGATGTTGGCGTTCACCGAGGAACATTGTAATGGGCCCAACGTAGCTGTAAGGAGGCGGCCTGACATGTGAAGTGTTATTGGCGCCATTAGACCGGTTCGAACTTAACTGTCAGCAACTCGACCGTTGAAGGAAGCGATCCTGCACGGGGAGCTGTTGCGTGCCCATTTTGTGGACTATAAGGACAGATAGCCGCTATTTAATGCATTATTTTTCAGAGACCTCACTATCGGGTGACATTCGCCAAACGATTTTGACATACATCTGTGGAAAGGGAATTCATTTTGGTGAGGAAGCTGGACAGCTGATTACATTAAGTCCGTGTTACTTGCCATTTGCTATTTTCCAAACTGGCAGCCTGAGTGATAATTATCTTTTTATTAGTTTTTTACCGTTGCCACTTACCGGACTCAATTGGTTCCGTGTGCATATTTGGTCGGCTACTGCCGCAGTTTATTTACCTGTAACCTCAGGAATTAGCTGCTTGGCTTGTTTTTATGTTAAATATGACCGCAGTGAACAGTTTAGTGCCGCTGGTTCCTTTTAAATCTCATTTAAATAAATGTAAGTGACACCGTCTAGAGGCAGGCTTTCATCAAGTTGACGTGATGTGTAAGTAAGCTGTTTAGGTTTTCATGTTGGTAACGCCAAGTAGCGCTCTGTATCAAAATCATTGACTATGCTGTGTGCAGTCTGTGGCTGGTTGGCATTGTTGGAATATTCACTATTGTAGTGGTGGGCAGTTGGATGTTAACAGCGCGTAGCGTTGTGCAGTTGGAGGTGAGCCGGAAGCAGTGGTGGATGTGGAGAGAGAGATGCCAGACTTTTGAGAGGACGATCTGGACGTCTATCCGCCAGAAAAAAGGAAATTTGTACAGATGGATGTCATGAATTGACAGATATATATTTGATGACTTTTGAACACTATTAAGGTAAATACATTGTTCTCTAATCTTTCATTTGCTAACTATGCCTATCAGTAGTTAGTGTCTTCAGTAGTTAGGCTTTTATTTAGCTGGCAGTATTGGTGCTCGCTGTATTGCAGTAGTTCGAGTAACGAAGATTTTTGCGAGGTAATTTATTCATGAAAGGTATAGGTTATTGTTAGTCAGGGCCATTCTTTTGTACGGATTATTGAAAGTCAGATTACATTGTGCTAAGAAATTATTGTGCGTCAGTTTAGTGATGATCAGAATAAGTAAAGACAGAAATGTCTGAGTACGTTCAGTTTTACTCAGCTGTCTTTGTATCAAATAACCTAGAAGATTATCAGCACACTAATTCATAATTTTCCAAAGGGGACGTTACAGATGTTTCACTCGAACATTGAGCTGTGAAGCTCTGTGTATTTAAGCTTACAATTCTCCAAAATAGTTACTAATTTCTGTAAATACTGAAGCACCATCACCAACTGTTAAGTTGATACATGGTCAATGGCCGTTAATTCTGTTACCTAGTATTTTCCGTAAATGCTATTAGGATTCGTTGAAGTACAATTTTGACCGCAAGTTTGGCCGGTGTTACCAGTAAACTGGGCTTATGGCCGAGGAAACATATTCTTTAATGAAAACTAAAATTCCATTCTTTGAAACAGCTTCGCTGTGGTAGACCTTTATCATTTGTCTTTGATCCGTTCGTGCAGTTGCTAAGAACGAGTGGAAATTTCATGTTACGAGAGCGAAGAAGTCGCGAGTGACATCTGTGGAATAGTCGGCTTACGGTAGTGACAGTAGTATCTCTGAACTTGTGTATCTTTGTCTCAGTTGTAGAGCGGACAGTAGTCGAGTATTGACATGGAATATGCTTGCAGAACTACCAGCGTAGTGCATCCTGGAGGAAGATTTTGCTGAAGAAAATTTTTAGGAAGTATTAATCTGATGGAAGGACTTACAGATGCAGCATTTATGGAACAGAGAGAGTGGATCTGCATTATGAATATGTTTTGGAGGTAATAACTATTTTGTTGCCACATACTGATGATATTAGTTATTCTTGCAACAAAAGAGTCTGTCTCTCGCATCCGTTTAGGTCATTTTAGTTCTATGCATTTAGGTTGCATAATCGTGAGAGTATTAGTCTGTAAGACTCCCGAAAAGAAAATAAGGTTTTGGTTTTCTCTGAGTTTTATGTTCTTGTGAAACAAGAGTTTAAAGTATAACATAGTCATTATGATGAAAGGATCGGTATTTTCATTTCAAGTAAGTTTATTCTTATTTTTTATTTTATTTTTTGTAGTATGCGAAGATCATCCCAGTCTTTCTCCCAGTAGTTCGGGTTTACTTTACCATATTTTAGCCGGCGCAATTTTTTCATGCTGTGCTGTTGCTGCTGATTAAGCTGTAATTTTTCAGGTGGGATTCTTTCTCGTCTCACATTTCCATTGTCCAAATTCTAAGCATTTCGTTTATAATTCAGATTTTCAAAGGGCCAAAGAAAACTCTTTCATTGTGTTGCTACGTAATGTCAGTGTTTCAATTTTTTTTTGGCAGTGAACAGTTTGATTTTTGTTGTGATTTTTAAGTGACAGTTTTCATTTAATTTTCTGCGTAGTGAATGCCGATTACTTTTCTCTTCAAGTAAATTTGTGCACTGAGACACACTGCTCGCAATAGTAATTTCAGATCAAACTTTTAAAAGGACAGTACATCAGTTTCGAGTAAAAAGAAGGCAAACATTTTAATGCTTAAGAACTAACGAACGAACGACCGAGTCAGAGCAAATAACTTTCAAAATGCCTAGTACTTGAATTATTTGATAATTTTAGTTTGGCACTCCACTATGGGAATCGTCATGGTGGAGGGCAAACTGAAATAATGAAATAATTCAAGTACTAGGCATCTGAAAGTGGAAATCCCCATTTTTAATGACCATTTCAGGGGTTATACCTAAGACTTATTTTTGTGTTAATAAATCAATGTCCGGGTTCACTTCATTTTGTGATCGCAGTACCTCTCGACTCCCCAACCAGCTCCCTACCACTGCAGTTCTGTGAAATGGGTTGAATGTTTGTGAACATTCTTCATATGCACATCTACATCTACATGAATACTCCGCAATTCGCATTTAAATGCCTGGCAGAGGATCCACCGAGCCACTTACACAATATATATCGAGCTTTCAACATTCTAAGATCGCGGAAAAAATGAACACTTAAATCTTTCCGTGCGAGCTCTGATTTATTTTATTACGATCATCGTTCCTCTCCAGGCACGTGGGCATCCACAACATTTTTTCTCATTGGTAGAAAAAACTCAGTGATCTCGCCGCAACAAATAGGGACTTTGTGTTAATGATTGCCACTCCTAATTGCGTAACATAATCGTGACGCTCTCTCCCCTATTTCATGTTGTGTGAACTTTTTCGATGTACTCCATCAATTCTGTGTGGTAAGGATCACATACCGCTTTGTAGTACGCTGGTGGAGGATGGAAAAGCGTAGTCTAAGTGTTCTACCAATAAAACGCCGTCTTTGGTTCGGCTTCTCACACAATCATTTTTGCCATCGTTCCGGTTTAAGTTGTTCATAATTGTAATCCCTAAGTATTTTGTGGATTTGACACTTCTGGACTCTAAATCTTAAACATGGCTGCGAAACAACAACTGTGCAAATCTGAAGAGGTAGAAAAATCAGCCAACCAGTTGCAAACAAAGGTTTATTAGCCTTTGACCTCGGCTTCGATATTTGTAAAAATATCTTCTTCAGAGGTAATGGGCCTTGTTAAATCACATGATTGTGCATTATATTAGATGAACCCGAGCGGCTCGTGTCATATATTAAATTGACATAACAAGAATTATCCCAATCCCTGGCTCTAGACAGCTGCCAGATTACATATGTCGTACTACAGAATGAATGCTCACTAGCAAATGCCCAAAGGTATAGGCCCTTGTTGTCATACAATTGTAATAGGTGTCACAGGATAAAATACTTGAATAAGTTACGTGTACATCATGCTAGAGACTAAGGCTAACTGTTCTGGCCTTAGTCACCAGTTACACAACCGGCAGGCCGGAAAGGACAGAAGGAATAATCCCGTGATTACTCGCTACGTACCTCAAGCCAACCAACATCTGAGTCTTACTCTGCCAACCGGAAAGCCTCCAGGAAGTCAAACAATGACAAATGGTCTCTTTCACCGACTCTGAGATCATCTTCGACGGTGTCGCCACGTGATACCTACACCCGACCGATCTCTGTGTCGCTGGTGCGCACCACCAATTGTTTTTGTGCTCTGGACTCTCCAGGCCGACAGAAGGAGAACTCCGACGCTTCTGTAGACCCCCGAGCAGGATCCTCCTGCCTCTGTACCCTGTAGCAGCGAGTCTTCGAAGGTTGGCACTCGGTAGACGCGAGGCGACACCTATTCGTTTTATCCTCTCCTCCAATGGAACGTTTGCAGTCTTCGATGGAAGAAATAGGATTTATGGCTGCACCTAGCATCGCAGCCTCCACTTGTTCTCTGACTTCAAGAAACAAAACTGGGTTCTCACGACTGCTTTAAGCTCTCGCATTCCTTCCCGGTCCATTTTCACCTTCCCTCCAAGAACGGCAATCCATCTCATGGGGTTGTTATGCTGCTCAAACGGAATGGCCTTCATAGTCATCCCATCTCCTTGACTACCCACCTACAAGCTGTAGCGGTTTGCCTTCTCCTTCCACACTTTACTTTTTCCCTTTGTATCGTTAACAACCCTCTGTCATCCGATGTCACAAGGTCAGACTTCCTCCAGCTTACTGGGCAGCTACCTGACCCCTTCATGCTGCTCGGTGCCTTTAATGCACACCATTCCCTTCTGGGTGCTCCTAGAACCTTCCCGAGACGTGCCCTCTTGGTTGACCTTTAAAGTCAAATTAACCTCTTCTGCCGTAAAACAGGAGCACACACGTTACTTTCAGACTCCACGCACACCTGTTCACATTTGGACCTATCCTTCCGCATTGCCCAACTTCCTCATCGTCTCGAATAGTCCATTCTCTCTGACACATACTCGAGCAACCATTTCCTGTGTTCTATCCGTTTCCTAACTTCTACCCCACCTATATGCACACCCAGATGGCAACTTACTAAGGCCGACTCGAAACTCTGAGGCGTGTTGCGACGAATTTCACGCGTGGTGACGTACTCTCCACGTTTTTAACGTTTTTTCGTTATAAAAAGTTGCGTGCAGAGTCTCGTCGCGTTCTTTGCGATTAATAGTTCAACTCCCTCTTCCGTTGGGTGGGTCAACACCCGACGGCTCTCTGGGATGAAGCTCCACTCCCCATTCCCGGCCTGATAGTAGCACATGGTGTCATCGCGCTATTGCTATCTCCAACACCTTGCGCCGCCATTTTGCTGAGATTTAGAGCTCCTCCCGCTAATCACCCTGCCTTCCTCCATCGGAAACGAGCCGAGGCGGCTCGTGCGATACCCTTCTCTTCTCAGAATCGTGAGTGCTACACTGCCGCCTTTACTATGAAGGAGCTAGATCATGCTCACTTCACCCCGATCCTCCGCCGCAGGGCCAGTCGATGATCACATTCAGATTTCTTAGCACCTTCCCTTTGTGGGCAAGCACTTTCTACTTCATACATATAACTGCATCTGGGCAGACATTGTTTCCCAGACACTGTCATAAAGCCACTGCCATATCCAGACCTAAGCCTGGGAAGGACAAACACCTTCCTTCCAAGTACCGCCCCATTTCTCTCACCTGCTATGATTGCAAGGCGATAGAAGGTATGGTTCATGCCTGGTTCTAATGGTGGCTCGAGTCTCTTCATTTACTAACCACTGCACAGTGTGGATTACGAGCGCGCCGTTCTGCAGTTGACCTCGTCACTTTATCCACCCATGTCATCAATGGTTTTCTGCGGAAATCCCAGACTGTGGCTGCATATTTCGATATGGAGAAAGCCTACGACCCCCGCTGGAGAACTGGTATGCTCCATACTCTCCACACGTGGGGCATTCGTGGCCACCTGCACCGTTCCTTCAGCAATTTTTAAAATTCAGATTTTTCAAGGTGCATGTTGATTCTGCCTTATCGGACACCATTATCCAGGAAAACGATGTTCCTCAGGGTTCCGTCCTGAGCGTCGTCCTATAATGGCCTCTCTCCCGCCGGGTGTCTCCGGCTCCCTTTTCATTGACAATTCTGCCATCTTTTGCAGTTCTCCACGTACGTGTCTCATTGAGCGGTGTCTTCAGTGGTGTCTCGATCGTCTTTACTCATGGAGCATCTAGAATGGCTTTCGTTTTTCCTCTGACAAAACCGTTTGTATGGCAGAGCAATTGTTTTTTTCCACTGTCTTAACATCTTGGTCTTTTGCTCTTCCGTTCGTTGATACTAAGAAATTCCTGGGGCTCATGTTTGATAAGAAACTTTCTTCGTCCTCCCACGTGTCTCACCCGGCAGCCCGCTGTACGTAGTCCCTCAAAGTACTACGTGTCCTCAGGGGCACTTCCTAGGGAGCAGGCGGGCCGATGTGGCCGTGTGGTTCTAGGCGCTTCAGTCTGGAACCGCGTGACCGCCACGGTCGCAGGTTCGAATCCTGCCTCGGGCATGGATGTGCGTGATGTCCTTAGGTTAGTTAGGTTTAACTAGTTCTAAGTTCTATGGGACTAATGACCTCAGCAGTTGAGTCCCATAGTGCTCAGAGCCATTTTTTGAATACTGCAGCCTCGCTATATCGCCTTCACTTTCACGACCTTCGCATGGAACTTCGCGATAGTGTGTACACTGATGGTTCCCAGACGAACCGTGGTATCGGGTTTACCTTCGTCACTGACGGCGAGGTTTTTCGGCATCGGCTTCCGGAACACTGTTCAGTATATACAGCAGAGCTCTTCGCCCTCTATCAGGCAACGCAGTACGTCCGGCGACACAGGCGTTTCAATTGCGTCATCTGCTCAGACGCTCACAGTGCCCTTCAAAGACTCTGGGTGCTGTACACCATCCATTCCTTAGTGCAACGGGTCCAGGAGAGCTGTCACTTGCTCACTGTTGATGGAGCCACGTGATGATTATGGAGGTTTCTGGTCACGTCGGTCTGACAGGAAACAAGGCCGCTGACGGTGCTGCTAAGGCTGCAGCCCTCGCACCTCAGCCTGCTAGTTCTTACATTCGCTCCGGTTGCTTTTTGTTGCCGTCTGTCAGCAGGTGGTGTCACTTTGCCATCACCACTGGTTCTCCCTTCATGGGTACAAGCTCGTTTGTGATTGCCGTCTGAGTTATCGGCCGTTTTAACGAGCGACGCGCGGGATACTGCGATCAAAGTTTGTAACGGAGTTGTGAACCAACGACAGCTTTTTTCTCGTGTTACGCAAAAATACAAACAGAATTTAGAGATCACACGAACAAACAACAAATTGCGACATTTCTTTCCGTCCCTACAAAATGAGCCAACCAGATTACATCTGTTCCTGAACAGATTAACTGACGATATTTCTGTTAGAAAACACTAAAAATAATGAAAAAAATTGATATTTTACAATATAATCTTGGAAACAGTTCCCACAAAAAAAAAAATTTTAACTCCATGTTGACGCATTTTTTATCTGAGCCCACATACCTGAAAGTCTGAGAGCTCTGTAGCATTCATGACAGCAAAATGTTGATAAGCAAAGCAGAAAAATTCGGCATTTTGCGCTCCCTTGAGGTGTTCTTCCGCAGAAAATGTAACAAGTTACTCCACCTCCAGTCTGCACCTAATTGGTTCCACAAAAATTGTCATGAATTTAGATTTCTTAATGCGATTTCGCTAGCGTTAATCAGTATGATAAATGATTTCCATTTCTTCGTTCCTCATTCTATAGTTACTACCAGTCAATACCTTCTTTATCACCCTGTTTATGACCATATTACAAAGTAGCGAGCTGGAAGAGGCACCTCCTTTAGATAACCTGAAACCAGGTTTCGCCTGGATGTCCTTCTTGGAATAAATGTCTTCAATTTGTCCTTATGAATTCGGAAGAAATGCCCCGACTGTGCAGCAGGTTTACCACACGTGTTGACTGAATTCTGTCTAAAGCCTTCCGTAAGTCAATAAAACAAAGATAAGCTTGGCAGACTGTTTGTTTGCTTCTGTTTCGGGTTCTTCGGCCGACGTTTGTTTGATTTTTCTGGCGTTTCGCCGGCACGAGTGGCAGGCATTGTCAAAGCTTCGTACTCCATTGCTGGTGATGGACTGGAGTTGAGTTCGCGGCGGCAGATTATATATGTACCTGGCGCGCCAACGTACAAAAGCTTTTCCGTGCGCTATTCCGGTGCGGTTCTCCTCTTGTTACCTCCAACGGTCGTTCACTGCAGCACGGGAATCCAGGATCCTTTCTTCTTTCTTGCTGAAAATATTCCCCTATTTAATTATTTCTATAGCTTCCCTGAACAAGAGGGTGTAATACCTCTTCTCTACAGTCAGAACTTCCGTGTCGGCGAGTTTTACTATGTGGTCCGCCTCAACAGCGCGTGCTCTGCCAAAGCAGATTTCTCCACCACCTCTGATCTGCAATTGCGCTTATGTTTTGTAATCCTGGTGTTGATTGACCGTCCAGTCATTCCAGGATAAACTTTTCCGCATGTGCATCGTATGCGGTATATTCACGATATTGCAAGTGGGTCGCTTTTCTCCTTTGCCGATCTGATACTCACTTTGATCTTCTTTGTATGTTTATAAATAGCCTTTACTCCGTGATTGTGCAATAAACAGCCGATTCTGTCCTTCACTGTGGTAATGTGTGGCAGAAAGGCCGTGCCCGGCATTTCTTTGTTCGATATGTCACACATCCTGTCTACGAGCCTGCCGGGGTGCCCGAGCGGTTCTAGGCGCTACAGTCTGGAACCGCGCGACCGCTACGGTCGCAGGTTCGAATCCTGCCTCGGGAATGGATGTTTGTGATGTCCTTAGGTTAGTTAGGTTTAAGTAGTTCTAAGTTCTAGGGGACTGATGACCTCAGACGTTAAGTCCCATAGTGCTCAGAGCCATTTGAACCTGTCTACGACACAATAGAACGAACTTTCCTTCGAGAGCGGATTCATGCAACTCGAAGATGCTTGGAAAGAACGGATGAGAGATTTTGGATGTTTTCTATGAAATAAGTAGAAGAATGCATCGAGACTACTGAGACAAAATATACACTATCACTCACAGGAGCATGCAGAAGGAACTCGAGCGCTGCCCTGAACGACAGAATATAAAGTTTGCAAGATGCCGGAAGCAGATTTACAAGACGGTTTGCGACATGTCACGCACAGTGCTCAACCTCGCTGAACGATAGCAGTCTGTCCTTTAAGAAAGAAAAAAGTTTCAATTTCGCCATCACCCTGAGAACTATACCTATGGAGGACATCATTGTAGACACCGAAGATGCCGTTCAGACCCTTCCTTGTCCTAGAGCGGAAGAAAAATGCATTGAAACAGTCAACATGCTGCGTCGAACAAAACCACCAGCTTGTAACCTGAAGAAAGAAGATGTACAAGCTGTCAAGAGTCTTAAAGCCGACAAGAGTATATTGGTACTGCGTGCCAATAAGGGAAATGCGACCGTCATAATGATGACCGATGATTATGAACACAACATCCGGGACGTATTAGATTCGACGACGTACCGAAAACTAAGAGCAGATACGACGCAGTGGGTCGCACTGATTACGAATCAGTTAATCAAGACGTATTCTCTCTCGGCGGACATACAGAGGAACCTGCGCGACACAAAAACACTGTCACTTCGGCTGTATGAATTACCAACGATCTGTAAGAATAATGCTCCATTCGGACCGACTGTTAGCGCTCCTGTCTCACTGACGTATAAACCGATAAGACGAGTATGTGAGCCTCGGAACCTCAGGCGTCAGATGCAAGACCTGGAGAGCGTTCTGAGCAATGGGTACACCAGTTATATAGGAAGTGTAACAGAGTCAAACACGCGGCGAAGTAACACATCGGACAAAAAATGTCGAGTACAGCTTTTCTGCCTTACATTCACAGAGTGGCGCACATAATCGGTCGTATATTGCACAAACACGGCGGAAAGACCGACAAAGAAGATCAAGGAGTACTTCATATCGGCAAAGGAGGAAAGGAAATATACCGCATACCACATACGTGTGGAAAGCTTTGTTGGAATGACTGTATAATCAATCTTAGAACATAAGCTGCACTTTATGTTGGGATTGGTGGAGAAATTGGCCACAGCAGTGCACGTGCTGTGTGAGGCCAACCACACAGTAAAATTTTCCAACTTGGAAGCGTTGGTTGTAGAGAAGAGGTATTACACCTGCTTGTTTAGAGAAATTGCAGAAATACACAAACGTGGGAATAGCTTCAACAAGAAAGAAAAAATGATCCTGGATTCCTGTGCTGCAGCGAACGACCATTGCAGGGAGCAAGAGGAGAACCGCATCGCAAAAGATCATGGTAGACGAAGCTTGATGATGCGGGATTTTCTATGTCTGCCCGATGCCATTGCCCTCTTCCCTTTATGTTTACATATGCATTTCACGTAATTGTCGGTATTTTCTATAAGTTTAAGTCTGTTTCATAATTTGATACAAGTCAGTATGGTGTATCTCTAATTATGAGCTTAGTAAAGACTGCACATAACATGAGTTCTTATAACTGCCTTTATAATGACTTGTGGCGTGGTACGCCCCTATGTACTACTTATTAACCCGTTAAATCTAATACTGTATATTGCTTATTACCCTCTCCAATACCTGGCTTCGACGTACAGCCTTTTCATTCCTATTAGTAGCTTCGGGTATTTCCCGATTATGCACTGCATATTAAGGACACTAACCTTTGTTCAATGATGTTTCACAGTTTGTTACACATCAAATGGTGTATTTATATTTAAGAGCGTCATAAAGTTTGCATATACATCCACTGGCTATATTGTCTTCATAATTCTTAGCTAAGTTCCACACATTTCAGGCACTGTTAACCTTTTCTTATTAAAAGGTTCCTTAATGCTATATAATGTCATTTGCCTCTCACAGAACTGTGACTTCAGTTATTATGGTTTATTTGCCAGTAACATTTCTAGCTGTTGTAACAAATAATGTTATCAATTAATCTTCATTCATACTTATTTACTGTACACTTCTTATATGTCTTTTGCCTTTTATGGAACGATAACTTCAGGGACTCACGGTTTTAATGCCATTAATAGTCCGAACTATCGTAATAAACTATTTTCCGTCATAATCTCAGTTAACATGTACTGGTTTTAAGTCTGTATTACTCCGCCCGCGCATGCGCGCGACCACCAGCTGAGCTGTCTGCGTCGCTGCCCGCTGCGCCCAGTTACGACTCAACGCCCGCGGCCCACATGTCTGGCCCGCTGGTGTGACCTGTCGGCGAAACATCAGTAGAAGTGGCGCACTCTTATAACTACGTACTGCAGTACTAACATTTTAAGTTTGACAAGTCCAATATCGGGCATGTTCTAATTTAATTTTATATTGTGACATTTCTGAAGAAGGCTACATTATTATAGCCGAAAACTAGGTAAAGTTTCTTTGTTTATGAAACTGGAGGCTGAAATTTAATATAATTCGGGGATATGACAAGAATCATCATTCTAAACTAAAAGTACAGTAAACTTGGACTCTAAAATGTTTGTCTAAAGAACTTTGAGGAAGTCTTCGTCTTGGATAGTTGAAACATATCTTATCTACTGCCAGTTTTTTTCGTTTCTAGTTTTCGAGAGGTTGCAGCATGGACGAAAAGGCGAAAATAATATACAGTAAACATGGACTCTAACTAGGGGAACTCACCATCGCACCCCTTTCAGTTTTCGTGGTATGAGGGCCCAATGGACATCCCTTCAAAAACTGAACACAGATCAAGTATGAAAACAGAAAGAAGGTATATTGGGCTGCGAAAAAAAAAAGCAAAATCGAATCAGAACGGTCAAAGAAGAGGAAGTGCAATACAGAATAGATCAGAAGAGAAATGGAATCGCGGTTGAATCGCGCCGGCAGGGTAGCTCAGTGTGTTGCCGGCACGGTAGCTCGGTGTGTTCGGTCAGAGGCTTAGCAGCCCTCTGTAATAAAAACAAAATTGGAGTTAATGGATCAACAGTGAACTTGAACGGGTGTCATGGGGCATCCGCCCGGAACAAATGCAACGAACAATATCGAACAAAATGAGACGAAAGAAAAAGAAGTGTGTTCGGTCAGAGAGCTAGCTTTTCTCTGTAATAAAAAAAAAAAAAAAAACTGACTGAAGGGATCAACAACGGACTTCAACGGATGTCACGTGACGTCCGCTACGACCAAATACTACGAACTATAACGAACAAAATGCACAAACAAAAAGAAAATGGTAACGGTGTTGGACAGCCAAATGGGCGATCCATGTTCAAACCTCCCTCGTGCCATTTTTTTTTCTCGGATGTTCGCTTTATTCAAATTTGTGACTGTGTCGTGGCGTAGCGTCCGTTTGCAACGGCGAGATGTAAGGTAGAGACCTATAATGAGAGCTGATTCTGCACAATTACTCAGTTGGCCGACGAAAGGAAGTGCCTTTCGAAGGGGAACCGCAAACGTTTGATGACAAGGCCACAAGTGAACCGACTCCTCCACCAGAAAACACATCTGCTGTATCATGTACGGCATTAATGACAGTACGTGTGTCATATGATAGGAATCTCTTATCGACGCACCTAATTTGTACGACTGGTAAATAAGGTGAGATAAGCCTCCTGGCCCGAATGTGGATGTTACCACTCTGAAGGATATTGTAAAATCATAATAGTTCGTCACATAAGCTGCAGTAAATAAACGCAACAGTTTCATAATCACACAGTTTTTCTGTGCTCTGTCAAAACATACGTTTTTAACGTTTTTGAAATTGCGTTCCGTTTTGGAAGTCTTCACTCCTGTATTCCTTTAAAACAACTGGTTCAAATAGCTCTGAGCACTATGGGACTTAACATCTGAGATCACCAGTCCCCTAATTAACCTAAGGACATCACACACATCCATGCCCGAGGCAGGATTCGAACCTGCGACCGTAGCAGTCGAGCGGTTCTGGACTGGAGCGTCTAGAACCGCTTGGCCACCGCGGCCGGCCTTGTATTCCTTTATTGTACATAGTTCACACCCGTTTATTCGTTGTTTTCTTTTACGTGGACGTCTATGTGGTATCTCGCTTGGATTACCACATGACTCGAATTCCATAACAAATGTGTAGTTTGACAACTGCCAAGACTATAGAAAGAAAACAAACATATCAATGATAGAACGGGCAGTTCCTAACGCTGTGAGGAAAAAAATTGCCATGAGGGAGCTCCTAAGACGGCTTGCCCACTTGGCAGTCCAACATGGCCACGTACTTACGACGCCGTTGCTTTTTCAGGCTGCTCTTTAATGCACTTCTTGTTTTGGACCATCCAACGTTGGTGGTTTGCTTTTCTTTCACAGTTCACTACATCTTCTTCCTCTTTCCATTCTTGATCTGTGTTCAGTTTCTGACGAGCTATCCACTGGGCCATCTTACCACTAAATCTCGCAGCACGTTGTGGCCGAGCGGTTCTAGGCGCATCAGTCCAGAACCGCGCTGCTGCTACGGTGGCAGGTTCGACTCCTGCCTCGTACATGGATGTGTGTGTTGTCCTTAGATTAGTTAGATTTAAGTACTTCTAAGTCTGATGATCTCAGATGTTAAGTCCCATAGTGCTCGGATCCAACTTTGAACCACTAAATCTCAGGGTGTGCGATAGAGAGTTTTCGTTGTGCGGTGCATACCTTAAGAGCTTTGTATTTCTGCTCATCTTCACCAATGTGAAAGACACCTTTCTGCTGAATAATTGATGACTCTTATGATATGCATTTTAGAGCCCATGTTTAATAGATAATTTTTTTTTCTTGTTTTGGTCCATACGACCTCCTCTCAAAATTTAGAAAGCAAAGAGCTTGGAGTAGAAGAAATTGTTTCACGCTACGGACAAAGTAAGTGCTCACAGTTCTTAAATTATACATTTTAGAGCCCATGTTTACTGGACTACTTAGCTTCGAATGATCATTTCTGTCATATCCCTAAATATTCACCTTTCCTCCTGTGACACCCGACATGCCTCAGCCCATACCACCTCTTCTAACACTTAAAACTATCCTTTCTACTCTTACTAAAGTTACCACAGGCATGCTGATACAGGAAAAAAAGCTGTATGGAAACGAAGCGCTTCTGTTAAGTCTTACGGAACGCACAGGTCTGCGGTGTAACTGCGTCGTGTGTTTGGGGCGTTCCTTGGCTGGAGCAGCTCGCTCTGAGCGGCGACGCCTGCCAATATGAGGGGCTGACTGCTGACTGGTGACGTGGCCTATCAGCGGCTGCAGCAGCCGCAGGCGCGGCCGGCACGCCGCGTATTGGCGTGCGCTTAGGCAGCTCAAGTCAGGAGCAGGGCGCTGACAGGGCAGAGACACGCTCAAGCGCCGTTCTCGTCTCACGCTTGTATTTGCATGCCGCAGAAGAAATTTGTTTTCTCACTTCTACTGGTCTCAACCGCCCATGACCCCTCTTCCTCGTACGTTCACACTTTCCTGTTCAGACAGACACTATCTTAAATGAAACTATATGCACTAAAGACATTTCTAAGTCTCAAACATCTATTGAAGGTGACAGAGGCGACAAATGAAAATTTATGCTAAGTCCGGGATTCGAACCCAAGTCTTTCTTGCTCAATAGACCATCCTTAACCGCCACGTCACCTTGGCACAGTGGGTTCGCACAACTGCACGGACTGCCTTAAACGCCTCACTATGAATACAAATTCCCAGTCACGCCCTCAATCGTCACTTCAGTCTACATATGTAGATCATTCATCTTTGAGACTTGAAAATGTCTCTAGATCCGTATAGTTTCATTTAACAGAAGCACCTGTCCCTGGGATTCACGAATCCCCCGTTTCGCTCGATGCTAACGTACTATTCCAATAATGTTGTACAGCCACTGCAAAGTTGTTAGAGTTTAAGAGGAATACCAAGTGGGCTCAGATGTGAATGAGAATTTGAACTGAGGAAAGAGGCATGTTAGGTTAGTGGTACAGTTGTGCAAAGTCACTGTGCGAAGGCGGTGTACGAGGGGCTTTTGAAAAATCTGTGCAAAAATAAAAACGACTTACTTGTTTAGGGTGAACCTTTTTTAATTTTCGACATAGTCTCCTTTTAGACTTATACACTTTGTCCAACGCTGTTATAATTTGTTGATCCCTTCCGTATAATAGGAATTGTCTAAGTCTGTAAAACAGCTATTAGTTTCTGCAATCACCTCCTCGTTTGAATAAAGTCTTTGTCCTGCCAGACATTTCTTCAAATTTGGGAACAAATAGTAGTCCGAGGGAGTCTGGAGAATAGGGGGATGTCAAACGAGTTGGAATCCTTTCTCCACAAATTTTTCGACCACAACTGCTGAGGTGTGTGCTGGTGCATTATTGTGATGGGAAAGGACATTTTTGCGGTCCAGTCGCTGGCGTTTTTCTTGCAGCTCGGTGTTCAAACGGTCCAATAACGATGAATAATATTCACCTATAATATTTTTACCCTTTTCCTGATAGTCGATGAGGACTATCCCTTGCAAATCCCAAAAGACAGTCGCCATAACCTTTCTGGCCGAAGGAATGGTCTTCGGCTTTTTTGGTGCAGATTCCCCTTGGTAACCCATTGTTTATATTGTTCTTTTGTCTCAGTAGTACAGTAAAATATCCACGTTTCATCCACAGTGACGAAACGACGCTTAAATTCCTGAAGAGCTGCAAACCATTATTGCAACACTTCACACGATTCCGTTTTTCGTCAAGCGTGAGCAATCGCGGAACCCATCTTGCGGATAGCTTTCTCATGTCCAAATGTTTATGCAAAATATTATGTACCCGTTCGTTCTAGATGGCCACAGCACTAGCAATCTTACAGACCTTAACTATTCTGTCATTCATCACCATATCATGGGTTTTATCAATGATTTCTGGAGTCGTAACCTCCACAGGGCGTCCAGAACGTTTAGCATCACTTGTGTCTATACGGCCAATCCGAAAATTTTGAAACCACTTGTAAACTGTTCTAATCTAAGATTCAGAGTCACTGTAACGTTTATCAAGCCTCTCTTTAATCTCTCGAGGCGTTTTTAGTTTTCATGAAGTAATGTTTAATCACCACACTAAATTCTTTTTCGTCCATTTTTCGACGATCACACGAATTCATTGATTCACACTAATGCCAAACACAAAGAAATAGACCAATATGGCTGAAACATGTTGTGCGTTCTTTCCAAAAATGCTACTAACTAAACATGAGCTCGATACGCGCCGCTGGTGCCATCTCTCGGACTTTACACGGATTTTTCAAACGCCCCTCGTAGTTGTTCGCGCATATTCCTAGTGAGCAGGCGACCTGGGTTAGAATCCGGCACTTCGTACAAATTTTCATTTTTGGCTTCAGTCCGCAATTGTGAAAGACACACTCTCATCAAAAGTATATGCAGACCTATTAGTGGGCATTAATTTGGTGCGCGACAATCCTTCACCCTTATGATGGCTTGACACTTTCAGTGAGCAGTCTGATTGTCTGTGGAAGAATTGCAGCTTATTCTGCCTCAAGAGCCAAAGTCAGAGAAAGTAGTGATGTTGAACTGTGGGCTCTGCAGCAAAGTGAACGTTGCAACTCATCCCAAGGGTGTTCCATTGGGTTCCTGTCCGGGCTCTGGGCAGGTCAGTTCATTATTGTCTGTAGACTACTGCCTAACAGATACTACTCATACCGTAGGACCACTTCCGCCATGCTTCACTATACAAGATGGCTAGTCAAGTTCTCCAGGCATTCGCCAAAACAAACCCTTGCCACAAGGCACAGCGTGATCAACCACTGAAAATCACTCGTTTCCAGCTGTCCAGTTTCATAGGTTTTCACATCACTTTAGGTACTGACTACAGAATTGTGTTGCTTGTGCCGAGTTGACCACAGTACTGAATTCTTTCAATCCCCTACGCACAGTTTTTGTGCCTGCTGGGGTGCTGGTAGCACCTCGGAACTCACGAGTGATTTCTTCTGCTGATTTCTTGCTATCTTTTACAAGCACATTCTGCCCCTTTCCGGTCCGTCGGCACACGGCGTCTGTTTGGTCTTCGTTTATCAGTGGTAGTTCGTAAACGTTTACACTTCACTATCTCATCATCAATACTCGATCTGTGGAGTTTTAGGAGTGCTGAAACATCTATATCTACATTTACGTAGTTACTCTGCAATCATAGTGAAATGCCTAACAGAGAGTTCAACGATTCACTTTCATTCTATTTCTCTACCGTTCCAACCTCACACAGCGCGAGGTGGAAACTAACAGTTAAGTCTGTACCTGCGAGCTCTGATTGCTCCCTATGCAGGTGGGCGTCAACAAAATGTTCTCACTTTCGCAGGAGAAATTTGGGCGTTGAAATTTCTTGAAAAGATCTCGCCGCAACGAAAAACCCCTTTGTATTAATGACTGCCACCTCAAGTCGGGTATCATTTCCATGGCATTCTCTCCACTGTTTCACGATAATACAAATCGAACTGAGCTTCTTTAAACTTTTCAATGTTCTCCGTCAAGTGTATCAGCACTCATGTTCATAAATTAAGGATAATTGCAGAATGTGGTGCCCCACATCGTGGAACTACACAAAACAGGCGCTAATAGCATAGGCACACAGGGAACACACACGACACAGATCTGTAAATCCATGGTATTGATGATAAGTTGAGAAAACCGTTTCGTAACACATGTGCTACAAAACGCCTCCGTCTCCTGCGCATGTACCCCGACATCAGTACACACGTGCACAGCCCGCACAACGGGTTGGCATACTCTGGATCAGGTGTCGAGCAGCTGCTGGGGTATAGCCTCCCATTCTTGCACTAGTGCCCATCCGAGCTCCTGAAGTGTCCCAGGGGTTTGAAGAAGTGCAGCGATACGTCGACCGAGAGCATCCCAGACGTGCTCGATGAGGTTTAGGTCTGCAGAAAAGGAAGGCCACTCCATTCACCTAATATCTGCTTCAAGGTACTCCTCCACTATGGCAAGTCGGTGGGGCCGTGCGTTATCATCCATCAGGAGGAAGGTGGGACCCACCGTACCCCTGATAAGGCGGACATACTGGTGCAAAATGACGTCCCGATACACCTGACCTGTTACAGTTCCTCTATCAAAGCCATGCAGGGGTGTACGTGCACCAATCTTAAACCCACCCCATACCATCAAACCACGACCTCCATACAGGTCCCCTCCAAGGACGTTAAGGGGTTGGTATCTGGTTCCTGGTCCACGCCAGGTGAAAACCCGGCGAGAATCACTGTTCAGACTATACCTGGACGCATCCGTGAACATAACCTGGGACCACTGTTCCAATGACCATGTACTGTGTTCTTGACGCCAGGCGTTACGGGCTCTCTTGTGACCAGGGTTCAGTGGAATGGACCTTGCAGATCTCCTGGCGAATAAACCATGTCTGAAACTGAAACTTCCTGGCAGATTAAAACTGTGTGCCGGACCGAGACTCGAAATTGGGACCTTGGCCTTTCCGGGCAAGCGCTCTACCAACTGAGCTACCCAAGTACAGGAAGTTTCATATTAGGGCACACTCCGCTGCAGAGTGAAAATCTCATTCTTGAAACCATGTCTGTCCAGTCGTCATTAAACTGTGTGCCTGGAGACAACGGTTCCAGTGGCTGTGGCAAGGTCCCGAGCAAGGCTAACTGCAGTACTCCGTGGCCGTCTGCTGGCATTGATGGTGAGATATCGGCTTTTTGTGGTGTTGTACACTGTGGACGTCCCGTACTATAGCGCCTGGACACGTTCTCTGTCTGCTGGAATCGTTGCCATAATCTTGAGATCACACTTTGTAGCACTCGGAGGGCCCGTGCTACGACCTGCTGTGTTTGACCAGCCTCCAGCTGCCCTAGTATTCTACCCCTCGTAACGTCATCAGTATGTGTTACTTGAGCCATTTTCAACACACAGTCGCCATTAGCACGTCTGAAAACGTCTGCACACTTACTCGCTGCACCGTACTCTGACATGCACCAACACACCTCTGCGTATGTGGACTGCTGCCAGCGCCACCGTGCGACGACCGCAGGTGAAATGCACCGCATGGTCATACCCCGAGGTGATTTAAACCCGCAAATCGCCCACCAGAGCGTTGTTTCACCGTATATCAGCATTATCCTTAATTTATGAGCATGAGTGCAGTAAGGATTCCATACTGCACAGCAGTAGCGCAGCAGATAGATGAATGTAGGTAGTCTCTTTAGTAGACTTGTTGTATCTTTTAAGTGTTATGCCAATAAAAGGCAGTCTTCCAGTTGCCTTTCCCACTACATTATCTGTGTGATCGTTCTAATTTAAGTTGTTCGTAATTGTAATTACTAGGATTCTATTTGAATTGATAGTCTTCACTTTAGTCTTATTTATAGTGTAACCATAACTAAACGGATTCAGTATTAATATGAATGACATACTTTTTTATTAGGGTCAACTGCTACTCTTCGGAACATGTAGATACCTCGTCTAAGTCATTTTACGATTGTGTTTGATGTCTTTACTGGGCCTGAAATGACTATCATTTGCAAACAGTGTACGATGGCCACACAGATTGTCTCCTACATACAGTAGATTGGGAACAGGAGAGGGCCTGTTACACTTCTTTGCCGAATGCAAGATGTTCCTTTTATTTTACACGATGACTTTCCGTCAGCTACGAGTTCTGAGCTTTCTGCCATGGAGTCACGAATCTAATCGCACAGCTGAGACGATATTCAATAGGCAAGCAATTTGATTAGAAGATCATTTCCAGTTACTGTGTTATTCAGACTACCGATATCACGAGAAAACTATAGCTATAGCCACGAAAGTGTGGTACAGTGTAGGCTAAGTACTGGAAGACCTCATCTGCAGATGTGTTCTCTGCTGCTTGTATCTCGTTTAAGGAGATTCGCAACCACCACCCCTCCTCGTTTGAACAGTCACGAGTGCTTCAAAAAATGCCTACATGGCATCGACCTTACACCGCCACTTTGGTGTGCATGAAGCGAAGACAAATTCCAATTACTTAAATTCCTTTTTCGTAGCACTATAGCATTTTGGAATAATCTTTTTTTCGGATATGACAAGTTTAACTTTTTCAAATAACCTTTCTCAGATCTCTCCATGTTACAAAATAATTCGACAATTTAGGAACTAAGCAGATTCGATATGTCAAACGCTTTGAAGGTAATACAGGAGGCAAGATGCTACAACATAGACAACGTAAGACTACTTAGTTCCTGAAGTGTCAAGTCTATATTTTCTATAACTTCTCTAAAACATTACCGACTTGTTTATTCAACAGGCTGGCAGTCGATTTCTTCATACATCACTCCTCATCCAAGGCAGGGCTCAAATTAAGCGAACTGGATGCGACCATTGTATCTGTTGTTCTATGTCATCTTTCAGTTCTTACTTAATTGAAGTGAAGGTTATTGGTTCCTCCAAGTAATGATTACTCATTAAATATGTGACTTCTGACGTTGTCATTTTCATAATCCCTTTTCATAGTTTTAAAGTCCCTTGTCTCCATGGAAATAAATGTAGAACAAATACATATTTACAGATTGTGTTGCACAATTGGATGAAATGAAATACGACCTAGACACCTGTATGAATCTAACACAGATATAGTATTTAGTGTTCTAACTGCGACATATAATTCCCAGTTTAATAAAATCACGCTGTGTTTAATACTACAGTATTTAATGTAATATTATTTAACATTACCGGAAAGGTGACATAGTAAAATACGACCAATTCTATTGCAGTAAATAACTATGTTTAATTCATTATAAAACAGCATTTTCTTCTGCATGATACAATTATTATTAAGAATCAGCCCACTTTTATATGGCGTTATTTTCTCTTTCTTGAGAGATTCATTTATCTTACAAGGTCATGGTTCCTTTACTCGTAAGAGGCAACACGCTCGTTGAAGGCACCTTCCTCTGTTTCAACCAGTAAAGAAGTTTTATAGATCTAGGTCCAAAAGAAGTGAATGCATATGAAGTTCCACAGGCGCACGGTTACAAAGATACTGTAGATACGAGTATATTCATGGCATGCACAGAACGGATATTCAAGCCGTAGAACTAGTGCTCAGCCTCTGGTAAATTACGGAGTCAATGAAGAGGACTGCAGTAAATCCTTGGGCAGATAGTGGGCTGATCCGCAAGACGGTGTTTCGGCAGAAGTTCCGCAGAGGTTACTGTTCCAGCTCAGACAAGGCAGTGGCTTCGAGGGAGCCTGAGATTAGACGATATAATATTACTCGGTGCTAAGGCGATGTCAGAGGAACGATCTGGGTCATTATTTATACGGCCGGTTGTTCCCAGAGTCATTCACTACGCATGCTGCGGATAGTAGTTTCAGTTTTTGTATCTTCGCAGATTCAAACATTTTAAATTAACAGAACAATATTGCCATATGTAAATTATACTAAATTGCTCACTACGGCATAACGTTGCCAGAATTGCTTTTCCCAGGCTAGCATATTACCGGTTACTCACTACAAAATAAAAGTGCTACGTTTTACTTGTATAAGATAATCACTCACAAAAGTACATGAATATAATATCAGTTTTTTTGTGTTCGTTTCAAAATATACTCTCAACGTTGGCTCGCAACGTTGGTTTTAACATTTACGTCTTCAAACAGATAACGGTCACCGATTACAACTTTTATCGTTTATGGAGAAGAAGTTTTACAACACGGTTTGCAAGGTCGCTATTGTTTCAGAAACTGGATTACTGCGGTAAGTCGTATCTTTAGAATCTGATTTATTGAAGCTATGCCTTATTATTAGTGAACTCATGACCTAATGACCAGTCTTGTAACGAAATGTGCCTTCGATAATAGGGAAAGGAATAGTCACAATAGCACACACTTACAATAAATAGCGTAACTAGTACCTGCTAGGCCCCGTTTGTATAATTGAACATCAGATACTGTGAAAATGAATCGTAAAATCTGATCAAAACTGTAGGGTTCGCAAGCGATCAACTAATAGCTGAACGCGGTGCAGTGATATCGTGGCTGTCGACTGTGATCGCCATGCTTTATGGTGGAAGTGACTCACTGTTAACAAAGCCTCTCCATATCATTTGCCTAATGATACGACTCGAAAGATTAAATTTTTATCAACTATTACGAAATGTTGAAGGGATCAGTACCATGCTTTGTGTAAATTATTTCGTGGAGACATGAACCCAAACACACTGTCGAACAACTTGCCGCGGCAATTCTGCTTTCAGGAACTACTGTCGAAACTTACCTTTACACCTGAAATTTATACGTGGAGGAAACAGCATATTTATCCCTATTAATGTGACAAAACTGTATACGAACGGAGTTACTGAATTATCTGCACTATCTATAATCACTCACTAGGCAAGAGGGTAATGCTAGTAAAAGGAGTGTACAACGCGGCAACAGAAAAAAGGATACACCATAAACCCGTATAAATATGCTGTAAATGACACAGGACAGAAGAAATGAGCAACATCGATGTCAAATGAGCTATCTATATTCTCTTCGAATCAAACAATGGATCCAAGCCGCGCGGGAAATTCTAGCCATCACAAAGCAAAGTTTTGCACACCTGGTTTTCGCCAAAGCATAGAACTATCTAAAGCGGAGGAGAGAAAGACGGAACTGAGTACATAATACTTCGGACTGAAAGAAAAAGCACAATTCAGTAACCAGCTTCCCATTTAAGAAGAGCGCAAAGACTTTTAACCTTTGTAACATCTATCACCTAAATATCAGTATATCTTCGTATTTCGTCACAATTTTAGTACGCAAACTGACTGTAAAGTAACCCGTGCGATGCGAATATCATATTCATCGCTTGACGCCCAAGAAGTAGTGTTTTTAATCCACTCATAAGCGTAGCCCAAATGAATCGCTATCTCTTCTATTCGCTGGAAGACGAGGCATGCTATCCTGCCGTCTCTCAGAGATACACCACTCAAAGAATTTACGATGCATATCGATACTCGTCACTAAACGCCTTTATGAAAGAAGACCAGATCGCGTGTTAAAGGGAAACAAAACTGTAGCAAAAACTGGCAGTGCCGTTTAAAACTCAACTTTCAATTTACATTTGTGATAAGTGGTATTTATCGAAATTTAGAGAAACAGGGAAGGGAGGACCCACCAATATAACTTTCTTTTCACACATCCTGTTTATTTAACAATATATAACCATAACGTTTTTCTTACAACAGGAACAAATTTGCATATTTTTTACCTTCAACCTTAAGATGAATAACTATTTGCAAAAGAAATCAGGAGCACACAATATGTCAATAATTACAAGACGGCCGGTCCTGCAGCCCGCCCGTTATCGGGCCAAACAGCGGTGTTTACTACCGCGCTGGGCACAGTCTGTCTTGTTAAATGCTCTTCTGGAACAGATGAAAACTATGTAAGCGCCACTGATGACAAGAGTGATTCAGTTACTCAGAACAGATTACGTAATTTTTAATTTGAAAGCTGTATGTCGAAAGGTTCGGGGTTAAGATGCGCTCCTGTGCTTCAAGGTTAAACAGATTCGGAAACAATATGACAATGATATGGCTAATCTCAAAGCAACCAGCTTCTTAAATTCGATCGGCAACCAATGTGCGACTGGATCCCAACCCGTCCCTTTTGCCAATCTTATTTTGACTAAAGCCCCGATTATAGTTGGCTGTTAATATTTTCAAAGTTAAACTGATTGTCAGTTATTAAAACCGCTCTGAAGGAACGTCTTAAAACATTACTTGGGAACACTTGTTGCATGAGAACTCACTCGGCGGCACCACAACATCTAGCTAAAATACACCAATAATGAGCCGGTCTTTCAGACAGAGGAACGAATAGCTTAGAACAACAGGTGGTTTAGATTATAACTGACTGAGAAATGTTATTAAAATCAAAGAACTGAATCGGTTAACATTTAAATCTAACGACAAGGCCCCTCTTTGCTTAACGGCAACCTGTGCCTTAGTACAATTATTACGGCTGTATTTACGACCAGAAGTTGATTCATTAGAACATTAATGATCGGGTACAAACCAGAAAGTAAAGGCAATATAAAAGCGGGACAAATTTTCAAACGACAACTAGTGTCTTAGTACAATACTACGGCCTATATTTATGACCAAAGAGCCGACCGAGAAAACTCTGAGGGTCGGGTACAAACCAGAAAATAATAAATAGGGCCGGTAGGCAATGAAACAAATCACCATGAGGATTACAGAATGTTACTCCTCTTTATCAGCAAGCAGTTCCAGGGGGATCCACGTTGCGTCGCAGCGGTTGCTGAGTGGTGCCGATGACAGCCAGGTAGAAGAGGACAGCCAAGCCACGAACGGTCGTCCGGTACGAATGTTGCCAACCAACCGATGGGATGTCGGCCTGCTGCTTGTAGTCGACGCTCACCCCGGTGAAGTACTCCGGTATCTTCGCTCTGCGCAGGCGCTCCCTGCGCAGCTCGTGGGTTCGGCTACTCGGATCTCGCGACCACCTCTTGATGCGAAGCTACCGCCAATCCCCAAACTTCGTGTCTGCCCATCAGGTTTTTTTTTTACTTTATTGTTATTTTAACACCTGAACAATCAGGTAGGCTGTCAGCGGCATGCTACGCCGCTCTTCAGCCATAGGGGTGACAATCACAGTACAAGAATGGAGAATGAAAATGAACATAGAGACGGGCAAAAAATAGTGGTCACAGTCAAACAAAGAACACGGAGCCGTTCACACTCGACGACAAAGACACTGAAAACACGTTGACACGGCGCACATAACACTGATGAATCCGATGGCATAAGTGAACGGAGAAGCGTGACGGCGGACACTAAAAAACACTAAACGACGTCACACACACGAGACACAGATGACGATGATCTCCGGCCCGCGAAAGTCCACGTAGCGTGTGCGAGTCCGGGGACCCGCCAAGAGGGGAAGAAGGGTGAGGGCGGGTGGAGAGGGTGGAGAGGGGAGAACAGAGATGCCAATGGCTGAGGAGAGGGGAGGAGGAGTAGAAGGACAGGGGAGGGGAGGCCCAGAGGGAAGTGGGGAGAAGGGGGGGAGGGATGGAGGGTGCCCAAAGGAACAGATACAGGAAGAGGGAGGGAGGATCAAAGTTGGTAGGAGGGGTAGATGGAGGGGAGGAGGACATCATCAGGGAGGGGGAGCTGGTGGAAGCCACCTTGGGAGAGGGTAAGGAGGGTGGAGAGATGGAGACCGGGTGGGACGTGGGAGTACAGGTGCGGCAGCGGGTGGGGGTGAAGAGGACCGGAGAGACGAGCGGGTGAGGAGGATCGAGTTTACGGGAGGTGTACAGGATCCGTATCCTTTCAAGGAAAAGGAGGAGGTGGGGGAAGGGGAGGAGATCGTACAGGATCCACGTAGGGGAGGGGAGACGGATGCGATAGGCGAGGCGGAGAGCATGGCGTTCAAGGATTTTGAGGGATTTATAAAAGGTAGGGGGGGCAGAGATCCAAGCCGGATGGGCATTACAAAGGATAGGGCGGATGAGGGATTTATAGATGTGGAGGATGGTGAAGGGGTCCAGACCCCACGTACGGCCGGAGAGGAGCTTGAGGAGACTGAGGTGGGAGCGTGCCTTGGCTTGGATTGTCCGGAGGTGGGGAGTCCAGGAGAGGCGACGGTCGAGAGTGACGCCAAGGTACTTAAGGGTGGGAGTGAGGGCGATAGGACGGCCATAGATGGTGAGATAGAAATCAAGGAGGCGGAAGGAAGGGGTGGTTTTGCCTACAATGATCGCCTGGGTTTTGGAGGGATTGACCTTGAGCAACCACTGGTTGCACCAAGCGGTGAACCGGTCAAGATGGGATTGGAGAAGGTGTTGGGAGCGCTGTAGGGTGGGGGCAAGGGCAGGGAAGGCGGTGTCATCGGCAAACTGGAGAAGGTGGACGGGGGCTGACGGCGGCGGCATGTCCGCCGTGTACAAAAGGTACAGAAGGGGGGAGAGGACGGAGCCCATCAGGCCAGCGAACCCCGCGTATATATCGGCAAGCAAAGACCTTCTAAGGACACAACCCACAGATACCAACTCTTCCTCACAGATATTGGCAATGGGGCCGCAAGAGGGACAGTCGATATTGCACCTGAGCCAGTGGTGCCAGACAGAACTGTCTACTGACTCCATGTGCCCACGGCTCAATTTGGTAGACTTTTATCCCGTACACGGATGTCTGTTGACATCAGTTTTTAGAGCCGAACAAAAATTTCTATACAGCGTTCGATGAGATGGCATAAAAATAACGTGCAAAACAATAAGTAACACGAGTACATAGTACCCTGGCACCTACTAATGGAATAGTCCTAGTTGGAAAAAATGGGTAAACCTATATCGAGGGTTCACAATTCGTACAAAATTATATTACTCTTCAGCAGATACGACGGAAACGAGAGCATCAAGACAATTGTTTTCTGTTTGTACATAAAGAAAATCAAGATTAAAAATATTGTCTATTTCAGTGAGTGCAACCATAGAACGTAGTGCTAAACTCGTCATCATAAGTAGTTCTCTTGCTCGAAGTTGGACCTAGGGGGCACTATTGACGGAGGATAGTGGTAATCACGAGGCGTACCAATTTCTCTTCCATAATCTAAGAAGGATTTCCTGTTTCCTGCTCTTCTTTACAGGAAGGCTGTAAATTGGCGGACTCCATTGCTGGTATCATATGATTCCTGAATCGATCGCAATATTTTTTTAACGTTAAAATGTACAGGATGAACCAGAACTCGACTGAAAAAAATTTGAGAGGTTGTTCAAGGATATTTTCTGAGTCTGTTGGTACAAGGGACACGCAGTCTTCAGTGGCTCGTCACAGAGTAATAATGTAATTACTATTTATTAATTCTTCCAATAAATTTAGGGCGTGCTGCCGCGGAGATTCACTTCTTCTTCTTCTTCTTCTTCTTCTAATGTTTCGGCTGTATACCGTCCAGCCTTCTTCAGCGTGTGCCGAAGTGAGTGACGCTCAAGCTCTTACTCCGTCCTTTTAAACCCGCGGACCGCATCATTACGCATGCGGCTACAGATACGCAAGGCGCCAGAGACGTTAGTCGTCGACAAAGAGGAGTGATATATTCATGGAATTAGATCTATGGCTGCGCAGTCGATCCACACGGTGATATCGATGCATCAGTGCGAGCCGCACCGTCGCGACGTCTTTGTGCGTTTATTACAGAAAGTGCCGAATTCCATTATTTGTCCAAGCTGAAGCCGCCATCTCAATTAAATTCATCGCCAACCGAATTTCAATTGTTTCTTTCACTACTGAGTCCCAGAAAAATTAAGTCGAGGTTAAAATTTCGACGTTATCGTACATCATAGAGTGCCCAGAGTGAATACAGTGCTCTGCCACCGCAGATTTAATAGGTTGTAAGAGCCGGATGTAGATGCGCTTCTCTATGCATCTCTCATGGACCGTACGTGTCATCTGTCCGATGTATGAACGGCCACGCTTACAGGGGCTTGTAAACTCCAGGCTTCCAAAGCAATAAATCATCTTTAACAGAACCCAGGAGTGGAGTGCGTAAAGTCACTTTCACTTATTTTTTGTGACAGGCTTCCCACGCATGGAAAAAAGCCATGGATTTAAAACTTTCCGTGCCTTCTTCTGCATTCATTATACCCATCATTGATTTCATTTATAGTGCCTTACGTATCTACTGTTTAGATTACTCATTGGCTTCAAAAACTCTTCTGAAGTATAGAATCTCGTTCTCCAGACTGCTTTCGTCAGCAATGACGTGTGCTCTGTGTACCGGAGTTCTGAGTACATTTATCGTTTGCGAAGGATGGTGGCAGCTATATCCACGTAAATACAAATCTCAATAGGTTGGTTTTCGATATACTGTATGTCCCAAAGTGCCATCATTTTTGCGTCCTACAAAAACATCCGGAAACGGAATTGAATTTTTCTGTGGATGGAATTAAGATGATTTAAAAATTCGCTTAACTTTTCTTCACTGTACGGCCATACTACAAACGTCTCATAAACATACGTCAAAACACTGTGAACTTCTAACTAGCAGATTCCAGCGCCTTCTCCTCGAAGTCCACCGCAAAAAAGTTGGCCACCAAGAACGACAAAGGACTACCATGGCGACACCGTTAGCCTGTTCATAAAATTAGTTATTGAATAAAAAGATATCTCGAGGCCAAAACATGTTCAGACATAGCTGAAACGTCTTTATCGCATGTTTTGCTAATGAGAAACAATGATTCTGAAAGAGGAACCCTTGTGAACAACGACAGTACATCGAAAATAACAAACATATTGGACTTGTTCAGTCTGAGTGATTTTGGTTTGCCAATGAAGTCCACAGAAATATTAGAAGTATAAGTGAAATTTATGCGGCTGCACGCCAGAAAGTTTATGGAACAACCATTGCGCCGCGAAAATTTGAAGGTTACAAGATTTATTCAGTGATTTATTCAGTTTGTCGCCCCATTTATCTTTATTTATGGGATAATAGCTTCACAGCAGTGAAAAAACGCTGTAATACAAAACAAAACACAGAAGAATGAACAACCGTCAAACATATGCAGAAGTAACGTATTTGGTTTGCCTTCGACGAAGAACATCTCAGAATAGCATAGTTGTGCAGCTCTTAAATTGCATTCTGTGCAGAAGGACGATTGCGGCAAACTCTCCATCAGCAGTTGCAGCCGTATTGCTGTGTAACTGTTAACGAAGGACTAACTCAGACGCAGAAAAAGATACAGAACCGAGAAGTACTGAATGCAATCTCTATGTCGAAGAGTAAAGTTGGCTTTATTGTTGTCGACAACAAATACCATGAGTGAATGGAACAAGTGTTTCCAAACGAGGCATACAGTACATATCCTCATCATTTGCAGTGTTTTCAGTGCAACACAGATGGAAAGATAAATTTGAAAAAGAAAAGAAACGAGATTTACGAGTAATTACTCTGTAGCCATCTACTTAAGACCACGGGAACTTATTCCAAAAACTCAAAAAGTATCCCTGAACACCTTCCGCGATTTTGTCGGTGTTCTGATTCAACCAATATAGTTCGGTTCAGAGGAATGTATATTTAGAATAGAAAATAATTTGGGGCAAAGTTCAGAAATTTGTGGAGCTAGAGTTTGTGGAGCAGAATGCTAGAAACGAAGTACTTGCAGAAAACGAATGTGAGTAAACAAATGATTATAATATAGCGAGTATGGGCAATCTACACTCCTGGAAATTGAAATAAGAACACCGTGAATTCATTGTCCCAGGAAGGGGAAACTTTATTGACACATTCCTGGGGTCAGATACATCACATGATCACACTGACAGAACCACAGGCACATAGACACAGGCAACAGAGCATGCACAATGTCGGCACTAGTACAGTGTATATCCACCTTTCGCAGCAATGCAGGCTGCTATTCTCCCATGGAGACGATCGTAGAGATGCTGGATGTAGTCCTGTGGAACGGCTTGCCATGCCATTTCCACCTGGCGCCTCAGTTGGACCAGCGTTCGTGCTGGACGTGCAGACCGCGTGAGACGACGCTTCATCCAGTCCCAAACATTCTCAATGGGGGACAGATCCGGAGATCTTGCTGGCCACGGTAGTTGACTTACACCTTCTAGAGCACGTTGGGTGGCACGGGATACATGCGGACGTGCATTGTCCTGTTGGAACAGCAAGTTACCTTGCCGGTCTAGGAATGGTAGAACGATGGGTTCGATGACGGTTTGGATGTACCGTGCACTATTCAGTGTCCCCTCGACGATCACCAGTGGTGTACGGCCAGTGTAGGAGATCGCTCCCCACACCATGATGCCGGGTGTTGGCCCTGTGTGCCTCGGTCGTATGCAGTCCTGATTGTGGCGCTCACCTGCACGGCGCCAAACACGCATACGACCATCATTGGCACCATGGCAGAAGCGACTCTCATCGCTGAAGACGACACGTCTCCATTCGTCCCTCCATTCACGCCTGTCGCGCCACCACTGGAGGCGGGCTGCACGATGTTGGGGCGTGAGCGGAAGACGGCCTAACGGTGTGCGGGACCGTAGCCCAGCTTCATGGAGACGGTTGCGAATGGTCCTCGCCGATACCCCAGGAGCAACAGTGTCCCTAATTTGCTGGGAAGTGGCGGTGCGGTCCCCTACGGCACTGCGTAGGATCCTACGGTCTTGGCGTGCATCCGTGCGTCGCTGCGGTCCGGTCCCAGGTCGACGGTCACGTGCACCTTCCGCCGACCACTGGCGACAACATCGATGTACTGTGGAGACCTCACGCCCCACGTGTTGAGCAATTCGGCGGTTCGTCCACCCGGCCTCCCGCATGCCCACTATACGCCCTCGCTCAAAGTCCGTCAACTGCACATACGGTTCCGTCCACGCTATCGCGGCATGCTACCAGTGTTAAAGACTGCGATGGAGCTCCGTATGCCACGGCAAACTGGCTGACACTGACGGCGGCGATGCACAAATGCTGCGCAGCTAGCGCCATTCGACGGCCAACACCGCGGTTCCTGGTGTGTCCGCTGTGCCGTGCGTGTGATCATTGCTTGTACAGCCCTCTCGCAGTGTCCGGAGCAAGTATGGTGGGTCTGACACACCGGTGTCAATGTGTTCTTTTTTCCATTTCCAGGAGTGTATATTACATTGTGATGTACGTAGCTACCAGAGATCGTCCAAGAAAACCTGGAGAGACAGTACTAATCTTCCGCTCATAGCCTATCGTAACAAACAGGATACTGTTCAGCTTCCGCGAAATTACTTTTAAGTCAGTGCAGTAGTGCCAACATGTGAGCGTTGGGGGCAAACGCGGGAATCTTACGGTGCCATACGGTGCCAGTGGATGAAGTTTGCCCGTGTCCTCCCCCGTCATATTATGGAATGTGAAGTGTGTGTCTGTGTCATGTGGTCACTGTGATGAGTTCTTCAACAGTGTGGTGTCGAGTTCGTGTTGTGGATGAAGGAAAGGGGAGGGCGAAACCCAGTGCTAACCCATGCCTTACTCTCGAAGAGCACCAAGGTGACTGCGGAGCTGAAAGTCCGAACGCGACGGCCGGATTACCATAAACAGTGTAACAAGCTCTCTGTCGTTGAGACAGAGCGGATAGATTGTAATGTAACACAAGACATGGGAGAATAAGCCTGGTGATCACAAATCGGTTGCACCACTTTCTGGCCAGATACTAACGACAGTTTCTGTCACTGATTCTTCGATGTATGGACTGAACATTAGGGCGGAAAGACCACATCGCTGTTTTACACCCTTCTTGATCCGAGCACTTCGTTCTTGGTCTTCCAGTCTTGTTGTGCCCTCTTGGCCCATGTACATCTTCCCAATTACCCGTCTTTGCTGATAATTCGCCCCTATTTTTCTCAAATTTCAAACAGCTTGACCCACTGTACACTGTCAAACATTTTTTCCAGGTAGACAAATCCTATGATCGTGTCTTGACATTCCTTCAGTCTTCCACTATCAGCCGCAACGTTAGAGCTGCTTCCCTTATGCCTTTACCTTCCCAAAAGTCGCACTACAATTTTCACCTCCATTCTTCTTTATATTATTCTTGTCAGTAACTTGGATGCATGAGCTGTTAAGTTTCTTAGGCGATAATTCTCGTACTTGTCGCGTCTTGCTATTTTTCGAATTGTGTGGACGACGTTTCTCCGGAAGTCTGACGGTATACCGCCATACCAACGAGAATAGTCGTTTTGTTGTCATTTCCTTCAATTATTTCAGAAATTCCAATGGAATGTTATCTACACCTTCAGTTTTATTTGATTTTAAATTCTTTTAATGTCTTACCCTAACACTGGCTTCCCTTCCTCTGCCCTACCGACTCCTATTTCTTGTATGACATCGTCCGGCAAGTCCACTCCGTCATACGGGCCTTCTGTGTACTCTTTCCACATATCGGTTCTCTCCTCTGCATTTAACAGTGGAATTCCCATCGCACTCGCTTTTAATTTCACCGAAGGTTGTTTTGATTTTTAAATATGCTAAGTCAGCTCTTCCGACACTCATAACCATTTTCGATTTCTTCGCTTTTTTCTTGCCGTCGTTTCGTCTTAGCTTCCCTAAGCCTTCTATTTATTTCACACCTAAGTCTTTCTACTTTCGTCGATCAACTGAACTGTTTCCTCTGTTAACCCATGGTTTCTCTGCAGTTATCCTGTTTCTTTCAATCTTCTGTCATTACCCTTTTTAGAAACGTCCTTTCCTCTTCAACTGAATTTCCATCTGAGCAATTCATTATCGCAGTATCTACTGCCTCAGAGGATTTCGCACTTGTCTCTTCTTTCCTTAATATTTCCATATGTCACATATTTTACATTGATTTTCCTTGACTCTTAATGTATGGACTGAACATTCAGGCTGCTCTACATCATTA
The DNA here is from genome assembly GCF_021461385.2 of Schistocerca piceifrons. NCBI lineage: Eukaryota > Metazoa > Arthropoda > Insecta > Orthoptera > Acrididae > Schistocerca > Schistocerca piceifrons. The sequence continues at coordinate 301,324,648 of NC_060140.1, forward strand.
CTAAAAATGTGTTTTGAGTCTATACCTGCTCCCATGTACACCCTGCAATCCAATATCTGATTGCCTGACCATGAAGTAATGTAACTGAAACATTCCTATATCTCCAGTCTTTTCCAAGTACATCTCCTTCTTTTGTGATTTTTAAACAGAGTATTCGCAATTGCTAGCTATAACTTTTGGTAGAACTCAGTCCTTCTCGTCTTTCATTCGACTACCAAGCGCATACTCATAACCCTTTCTTCTACTCCTTTTCACACAAAGCCTCGATTACTTTTAGATTGTCATCTTCCTTTACTTTCTGAATTACCCGTTCAATATCCTCATATACTTTATCTCCTCATATTCTGCTTGCGATTTAGGTATGAATACCTGAACTATTGTCGATTTTGTTTTGCTGTCGATTCTGATGAGAACAACCCTATCACTACCATCTCTTCCCAATTTTAACGAATCCTCGTCCCGTTGTACTATTTTCTGCTGCTGTTGACATTGCCCTCTATTCGCCTGACCAGATATCCTTATCTTCCTTCAACTTAACTTCACTGACCTCCACTATATCTACATTTAGGTTTAGCATTTAGTCTTTTTAAATTTTATAGCTTCTCTACTGCGTTCCAACTGCAGACATTCCAGGCCCCCGACTCATTAACCGTTAAACTCCCGTTGGTCATTCAGTCCCCTTGGTAGTCTCCTCCCGGAAATGTGAATGGGGGCTGCTCTGGAATCTTTTTGCCAATAGAAAGATATTAATGACACTTCTTTAGTTACAAGCTACATGTCCCATAGGTACTCATTACTTCTCTTTAATAAAAGGTTTCCTTTTCTTTTGCATTCTCATGTCGTTGATCATTGCTGATTTTGATGTCTCTTATGGGAAAGAGTGTTCCCTGAACATCTGTCCGCTCTTCCACCCTCTTCTACAAGGCCGTTGGCAGAATGAGCGTGACTTTTTATTCCGGAAGTCTTCGGCCACCATTGATAATGATTTTTAATCAAAATTTAAGCAATGGTGGGGCTCGAACTCGGGACCAAGGACGTTTCGAGTACTAGTCAAAGACGTTACCCCTAAACACGAATATAAAACAACATGTTTTACAATCTATCTAACTGAATTTTGGCAGTATTAGCAATTTTAATCATCCTTACATTACTTTCACAAGACAGTAGGCATGGTGGAATCGAAAGGTAAGAAACATAAAATAACATAAGTCATATAATCAGGCATTTGCATACTTAAACAGCATAGGACAAGTAGTCGGCCATAGCTTTCCAGTAGGAGCCATTCTAGGCATTTCCGTGAAGTAATTTAGGGAAAACGCAGAAAATCTAAATAAGAATGGCTGAATGAAACTGGGGCCTCCACCATCCTGAATACAAAACCACTCTGTTTTAAAACTGTGTTACCTCATTTGGTTTATCCCTAGTGCACAGCACTGGTTTACAGACACCTTATTCAGTAATGTAAAAGGCTAATGCTACACTGTTCACTCATTCCTCACTCCCCATCACTGCACATACTTATCATACATTATTTCGTGACGTAATACTACGCACACTATTAGCAAGAATCTAGTCCGTGGCGTTTTTTCTATTCTGTGTTCCGCAACTTCCGATTTGCTAAACTGAATAACTGAGTCACTTTCCTTCTATAATTATACAGAAGCCCTACTGAGAAAGAAGATACGGTGTTAAAGCTATGCACTGCATAGCTTTGAGAGTAATGTTTTCCAGAAAAGAAAAGAAATATAAGAAAAAAGAAGAAAAACCCTATTGTATAAGTCCGCTGCTGTGTGTTATCCAAGTTATCCTTCACTGCGTAGAATGTATTGGATGAACTGGTAGCTGTTAGCTCTCTTTTTAACTAAGTCCGTTTTAGTAGTCCCTCTAGCCTCGTTAGGTAATTTATTGTACAATTTAGTTCGTTGGCAGAAAATGCTTTTTTGAGTTTTATGTTCATTTTTCCTTGATGTAAGATCTTGTTCCATGAAAAAGCTGTTTGTACAGTAATTATCAAGGTTGTTTTTAATGCGCATAGCTGATCGGTAAATATCTTAACATGGTGTAGTTGAAATCTGCGGCGTATATACAACGAACAAAACTGTTGGTGCTGGTTATTGTTCTGAGGTCTTTTACTGTAGTTTGTGAACAGTGTTCATATTATGTGCATTTGCTCTCAGTAAAAGAATTTCATAGCTAAGAATTTAGGGTTCATATATGCATTATGTCACTAAAATACACTGACTGTTACATTATAACTGGACTCCAAGGGCGTAGCATGCTAATACTATTCTGTTTACAATATCATTGTGTGCTCACAATACCACTGAAAGTCAACCGGCAGGAACCATGAATTGAACGGACTGTGTCCTATCCGCAGACGAGTGAAAGGGATTCACCTGGCTGAAGTGGCCGCAAGGCCGATGCAGAAGTCGCGTCTCACTACCAAACACTTCCAGTCACTCTTCACATCATAAGTGATCTCTTTTATTATAAATGTTAGGAGTCTGATCTATCGAAAAACAAGCGTAGTAGGAACGTGTCCTATATTATTTTGTCAGCCTTCGTGTGAACGGGATATAATTTCTTGTATCCCTCACTGTTCCGTCTTGCTGGTTTATTTATGATTGTGTGTATTAATTAACTTTCAGTAACACACCACATACTAAGTATGTTCCAAACAACGCAGGGGTTGACAAGTGTAGGTGCTGACAGAATTGAAGAAGAATCAGTTTAATAAGTCATGCTTGCAAAATACTGACACAAATTGCTTGCAGAGGAATAGAAAGGCGGAAGAAGCTAGCTTTGGGAAACATCAGTATGAATTTATGTGAAGTCAAGGAACACGTGAAGCAATGCCGAACATGCGGCCTATGTTAGAGGATAAATGAGGCATACCTACATTCGTAGTTACTGTAGCTTTAGAGAAAGCTTTTGACAAAGTCGACTGCAATGAAATCTTTGAAATTCTGAAAGTAACGTAGATAAATCGCTGGGAGCGAAAGGTTATATACCACAAAAGAGGTGTGAAAAAGTGACGAGGCTGATTTTTTTTTATCTACCAACAATATTTTACCCTTCAACGCAGCTCCCCTCTGTAGCTGTATATCGGTGGAGTCCTTGTTCCCACTCTTGGTAGCTGAAAGGCTTCAACTCTTAAGACATTTAACACATCGGTCACACTCTTCTGATTTTTTCCAGGCTCCCAAAATAATATCTCTTTAAGGCATTTTTCAATTTAGAGATAAGGAAAAGTCACAAGGACACAGGTAACAAAAATAGGGTGACTGTGGAACAGCACGAATGCCTTTTGAGGCCAAAAATTCCATGATGGCACTGGCCCTGTGACGTGGGGCGTTGTCTTGATGCAGCATCCACGTGTCTGCAGGATCCGGTCTCATTCGATTCACACTTTTCCTGAGTCTTACAACGACATCCTTGTAAACCACTTAGCTAGCTGTTTGTCTTGCAAGGACAAATTATTTAGGAACGATACCCCTACTAACAAAAAGCAAATCAGCATTGTTGTGATCTTTTATTTACTCATTTGAGCTTCTTTCATTCGAGGTGGTGTCTCAGTGTACCATTCCTCACTTATTTATCTCAGGATCTTACCCAATAATCCATGATTCAACATATGTGATGACACTGAAATGCCTGGGGTAGCAGGACAGGGCGGATTATGTTGTGGAAATGGGCTAAAATGAGCTCCTGTCAGTTGCATTAACATATAAACTTCATTTATCAACACACAATATTACAACAAGAATGCAAAACACTCAAAACTTTAATCGACCTCCTTTGATTAACTTTAGATTGGCTGAAGGCCACATTCAAAATCCAAGACACAAGGCTTAAGCAAAATTGGAATATAATACTTTTCTGAAGGTTTCACCCAAGAATATTTTCTAAATCTTCAATCTAATAGGCTGAAGGTTTTAGCAGTTTAATATTAATGGAACTAGGCTGGAGGTCGCATATTAAGCAATAAGAGGAGTTTCAATCAAAAGGCAGCAGGCTTTGTGTTAAAACATTTCATGCAAAATGGGCTGAATGCCCCATACAAAAGTATAACAATCTTACGCCTTAAGCGCAAGAGAAGAAGATTAATTTAAGAGATATTAAAACCCGGCTGAAGGCTGCTCACCAAACAAATGTTTTAATAGCTCGAGCCCTAGAAAAAAAGAGTTTCAATTTCAAAGGGCAGAAGGCCATATCTTAAAACATTTCATATAAAATAAAGAATAACAATCTCATGCCTTAAGGGCAAGACAAGAACATTAATTTAAGAGATATTGATACTCGGCAGAAAGCCACATATCAACCAAATAACTAAAATCCAAACAGGGAAATTACTACATAATACACAAGGAACGGCGCTCAGAAGTTTGCAAGGGTCGCCCTGGGATTGTAACACTAACGCTCGTTTAGGTCAGACAGGCAACTTGTTCAGCGACTTTTTCATCTGGAGGCAACCCAACTGACAGACAGACGACCGACCGACCGACCATTCAACAAAATCAGTTCTGTTCCACAAAACCAACAAAACGACCACGAGATTTCAATACACAACACACACAAAATTGGCTCCCACAACGACCAACAACCCCTCAGCTGTCGAACTACTCGCCGCGCTGGACAGCAACAACATGATGAGAAAAAAAACTGCCTAAAATTACGTCAACGGCCACAAGGCAGAAAATACCGCTGGTGAACTTCAATAACAGGTAATAAATTAAGTTAAATTTCACAGGGAGATGACATGAATCTTAACCGACTTAAATACACAAACGTTGTCGCTCGCGGGAATGTTCCAAAATCGACAACCAGGATCAAACGAAGAAATGTTGAGGCTCGATAGTAAGTTAAGTGAAGACTCAACTTCCACGTCCAAGATCGGTGGGCGACGAACCTCGTAGCACTCGCAAGCAGCACCTCACACTCCAACCACGCGTGCACTTCGCCAGCGGCTCCAGCCCGACTCCGCGCGACGGGTGCTTGCTTGCTGCTCCATGCCAACCGACCGACGCGACTGCTGCTCCGTCGCGACTGCTCTGCTGGTGCGTCTCCCACTCACTGACTACCCAACACACGACGACCCGGAAATACTATCGGTCGCTCCAGAGATGGTACAACAGTTCGCTTATCGATACGCACTGCTGCTGCCACCCATGGGCAACTAAGGCAGGAAGTTAGTGACGCCAAAAAAAAAGGGGCGGCACTACCGTAATAGAAGATGACAAACAATTAATGAGATGAACACGAGATATGCACGGCTCACACACGACTTAACCATTCGTGACTATTGACAATATTCTCAAGAAGATAAACATACACGTTTCATCGATCGTCCTTTTGCTCAGTTGTGTGGTTTTTCGGCACCATTTAGGCTCAAACCTTTCGCATGTGTAAATCTTCAGTCAAAATTTGATGTACCGGGAAAGTGTTTAACAGGTCATCCTTCATCCTTTTGTTAAATGCCAGTCTGATCTCACAAGAGCAAGCACACGTTCGACGTTTTCTTTTGTTTTTGAAGGTCTCCCTTCGCGAATTTCATCTCCAACGTATTCAAATGGTTCAAATGGCTCTGAGCACTATGGGACTCAACTTCTGAGGTCATTAGTCCCCTAGAACTTAGAACTAGTTAAATGTAACTAACCTAAGGACATCACACACATCCATGCCCGAGGCAGGATTCGAACCTGCGACCATAGCGGTCTCGCGGTTCCAGACTGTAGCGCCTAGAACCGCACGGCCACTTCGGTCGGCTCCAACGTGTTCTCGGCGTTTCTAAGTGATTTGTGCCAGTGTAAATACTGTGCTTTTGTTAAGGAATTCTCACAAGACTGTTCCAGCTTTTCAAAGGTCAGCCTTCGGGAATTCCCCAAGTTGAACAGAAAACTTGGTTGCATAACGTCGCTCTAAATTCCGCTGCTCCATTTTCGTAACGCACAATAAAAACATCACATCACTTATGGCGTGATAGTTGTACAGAGCTGAAACTCAGACTGAACTTACGGAAGGGATGAACACACTGGGCAACACACGTAAAACAACACAGCGTAACCAGATCCCTCACAGTTTGTCAGACTCATTATTTTTCTGACACTCCTCGTACGTGCACAAACCAGATTACAGTTGTCAGAGACGAAGCACATGAGACGAAGCACATGCAGAGGGACCAGTAGTTAAGTGGGGAGGGAGACGCATGTAACGTAACTTCTATTTTATTCAATCTATGAATTGAGCAATCATTAAAGGAAACTTTGGGTAAATATGGAAAGGGAATTCAAGTTCAGGGAGCAGAAATAAAAACTTTAATATTTGTCAATAACGCCATTATATCGGATGTGCCAAAGGACTTGGAAGATCAGTTGAATGGAATGGATAGTGGATATGAACGAGATTCTTATGTGTCAGGGTAATAATACAGTTTGTAGCTGAATTAAATCAGGCGACGATAAGGTAATCAAATTGAGTGATTAGATTCTAAAAGTACAATATGAGTTATTTGTTTCCTCGTTGAAGAATTTTTACTTAGCTCTCTTATCGCTTTCGTGAAAAAAAAGTGTGACAATATCTCCTTAATAATTTGACAACACAATATATCGTTATAGCGTGCGTTGTTAATCAGCTGTTGAGCCGACGAAGGCAGTGGAGGCAGTTTCTTTAACAAGTTACCGATGGAAACACATTATTCTCAGTGATAAAGGCGGTATTTTAATTAGCATGAGGAGTCACGAAACTGCTGTGGGGCTGCTTTAAGCGCGGTAAGGATAAATACGACGCCGGGCAACTTAGCAGGATTTACATATCTCTTAGTTTGGAAAGCATATGCTGCCACTGAATTAAAACTGCGTTAGCACGAAATGTGAGCGATGTTTATTCACACGTGGTAGGCAGTCTTAAGGAGATCACGCTCGGTGAGTAGCATATCCATTCTTCTACTGAATTACACTTTAGCCTAGAAGTAATCCAATTACAGGACTAAAATTGATCCGTGAATTTAGGAGAAACATGATTTATGGAGGATTATGTTAGTATTCAGTGATTTACGCGGGAGCCTTACGACGTTATTTCCGAGCGGTTTATAGCGGTCAACAGTTATTTTCCCGACGTTAAACAGAACGGGAGTAGCAGCTTACCCTCCGGTGGTTAGTTTTATGGTAAACGAACATACAGTTATTGCAAGAAAGCTGGCTCTCTGTTGCATGTTTACTTACCGTGGCTTTTAGAGGGAATATTGTTCTTCACAGTAATAAACCACTACGTTTAAGTATATAAATCATTAAGGATTTTATATTTACGATACAACGTCGAACGACGTGCTTTGTTATATAGCTCACCTTTTTTTTGAGTCATCAGTCTTCTGACAGTTTTCATGCGGCACGGCACCAATTCCTCTGACGAACGTTTCACCTCAAAGCAGCATTTGCGACTTAGCAGTTGTTTACTGGATGTATTCCAATCTCTGTCTTCCTCTACAGTTTCTGCCCTCTACATCTCCCTCTAGTACCATGGAAGCTGTTCCCTGATGTCTTAACAGATCATCCTGACGCTTGATCTTTGTCGGTGTTTTCCATATATTTCTTTCCTCTCTGATTCTGCGAAGAATCTCCTCATTCCTTACCATATCTGTACACGTAATTTTCAACATCCACATCTCAGATGCTTGGACTCTTTTCTTTTCCTGGTTTCTCAAAATCCATGTGCCACTACCACACACTGCCGAGCTCAAAAGTATATTTCAAAAATTTGTTCCTGAAACTAGAGCCTATGTTTGATATTAGTCGACTTCTCTTGGCCGGGAATGCATTTTTTGCTACTGCTAGTCTGCATTTCATGTTCTCCTTGCTTCGTCCATAATGGGTTATTTTGGTGCCCAGGTAAAAGAATTCCTGAACTCCGTCTACTCTGTGATCCCCAGTTCTCATGTGAAGTCTCCCGCTGTTCTAGGTTCCGCTAATTGTCATTACCTTCGTCTTTCTCCAATTTACTCTCTACCCATGCTTCGTAGTCATTAAACCGTTCATTCCATCCCATTCAAAAGTCCCTATAACTGTTCTTCACTTTCACTGAGGATAAGTGTCATCAGCGAATCTTAACACTGATGTCCTTTCACGCTGAATTTCAATCTCACTCTTAATCCTCTCTTTTATTTACGTCATTGCTTCTTCGATGTATAGAATGGACAGTATGAGCGGAATACTGCATGGTTGTTATGCACCCTTTTTAATCCGAGCACTTAGTTCTTGGTTTTCCAGTCTCATTTTCCCTCTCTTGGTTCCCGTACATACCCTGTATTACCTACCTTTACCTAACAGCTTACCTCTGTTTTTCTCAGGATTTCAAACAACTTGCACCACATCACAACGTCAAACACTTTTAGAAGTTCAACGACTCTTACCAACGTATCTTTATTTTTCTTCAGTCATTCTTCCACTTTCCACCGCAGCGTCAGAAGTGCCTCTCGGGTGCCTTTACCGTCTCCAAAGCCAAACTGTCGTCATCTAACAGATACTGTTTCCTTTTCCATTCTTCTGTATATTATTCTTGTGAGCAACTTCGATGCGTAAGTGGATGATGTTTTTCCAATAGTCGCGAGTTTCATACATTCTACTTCTGCCAATAGTTTTAGAAAATCCGACGTAATGTAAATGGCTCAAATGGCTCCGAGCACTATGGGACTTAACATCTGAGGTCATCTGTCCCCTAGAACTTAGCACTACTTAAACCTAACTAACCTAAGGACATCATGCACATCCATGCCCGAGGCAGGATTTGAATCTGTGACCGTAGCGGTCGCGCGGTTCCGGACTGAAGCACCTAGAACCGCTCGGCTACACCGACGGCCCGACGTAATGTAAACCATACCTTCTACCTCACTTAATTGTAAGTCGTCCAAAGCTATTTTAAATTCCTTATCTAACACTGGACCCCCTACCTGTTCCCCATCGATACCTGTTTTTTCTTCTGTCGCGTCATCAGAGAAGTCCTTCTTTCATTGAGGCCTTGAAAGTGCTCTCTCCCCTACATTTAACAGTGGAATTCCCATTGTACTGTGTTAATGATACTGCCCTTGCTTTTACTTGCGCCAAAGGTTGTTTTGACTGATGATACTATGAGCTGAGATGATCTTTCTGATAACCATTTATTATTCGACTTCTTCAGAGGAAGCAGCTTCGCCAGAGCTTTCCTGCACTTTCTGTTTATTTCATTCCTGTGTGACTTGTATTTTTGTAATCCTGAATTTCTCTGCACATTTTTATATATCCTTCTTTCGTCGATCGACTGAATTATTTCTTTCCTTACCATGGCTTCTTCGCAGTTGTATTCACTGCAACTGTTTCTTTGTCCAGCGTCGGTGATTGCCCTTTTCAGGGATGTCTATTTCTCTTCAACTGAACTACGTACTGAGCTATCCGTTAACGCAGTATATACAGCCTCGGGGAGCTTCAGGCGTTTCTCTTCATTCCTTTGTATCCCAGTTATTTGCTCACTGATTCTTCATGACTAGACTCTCAAACTTCTCCCTTCTCTTTGTCATCATTACATTGTGATCTGAATCTGTATCTGCTCCTTTGTGCGCCTTATGATCCAATATCTGATTTCGTAATCTCTGCCTGACCATGACGTAATCTAACTGGAATTGTCCCATATCTCCTGCGTTCTCCAAGTATACCTACTACTTTTGTGATTCTTAAACAGAGTATCGCTATTACTTGCTGAAATTGATTGAGGAACTTACGTTTCTCCTCTCTCGTTCCTACTACGAAGCCCATCTTCTGCTGCGACGGTTTCTTCTGCACCTTCCTCTCAAACCAAATTCCAACATTAGTGATTCCTAGATTTTCATCTCCCTTTACATACTGAATTATATATTTAGTATCGTCATATACTTTCTCTATCTTTTCATCTTCTGCTTGCCAGGTCAGCATGTAAATCTTAAGTGGTGTTGTCGGCCGGCCGACGTGGCCGTGCGGTTCTAGGCGCTACAGTCTGGAACCGGGCGACCGCTACGGTCGCAGATTCAAATCCTGCCTCGGGCATGGATGTGCATGATGTCCTTAGGTTAGTTAGGCTTAAGTAGTGCTAAGTTCTAGGGGACAGATGACCTCAGATGTTAAGTCCCATAGTGCTCAGAGTCATTTGAGCCATTTTGTTGTTGTCGTTTTTGTTTTGCTGTCGGTTCTGATAGAACAACACTAACACTGAACTGTTCGCAGTAACTCACTCTGTTCTCTACCTTTCTATTATTAATTTCTGCTGCTGTTGTTATTTTCCTGTACTCGTCTGACGATAAATGCTTGCCTTTTTTCCATTTTACATCACTGAATCGCAGTGTATGTAGATAGGGCCTTAGTTTTTCCCTTCTTTAGATTTTCTAGCTTCAATACCACATTCAGACTTCTGATATTCCGCACCTCGACCCGTAGAACATTACCCTTCCGTTGGTTATTCAATCTTTTTTTCGTGGTCGCCTTAGTAGTCCCCTCCCGGAGAGCCGAAAGGAAGTAGTCTGGAATCTTTTGCCAATGAAGGTGTCACCGTAACTCTTTCTCAGTTACAGGATACACATTTTGTGTCGTTGATTCAGTAGTTTTCATTGTCTTCTGTATCCTCATAGCGTTGGTAGTTGTTGAGTCTTCCGCTTGTTAGAGGCAGTTTCCCACCTCAGACTTCTTATGGCGGATGTCTTCACCTGCTATTGCTGACGACTTTTATTCAAATTTTAAACAGTCACGAGGTTAGAAACCGGAGCATTGGACGTTTTTATTACTAGTCAAAGACGTTAACACTAGACTATGGGCAAAATACTTCACTTCTACTAGCTTAAGAAAAGGTTGGATTTAACTACTGGCTGTGGGCAAATACTATTTCATACCTCAGCTAGTGGAATATTATTTGCTCACATTCAGCAGTTAAATTCAACATCTTTATAATCTTTTTTGTACCTGCCCTTATCGCAGGTAGATTGTTTTTCCACAAAAATCATCCGTTACGCAATAAGATTCTCTTACCGAACATTACCGCATTCATCACTGCTATAAAATATTCGTGAATTATGGTAGGAATAATAGCTGCGTCCTCTCTTCCAGTAGAAGCACAGTGAGTTAGTAAGATGGTATAATTCTTGTCCTACTACACAAAGTTAGATACGAAACTACTGTGGGCTTTAGGGTAAAGACAAACATCACCTTACACAGCTGTGCAGGAACTGAATGTGTCACCTTGTAAAGCACAACAAACCTAGTTTTGGGCTAACCATTTGGCCAAAATCACTCTGATGTTCATTATATGATACACCACTTGATTAAAAGTATGAAGAAACAAGCAGTGTTTGTTGCAATGTTTATGGTGTAAAGTTTTACAGTAGGCCTGATTCAGTTCGACAAGGGGCATTTACTTGCTTGGATATTTTATGAGCCATATTTCAGGTGGCTGTTGTTATCATGTATCAGCCAATCCGAAGATGTTCAGATAAAGGCGAAATGTGTCATTGAGAAATAATAAAAAAAATTTACACTACCAACCAAGACTGCTTGTTTCTTCATATCATTCATACTGATTGCTGTACCAAGCCCGTTATGAACCAAAAATAGTTTTTTCTAAACGGAAGTATACCAACCCCTATTAATTAACATTAATATGGTGTGTGCTCACCCTCCTCCCCTATGACAGCCTGAAATCTTCTAAAGACACTTTCAGCGAGGTGTCTGTCCGTGGAGGAATGGCAGTCAATTCTTCCTCAAGAGCGTCATCCAGAGAAGTTATTTACGTTGTACACTGGGGTACGGAGCAATGTCGTCGTTCTAACTCAACCGACAAGTTTTCCACTGAGTTGAAGTCGAGACTCTGGGCAGGTCAGTTTACTTCAGGAATGTTATTGTGCAAAAATCTCATATATGCTACGGTAGGACTTGCATTGTCATGCTGACGCAAACAATAATCGTCTTCGAATTGTCCCTCAACTGTACGTATTACGCAGTCCTGTAAACCGTATTCATATACTTCCAAATATAGCGTTTTATTAAGCTCAATAAGGAGATGACAACCTAATGACGAAAAATGCCTCCATATAATGACACTACCTCCTTCATTCTCCACTGTTGGCACTGCGTATGAAGGTAGGTAATGTTCTCTAGGCAATCGCCACACCAAAAGTTCCCCACCTGACTGCCACAGGCTATCGTGTGATTCCTCATTTCAGTTCACTCGATTCCAGCCATCAACTCTCCGCTGGCGTCGTTCTTTACACCACCTCTAGCGTCCCTTAACTCTGAGTATAGAAAGGCGTGGTTTATAAAGTGCTGCTCAGCTATCCTTTCCCAGTCGTTCGCACGTATAATCATTGACTAGCTGGACTTCTGTGGGCACTTTGGGACTCAAGAGTGATTCCTTCCGCTAACTTAATGGTCTTTTTTACAAGCTCGCTCTGCAATACTCGACTACTCCAGTGGCGATAGTACTGCACTCTCCTAACCGACCCATTCTGCTCATAATGCTTCCTGTCTTCTTTATACTGGCGGGTCTGCCTCTCATGACACTGGATGATATAATATATTCATTTTGTGGTTGGATGTGCTTTGACCATGTCCAGCTGAAACCTTGAACAAAAGTTTGAGCACCTTCAAGAATGATACGAATGAGGTCTTAGATTCAAAATATGAAATAAAAAATAAGAGAAAAAGGAAAGAAGTAGACGTTTGGAGAACAAGGAATCATAAAATTTTGCAAGAATGATTATCCAGTAAAAAAAAATATCTTAAATTTAACAATCTTTACATTAAATTTTAATGTAAGTCCTGTGCCATCTCAGAGCAGCACTTGCAACCTACATCCTCAATTATTTGCTAGACGTATTCCAATCTTTGCCTTTCTCTACAGCTTTTGCCCTCTGCAGCTCCCTCTAGTACCATGGAAGTCATTCTCTGATGTTTTAACAGATGTTCTATCATCCTGTGACTTCTGCTTACAAGTGTTTTCCAAATATTCCTTTCGTCTCCGATTCTCCACCTCATTTTCAACATTCGTCTGTAGCACCACATCTCAAATGGTTCGATTATCTTCTGTTCGGATTTTCCCACAGGCCATGTTTCACTACAACACTATTCTCTGCTCCAAACGTACATTCGCTCAAATTTCTGTTATTAGCTAATCGTATCATTAATATCCTTTTACCTTAAATTTTAATTGCACTCGTGTACCTTTTTACTATTTCCGTCGTTTCTTCTTCAATGTACAGATTAAATAGTAAGGGTGAAAGACTACATTCCTGTCCTACACTCTTTTTAACCCAAACACTTCGTTCTTGGTAGTCCACTCTCATTATTCCCTCTTGGCTCTTGCTCATATTACCCGTCTCTCCCTACAACTGATCCCTATTTTTCAAACAATTACGAACGTCATCTAAAACATCCCCAGTTTTCTTTCACATTCTTCTGTGTATTATTCTTGTCAGAAACTTGGATGTATGAACTGTTAAGCTGCTTGTGCGATAATTCCCGCACTTATCAGCTCATGCGATATTTCAAGACATGTGGACGATATTTTTCCAAAAGTCAGAAGGTATATCGCCCGATAAAAACATTCAACATACCAACGTGAATAGTCGTCCTGTTGCCACTTCCCACAATGTTATTACAAATTATGACAGAATTTTATCCTTCCCTTCCTCTTATTTAATCATAAGTCCACCGAAGCTCTCTTAAATTCTGGTTCTGATACTGGATCTCCTATCTCTTCTAAATGGACTCCTGTTTCTTCTTCTCTCACGTCAGACAAATCACCCACATAAAGGCCTTCAGTGTACTTCTTCCACCTGTCCGGTCTTTCCTCTGCATTTAACATTGGAACTCCCGTTGCACTCTTAATGTTATCACCCTTGCTTTTAGTGTCACCGAATACTGTTTTGAGTTTCCTGTATGCTGAGTCAAACATTCCGACAATCATTTCTTTTTCCGTGTCTTCAAATTTTTCCTGCAGCCATTTCGTCTTAGCCTACCTGCACTTCCTCTTTACTTCATTCCTCAGCCACTTGTGTTCCTCTATTCCTGAGTTTCCAGGGACGTTTTTGTACTTTCTCCTTTCATCGATCAATTGAAGTATTCCTTACGTTACCCATGGTTTCTTCGCAGTTACCTTCGTTGTGCCTGTTTTTTCTTTCCCAGATTCTGTGACGGCCCTTTTTAGAGATGTCCATTCCTCTTCAACTGTACTGCCTACTGACCTATTCCTTATTGCTGTTTCTATAGCCTCAGAGAACTTCAACTTGATCTCGTCATTCCTTAATACTTCCGTATCCCACTTTTTGCGTATTGATTCTTCCTGACTAATCTGTGGAACTTGAGTCTACTCTTCATCACTAGTACATTGTGATCCGAGGCTATATCTGTTCCTGAGTACGCTTTACAATCCAGTTTCTGATTTCGGAATCTCCGTGTGATCATGATGTAACCTAACTGAAATCTTCCCGTACCATCCGATCTTTCCCTAGTATACCTCCACATCTTGTGATTCTTGAAGAGAGTATTCGCGACTACTAGCTGAAATTTATTACAGAACTCTGTCTTCTTCCTCCTCCATTCCCTGTCCCAAGCCCACATTTTCCTGTAACGTTTTCTTCTACTCCTTCCCCTACAACTGCATTCCAGTCCATTATGATTATTAGATTTTTATCTCCCTTGGGGTACTGCATTACCCTTTTAATATCCTCATGTAATTTCTCTGTCTCGACATCTTCAGCTTGTCACGTCGGCATGTATGCCTGAACATCGTTCGTGATGTTGGTTTTCTGCCGATTCTAATAAGAACAGCCCTATCACTGAACTGTTCACAGTAACACACTGTCTGCCCTACCTTCCTATTCGTAACGTTCCTACTCCATTTTCTGCTGCTGTCTATATTAGCCTATGCTCATCTGACCAGAGAGCCTTGTCTTCTTTGCATTTCACTTCACTGACTCCCCTATATCTAGAGTGAGCCTTTACGTTTCCCTTTCCATATTTTTTATGTTCCATACCACGTTCAAGCTCCTGACATTCGACGCCCCGACTCATATAACGTTGTCCTCTCGTTGGCTATTCAATCTTTTTCTCATGGTCACCTTCCCCTTGACATTCCCCTCCCGGAGATCTGAATGGGGGCTATTCCGGAATCTTTTGCCCATGGAGAGGTCATAATCACATATTTTCAGTTACAGTCCACATGTCCTGTTGATACACGTTGTGTGTCTTTAATGCAGTGGTTTCCATTGCCTTCTGCATCCTCAAGTCGCTGCTGATTCTTCCGTCTTTAGGAGTAGGTATCCAACCCTAGGACAAGAGAGTGCCCTGAATCTCTGTCCGCCTCTCCGCCCTCTTCGACAAGGCCGTTGGTAGAATAAGGGGGACTTGTTGTTCCAGAAGCCTTCGGCTGATTATTAATCCAATGCTGATTATTAAATAAAATTTAAGCGGTGGTGGGTTTCAAGCCAGGGACCGACGACGTTTTGATTACTAAGTCTTTTCAGTAAGAAACTACTTAAAAATTTCTGCATCATTTGATTCAGATTCGCAGACGTTTCCATTTTTTATGACTTCTCATACTGAATCAGGCATTCCGTATCTCATCCATCCAGCTGGGTGTAGTGCTTCACAGTGCAGATCTTAAAAGGCACCTCTTTCTTACTTGAATGTACGCCATGCAGTGATATGCAAGATAAATTTTAATACAAACGTTCATTCAACGAAACAAATCGTATTACCTAAATATCTATTACCTCCAGGTTCAGGCGGCATACAAGTACATGAGACAAAATTCGATTATTAGCCACATCCGGAAGAAGGTTAATACCGCGTAACACAGGCTCTAGCTTTCATACAACCTGATATAACGTGACTTCAACTAGGAAGCGAATCCACAAGTTTCTTCAGGTATGACATATCCGGCTAAGGCCACTCTTTGATCATTAGATCCCCTATAGTTAACAAGGTGTGGGGATATTGGCTGCCACACGTCACTCCACTGTTCCAAATACTCACAAATTAGCCATGGGATTAAGGATTTATGAAGCTAACTGATGTGCGATACGATACCTGAGAGTAAGGAAAGGCAGGTACATGAGTGCTCCCCGTGACGGGGGGAGGGGGAAGGGGTGTCAATGGTCATTCAAATGTCCAGGAAATGAAGTTCCCTTCGTGATTTTCATTCAGACACAGGCTGTGATGGACTTCCATTCGCTGATAGCAGAAATTCAAGTAGCGTTTGAAACGGCGTAACATTCGTTCCCAGTCTGTCAGAGTCATTTTACATCCACTGTCCTAAGGCCATGACACACGAGTGCGACGGCCGTCATTACTTGTACATGCATCACAAAATAAACTTAAGTCATTCATAGTGTGGTCATGAGTGCGACGAAACACGACTGTTCTTTTCTATGATTTCTGATATCTCCTCCTCGACTTATGCTATAGTGCTGATTCCCTCCTACTACTCTTAAGACATCAGGGAATGACTTCCATGGTACTAGAGGCAGCTGCAGAGGGGGAAACTGTAGAGAAAGACAGAGACTGGAGTACATCCATCAAATAATTGAGGACGTAGGTTGCAAGTAGTACTCCGAGATGAAGAGGCTGGCGCAGGAGAGGAATTCGTGGCGGGCTGTATCAAATCAGATAGAAGACTGGTGACTATTTTATCCTTCAGAAATACATGTTTTTACGTTGGTTACATAAAAACATGTCATACGAACGACGAACTGACGACCTCAAGTCACATGAAGTAACGATAACTTAAATATCCATTTAAAAGTCTGGCAACTTATTGGCCAGTTTATTTTGTTAGTTGAATAAACTCAAAGTTGCTGTTACCACCCTTGTTCAAGCTTTTATTGTGCACTGCACAACAGCATTAAAAGATCACTTTTTCGGAACTCCATAATTCCCACCCGTTGCGAAGCTTAAGTTTGAAATTTGGCTCAAAGGTGCCTACAACTTCCTCTGCAGCCATGCAAAAGCGTGTCGCTCTGCGGAGGTACTCTCGGGGTCGATGACGCTTCAAAGAGCGAGGTGTCGACACTTGTCAAGATAAAGGCCTCAGCTCAGAAGTTCATGCGACGTGTAAGGCGGGTTAACTATGTCACAGTTTCGGTAAATTTCACCGTAGTTCTACTAAATCCCATCGTAACCGTCACAGCCTCTGTATCCCACATTACGCATCTGCGATGAGCGTTAGTAACGCGACGCCCAGCGTTAAAGCCACGCAATTTTCTTGTGAGTGGTCGGGAAAAATATACCAGACACACCGTCACTCCGAATCAGCACTAGAGGACCACGTGTCAAACCACCCATTTCTCTGAAGAGCTGACTCCAACACAATGCGTTGTCGAAAAAGACAGTTCGTAGAGCGAAGACCAACAGGAAGACGTTATTCACAACCTTTCACCTTCTGAAAACCACGGGCATTTCAAGCCTTCTGTAAGAACACAATGGGGCTGCATCCCAATTGAACGTGATAGCAACCGTCTGGAGTGCAACGCGATGGTAATATTTCCTCTCGTGTAGAGGCTGGAACAGTTAGGTTGCGTTCAAATCCAGTCGCCGATATTTGGTCATGATTCAAAGCAGCTAAAAGTGCTTACGCTTTTCAAGAGCTCTTACTTTGTGTCCTCCTGTGGCGTGATAACAGGGGAATGCGGCATTGACACACGCTTGAGTGAAATACGTAAGGGTCCCTTTAAGATCCCCGCACCCCTCCCCCTGATCCGCCCAGTTCGACTTTATTAAGAAATTTAAAAAGGCACCTGTGCAGACAGGACCCGAGACAACGTCCTAAGCGCTTTTAGGCCAGCAACCCCTTTGACACTCTCAGATTCTGGATGGCCTGCTACTATCAAGTGCAAAAGTAGCATCGTGGCGGCTATAGAGCAGGCGCATGGCACTATCGTGACAGGTTCTGTCAACAGAGGATCATTTTTAAGATCCTCAATAAACGTTGGCGCGTACGACCGAGAGTTCTGCCGAACGGTGGTGTCTTAGAGGAGCTTTAAGCCGATTTATTCTCACACATGTCAATGTTGCATCCACAAGTAATCAAGCCAAGGGAGGACACAAAATAAAGGCGATGCTAAAGCATTAACATCCGTAGCTGCTTCTAATCACGTTCAAACTTCGGCGAGTGATTTTTAAGGGTTCCTTGTGATTACAACATATATGCGAGAGCAATAACTGTGGTCGCGGTGCACTCCTAACGTTTGCCATTACGTTCAAAGGGGATACAGCCATCTAATGTCATTTGAGAAAGGCTGAACGTTCGAGAGTGTCAACAGTGTTAAAGATCGTGAAGAACGTCTTCCTACTGCTTATCGCACTGAAAACTGTCGTTTCCGAACGCGAAATGTGTGAGCATCAATGCCGCAGTGAAAGGGGTGGTTTCACTGATGCCTTTTATGCCACCCCTGCGCCCTTTTCTGGCAGATTCTGAGCGGCATTGCGTCTGGAACGTTTTCCTCAGCCACTCGTAATAAAACAGAGCAATTCTGTACGCATCCTTGAGCCATATTTCATAAAAGTGATTCTTAATTCTCTTGCGCAATTGGACAGGTAACTCTGCTCCCTGTTGCGGATTTGGTAAATGTGCTTGTATGCCCCTACCTTTTATCCATTGTGACCAGGTACTCGGGGACATTTCAGTGGGTACAACTGTGTCAGCACAGCAGGGTCCTTGATCAGAGAAACGCAATGTGTGTATTGTAACTTGTTACAGTTAACGTGGGTTGTGTGTCAAATAGTTTGTTTTCGGGTTAATCACTTGAATGGAAGCAAGGTCAGAGCAGTGAGCCCTCTCAAGCAATACACTCGCAACTTAAATGCAGGAGCCATAGACCTGCTAGTGGAAAACATACAAGTCGTCACAGTCTGATACGTTCTGGACCACGTACAGCACTCTATAACGACCGGGGTGCTCTTGTAAGGGCTGCCCAATATTAAATCCGATGAGTTTCGTTTACATACTTTTATCCACCGACATAATGTGCCTACAGTTTTCAGACTGTCGTTGATCCTTCCACGTGAAATTCTGGCCAGTCTACAGGCTAATGCGCGATGGCCAATCCCGGTTGGCCAGACTGCTGCCGGCGGTTTTCATTGGTCCGTGGCAGCTGCAGTCCCCGGGGGAACCACAGTCGGAGCCGCAGCAGCAGCAGAGAGCCCTCGCGTGGGATGAGGCGACCAACTCGGGGAGGCATTAATTCTTCATGAGGCGGCGGACCCAGCGCAAGGAGGACGCTCTCTGCGTGACCCAAGGGACTCTCCCTCAAACGTCCAGCTGCGGAAACGCGTCCATCAGCCTCCTTTGCCTTTCACTGCCAGACCCTTAATGTAATCTCCGTAACTGGAGTGCAAAGTATCTTTAACAAGTTGAAATTTGCTAACATGTTACTGCTACGCTTTAATTAGTCATTCTCATGAGTTCTTGTTACGAATCTTCAAACGAACTTAGCCAGTGCTGCATGAAAGAAATGTTTTCTTTGGCTAATTTGCTTTCCTGTGTAGGGATAAAAAAAGTTACAGCACCTTGGAATCAATGACGATGAGCGTACAATAGCCTGTCCAACAATAAATGGAATATAACGTGGCCCGAATGCTCAAGCACTAATTCTTGGAGCCAGATAATTAAATTTTCTACATTAAGGGAAAATTATAGTTACGCAAATAGTCAACGTGTTAGATGGCAGGAACTCACGTTTTATCATCTTAAAGGAAACTCCTTACCAGGAAGTGACATCATTTTGAAAGTAAACAAAAACAAACCTAAATCCGTAAATTATCGTCTGAGTTCACTATGATCCACTTTACGAGTGTGTTAATATGAACATTACAATTCTACCGATGAACTGAATATTCAAGGAAATGCTCAACTGCAGTTCACTGACAGATTCGAAATGCCTTCACAAAAAAAGACGAAGTAAATATTCCAGAATTCGAATCGAGAACAGCTGCCAACAGGAGTAACGTAGAAGTAAATATCCTCGGAGTAGTGAAGCAACTTAAATCACTTAATAAAAGCAAGTCTTCTGCTCCGGACTGTATACCAATTAGGTTCCTTTCGGAGTATGCTGATGCATTAGCTCCATACTTAACAATCATATACAACCGTTCGCTCGATGAAAGATCCGTATCCAAGGACTGGAAAGCTGCACAGGTCACACCAATATTCAAGAAAGGTAGAAGGAGTAATCCACTAAGTGACAGGCCCATATCGTTAACGTCGATATGCAGCAGGATTTTAGAACATATATTGTGTTCGAACGTAATGAACGACCTCGAAGAAAACGGTCTATTGACATAGAGTCAACATGGGTTTAGAAAACACCGTTCCTGTGAAACACAACTAGCTGTTTTTCACATGAAGTGCTGAGTGCTATTGACAAGGGATTTCAGATAGATGCCGTATTTCTGGATTTCCGGAAGGCTTTCGACACCGTACCACACAAGCGGCTCGTAGTGAAATTGTGTGCTTATTGAATATCGTCTCCGTTATGTAACTGGATCTGTGATTTCCTGTCAGAGAGGTCACGGTTCGTTGTCATTGACAGAAAGTCATCGAGTAAAACAGAAGTGATTTCTGGCGTTTCCCAAGGTAGTGTTATAGGCCCTTTGCTGTTCCTTATCTATATAAACGATTTGGGAGACAATTCGAGCAACCGTCTTCGGTTGTTTGCATATGAATCTGTGGTTTATTGACTAATAAAGTCACCAGA
Organism: Schistocerca piceifrons; assembly: GCF_021461385.2. NCBI lineage: Eukaryota > Metazoa > Arthropoda > Insecta > Orthoptera > Acrididae > Schistocerca > Schistocerca piceifrons. The sequence goes on from NC_060140.1 coordinate 301,345,385, forward strand.
AGATCAAGACAAACTGCAAGGCAATTTAGAAGAAATATCGGAATGGTGCGAAAAGTGGCAGTTGTCCTTAAATAGCGAAAAGCGTGAGGTCATCCATATGAGTGCTAAAAGGAACGCGTTAAACTTCGGTTACACGATAAGTCAGTCTAATATAAAAGCCTTAAATTCAACTAAATACCTAGGAATCACAATTACGAACAATTTAAATTGGAAGGAACACACAGAAAATATTGTGGGGAAGGCTAACCAAAGACTGCATTTCATTGGCAGGACCCTTACAAAATGTAATAGACCTACTAAGAAGACTGCCTACACTACGCTTGTCCGTCCTCTTTTAGAATACTGCTGCGCGGTGTGGGATCCTTACCAGATAGGACTGGCTGAGTACATCGAAAAAGTTCAAAGAAAGGCAGCACGTTTTGTATTATCGCAAAATATGGGAGAGAGTGTCACAGAAATGATACAGGCTTTGGGATGGACATTAAAAGAAAGGCGTTTTTCGTTGCGACGGAATCTTCTCACGAAATTCCAATCTCCAACTTTCTCCTCCGAATGCGAAAATATTTTGTTGACACCGACTTACATAGGGAGGAACGATCACCACGATAAAATAAGGGAAATCAGAGCCCATACGGAAAGATATAGGTGTTCATTATTTCCGCGCGCTACACGAGATTGGAATAATAGAGAGTTGTGAAGGTGGTTCGATGAACCCTCTGCCAGGCACATAAATGTCATTTGCAGAGTATCCATGTAGATGTAGATGTCGAAATATCGTGGATTTTAGTTAACGATGACGAGCAGCTAATCCGAAACTTCTTGAAATGACATGCTAATCTTATACTATCAGCGTGAAGTACCAAGTCGGTTCATTCCAAGCATCTCCTACTTCTCTTTACTTCGCGGTCGGATGTCCCTCAGCGTCATGTCTCACGAGAAAAGCACATGCCTAACTTCGCGCGTACTACGAACATGGCATAGTTAATGATCAATGGCGCGGCAGTCGGTCTCAGCAGGTAAAGTGATAACAAAGACACCTTTACGTGTGCATCAAACCGTCTGCTGCACGACAAACAGTATAAATAAAGGGTATCGTAGTTGTAGGACAAAAGAAGTCAGCTAAAGGAAAACGCTAATACTGTAGTCTCTTTTACATGACCTTGACCATTCTTCGTCTGATTCCTCTTAGGATCTCATGACAAAGACCAATAAAAGAATAGCAGTAACATGAAGTCATTATAAAAACTCATTTAAGTAAACTCAAAGCATTAGATACTTCTCACCCAGTTATTATTAATGCAAGGTAAATGTCGTTCTCCACCTTGCCTTGACATATGTACACTCCTGGAAATTGAAATAAGAACACCGTGAATTCATTGTCCCAGGAAGGGGAAACTTTATTGACACATTCCTGGGGTCAGATACATCACATGATCACACTGACAGAACCACAGGCACATAGACACAGGCAACAGAGCATGCACAATGTCGGCACTAGTACAGTGTATATCCACCTTTTGCAGCAATGCAGGCTGCTATTCTCCCATGGAGACGATCGTAGAGATGCTGGATGTAGTCCTGTGGAACGGCTTGCCATGCCATTTCCACCTGGCGCCTCAGTTGGACCAGCGTTCGTGCTGGACGTGCAGACCACGTGAGACGACGCTTCATCCAGTCCCAAACATGCTCAATGGGGGACAGATCCGGAGATCTTGCTGGCCAGGGTAGTTGACTTACACCTTCTAGAGCACGTTGGGTGGCACGGGATACATGCGGACGTGCATTGTCCTGTTGGAACAGCAAGTTCCCTTGCCGGTCTAGGAATGGTAGAATGATGGGTTCGATGACGGTTTGGATGTACCGTGCACTATTCAGTGTCCCCTCGACGATCACCAGTGGTGTACGGCCAGTGTAGGAGATCGCTCCCCACACCATGATGCCGGGTGTTGGCCCTGTGTGCCTCGGTCGTATGCAGTCCTGATTGTGGCGCTCACCTGCACGGCGCCAAACACGCATACGACCATCATTGGCACCAAGGCAGAAGCGACTCTCACCGCTGAAGACGACACGTCTCCATTCGTCCCTCCATTCACGCCTGTCGCGACACCACTGGAGGCGGGCTGCACGATGTTGGGGCGTGAGCGGAAGACGGCCTAACGGTGTGCGGGACCGTAGCCCAGCTTCATGGAGACAGTTGCGAATGGTCCTCGCCGATACCCCAGGAGCAACAGTGTCCCTAATTTGCTGGGAAGTGGCGGTGCGGTCCCCTACGGCACTGCGTAGGATCCTACGGTCTTGGCGTGCATCCGTGCGTCGCTGCTGTCCGGTCCCAGGTCGACGGGCGCGTGCACCTTCCGCCGACCACTGGCGACAACATCGATGTACTGTGGAGACCTCACGCCCCACGTGTTGAGCAATTCGGCGGTACGTCCACCCGGCCTCCAGCATGCCCACTATACGCCCTCGCTCAAAGTCCGTCAACTGCACATACGGTTCACGTCCACGCTGTCGCGGCATGCTACCAGTGTTAAAGACTGCGATGGAGCTCCGTATGCCACGGCAAACTGGCTGACACTGACGGCGGCGGTGCACAAATGCTGTGCAGCTAGCGCCATTCGACGGCCAACACCGCGGTTCCTGGTGTGTCCGCTGTGCCGTGCGTGTGATCATTGCTTGTACAGCCCTCTCGCAGTGTCCGGAGCAAGTATGGTGGGTCTGACACACCGGTGTCAATGTGTTCTTTTTTCCATTTCCAGGAGTGTATTTAGAATATCAGCCAGGAGTTTTTGCAAAAATTTCACAGCGAACGTAACAGAAACATTTTAACTTGCTAAAATGTTCGTACTTTGTATATGCAACAAGTAATATATTTTGATTACCTGAGCAGACAATATCAAACCTTTATGATCGGTATAAACGAACAAAAGTTCATGGGTGCTCTACAATTCGTCACCATTGTTGTTCAATATAGCACTGGACGAAGTGATCAGTCAGTGGAGAGCAATAAAAAAGGAAATGGGAATACTGAACACCCATGTGGGGGACAAAAGGGACAACAGGTCTCAAGTGAACTTCCTAGCATTTACAGACGACATAGCAATTGTAAGTAAGACGGAAGAAGGCGCAAAGGCACAACTCGACAACTTAAGCAAGGTAGCCAGAAAGGTGGGACTGAGGATCGCCTGTAACAATACAAAGACATTATATACCACTGCAGACTGGGAAACACCGGAAGGCACTGTGCGGATGGTGAGCAAATTTAAATGCCTGGGAGAATTTATATCAGGAACAGGAGCACGGAGGAAATAACAGAGAGGATAAAGAAGATGAGGACAGTCTTCAGAATGACGAGTGAGATGTACAATAAAAAGAATACATCCACAGAGACAAAGATAAGCCGCTACAAGGCAACGGTGAGGAATGCAGTATTATATGCTGCTGAGACGATGCAACTAGGAAGAAATGGGGCAGAACTGGAGAAATATGAAAGAAAAATAATAGGGCGCAAACGAGGTGGAGAGAGATGAATGCGAAGACCTGGGGAAGAACTGTACCGGAACATGAGAATAATAAAAGGGGAATCAGACTCATAAGGGCAAGGTTTGCTGGACTTGTAATTAGGATGAGTATGGGCATTGTAGGAAACAGGAAGGACAAGGGGAAAGACAGGAACCAAGTGGGTTGTTGAACTTCGGAAGAACTGGTTGGAATTGGGGATCAAGGTCGAAGGAAAGGAAAATTAGAGGAAGAAATATACACCGACCAATATGCCGGAGATCAGCGACAAAGTGTCACCAGTGGAGCCCACAACACTCCTGTCCACCACTGTTATACTATAACCTTAAAGCTGGCAGCAGTTCGTATAGTGAAATTATTTTTATTCAAGCAATTATAGTATAAAGAAGCAGAGCAATGTTACCCTCTGAGAGGAATTTCGTTGTATTGACCGTTTTGTACCTAACGGAGGTGGCTTATCGGAAGTGAAATTCAAAATTACGTAAATACTTGTAAACAGTACCAAACAATATTTTACCTGTCTACACTGTTCAAAGAATAAACGAAACGGACGCCAGCCTAATTAGGCAAGAGAATGATTGACATTCTAGTTCAAGAAGATAAGTATTAGTAACTTTAACGGACAAACACAACCTATATTTTGCCACACGAGAGTGCAATGAACTCTGGCACCTGCATATGTTCACGTTAAAGAAAGAGTTAACACTCATAAGAGAACATGGCTATTTGCGTAATGGTAACAGAAAATGACATATACTTTTGCTTTCAAGGCTTGGTCAAACTGAATGGTCTCAATAATATTACTATCAATGTTCACTGTGGAATCATAAAATAGGCTTAGGTTCAATATTACTTTTTAAACATTTTCCTATCTGACAAAAAAATTGTAAATGTAGTTCACTGCAAAATTATGAACTGGTTATAGGTTAAGTCTCTCTCTCTCTCTCTCTCTCTCTCTCAGCTAAATACTTTTCTATTTAGAATGAAAGTTAAATGTATTTCACTAACAAAAAATTTCTCACAGAATTTTGAATAAAAGAAGTTACTGTTTTCATAGGTAGTGGTCTTTCTATTAATTGTTATTTATCCTGAGCATAAAGGATAAACCGTGGATCCTATTACATCATTAATATGCACTTTAAATACACAAGAGGCACCCAATATTGTACAGAATTTGAATTGAATAGCAAGAGTAATTAAAACTTTCTATAATTAAGTAACTTTGTGCATTTGAACTACTTTCAAAGGAGGGGGGCCCTTAATCTTAACCACTGTAGCAGAGAAAACTAAACACACTTCAAATACACTAGAGAAACAAGTACTTAGCAAGCATGAACATATAACTCTCAACAGTTGCAGTTCTGAACTTTTACTGCAGTTAAACACAAATTTGAGATATTTGTAAGATCCTTTCAACAAACAATATTAAATTTAGCACAATCGAATGTTATTTTAATTTTAATATGCCTTCAATAAAGGACACTCGGTAAACACTTTAGAGTGGGAGGGACCCTAAGTGGATATGTCACTGAGGATAAATCACGATAGGTACAAGAATTCAGTCAAATTCTACCTTATATTTGGATACACTATAACATCCTATAAGCTGATCCTTCACTGTACATAAATCTTCTGTTCCACTACAGCGACTGCGCAATGTGGTGGCGATTGCATGTTGGTAGGTGGATTTGCAGGCAGAATTGCTGGACTCTGTCATTTCTTGGTGGCAATGATAGATACCAATTCCAGAACCAGCTCATTATCCATCCATCCGAGGCATTGGAAAGCGGCACGGAAAGCCTCCCTCGGTACCAGCACAATATACAACTTTTACATGAGCAGTTAACAGTTTGGTAGCTCGTCCCCGACTAAAGGTCGGGACACACATGTCCGGACCGTGTCCGTGCCGAGACACGTCCGAGTATCGGCCGTCACCCGGACAACGAAATACATCATTAAAACAAGTGTAGCGGGCCCCACTTGACCGGGCCGTGCACGGGGAACGTCAACGGGCCGGGGCCGGGCCGGGCGGGATTCGCCGTGTTTAATTTTTCACATGACGGACACGGCCTGACGGTAGAGTTGTCTTGTGAGCTGTGCAACTGCGCAAGACTGTTCTGTGCACAGAACATGGATGTAGAACGACTAATAGAAGAAGTTCGTAAATTACCTGTTCTTTACGATCAGGGAAGTGAAAACTACAGGAATGTCGAGTACAAAGACAGAGTTTGGAAGACAATTGCAACATATCTACAAGTCAGAGGTAAAATAAAAACTATACAAGTTTCAATACCCGAAAGATATTTATTTACTTTTTATTTTACAAACATATGTTTGGTTTATGTCATCGTTATATCGCCAAGGCGACATATTCTTGCCATTCCACAGTCCCTTATGGAGAATTCAGGAAAATTTTGAGTTGTTCTCGTACAGCAAATGCAGCATCTGTAGATCTCCCACGAATTCGAAGTAGGTTTCGAAGATTTGATGATCTTCCGGATCCCTCAGCAGTTTTCTTTTGATCCATCCTCTGCTCGGGCACCCTATAGCCTTCCATTTTTCGAATAAAGTTGCACAGGACACACGCAGCCGTCACAATCATTGTAAGGTTATTACGATCTCCCTGAAGGATTCTTCTAAATATTCGAAATTTCTGTTGCTATATACCGAATGCATTTTCGGACATTCTTCTTGTCCGACTCAAGCGATAACTTGTCATTTGTTAAGCTCCTGCCACGATATGGTCGCATCAAGTATGTTTTGAGAGGAAAAGCTTCATCGCCTACAATTACCATTGGAAGTTCAACATCAGTTCCGAGTAAAGTTTTACTCTTTGGGACGCTAAGCGTATTGATTTCCAATGACTGTCCAAGGTTTGAATTTACTAGAATGCCTCCATCAGAGTTTTTTCCGTACGCTCCCACGTCTATTGCAATAAAATTATAGCATGGGTCAACCAGAGCAAGAAGCGCAATGGAATATAATTTTTGTAAGAGACTTCCTGAGTTGTTTGGAGCCTTTATTGTTACGTGCTTTCCATCTAAAGATCCAATGCAGTTTGGAAACTGCCATTTTGTCCAAAACTCCCCAGCTATAGCATTCCATTTTTCATCATTCGGCACAGGCATCACCTCTTCTAACAATAAATCCATAACTGCTCTAGAGGTGTCATGGACGATAGCTCCAGCTGTGGATTTTCCCAACGTGTAGCTGAAGGAAATAGTTTTAATGGAATCTCCTGTAACAAGAAACCTGAAAAAAATTGAACTGTATAAGATGAGACATACTGTAGAATCTATAAAATATTTGCAGCATTTTAAACCTTGTAATATAAATAAAATAATATTTTTGCTACAGGTGGAATAGAGGAATGCAAAAAAAATGGGCATCTGTTCGTGACCAACTAACGAAGACCCTGCAGAAAAGGAAAACTCTTTCAGGACAAGCTGCTGTTCGTCAACTTAAATGTAAGTATGAAGATCTCTTAAAGTTCCTGCTACCTTATATGGTAGAACGAGAAACAGTTTTCAATGTTCCTTACACACAAGACAATAATGAACATAAACAAGAATCAAATACAGATTACCAAGAGGAGCAGTCTATTGTTGAAAACTAAAAAGAGTCTACACAAGAAGACATTGCAGATGAAGAATCGATCATTAAAACCCAGGGTAGTGAAACAGAGAATTTGATAGAGCGCACTCGGCATTCCCAGACGTCCTAAGCTCATTCGTCCGTCACTTCAAATAAGAACACGCTTATGAAACCACCACTGAAACGAAAATTTCAGCGTGAGGTTAAACCACAAAAATCTGCATCAAGCCAGCTCATGGCTTACATTTTGGCAGAAAAAAGCTGAAAAACAGAGAGAAATGCAAAACCCAGTTGATGCTTCTTTGGCTGGTATAGCACCAGCCCTAAAATCGTTGCATCTAATATTTTTTCATCAAGCTAAAAGTAGGATTTGTTCAATTGTACAAGAGTTTGAACTGAAGCAACTCATGAATGAGGTATCAGTCCATCACTTCACTCCATCATCCTCCAATTCCTCAGCAAAATCTGTTTCAACACCACATCCTTCACCTGTGGAAAACGAGTCAACAGAACCTACACAGCAGCTTTTGGATCTGCAAAGGGATTCGCACAATTCGTATATAAATAACCAAAGCCATCATCCTCCAAGTTCCCCTGCATCCTCATCAGCTTCAGAAACTAATTCATTGAATAGTACTCATTTGTTTTTCTTAGGGTAGTAGAAATTAAACTGTATTATTTACTAACTTATGTATTTATCTTTCAAATACTAAAGTAATAAAATAAAAATGCTATCCTTAAAACTTCTTATTTATTTGTGTTCTGTGTACTTTTCTTTAACCTACCTTGAAAAAACAGCCAGTCGTTCTTTTGGTCAAACTGATACTCTCCAGAAAGTGTCATTTTTTCTCAGCCTTGTTTCTAGTTTCTTTAAACGTTCACAGAGGGTGTACTGCATCATCCTAAAATATTCATAAAACTTAGTCTCATCATCTATGCGATGAGAAAATAATGTTCGAAACTCTCCCTGTACTGGTCTTGTTTTCCAAGCACTGTGGATCCATAATTTTCTTCTTCTTGTTTGCTTTCGTTCTTTTTCCTCTTCGTCTAAAGCAAGTGCTATAAGTCCTAATTCACTATTACGAAAATTAGTGAACATGTTTTACAGCTTTCACAAACAGAAACACAGATCACCGCGTCCGAGTCACTACAAGGTACAACAAAGACACGGACGTGCCCCGGTCATGTGTGGCCCCTGCACGAACGGACCGGAGCACGGCACCGAGCGAGGTGGCGCAGTGGTTGGCACACTGGACTCGCATTCTGGAGGACGACGGTTCAATCCCGTCTCCGGCCATCCTGATTTAGGTTTTCCGTGATTTCCTTAAATCGCTTCAGGCAAATGCCGGGATGATTCCTTTGAAAGTGCACGGCCGATTTCCTTCCCCATCCTTCCCTAATCCGAGCTTGCGCTCCGGCTCTAACGACCTCGTTGTCGACGGGACGTTAAACACTAATCTCCTCCTCCTCCTCCTCCTCCTCCTCCAGAGCACGGCCGTCACTCGTCCGACGCTCGGCCCTGACACGGCCCGAACGTGTGTGTCCCGACCTCAACTCCTTGTTCCACCTTTTCTACCTAGGACAAACACAATTTGCGCGTGCTACACAGTTCCGTTCCCTAGGGGAACCTTTTACATACAAAATAACTAAGAACCCTAAGTGAACGTCAGGAGTTTACATGACAGCAAACAAAAATTTTAAATAAAACAACATTTGCATATATTGGTAGTTCTTCACAAAATTATTTAAACAAAATTATTTAATTTTAAAGATAACCAAAGTGATTAAATGAGGAAGACAAAAGATCATTACAAAGATTATACTTCATTACAGTATCGAATTAATCGTACACTAATTACAGAAGTTCAACGATGGGATGTTGAACAAAATAGAAAGCTAAATGAATCAACAAAAGGTATGTAGTGCCTAAGCTATGTTGTTACAAGCCGACGGGAGAAAAGTACACTAAACATCTCTGAAGAAGAGTTGTAGAGAAGAAGAGAAAGAGAAGAAGAGGTTCTGGGAAGAAGAGGAAAATGCAGTCCACGAAGGCGCTACCTGTGCTCCTACAGAGGCCGTAACGCAAGAAGAATACGTCTTATGAAGTGATCACATGGCAATCTGATTGTTGTAATTTTTTATATTTCTGGTACCTGAAGTTCAGAACAAATATCAGCCCCCAAAGCAATTTAATACAGTTATCAAATGGCCTTGAAATTTTTCGAATTCGCGGCCGATTTTTGACGACGGATCACATGGCTCTGTGGCAGAACACTTGTCTGCAACGTGGATGGCCCGAGTTCGCTTGGCGACTGATACAGCTTTTTTAACAGTAGTGGACATTCAAATGGTTCAAATGGCTCTGAGCACTATGGGACTCAACTGCTGAGGTCATTAGTCCCCTAGAACTTAGAACTAGTTAATCCTAACTAACCTAAGGACATCACAAACATCCTTGCCCGAGGCAGGATTCGAACCTGCGACCGTAGCGGTCTTGCGGTTCCAGACTGCAGCGCCTTTAACCGCACGGCCACTTCGGCCGGCAGTAGTGGTCGTTCTACGAGCTTTACTGTGAATCGTAAAACACGTAAGGAAGAAGAAAAATTGTTTGCGTCTTGTTTAGGTCATTATTGTTTTCGCGTTTCCCGTTCAAATATCATACCTATACAATTTAAATATGAAATTCATCAAATATATGCTAATTAACACATATATAATTGTCATTTTTGTGAAAAACGCACCCATTATCTTCTTTCTAATTTCATATCACCCATCAATACACATAAAAGGCAACTGACGACTCATCATTGCGTAGCCCAAACCGCTAAGGATGGAAACTTGATATTAGAAGTGGGTATTGATCTTATGCTGTAGACGTCGTTCAAGAAGGTTTCTTTCTTTTTAATGCCACCCCAGAGTCAATGAAATAGGGGATAAAAAGTGTTTTGACTGTACGTCTCTTTCAAGACAGTTTTGAAGCTAGACCTACGAAAATTCTTATTTCACTATGGGACTTAACATCTTAGGTCATCAGTCCCCTAGAACTTAGATCTACTTAAACCTAACTAAACTAAGGACTTCACACACATCCATGCCCGAGGCAGGATTCGAACCTGCGACCGTAGCAGTCCCGCGGTTCCGGACTGCAGCGCCTAGAACCGCACGGCCACCGTGGGCGGCAAATTCTTATTTGGTTCCTCGAACCGAAATAAAGAGAGATGTGTTTTAGAACATTGGAAGTTTAGTGCCTGTGAGGGTGAAATAGTAGGGGAAGTTTCTTTTCTTTTTTTTTTTTTTTTTTTTTTTTTTTTTTTTTTTTTTTTTTTGAAAAATTCATCATTGAAGTGTACGGAAGCATTTTTAAAGCAAATTCTATGAAAACTGGTATTTCACTTCTTGGTTACAAATTCAACCTGTAAGTGTCAAAAATATTTCACTGTGAGAGTATTTTTAAATATAGCTCTATGAAAATGTAATAATTCATTATGCGAGGATTTTTGAAGCTAAATGTATGAAAATATGTATTTGGCTTCTCTGTTAAAAAAGAAAAAATAGACCACTGTTTTTGGAAATTCAGCCCCTAAGGAGTTGAAACAGGGTCTCACTGAGTCACTGACTCATCATCGCCCAACCCAAACTGGTAAGGATAGAAAACTGAAATTTGGGGAGGGTGTGGACATTGTACACTGTGAATCATTTAAGAAGGGTTTGTTCGAAATTCCACTCCAAACGGTGTGGAAGTTGGGGATGAAATACTTTCTGAAAAATGTCGCAATGAAGGCAATTTTGAAGCTACAACCAGGAACATTAGGATTTGCTTTCTCAGTCAGAAATAAAAATGTGTGTGTTTCAGCATTTTTGGAAATTCAACCACTAAGAGGATGAAATAGTAAAAGTTTTTTGAAAACAAATCGTTATCAAAGAACTACTAAAGTCTCAAGTATTTTTAAAGCAACAGCTATGAAAACTGGCATTTGACTTCACAGTTAGAAATAAAAAATTAGGTGTTTCACTGTTTCTCTAAATTTAAGCCCCTAGTGTAACAGGAGATGAAAAATTTTATGCAATTATTTCATTGTGAAAGTAGTTTCAAAGCAAAATGTATGAAAATTTATTTTGGTAGCTCTGTTATAAATAAAAAAAAATTCACTATTTTTGGAATTTCGACACCTAAAGTGGTGACATAGGGGATGAAAATTTTTAATAAAGTATTTCACTGAACTAAATAATTCTCTAAGCTACTTCTATGAAAACTGGTATTTCACTTCTGGGTTAGAGATCAGGAATTGTGTATTATGGGATGAAATTTTCTGTGGAAATATCACCACAAGAACTCCAGCTACCGAAAATGGTTTATGGTCAGGAGTGCATTCGTAAAAGACCATGCTTATATGACATTAATTAAGTGAAGAGATTAGAAGGTGTTGCAATTTGAAACAACAAAATTCGATTAAATAAAAACAAAGAAAATTTTAAAAAGTGTGCAGACCATAGTCTACGCGAGCAAAGCAACAGCCTCTATGCTAGTGAAATATAAATTATTCATTACTTATCTTTTATAATAGATTATTAATTAAGATCGCTTAAATAAAAACATTATGAATTAATGTTTTTCACCTTCATGTATTTTGTACTTCAGTAAAGCGCTTATAGAACATACACCATTGTTAGAAAATTGCTTCCACTGGTAATTGAACCCAGGCTGAACACATTTCAGGTGAGCATTCTAACATACAGCCATGTATCTCTTCGATAAACGGCGGTCGAGAATTATGAATTAAATACGCTTGGAAAATTTCAGTCGATTTTCTCGAGAATTTTTCAGAGTTGAATATGACTGGTTTGAGTGCTTGATATTTTGAATTCTGAATTTCACGTACCATAATATAAAAAAAAAAATTACAAAAATCGGATTGCGACCTGGTGTCCTGGTCAGTTATGTACCGAGGAAAGTTGTAAGGGATTGTAAAGACCAACTGTGCTAGAACACCACACCGAAGGGTCATACACTTACAGAAACGTAACGAAGTCAAAATTGGTGTAATGAGAAACGCACGTGAACTGTCCAATAATTTCCAAAGTAAAATCCTACATACAGATCTGACAGAAAATCCTAGAGTGTTTTCGTCTTACGTTAAATCAATAAACGAACCCAGTCTATCAGTCCCTCGGAGGTCGTAATAGCATAGGAACGAAGGATGGCACAATGGCGGAAATACTACAAAGATAAGTAAAGAGGGATTCGACCTCGCATAGGAGCTGCCCAACACTCTATTTTCCCGCGCGCTCTTCGCAGTTGGGACAGGGAAGGGATAAGTGACAACTGTACACAAAGTACTCTCCGCCATACCACATAATGTAGTATTCGTATTGTTTCAGTAGATGTGAATCAATGAACAGTTGTTTCAAAGTGATACACTACTGGCCATTAAAATTGCTACACCAAAAAGAAATGCAGATGATAAACGGATAATCATTGGACAAATATATTATAATAGAACTGATATTTACATTTCCACGCAATTTGGGTGCATAAATCCTGAAAAACCAGTACCCAGAACAACCACCTCTAGCCGTAATAACGGCCTTGATACGCCTGGGCATTTAGTCAAACAGAGCTTGGATGGCGTGTACAGATACAGCTGCCCATGCAGCTTCAACCCGATACCACAGTTGATCAAGAGTAGCGACTGGCGTATTGTGACGAGGCGATTGCTCGGCCACCATTAACCAGACGTTTTCAGTTGGTGAGAGATTTGGAGAATGTGCTGATCAGCGCAGCAGTCGAACATTGTCTGTATCCAGAAAGGCCCGTACAGGACCTGCAACATGCGGTCGTGCGTTATCCTGCTAAAATCGTAGGGTTTCGCAGGGATCGAATAAAGGGTAGAGCCACGGGCCGTAACCCATCTGAAATGTAACGCCCACTGTTCAAAGTGCCCTCAATGCGAACAAGAGGTGATCTAGACGTGTAACCAATGGCACCCAATACCATCACGCCGGGTGATACGCCAGTATGGCGATGACGAATACACGCTTCCAATGTGCGTTCACCACGATGTCGCCAAACACGGATACTACCATCATGATACTGTAAACATAACCTGGATTCATCCGAAAAAATGACGTTTTGCCATTCGTGCACCCAGGTCCCTCGTTGAGTACACCATCGCAGGCGCTCCTGTCTGTGATGCAGCGTCAAGGGTGACCGCAGCCATGGTATCCGAGCTGATAGTCCATGATGCTGCAAACGTCGTCGAACTGTTCGTGCAGATGATTGTTGTCTTACAAATGTCCCCATCTGTTGACTCAGGGATCGAGGCGTGGCTGCACGATACGTTACAGGCATGCGGATAAGATGCCTGTCATCTCGATTGCTAATGATACGAGGCCGTTGGGATCCAGAACGGCGTTCCGTATTACCCTCCTGAACCCACCGATTCCATATTCTGCGAAGAGTCATTGGATCTCGACCAACGCGAGCAGCAATGAAGCGAAACGATAAACCGAAATCGCGATAGGCTGCAATCCGTACTTTATCAAAGTCGGAAACGTGATGGTGCGCATTTCTCCTCCTTACACGAGGCATCACAACAACGTTTCACCAGGCAACGCCGGTCAACTGCTGTTTGTATAAGAGAAATCGGTTGGAAACTTGCCTCATGTCAGCACGTTGTAGGTGTCGCCACCGGCGCCAATCTTATGTGAATACTCTGAAAACCTAATCATTTGCATATCACAGCATCGTCTTCCTGTCGCTTAAATTTCGCGTCTGCAGCACGTCATCTTCGTGGTGTAGCAATTTTAATGGCCTGTAGTGTACGTAACACAGATGAAAAATGTACAAAAGACGTTCAATAATATTTGTTCTTCAAGCAGATTCGTTTTATCCAGTATTCCAATATATTATTCCCTACTTTGTTGACTACAAAATCCTTTTTTTAGACATAATCTCCGTTCCATGCAATGGCCTTATGCCATCTAACGGTTAGGGTCTGTATGGCCGCATGTTATCACTCTACTGGTCGACGTCGGAGCCAACAACATCAACAACTTCCCAATCGTACAAGTACTGCTTCGCACGGAGTGCATCCTTCATTGGTCCAAAGAGACGGAAGGTGGAATGTGCGATATTCGGGCTGTAGCACGGAAGAGAAAGAACAGTCTAATGAAACTTTGTGAGCTCCTGTGGAATGTGCAGACTTGTATGAGGCCTTGGGTTGTCGTGGAGAAATGGAAGTTCGTTTGCATTTTTGTGGCGGCGAACCCTCTGAATTCGTTACTTCATATGTCCTCTGAGTCTTTCGCGACAGCATACATGAATAAAACGTTCTCGGTTTTGAAGCCGCGTCAATTCGAATAAAATCCTCGAGCTTTCGATGACCATCTCCGCCATCGTCGTCAGGACGCTAGGGACTGCTCCATCTCGACTTCTACGGTTTCTCGCCTATATAGGCATGATGACGTCATCAGCAGCCAATCAGATATACCCAATGAGTCACGCGCGGCCGGCCAGTGTGGCCGAGCGGTTCTAGGCGCTTCAGTCTGGAACCGCGCGACCGCTACGGTCGCAGGTTCGAATCCTGCCTCGGGCATAGATGTGTGTGATGTCCTTAGGTTAGTTAGGTTTAAGTAGTTCTAAGTTCTAGGGGACTGATGACCTTAGATGTTGAGTCACATAGTGCTCAGAGCCATTTGAACCATTTCTTTTGTCGCGCGCGCTCAAGTCTACCCGGTCAGTTAGCGGAGCTATTGCCCGTGGCAGCACAGGTGACGTCACGTGGCGCCAGGGGCAGGCGCCACTTTTGAAACTGCCGCTCCCGCGTCGCGCATCTGTCTTTGCTTTCTTTCGATGTCCAACGCCCGCCCCCATGCCCTGCTGAGTGTGCACCCCTGGTCTCTGTTGAAATTGATGTTGTTTAAACGAATCTCTGCCACTGCCTTTATAACGGAATTCCAATACACAGATGCATGAGCCAACACTTTTGTATTTTCCAACTGTATTTTAAGTCCGTTTTCTAGGCTATGCTCCGCTATGGCATTCTTGACAAGCTCTCTTTGTTTTATATGGCGCTTGTGCTCAGTACAACGCTCCGCAAACGTGTGAATTGTTTGTCCGATGTACACGCTGCCAAATTCACAGGGTACACCATACACGCCGGACACTCGAAGAGCAATGTCGTCTTTAACAGTGCTCAACGTATCTCGTATCTTTGGGACGGGACGGAACACTGGTCTTAGCCCATGTTTCCGCAGCAGGTGTCCTAACTTACTGCTAGTTGCTCCACAGTGTATCAGTAATGCAGTCCGTTTGGCCTCTTCTACTGATTCACCAGGTGTCTTTCGTTGGCAACCATTGAAAGCGTTTGCGATGCCTCTTTTGCTGTACACATTTTCCCAGAAAACACGTTTTAAGTTCTGCAATTCAGACTATAGGAGGTCTTCGTAAGAGATAATCTTGGCTCTATGAACTAACATGTTCAGAACCGCTTTTTTGTGTACAGGGTGGTGGAAACTATTGGCGTTCTAGTACCAATCAGTGTGTGTTGCTTTCCGGTACACTGAATGACCAAGCTGGCCTCCTGCCTTCCGCTCAACCAAAACATCCAAGAATGGTAGCTTGCCATGCTCCTCCATCTCGACAGTAAAGTAAATGTTGGGATGGACACCTTTCATGTGATCGACGAACTGCTGTAGTGTATCTTCACCGTGAGGTCATATCAGGAAGGTGTCATCAACGTATCGTAGAAAGCAAGACGGGCGTAATGTCGCAGTTTTCAGAGCTTGCTCCTCAGAGGGCTCGATGAAGAAATTCGCAACTGCGGAGACACTAGTGATCCCATGGATCTGCCGTCCGTCCTCTCATAATATTCATCGTGGTACAAAAAGTACGTTGTCATTAAGACGTAACGGAACAACTTAATGATTCCAGGTGGAAACTGTTGGGCCAAAAGATCCAGCGTATTTTGGGGCGGCGGGTGGAAATTATGTTTTATATAAATGTTTTGTATTGTAGAAACACTGCATTTCCCGGTCGTTATGCACCATATGTAGGCCGGCGGGTGGAATATTTGTTGTTTAAAATGTTCCTGTTATTTATGCTGTTGTTTTGCCGTTCTCAACACTGGCTCTCTAACTACAATTTTGGCAACCAGAAAGTGATTAGCAAAACGTGAAGCCTGTAATTAGAATTCCTAGTGCCCACTTCATCTGAGAAATACACTTATAGCTACAGCTTATAGGTCTGAGGAATTAGGAGATTGTCTGGGATTCATAATCAAAAACGATCGTGAAAAAAAAAAAAAAAAAAACGTTCGATATATTCTGAAAGTCACAGATGAAAAACAAAAAGAATCCACACAATCTGACTAACAGAGCAGTTCAGAGTCTAATGCGCTGATGCAACTATAACTGTCCAAATTAAATGTTTAAGTGAATGCTCGCCATAATTTGATGATAATGTACATCAAACGCCACGCTAAATAATGGTAGAATGTCTGTCCCGCGGCGGCACGTGAAAATACGACACCGCAAACTGAAGATAGATAATTAAAGTCATCCCAGAATTAATACTTCACTCGAAAATGATTTCATGGTTACGCGTATCCCGAGTAACTTAATACGGCCTCCGATGCTGTTTATAGCAATGAAACCGACGCGACGCGACTCCCGACGCAGATGGTGTGCTATTCAGCGTCTGGAGAGAACTGGGGCCTTTTTAAAACCTGTCTCAGTTCTTCCTTCTGATTAGCTGAAATTTTATCGATTTCCTGCAATTTAGCTTCTATTTTGTCCAAAATAATTGCTTCTTCTTCTGTGTTTAGCTTTCTTGTACTAACAAGGGGAGGCCGCCAATTGTGAAATTCAGATTCGATTCATACTGCGCATAATAAAAGCTCATGGCCAGAGGTGTAATGTGCCAAAGCACCAAGATGCACTTCTCAGCCGTTGTCGAGAAAAATCGGCAGTTAAAAGAAAGCGTTTCGGTGAAATACTCTCTGCGATTTTTAAGTTTCTGCAGCGTCGTGGCGCAGCGGTAAGCGCTCGGGTTCGTAATCCGAAGGTCGCCGGATCGAATCTCGCGCCATAGAAATTTTTTTTTAATTATTTGTTTTTGTAATATATATATATATATATATATATATATATATATATATATATATATATATATATATATTCCCGGTAATCAGTTGCAACAATTATGCATATAATAAGTTGTTGAATGTCGTTTGTCGTGGAAAAATAAAACTTGAAATAAAACACAGTATCACAAATAGTATTCAAGTGGATACAATTTATTGAAAAGTTCGGTATACAATCGCACATAATTAACAATTAGTGACCAGAAGTAGCTGGAGTATCGCACGAACCAGAGTGATAGTTATCACAGAAACATGGAAAGCAGAAAACAGCACGACATCGAGCACATCTGATGAACGATGCGTTTTTACAAGAACAATTGTTTTTTAAATTATCTGTTGGGAAACACACGTGATTGACATTCTGAAAAATTGTTCTATCGTTCGTCAGGTTTGATGCATACCACGCGTATCGTATCATATCGGCAAAAATCGGAGAAGACAATTGGTGGTGGACGATGGATTGGATTGGATATATATATATATAAACAGGTGCCTCATTCCCTGTTGGTATCCTATATTGAACTAATGGAGTTGCAGGTAACCGCCCTTGTGGGAAAAACAAATCCTTAAACTCCCACAATAATTCTTCCATCTGCTCCCTTTCTTCTCCTTTCAAATGCTTAATTTTGTCACGCAATGCAGTTCTATAGGTATTTAGTGGTTGATCGCTTCGCCTATCTCCATTAGTTCAATATAGGATACCAACAGGGAATGACGCACCTGTTTATATATATATATATATATATATATATATATATATGTGTGTGTGTGTGTGTGTGTGTGTGTGTGTGTGTATACATTTGAATTACAAAAAAACAAAAAATAAAAAAAAGTTGCATAGCGCGAGATTCGATCCTGTGACCTTCGGATTACAAACCCGAGCGCTTACCGCTGCGCCACGACGCTGCAGAAAATTATTAATCCTAGAGAGTATTTCACCGCAACGGTTTCTTTTAACTGTCTATTTTCTCGACAACGGCTGAGAAGTGCATCTTGGTGCTTTGCCACATTACACCTCTGGCCATGAGCTTTTATTATGCACAGTATGAATCGAATCTGAATTTCACAATTGGCGGCTTCCCCTTGTAAGATTAACACCTTCGTCCCAATATCTCCTATTTTTCAGAACTTGTATAGGCAGCTCCCAAGTTTCATCATTAGTTACTACATGTTTATCAATAAAAGGTACCGTAATTAGTCCGGTTATCGGCAAGACCATTTTTAACTGGCTTCTTTCAAAGTCAACAACACTGATATTTCGACAAGAAATCTATGCCAATTAAAATCTAAATACTGGGATTGTTTACAATTAAGCAAGTATGATCAATTAAATTCCCATTAATGTTAAAGGGCAGCAAAGCTTCTTGCTTTACCGTTTTTGACACCTTGCCAGTAGCACTAATTATTCTTAGTCCTGATACCCTCATTACAGTAAGCTTGTCTTTAGCAGGTAATGCATCAAAGAAGAACTGAGATATCGCACTCACCTCACTTCCACTGTCTAAGAGACAACGTACATTGATACCCAACATATTCACTATTATTATAGGGTGGCTTATTCTAGTTTGTACAGATGGTTTCTCAAATTCATCCAATAGTTCCTTTTGGATTTGTCTCCAACTAAAGTAATCGACATCTGTCTTCATTACATTTAGGTCAAAGTGTGTAGGGGTTTCCTGAATTACATTTTCAGCTGCCTTTTCCAGTCGGTCTATTAATTTCAAATCGAAACACCGCACGACTCCATTACATTTAGTTTGCTGAACATGACCCAAATTACTGTAGTCTGAGCGATTCTGCGCCTCCAGACCGGGCATAACACTAGTTACAGCTAAACCGCTTTCACTATTATCGTCGGGTTCCTTCTCCAGTGACAACTGGTCACAGCTACTGGGTTCATCGACCCCCAACAGGCTACCCTCTACATTCTCACTTACCTCCTGTCCTAAAACTATTAGTACAGTATCAACATCCTGCACAGGCCCTTTAGATAAGAGCACATCATCCTCATCGTAAATATAAGCTTGAATTTCTTCTGCTTCTTCACCTGACAATTCAATATTTTGTAGCTCTTCCCTACCATTACACTGCTGCGCCTTCTCTTTCTCTTCCCACTTAGAAAGCGTCTCTAACACGGTATCTATCAAATACTGTGAGTGATCTAATATTTCTGCTGTATTCTTAGATGCTACTGACCCTTCATCCACATGTTCAGTTTGAGTATTCTGATCTGTCTTACCAATTATTGTAATTACTGGCTTAGGAAAAGTAACCGCCTGGTGAGCGCCAGTGTCCTCATAGACGGGAACTAGTTTTCCTGCCTCGGCCTACTACTGTTTCCTTTATTTCCATTATAGTTAACTAGCACAGCATTGCTTTCCGCACTGTTGCTTACCTGCATAATTTTGTTTGGAAGAAAATTACTATCATTGGGATGCCATTGTTGGTTCTGATAATTATTTCTCCAATTCCTACCTCTCTTAAGATGGCGAACACCTACTGTTCTGATGTTTACGTTGCCATTCTGCTCGTTCTTAAAATTACTACTATTGTTATTAGCATTTCTGTTATTACGTGCTTTCTCCTCATTGGCAGCAACACGTTCTACACGTCCCAAATATTCAATGAAACGATCCAGATTGTCTCCAGGGGCAGATATAATTCTAGTTTGCCAATACCATGGCAGTTTGGCTTCAAGACCTAGTATTATCATTTCAGGTTTTAGCTTTTCGGCCAAATGTGACGAACGTGAGATCCATGACCTAGCAAACTCTTTAATAGATTCCTTGCCTGCATTGAAGCGTTTTCCACTCCAAAATTCTCTCAACACTTCATTTTGCTTATTACTAGACCAATACTCATTAATGAAAGCTATTTTAAATTCCGCAAATGCTTTACACTTCAACACAACATCAGCTGACCAACGCATGGCGTCACCTGCTAAATGGCTTCTAATAAATGAGATTTTCTCTCGTTGAGACCAAGTTGGTGGAATCATATCTTCAAAGTCGTTCCAGAAATCTAGCGGGTGGATATTTTTATCTGGATCGAACCGCAAGAACTGCCGACACCCGATAAACGCGGCGTTTACAGCTACAACTTGTCGTATACTAACATTACCAGAAGTTACTGAAGCTACTTTACTCTCAATGTTAGCAATGTTAGTACTGATATTTTCTACTCTCATTTCAACATTATCTACTCTTTGCACAATATGAGTAGTATCAGTTTTGATTGCGTCTACTTCTGCTTGACATACGTTTACTTTTATATTAACATCTTTAAATCTATCTGAGCACAGTTCAGATTCCGTCTCGATCTTTTCTGTTAACTTGTGCTCCAGCTTCGCATCTTCCATTTGGAAGTCTTTGCGAACCTCAGCAACTTCGGATTTTACTGTTTTATACATTTCAGAAAATTGCTGTGCAACCTTTTTCTTGATATCCTCATGGTTGTAATCAATTTTATAATTCAAACTGTCCAGATCCTCTTTCAACTTACTGCAACGAGCCTTGAAGGTATCGCCCATTACCTCCAATCGTTTATTAAAATTAGTTTGGCTGGCCACAATCTCATACTTTAATTCAGCATTACTGCTTTTGATCTGTTCACTTATTTCAGACTTTAATTCAGCTGTCATTCTAGCATTACTGGCAGCTATTGCTTGTAATATTACATTTAAATCCATAGCCTCAGTATCTCTGGGTTGCTCACTAGCTGGCTGTTTATCACACTCAGGTGACGAAAAACTAGCTCCAATACCAGAGTCATCAAAACTAAATGAAACTTCTGATTGATCAGTCATATCTAACTTATCCTTTTTAAACTCTACCACCTCTGTTGACTGTTTCGTTTTGAACTCACTAGGTAAACTATCATCCACTAAATTAAGAATTTCTGATTTCTGTTTTACTACAGTGGTCTCTATTATTGAATCATTGGCCCTTCCCACACTACTGTCAGGTGACAATACTTCATATTTCGCTTTAACATTACTACTTTCATGAATTTTTACACTTGAACCGTTGTCTGGATTTACAGTTCCTTCAACAGACATAGGTTCTGATTTAAGTTTAACCTCGGTTTCTTCTGGCAGTTCCATTGCCGACAGTCTTTTAGTGCAGGTTAGTAAAATTTTTAACAGCTCTTCACTTAACTTAGTTCCTTTTGCACGACGTATGAAGTTGCCGGCGCGGCGTACCAAGATTACTGATGCGACGCGTTGAACTGCAGATGGCTGTTGTGCGTTTGCGTGGCCCGCAACTGCAGGAGCGTCTCCGGTTGCTCCGGCGGACGACTGCGGTGAGGCGAAACTGGCTTCTCGCGATGCTGGCAGCGCCGCTAGACTCCGTCAGCTCCGTCAATCCAGATGCGTTGTTAACCCAATTGCGTCGTCCACATGCACACGTAACACTTTCACTGTTCTATTACTCAGTTGCGTGTCGTATTTCACTCGCGAATCCGAATATTTAAAAATCACTTTCACATTTACTCAGTTTTCTTCTTTTTCCCGGCCGATGCACCATATGTGAGGTGGCGGGTGGCAGTTATGTTTTATATAAATGTTTTGTAATGTAGAAACAATGCATTTCCCGGCCGATGCACCATATGTGGGCTGGCGGGTGGAATTATGTTGTTTAAAATGTTCCTGTTATTTATGCTGTTGTTTTGTCGTTCTCAACACTGGCTCTCTAAATACAATTTTGGCAACCAGAAAGTGATTAGCAAAACGTGAAGCCTGTGATTATGAATCCCAGAGAATCTCCTAACTCCTCAGAGCTATAAGCAGTAGCTACAGGGTGTTTCAAAAATGACCGGTATATTTGAAACGGCAATAAAAACTAAACGAGCAGCGATAGAAATACACCGTTTGTTGCAATATGCTTGGGACAACAGTACATTTTCAGGCAGACAACTTTCGAAATTACAGTAGTTACAATTTTCAACAACAGATGGCGCTGCGGTCTGGGAAACTCTATAGTACGATATTTTCCATATATCCACCATGCGTAGCAATAATATGGCGTAGTCTCTGAATGAAATTACCCGAAACCTTTGACAACATGTCTGGCGGAATGGCTTCACATGCAGATGAGATGTACTGCGTCAGCTGTTCAATTGTTTCTGGATTCTGGCGGTACACCTGGTCTCTCAAGTGTCCCCACAGAAAGAAGTCACAGGGGTTCATGTCTGGCGAATAGGGAGGCCAATCCACACCGCCTTCTGTATGTTTCGGATAGCCCAAAGCAATCACACGATCATCGAAATATTCATTCAGGAAATTAAAGACGTCGGCCGTGCGATGTGGCCGGGCACCATCTTGCATAAACCAAGAGGTGTTCGCAGTGTCGTCTAAGGCAGTTTGTACCGCCACAAATTCACGAAGAATGTCCAGATAGCGTGATGCAGTAATCGTTTCGGATCAGAAAAATGGGCCAATGATTCCTTTGGAAGAAATGGCGGCCCAGACCAGTACTTTTTGAGGATGCAGGGACGATGGGACTGCAACATGGGGCTTTTCGGTTCCCCATATGCGCCAGTTCTGTTTATTGACGAAGCCGTCCAGGTAAAAATAAGCTTCGTCAGTAAACCAAATGCTGCCCACATGCATATCGCCGTCATCAATCCTGTGCACTATATCGTTAGCGAATGTCTCTCGTGCAGCAATGGTAGCGGCACTGAGGGGTTGCCGCGTTTGAATTTTGTATGGATAGAGGTGTAAACTCTGGCGCATGAGACGATACGTGGACGATGGCGTCATTTGGACCGCAGCTGCAACATGGCGAACGGAAACCCGAGGCCGCTGTTGGATCACCTGCTGCACTAGCTTCGCGTTGCCCTCTGTGGTTGCCGTACGCGGTCGGCCTACCTTTCCAGCACGTTCATCCGTCACGTTCCCAGTCCGTTGAAATTTTTCAAACAGATCCTTTATTGTATCGCTTTTCGGTCCTTTGGTTACACTAAACCTCCGTTGAAAACTTCGTCTTGTTGCAACAACACTGTGTTCTAGGCGGTGGAATTCCAACACCAGAAATATCCTCTGTTCTAAGGAATAAACCATGTTGTCTACAGCACACTTACACATTGTGAACAGCACACGCTTACAGCAGAAAGACGACGTACAGAATGGCGCACCCACAGACTTCGTTGTCTGCTATATCTTTCACATCACTTGCAGCGCCATCTGTTGTTGAAAATTGTAACTACTGTAATTTCGAAAGTTTGTCCGCCTGAAAATGTACTGTTGTCCCAAGCATATTGCAACAAACGGTGTATTTCTATCGCTGCTCGTTTAGGTTTTATTGCCGTTTCAAATATACCGGTCATTTTTGAAACACCCTGTATAAGTATATTTCTCAGATGAAATGGGCACTAGGAATTCTAATTACAGGCTTCACGTTTTGCTAATCATTTTCTGGTTGCCAAAATTGTAGTTAGAGAGCCAGTATTGAGAACAGCAAAACAACACCATAAACAACAGGAACATTTTAAACAACATAATTCCACCCGCCGCCCCCACAGTATCTTGTATTAGCACCCTCCTTAAAAAGTGACACAACGTCCCGGCTAACCATTAGGTCGTTTCGGCCTATCTTCATTCTCTTGAAATTCGGACGCAGTCGTACAAAGAAACATGTATAATGTACCAATATATAAGCAAGGTATCCAAATTTTTTGTAGACGTTTCTGTGGCCACGCCGCTTCACAGCTCTACAGACGGATATCGTTTTCTCCTACAGCCGTTTGTGCTTTGCTGTTGAAAGCTGTCAAAAGCGCTGCTAGGTGTCAAGTATTTCCTTACGCTGACGGGACTACGGGAGCGTCTCAGTAGTAAAGATTAAATGTATCAAAATTTCATGTATGTATTGTATTGTATTGTATTTTATGTATGTATGTTAACCGGGGACCTAGAAAAGACGGAGAGGCTCCATCCCCGCCGCAGCCACAGTGGTCCACCACCACACGACTACTACCGCAGTCCACTTCACCCCTCCACCGCCCCACACCGAACCCAAGGTTATTGTTCGTTTCGGCCCCCCCCCCCGGTGGATCTCCCCACCCGCCCCCACCCCCCCCCCCCCCAACCCCCCAGGGAAGGTTTCACACCAGACGAGTGTAACCCCTATGTTTGCGTGATAGAGTAATGGTGGTGTACGCGTACGTGGAGAACTTGTTTGCGCAGCAGTCGCCGACATAGTTTAACAGAGGCGGAATACGGGGAACCAGCCCGCATTCGCCGAGGCAGATGGAAAACCGCCTAAAAACCATCCACAGACTGGCCAGCTCACCAGACCTCGACACAAATCCGCCAGGCGGATTCGTGCCAGGGACCAGGCGCTCCTTCCGACTCCGGAAAGCCGTGCGTTAGACTGCACGGCCAACGGGGCTGGCAAACGCCATGCATGACGCGACATTTTTCCTGATCTGCGCGTCATACAATGATATTGTTTTGTAGGAACATTCGGCGACGTATGTGCACACTGTCTGCAAAATGTGTTGCGAACAGCATTAGTAGGAAAGATAGGCTACAGTACATTTAGAAGTCACGCAAAGTATAGGAGTGCGTCACGCATGTCTCTATGGTGTCGTATCTCCTGAACTATGTGTAGTACCACGATATAATTTTGTGGGTCATTTTGTGGCGCATGTGGATACTATGTGCGAAATTAATTGCAAATACGGTGAGTAACTTAGAAGTAATAAATTTAGAAGTCACGCATAATGCGGCAGTTTTATACACATCTCATTATTTATATTTCCTGAACTATGGTAGGTACCTGGTTCTTACCCCTACAGCGATTGTTGCCTGAGAGTAAGGGATATGTGTACCAAGATTGCTTTAGGTGGTATGTGAAACATAGACACAATATATACGTCCATTTTTTATAATATATATGGAATTACAATTTACGTCAGAAATAAACAGTGCTACAATGACAGAGTTTTTAAACCATATTTCGTGAAATTTACATAAGTTGCGAGGCGTCTAGAACATCACGTATTCGGGCAAGATACACTGGATAGACCAGACTCAACTATGCAGTACTACAACGATTCACAGGATAGAGGAAAGTACCTTCAGCTAGATGGTACCATCTTGAGTTGTCAGTAGATATCTCCACCAAGGACACTGCTTTCCTCAGCGTGTATAATGTCGGAATAAAGTTGTCTATCAGCAGCGCGTAAAATGTGTGCGTATTGTTTCGGTTACAAACAATTAATCCCAAGTCCAAGACCGATCGTCGGAAGAGTTTGTACCACATGCAGTCCAGAGAGACACAATCCACGAGCAAACGAGCTGTTTCATGCACATGCCCGTGTTGTAAATCCCAAACAACCCTGTCAACCGAGAACTGCCAGAACCCCAGACAAGCAAGCACGTGTTGCTATGGAAGTGACATCCTCTCCTGAGAAACCGAAGTCTACCCGTCGTTAGCCAGTCCTCCTGACCACATCGAAGACAAGTTTGCGGGAAGTTTTGCGTGGCATGATGCTGAAGCTTTAGCATCCACGTCTTATTCGTGCGCTTAACGAGGACGTCTTCGGCGGACGACTAGAGTGTGCTGAGGTGAGGATCATCAGTTCTCTGGTGGACCCTGACCTCACGCGAAATATTGTCTGGACTGATGAAGCCGAATTCCACACTTCAGACTCCGTGAACAGCAGACTGACTGTGTGTTTTGCAACCGAGACAACTCTAATGTCACCACCGAGTAAGATTCCAAGCCGCGGGAGTGATTTACGAAGGACTGATTGGCCTGTTTTTTTGTGGAAGGTCGCTTCACGGCGGAAAACCTAGCTTGCGATACTGAGAAATGCTGTCAGAACTTCACAAAAGATCGAACTTTCATGAAATATGGTGGCAGTAAGGTAGTGTTCCGCTATACTTCACTAGTATTCTTCGCGCGATCGCATACGCAGTGTTCAGTGAGCGCTGGATTGGCCGCTAATGTCATTACCACTGGGCAGCATCTGATTGACGTAATCGTCAAAGAGTTCAACAATGTTTCTGTAGATATGAGCAGGTTAGGATGTGAAAGTGTTTCTAGGAGTTTGCGAGCCAGTACTTACATATGGGATGGCTTAGTCGACAACTACCCTGAAAATCGATGACTGTGTCATAAAAGTTACACTGCTGTCCATTAAAATTGCTACAACACAAAGATGACGTGCAACAGACGCGAAATTTAACCGACAGGAAGAAGATGCTGACACATACAACGTGCTGACATAAGCAAAGTTTCCAACCGATTCCTCATACACAAACAGCAATTACCCGGCGTTGCCTGGTGAAACGTTGTTGTGATGCCTCGTCTAAGGAGGAGAAATGCGCACCATCACGTTTCCGACTTTGATAAAGGTCGGATTGCAGCCTATGGCGATTTCGGTTTATCGTATCGCTTCATTGCTGCTCGCGTTGGTCGAGATCCAATGACTCTTTGCAGAATATGGAATCGGTGGGTTCAGGAGGGTAGTACGGAACGCCGTGCTGGATCCCAACGGCCTCGTATCACTAGCAGTCGAGCTGACAGGCATCTTATCCGCATGGCTGTAACGGATCGTGCAGCCACGTCTCGATCCCTGAGTCAACAGATCGAGACGTTTGCAAGACAACAACCATCTGCACGAACAGTTCGACGACCTTTGCAGCAGCATGGACTATCAGCTCGGAGACCATGGCTGCGGGTACCCTTGACGCTACATCAGAGACAGGAGCGCCTGCGATGGTGTACTCAACGACGAACCTGGGTGCACGAAAGGCAAAACGTCATTTTTTCGGATGAATCCAAGTTCTGTTTACAGCATCATGATGGTCGCATCCATGTTTGGCGACATTGCGGTAAACGCACATTGGAAGCGTGTATTCGTCATCGCCATAATGGCGTATTACCCGGCGTGATCGTATGGGCTGCCATTGTTTACACGTCTCGGTCACCTCTTGTTCGCATTGACGGCAGTGGACGTTACATTTCAGATGCGTTACGATTCGTGGCTATACCCGTCATTCGATCCCTGTGAAACCCTACATTCCAGCAGGATAATGCACGACTGCATGTTTCAGGTCCTGTAGGGGCCTTTCTGGATACAGAAAATGTTCGACTGCGGCCCTGGCCAGCACATTCTCCAGATCTCTCACCAATTGAAAACGTCTGGTCAATGGTGGCTGAGCAACTGGCTCGTCACAATATGCCAGTCACTACACGTGATGAACTGTGGTATCGTGTTGAAGCTGCATGGGCAGCTGTAACTGTGCACGCCATCCAAGCTCTGTTTGACTCAATGCCCAGGCGTATCAAGGCCGTTATTACGACCAGGGGTGGTTGTTCTGGGTACTGATTTCTCAGGATCTATGCACCCAAATTGGGTGAAAATTCAATCACGTCAGTTCTAGGATAATATATTTGTCCAATTAATACCCGTTTATCATCTGCATTTCTTCTTGGTGTAGCTATTTTAATGGCCAGCAGTGTATGAACATGAGTTATCACATTTTAGTAACCCTTACTAGCATTTAATAATATAAATAACGTGTAATTAAAAGCTGCTTAACTGAGTCTGTACCGCCCTGTATTTGTTATAACAGCCTTGATATTAGCGATGAAAACGAATTCTACCACTAATAAGGAATAAAAGTCCTCGCAGCTTCTCGCTTACTGTTCTTAAGAAAATAGTAATAAATTTATGACCAAATTATCTGCAAGGAAGTTTAATGTTTCCAAAACCACGCCTCATAGTATTCACAGAGACTACAGCAGAGGGCACAGAAATCCCGACATTTGAAGTCGATTCATGGATAGTATCATTTTCCGCTGTAAATTAAAGCAGCTGTCACTAGACATTTCAATAGACACAGTTCATCACTGACCTACAGAAAAGGTGATAAGAATTGAAGAATATGGTTCAAACCGTGCGAATATAGCTCGTACACACCACAAAGGAACAATAGTCTTTATACTAAGAGATGATATTTCTGGATGTAACTCTGTTTTTATATCTTTGTAAGCGAACATACGTATTACACACCAGAGGGAAACAGATGTTTCCTAGATATGACTATTGTTTCACTTTTACTAAGTGTCTCCCCTGCTGAGTGTGTTGTTTCTTTCCTTTCTGTCTCCTACAAATTTCATTGTTATTAACATGATTTCTGTATTCAGCTTCCATTCCATTTAATTTGTTTGTTAAATATCATGCTTAATCTTAGCCAGAATGGTATCTTAATTTGCGAAACTTCTTCAGTTGATATTCCATATATGAGTCAAAGAACAAAAAAATACTTTTTCTTCATCAAGTTTATCGGCAGCGGTAATATGCCGCTTTTCTACATTGCAATTATTTAAGCTGTGACGTATATCCTTCGTTTTCACTTGAGTAATTATTATCAGGCGACGTGAATTATTTCCGTAATGGGTTTCACGTGCACTGTCTTATGATTAACATCTCTTTGCTCCAGATTGTCATGACAAAGATTTTTCACCGGGTCAATAACGATAGGAATTTTCCCATTTTATTCTTTCTTCACTAGTATCAGAGCACAAAAAATTGTCTTTCTTGGACCTTTACCATTTCCAATTCCAAGCTGGGTACTACACGTATTTCTTCGCTCTTAATTCTGTTCCGTTCCGTATATTGTTATGAAACATTTATAAAGTGAAATGAAAGCTCGATACATTCAGAAAGAGTGTAAGTTTTAGAAATGTGCACTGACTAAACGCGTACTGTAACATTATTTACTATGCTGTGGGTCGAATTCCCCTTGCAATCAATCTTCGTTTCAGTTGCAGTGCGGCTGTGTAGTAGCGAGGGTAGTTGAACCTCTCGAGCGAGCGCCGTGTTGTATATTACGATTACTGAATAAATAAACGCGCTCTCGATGCGAGTCTCTCGCATTTATGTATTTATGGCTTAATTTAGCTGCAGCGAATCAGAATAGCTGAGATGGAAGCAGATTTCCTCCGTTGCTCCCGTAAGCTCAACAGACATATAGGTTTCATACGAACTTTAACCAATACATTTTAACCGAGCAGAATGATTTTCATCACAAAAACCTCCGGATCTTTGTAAGAGTGTAGTGATACGCAAATTTCTTAAGCATCATTCTATTCGATAACTTAACGATGTGGTCGTTGGTCGTTACCCGAAGTTACAATACGTGTAGTTAAACGAAATTAACGACACTTCAAGCTTCCTGGAATGTCAAGAGAACCGCAAGAAAACACGTCTAATCACCTATTGAATTGTGTCAGAGAAATAAATATTGCTTTTGCATTGCTCAGTGAAGGTACGATACCGTTACACAGGTGTATAAATTTCCGCAGAAAATAAATGTCAGCAGAAACAGTGTACTTGTAGATGCCATAGTAGAGTATACCCTTAAGTTTATCTTCTTGTAAAATGAGTCAACAGCCTATGTGGAATACTGAAAGGACATGATACATCACTTGTGTGTGTAGGTGGTTTATTTTGCTGTTTCAGTTTCAGGATTACGCCATTGTGAAGGATAAACAATTCGTGTCATTGCCGGAATAAATCATTTACTTTGTACCGGAGTGTGCGGTGTTTTGAAGATTGCTGGCAGATTACAATTGTGTGCCGGAGCAGAACCCGGGGTCTAGCATTTCGCAGGCAATTCTCCTTTCGGCTCAGCATCTGCTTCTTCTCTGGAAATAATTGCTGCATCAGCAAAGGATTTTTACCTCGAGGACTCCTCGTCTTTGACCCAAATGGTATGTTTGACGTAGTTTCTCCACAACAATTTTTAATTCCTACATAATCTCACTAAATAATTTAGTTAAGAGGATTCTTCGGAAACAGTCATCTTGTCTTGTTTTGATTTTGAAGGATTCAGGAATTTAATTTATAGATTTACCTATACAAGGAATTTTCGAACGTTTCACTCTTAAACAACAGTAACATAAATACTTCCTCACATATGCGTCTCGCAATGTGACCACGACGAGAATAGCAGAGGAACTGATGCTCATAAGAAAGATTACAACCAATCATATTCCGACCCACCATTCGTGAACTATACAGTGAGGGGGGCTAATTCTTACTGGTACCAAAAGTACTCCTTCACCCCCACACCCTACCCGCCATACACCTGGAAGTGATTTATGAAGTACAAGTAACGATGTGGAAACGGATTTTATCCTCGTTAAAGCCCGAACACTAGTTGTCAGTAAAAGACTACCAAATCCACCGGTTAGTCCCTCAACCGTTAGGGGTAAAACCCAATGGGACTCGGGGCAAGTAAGGCTAGCAACATGCTTCACTGGTACTTTAAACATGATGCTGGCAACAATCAGAGCAAAATGCCTCGGACCTTTGGAGGTGACGGAGTCCCACCTCTAACTGACAAACCAGGGACTCTTAAGATACGACTTGGCAAACAAATGGTAATCAGATGGGGAGCTATTAATATCAATGGGGGCTACTCTGGGAAGAAGGTAGACCTGGCAGAGGCTGCAAGTAAGATGGGGCTGGACGTTTTAGCTGTTAGTCACATTCGGGTAAGGGGTGAGAAAGAAGAGGAAGTGGGAGAATACAAGGTCTACCTGTCAGGAGTCAAAGCAGGAATAGCACAATGGGGTGTAGGGCTTTACATCAGGAAAGAAATGGAACCCAGCGTAGTTGCAAAAAGGTACGTAAACGAACGACTGATGTGGATAGATTTGACAGTGTCTAGCAAGAAAATTAGGATTTTGTCAGTATATTCGCATTGTGAAGGGACAGATCAAGATAAGATGGATAATTTTTATGAGGCACTCAGTGATGTAGTTGTTAGAGTAAAGGACAAGGACAGTGTTCTGCTCATGGGTGATTTTAATGCCAGGATTGGAAATCGAACAGAAGGGTATTAAAAGGTTATGGGTAAATTTGGAGAGGATATGGAGGCCAACAGGAACGGGAAACAACTATTGGATTTCTGTGCCAGTATGGGCTTAGTAATCACAAACTCCTTTTTTAAACATAAGAACATTCACCGGTATACTTGGGAAGGCAGGGGAACCAGATCAGTCATTGACTATATAATAACAGATCAGGAATTCAGCAAGGCTGTGAGGGACACACGTGTATTCAGGGGATTCTTTGATGACACTGATCATTATTTAATCTGCAGTGAAATTGGGATTGTGAGGGCGAAAGTGCAGGAGGTCAGGTCCATATGTAGGAGGATAAGAGTGGAGAAACTTCAGGATAAGGAAATCAGGTACATGTACATAACAGCGATCTCAGAAAGGTACCAGTTAGTTGAATGTAGTCAATTACAGTCGTTGGAAAAGGAATGGACAAGGTACAGGGACGCAGTACTAGAAGTGGCTGAAGAATGTCTTGGAACAGTAGTGTGTAAAAGTAGGATGAAGCAAACAGCTTGGTGGAATGACACAGTCAAGGCAGCCTGTAAAAGGAAAAAGAAGGCGTATCAAAAATGGCTACATACTAGAACTCAGGTAGACAGAGAAAGTTATGTTGAAGAAAGAAACAAAGCCAAACAGATAATTGCAGCATCCAAGAAGAAATCATGGGAAGACTTAGGAAACAGGTTGGAGACTATGAGTCAAGCTGCTGGAAAACCATTCTGGAGTGTAATTAGCAGTCTACGAAAGGGGGATAAGAAGGAAATGACAAGTAATTTGGACAGGTCAGGAAAACTGCTGGTGAATCCTGTGGATGCCTTGGGCAGATGGAGGGAATATTTTGAACAGTTGCTCAATGTAGGTGAAAATACGATCAGTAATGTTTCAGATTTCGAGGTAGAATGGGATAGGAATGATGATGGAAATAGGATCACATTTGAGGAAGTGGAGAAAATGGTCAATAGATTGCAGTGCAATAAAGCAGCTGGGGTGGATGAAATTAAATCGGAATTCATCAAATACAGTGGAATCTCAGGTCTTAAATGGCTACACAGGATAATTGAAATGCCCTGGGAGTCGGGAAAGCTTCCATCAGACTGGACAAAAGCAGTAATCACACCAATCTTTAAACATGGAAACAGAAAAGATTGTAACAACTACAGAGGTATATCTTTAATCAGCGTTGTTGGTAAAATCTTCTCTCGTATTGCTGAAAGGAAAGTGCGAGTATTAGTTGAGGACCAATTGGATGAAAATCAGTGTGGGTTTAGGCCTCTTAGAGGTTGTCAGGACCAGATCTTTAGCTTACGGCAAATAATGGAGAAATGTTATGAGTGGAACAGGGAATTGTATCTATGCTTTATAGATCTAGAAAAGGCATATGACCGGGTTCCTAGGAGGAAGTTATTGTCTGTTCTACGAGATTATGGAATAGGAGGCAAACTTTTGCAAGCAATTAAAGGTCTTTACATGGAGGTCAGGTAGCAGTTAGAGTTGACGGTAAATTGAGTTCATGGTTCAGAGTAGTTTCAGGCGTAAGACAAGGCTGCAACCTGTCTCCACTGTTGTTCATATTATTTATGGATCATATGTTAAAACAATAGACTGGCTGGGTGAGATTAGGATATGTGAACACAAAATAAGCAGTCTTCCATATGCGGATGAATTAATTATGATGGCAGATTCGATTGAAAGCTTGCAAAGTAATATTTCGGAGCTAGATCAGAAATGTAAGGCCTATGGTATGAAGATTAGCATCTCCAAAACGAAAGTAATGTCAGTGGGAAAGAAATATAATCGGATTGAGTGCCAAATAGGAGGAACAAAGTTAGAACAGGTGGACGGTTTCAAGTACTTAGGATGCATATTCTCACAGGATGGTAACATAGTCAAAGAACTGGAAGCGAGGTGTAGCAAAGCTAATGCAGGGAGCGCTCAGCTACGATCTACTGTCTTCTGCAAGAAGGAAGTCAGTACCAAGACTAAGTTACCTGTGCACCGTTCAATCTTTCGACCAACTTTGTTGTGATGGGAGCGAAAGCTGGGTGGATTCAGGTTACCTTATCAACAAGGTTGAGGTTACGGATATGAAAGTAGCTAGGGTGATTGCATGTACTAGTAGATGGGAACAATGGCAGGAGGGTGTCCACAATGAGGAAATCAAAGAAAAACTGGGAATGAACTCTATAGATGTAGCAGTTAGGGCGAACAGGCTTAGATGGTGGGGTCATGGGAGAAGCAAGGTTACCCAAGAGACTCATGGGTTCAGCAGTAAAGGGTAGGAGGAGTCGGGGCAGACCAAGGAGAAGATAGCTGGATTCGGTTAAGAATGATTTTGAAGTAATAGGTTTAACATCAGAAGAAGCACCAATGTTAGCACTGAATAGGGGACCATGGAGGAATTTTATAAGGGGGCTATGCTCCAGACTGAACGCTGAAAGGCATAATCAGTCTTAAATGATGATGAGTATTCCTTTAAGCTGTGATGTCTGAAGTTGTTATGCGTAATCGTGCTACGTACGTGTCACGACCGTCAGCAGCAACACATTTAGTATTCCACGTCGAATCTCTGTACGTCACTTCACCTCTGGAGAGACTTGTTTTATTTATACTCTGCGCATCGATCGTCATGATGAGGCCCTTCGAGAGACAGCCGACCATTGTAAAGTATCAGTCACGTGTTTCGCAGCACGTCTGCTGTCCTTTCAGAACAAGAAAAGGTGGAGAGGCTCAGTTTTTACGGCATAAGCAAAACACGACGATCCTTACGAAGAACCAAAGAAAGTGCAACTAGAAAAGCTGCTACTGAAGGAATGAGAAAATTAAAATCAATTTTCTTCATCAGAACGTTAGGGGACTGAAAAACAAGGTATATAAGCTTCTTGTACGGCTAGATCATGTGTAAAATTTTGGCTTGATTTATGTTCTGAGCCTCTGTGAACACCACATAATCACAAGGACACGAAAATTAAGTGGCTCTGAGCACTGTAGGACTTAACATCGATGGTCATTAGTCCCGTAGAACTTAGAACTACTTAAACCTAACTAACCTATGGACATTACACAACACCCAGTCATCACGAGGCAGAGAAAATCCTTGGCCCCGCAGGAAATCGAACCCGGGAACCCGGGCGTGGGGAAAGTTAAGTATAATGGGTTATAAACAGTCATATTCATGGAGAGTGGCTGTGACAAATGGACGACTTGCTACATAAGTCAAACTTGGATACGGTCAAAAATATTGACAGAAGCAGTTTTCGTGTAGATCAGAACTTAGAAGCATGTGCTTGTGAGTTGTTACCGCAGAATACTTCTCTAGTAATGGTAACACTCTACAGAGCCCCTACAGGAAACTTTCACCCACGTATGAGAATTCTAGAAGCATTAATGAGCTACTTGTCAGATGAGAAGAAACGGTTACTAGTTTCTGGAGAATTCAGTGTAGATTATTTAAAAGGTACGGACAAGAAAATGAACTTCCTGAGCTGTATTCGCAGTTGCGAATACATACAGTCATCAGCTGTATACTGGAATCACAACACTAAGTATCTGAGCCAAACCAGGATTCGAACTCAGATTTCGCCACTAGGCTATCCGAGCACGACTCACGGATACATCCATATTTCCATATATCGTCAACCCTGTGTCCACATGCTCCTGAAGAGTGCAGACACTGCAACATCGTATTGTATCGAAAAATGAACTGCTGTTATTAACTAGTTACTTCAATGTGACTTCAGTGGTTAATTCTCCACCTGCTGCGCAGCATCGTAGTAGGACTCAGTCTGGCAAAATTTTTACACTTAGTGCTCAGGTTGAAACAGTTAAGGCGTGCCCAATTTTTAATGAACTATCCGGTCATGAAGCACAATTAATGGAAATACACAGTACACCTGAGGTAGGTTCATGCTGGGCAGTGAGGCTTATTAATGAGAACAGGATACAGTGATTTAAGATTAGGTTACAAGAGGTGTTGTGGGATGACGCATTTACACAAAGAGATGCTAGTGGAAAAATTCAATTTATTCTATAGTGAACTTGTGTCAATATTTGAAAGCAGCTTTCCTAATTAGTTGTCCTGGAAACCCATTAAAAATCAAGTAAGAAATGGACACCTAAGGGAATTAGAACCTCATAAGAGGAAAAAAGGAAGCTTATATAAAAGCCGCAAGCGGTCTAAGGCACTGCAGTCATGGACTCTGCGGCTGGTCCCAGCGGAGGTTCGAGTCCTCTCTCTGGCATGGGTGTGTGTGTTTGTCATTACGATAATTTCGGTTAAGTAGTGTGTAAGCTTATGGACTGATGACCTTAGCAGTTAAGTCCCGTAAGATTTCACACACATTTGAACATATATATAAGCCACAATATGTAAATATCTGACATTACTTGTATACAACCAAAAATGCTGTTACATTTTAAGAAAAATCATTAAAACTTCCAAAAGTATTCACGAACAGACATAAATGGATAATTAGGATAGTAAGATTGCAGTTTTATTGCATACTGTTAAACAGGAGACAGGACGCCAGTCAATGAACAAGGTACCAAAATAAACTAGTTGACAATGTTGTGACTGATTATTGACAAAATGCAAGTACTTTTAACAATCTATCTCTAAATACTGACTCTGTGGTCTAGGTATTCGTAGCTGTGGTAGTACATTTTGTAGCAGGAATTCCGCAAATAGTTGTATTTTGAACCAGCAATTTCGTAAAAGCAAGTTTTACGAAGTTCTTGCTATAAAATGTACTTTGTGAATGTAGCAACAATAGTGATATTAAATGGTAGCTGAAACTGCAGGAGAATACGTTAGAAAACTCATTCTACAAAATTTTAAGCAACAAGAGGTAGTACCATCATGTTTCACTGGAATTAATAGACCTATAAAAATTCAAAAAAAAAAAAAAATAAAGAAAGAAAAACAAAAAGCCCACAAGTTTCGTATGGTGTTGACGCAATTTCAAATACAATTCTGAAAAGTTATTCTAACTTAGTAACGTCCTAAGTAACATATGTAACTCATCACTGGCACAGTGTATTGTTCCAGGCAGTTTGAAATACGCAGTCGTCAAGCCTCAAAGTGACAAGAAAAACTTAAATGATTATCGTCTTATTTCCCTACTGACACCTTATTTCAAAACATTCAATGTACTAAAGACTAGTCTCATATTCAAGTAGAAACAATTTAGTTAGCTCATCACAGGTAGGATTCCACAAGGGTTTCTCAACTGAGACTGCTATTTACGCGTTGTAGACCTTAAATAATGGATAGGTAGTGGGTAGTCTTTGTGATGTTTAGAGAGCTTTCGACTGAGTACATCATGTTACATAAAACTGATAGCTCTACACATAACTGGTCTGAATCATAACAAATAGAATGCTGAACGTAATGCTGAAGAATTATAAGAAATTTTAGTGACCGGGGAGAAATTATAAAAGGATCCATCCATATACCTCGTGTGCGTGAATGACCTTTCACGTAAAACTCAACAAGCAGAACTGGTGCTTTTAGCAGACGATACTTGTGTTATAATAAATCCCATTCGACAGAACGCCACACACGAGACTGTTAATGTTGTTTTATAAAGAATATTTACTTACAATCATTAAATATTGAGAAAACACACTATATTCAGTTTTGTACAACAAACTGTCATAACAACAACTGGTGTAGCATGCGAACAAGTGTCTGTATATGCTCCACGTTTTTAAGTGTTTATATTTATGAAAGCCAGACCTGGAAGATAATATTAGGAAAGTGTACCTCTCCTATGTAGGAGGGCGCATACAGAAGACTTGTACAACCCTTTCCCGAACATTGGTCGAGCATTTGGAATCACCACCAGATTCACATCAAAAGATGAAATCAAAGAATTTCAGAACTGTGCTGCTAGATTTTTTACCGGCACGTTGAGTCAACAGGCGGGATTTATGCATATGCTTCATGAACACAAACTGGAATTAGTGAAGGGAAAACGACGTTCTTTTCCGTGAAAGCAGTTGAGAAAATTTGACGAACTGCTACTTACCGCTGAAGAACGATTCTATTGCCGTCATCTTACATTTCACGTAAAGACGGCGAAGAGAGGAGAAATTAGGGCTCGTTGGGAGGTATAGACACAGCCGTTTCTCCCTCGCTCCGTTTACGAGAGGAACATCGATTGAAATGACTATACTCCGATTAAAATGACTTGATAGTTGACACTTTACGCGTCGTAGCGGGTTTTCTACAACCACAGTGCTGTAATGGTTCTTTATTTACGTGACCATTACGGCACTCGAACCCCAGTTCTCGATACCAGTAGTATCGTACTACTTTTCTGCGAAGTGATAGACATATTTTTGTGACAATATTCACATTTGGTTTTATTAATGTATAGGTACTCCGATGTATCGATATATTACAATGATATGGTTCTTGTGTGTATTCATTTCTGTGGGACTGTCACAGCCTTTGACTTACTTGTAACGGTTTTGTTGCGAATGTGCACAGAACAGTCTTTGTTTCACTTTCCAGAAGTTAAGTTGTTATTTCGCTTTGTAAAAGAACAGTCAAGTCTTTTGTTTGGTTAAAGTGGAAATTAATTATATGAAGATTGATACAAAACTGTTTTCTTGATGATGTGACAATTAAGAAGAAGTATATGTGAATTTACAAGAAGTTTAATAAAAATTTGGATCGTGAACATCAAGTCAAAAATTATTTCAACTATACCATTGTTCTGATCTGCAATTGTTTGATCATTAAGAATTTCCTGAAAAAGGCATTTGTTAGGTCTTCAAATATTGCTAAAATACAGATCTGGACCTTCTAGTAGTCAAATGGTTCAAATGGCTCTGAGCACTATGGGACTCAACTGCTGAGGTCATTAGTCCCATAGAACTTAGAACTAGTTAAACCTAACTAACCTAAGGACATCACACACATCCATGCCCGAGGCAGGATTCGAACCTGCGACCGTAGCGGTCTCGCGGTTCCAGACTGCAGCGCCAGAACCGCGCGGCCACTTCGGCCGGCCTTCTAGTAGTCAAAGTGGAATCAGCCTAGAATCAAAAAGATGAGCCATAACAACTTCAACGAAATCTACATGGGAATCCATTCAAGATAAGTGACAAAATGAACGACTTTTTTTATAGTGACTTCATTATTTCCATTCTGACGATACCATCCACTGTCAATAACTTTGCTATTGTCCAATAAAGCGAACACAATGCAGCGTGAGCAAAATTGTTGATCTGATTTCTAATCTACTTTGCAAGTGGTGGTATTGTAAGAGTGCACAACGTCACACCTGAACGATTCGCCGTTACCAAACTGCACCACGCCAACTATTTCACTTCGAATTCCTTGCCAACTTTCTTTCTTGAAGTGTTTCGATCCAAATCCTAGGTCTTGCCCTTTTACTTCTCACTTAATGTCACATGGAAACCACACCAGAAGCAAAGCAAAGCAAAGTAAAACGCAAAACACACACACACACACACACACACACACACACACACACACACACACACACACACACACACACACACGATGCTATATGCTATAACGAAATACAGACCTTTCGTACACAGCACTAACCTGACGCAACTGGATTACTCCACACAAAGTGCGACTCAGCGTCACATATGCAGTTGCTATAATCAGAGATCGGTCAACTTCAGATAGACTTTGCACGACATCGCGGGAAGCTGAATTTTTGAAGGTTGCATTCAATTGTTGTGACCAGGGCAGCAGAGTCATAAATACAACCGCCTTCTATGGTGTAATGGCGTAGCACAGTCGTTAGTGTACAACCCTGCCATCTGTGCTCTTTAGTTGGTGATGTGGGAGGATATATTGTCATAGTGAGGACAGTCCCAGGTAACTAATGACAGCCGGCCGGAGTGGCGGAGCGGTTCTAAGCGCTTCAGTCTGGAACAGCGCGACCGGTACGGTCGCAGGTTCGAATCCTGCCTCGGCCATGGATGTGTGTGACGTCCTTAGGTTAGTTAGGTTTAAGTATTTCTAAGTTGTAGGGGACTGATGACCCCAGATGTTAAGTCCCATAGTGATCAGAGCCACTTTTGAACTAATGACAGCGAGAAATTACAGTTTGCTTTTACCACTGACACTGTAATTTTTCCGTCTTGAGTTTTCTCGTAGATGTTTTTGGCCTTAAAGCCGTGATTTAAGTTCTGCGGCAGACTGTTGACTGCCGCTTCCTCGGATACAATGCGCATCTCGAGTCTGTGGATAGGTTAGGACATGCGTTTCATTCAGTGCTACAGAACGTGTTGTCTGTCACAGTTCAATTATTGGTCACTTAAAATCAGCTGTCGAGAGACAATCTCCCACTTCCGCCACACGTCGCGGCGGCCACTTCCAGTATTCCTCCATGTTTCAGATTAACAGATTTTGTGAAGTGATTCGCCGTGTTCGTGTGTCGCCTGTAACCGAGCGATAGCCGACAGCCGATGTGGTAACACTGTAGCGGCAAGTGACAGACGTGAACTATCAAATAATTTTAATCGGAATATGCTAGTGATACAAAGTACACTCCGTCATGCACCGTATTGTGACATGTGGCTTGTGTCTGTAGATGTAAATATATAGGGTGCGTCAAAAAAATATATACACACTTTGAACTGTCATAGACCATTTATTTCGCGTTCTACAAGGTTAAATATCTATGTAAGAGTACTGTTATGTTTCTTCAACAAGTGGCAGCAGTGGCAAGGAAGTAACTGCAACATGGCGGACGTGCGTTTCAGCTTTGAAGCGCGGAAGCAGATAATTAAGTGGTACTGGAAGTTTGAGAATATGGCTGCGGTTTGAAGACAGTGGAGAAGTGATTATGGTACAGAACCACCTTCAAGGTTAACAATTATACGTCTACGAGACAAATTCGAAATTCATGGAACAGTGTGTGATGTGCATAAAGGTCGATCAGGGTGACCTCGTACAGCTACAAGTAATGACTTCACAACTGCGGTTTTGGAACTGTTTCAGCGTTCGCCTCAGAAATCTTCAAGGCAAGCGACACGTGAAAGTAATGTAAGTGATAGTAGTGTGCTACGCATTCTGATGAAAGGCAAGTTTCGTGTGTACATTCCAAGGCTGGTGCAACAGCTAAGTGACGACGATCCAATCGAAGATTAGAATTTTGTGAATGGGTGCAGGAGATGGTGAGACGTGAACCGGGATTTATGGGTAGCATAATTCGGTCGGATGAAGCCCAACTCAAACTCAGTGGAACTGTCAATAGGCGCAATTGCGTGTACTGGGCTGAAGATAATCCTCACATTACAGTTGAAAAGGCTGTGAATTTGCCTGGTGAAAATGTGCGTGACTCGGAGTCACCTCGGAAGATGTTCTCCGTAGTTGAGAACGAAACG
This sequence comes from Schistocerca piceifrons, assembly GCF_021461385.2. Classification (NCBI taxonomy): domain Eukaryota; kingdom Metazoa; phylum Arthropoda; class Insecta; order Orthoptera; family Acrididae; genus Schistocerca; species Schistocerca piceifrons. The sequence continues at coordinate 301,385,877 of NC_060140.1, forward strand.
TCAGGGTGAAGAAGTTCTACAGATCGACCACGGCAACTTAGCCCGGAAGTGTTTACTGATGAAGACGCCGGCCGTGAAAGCCTATATGAAATGGTAGCTAACAATGCTTGCTGACTCCATATTCCCTGCCATTCGTGCATTATACGGTAATGATGAGATTTATTTCCAAAAAAATGGCGCCCCGCCGCACTGTCATAGAGACGTACGAGCATACCTGGATCACAATGTGCCAGGCCAGTGGATAGGACGCAGGGGACCAATCGAGTTTCCTGCGCGCTCTCCAGGCCTCGCACCGCTGGATTTCCTCTTATGGGGCACAGTAAAAGACGAAGTGTACAAACGTAAACCACGTAACCTGGACAGACTTTGGAATGTGATTCAGGCGGTGTGCGCAGAAATCTCATTGGACACTTTGGTACGATGTACGTAAAGAGTGGTGACTCATACTCAGAAATGTATTGATGCTGAAGGCCACCAGTTTGGACATTAATCACATTTGCAAAGTACATTTATTTTTCCAATTGGACTTTAAGCTTTCCATTTCCCGAAATTTAACATTGTAGAACGGGAAATAAATTTTCTATGACGCTTCAAAGTGTGTATACACTTTTTTGACGCACCCTGTATTTATGTATCTTCTATAATCCTACAGGTCAACTCGAGTTGACAATGAAGAAGTGGCAGTAGGAAAAACACTCACTGTTGAAGCGATGCAGCGTACAGCGTCATCAAGTGAGGCGCTGTTCTACAGCCTGACATGTAGAGGACAGAGAGGGGTAGCAGGAATTAGACACGCGCCAGTTCCCGCCGGCTGATTGGTTATTGGCCCGCGCGGCTGCCTGCCCTTGCCTGGCTCTTTTCACGCCCACGCCACACCACATCAAGCGCTTTTTGACGCCGCTGTGCCTGGCAGCTCGCCCTGGGCAGCACATTCCCCGAACTCGCAGTCCGACAGTATATCCTACCTACACATCGGTGCAGCCAGTTAAACCAGAATCTGGCGCCAGTCTGACCTTACTTCGTCTCGTCCCCCTTCCATCGGTGCGACACATTCTGCTCCGTTTCAACTCAGTTTTTGGTTTCTTCCTTATCATCCTTTCCACGAACTCGTAATATCCACCGATTTTTCCTGTTTCGCTCTAATTGGAGAGTGCCATTATAAAGTGTAGTCCTGAGATGGCATACTGTCATATTTTAAATACACTATTAGACACATTGCCTACGGGTCAATATTTCTGGTAAAAGCCTACTGCTTTGTTTTATCACTGAGTATACCATCTGGACTGAATGACTTAGCCAACTGTCATTCAGTCAAGATGATATACTCAGTGATAAAACAAAGCACTAGGCTTTTACCAGAAATATTGACCAGTAGGCAATGTGTCTAATAGTGTATTTTAAATACGACAGTATGCCATCTTAGGCACTGTATAACATTAAAACACTTGATAATGGCACTTAAAGCCGAAATCATGATCGTGTAATGTAACACTACACATACAAAACAGTCTAATGACTGTATTGACTTTAAAGAAATATATTATCTGTTGTGACGTAACAAGACTGTTACGCCACACGGTAGTAGCCAAAAGAAAGGCACGCTAACGCTGTGGCCGATAGTGCACGAACGGCAATAAGCAGACGGGCGTGAAGTCTGGAACATGAGAACTTATGAATGAATAAGAAGAAAAGTATGTAGATGCTTTTTACTTATCTTTTCTTTATTCCTTGGAATACATCGCTCTTGAATACTAGTACGCTATAGGCACTGATACAAATGGCTCCTTGCTAGTTCGTAGCCAGTAACTTAGATGGCTATTCTGTCTCTCGGCTAATGAGAGAGAAAGGCTTCGTACAACTGGGCGATAGCTAGGTTCGCGTACAACTGGGCGGTAGCTTGGTTCTCGTACAACTGGGGGCGATAGCTAGTCCACTCTCGTATCACGAGACCTGCCTTGGTGGTGGCGCTAGGTCTGCGATCACAGTGGCGACACGCGGGTCCGACATGTACTACATGGACCGCGGCCGATTTAAACTACCACCTAGCAAGTGTGGTGTCTGGCGGTGACACCACATTCCTCCCCCGCAAATCGGCGAACGGTCGTGTAATAAGGCTTCCGCCCGCCGTGGGGAGGACCACATGTTGACGTATGCGATGAGGTGGGGAGCCTAACAACAGGCGAGGCTGTGCCACCCGCACCCGGCCATCCGGTCCGAGGGGAGCTAGGAAACGCCTGCAAAACTAGTCCAGGGTGCACGTCAACATGCGGTGTATGCGCCCGTAAAGAGACATGAGGTACTGAAGGGTCGACGTCCATGGCGTCGGGGTAGCCGACGCGCGATGACGTCATGTGGTCCGGAGCGGGCTGGAGTTCCATGGCGGAGGACAGCTGGTCACGGGAAGCGATCGGCGGCGCGTGACCCTGGGAGGCGCCTGGCGGCTGCAACGAAGCGTCGAATGCGGTCGGCGGCGGCGGCGGCTGCTGCTGCTGCTGCTGCGGCGGCGGCGGCGGCGCGTCGCCATGGGGCAAAATGGAAGGCATCGTCGGTAACACCTGGGGATGAGGCGAGCCAGTAGATGGGTCCCCAGGGCGCTGACCGGACGGCACCGTCGCTGAAAGCAGACGGGGAGCGGCAGAACCCGAGCGACGACAGAGGCGCAGCTGATTGAGATGCCGACGCACCTCACCAGAGGCCCCCAAAACCAAATACATCGCGCGGCCGAGGCAGCGAAGAATGCGCCCTGCGAGCCAACGCCGTGAACCTCGATAGTTGCGATAAAATACAACGTCGCCTGGAGCAAAAACAGGAGTCTGCCGCTGCGCAGGAACCTGATGCGGCGGATGCAGCAAAGACATCAAGGTGCGATGAGGACGACCGTGGAGCAACTCAGCCGGCGAGCGACCATCTCGGGGCTGAGAGCGATACGAAGACAAAAAGAGCAACAATGCGTCCTCCTGAGAATGCGACTCTTGCAATTTCAACATCTGTGACTTGAAAGTCCGGACCAATCGTTCAGCAGCACCGTTGGACTGAGGCGAAAACGGCGCGGATGTCAGATGTTGAATTCCATTGGCCTGGCAGAATGACTGGAATTCTGCGGACATGAATTGTGGGCCATTGTCGGAAACAATAGTCTGCGGAAGACCTTCAATGCAAAAGATAGCAGACAACGCTTGGATGGTGGCGGAGGACGTCGTGGAAGACATCCGAACAACAAAAGGAAAATTACTGAAGGCATCGACCAGAACCAACCATCGAGCATTCCAGAATGGACCAGCAAAATCAATGTGCAAGCGTTGCCAAGGGGAAGTGGCTTTTGGCCACGCAAAGACTTTCCGCGGCGGTGCGGATTGTTGTTCGGCACACGCCGGGCACGAAGAACACATATTCGTAATCGCAGCATCGATTCCGAACCAAGTACAGTGCTGACGAGCAAGTTGTTTCGTTCGCACTATACCCCAATGTCCTTGATGAAGAAGCCGTAAAACAGAGGACTGTAACGAACGTGGGACCACGACTCTGGACTGATCATTATCCGAACGCAACAACAAAACACCACGTCGAACAAAAAGTCTCTCTTTGTGAGCAAAAAATCGGCGAACCAACGGATCCTCGATCCGAGACTTTGACAAAGGCCATTGCGTAGCAACAAAACGTAAAACAGTAGCAAGGACAGGGTCAGCAGCTGTGGCTGTAGCGACACGACGAAAATCAATCGGAAACGATTCGACCACTTCATCGGTTTCCGAATCAATGAACATGCAAGCAAGTTCGGAAGAATCGAATGCTTTATCCTCCGCAACAGGCAAACGGGACAACGCATCGGCGTTTCCGTGCTTAGCAGTGGACCGATACAAGATATCGTAGCGGTACTGCGAGAGGAAAATAGACCAGCGAATGAATTTCTGCGCTGTACGTGGAGGTACAGGCTTGGTCGGATGAAAAAGCGATGTCAAAGGTTTGTGGTCTGTGATGATGGTAAAGTGACGACCATACAAGAAATCATGGAACTTAGTAACACCAAACACGAGAGCCAAAGCTTCTTTCTCTATCTGTGAATAATTTCTTTGCGCAGACGAGAGCAATTTGGACGCAAAGGCAATAGGGCGATCATGTGAGCCAACTTTGTGCGCAAGCACAGCACCGATCCCGAAATCCGATGCATCTACCATCAACAAAAGGGGTTTCTGGGGATCGAATGGCGTAAGGCAAGTATTAGAAAGCAACGCCGATTTCAACTGGCGAAAGGCGCGTTCACATTCCGTCGTCCAGACGAACGGAACACCTTTACGGCGTAAGCGATGAAGCGGAGCTGAAATGGAAGAGGCATTGCGCACATATTTATGGTAATAATTAATTTTACCCAACACACTCTGTAGCTGTTTGAGATTTTTAGGGGACGGCAAGTCTTGTATGGCACGGAGGTGCTCTGGACTCGGATGTATGCCTTGGGCATTAATGACATGTCCCAGGTATGGTAAGTCACGAGCAAAAAACACACATTTGTCCTTCCTCAAGCGAAGACCATTTTGCCGCAAGACCTGAAATAATGTTCGTAAATTCGCAAGATGATCTTCTTCTGTCTGTCCGGAGATCACTATATCGTCCAGATAGTTTGCTGCAGTAGGGACCGACGCACAAATAGTTTGTAAATATTGCTGAAACAAGGCAGGGGCGGATGCACACCCGAAAGGCAGTCTTTTGAAGCGGTACAATCCAAGATGCGTGTTAACCACCAATATGCGCTGGGATTCGTCGTCCACCGGTATTTGCAAGTACGCATCGGCTAGGTCCAACTTTGAAAAATATTTTCCCGGGCACAGTTTAGCAAAAAGATCTTCCGGGCGGGGCAAAGGAAAAGTAGCAGTCACTAGCTGTGGATTCACTGTGGCCTTGAAGTCCACGCAAAGTCTCAATTTTCCGGAAGGTTTTGGCAAAATGACTAAGGGTGAGGCCCAGAGAGAAGCTTGCACACGTTCAATTACACCCTGTGATTCGAGATCGTGTAACGTTCTTGCGACCTCATCACGCAATGCGTGGGGAACATTGCGCGCCCTGAAAAATTTCGGTTGCGCGTTTACCTTCAGTTCTAAATGTGCTTCATAGTTTTTAGCGCAACCTAAGCCCGGTGCAAAAATGTCTGCAAATTCGTCACACAGCCGAGAAACACTGTCTGTAGGCACAGTCTGATTCACTGAGAGGACCTGATTTACAATAGACATGTTAAACAACTTAAATAAATCTAGACCAAACAAGTTCACTGCAGAAGAAGAACGAAGAACGTAAAACGACACAAGTTTTGTTTGTCCCTTGTATGTTGCAAGAAGGCTGCACTGTCCTAACACAGGAATTTTCTGTCCGGAATATGTAGTTAGCTTAACATTTGCGGCACGCAACGGAGGTGCGCCCAGTTGTTTGTATGTGTCGTGATTGAGCAATGAAACTGCAGCTCCGGTATCGAGCTGGAATGGTATCACTTTGCCTTCAAAGTCTAAGTCCACAAAAAGTTTATTGTCCTGCTGACGACAAGAGCGACTGTTTTGTGCAATTGGAACAGACACTGGTACAGAATCACTTGCTAATTGACGTGATTTCCGGCGACGTCGACGCACAGTTTTTGTGGGACTAACACAGTTACTGTTAGAGAAAGTGTCACTGGACGAAGCGGAATTAACGACATGAATGTCCATAGGCGAAGGTCCACGAGCCTGAGTGTCCTTGGTTCGATTCCGGCGCGAAGCAAAGGGCCTGGAATGATTGTGATTGTCTGATCTGAGCTTTTTCTGGCAAACACTTTGAACATGTCCTTTCTTATTGCAGAAAAAGCAAATAGCTTGGCGTGACGGGCAATGTTCACGCGAATGTCTAGTAGCACACCGCGGGCATGATTTCACTGCATTTGCGGGCTGGCGCGGCACACCTGGCTTAGCACGCGGCGGTCGCTGTGTGTCCGTGCGCGAGGCCCGGTTACCGGGTCGCACAGCGCGTCCAGCGGGCCGGTTAATGTTACACACGGCTGGCGAAGTTTCAAAAGATTCCTGAGCACAGTCCAGTGTGTCCTGTCTATCCAATATGTCTATCACTTGTTGAAGGGAGGGATTAACTAGTTTCAAAATTTGCTCCCGTATGCGAACATCAGAAACGTTCTGTGCAATTGCAGCACGCACCATTGTATCTGAATAAGAAAGACCACAGTCACATTCAAAGGCACAGTCCCTAGTAAGTCCTTGCAATGTTGCTACCCACTCCCTATTAGTTTGACCGGCCGTACGTTTTGTACGAAAAAACTTATACCGTTTTGCAACCACATTAACTGTTTCTTTGAAATAGGCATCTAATGCAGACAAAATTTCCTCGTATGACAAAGTTGCTACGTCTCGTCGGGGAAACAATTTCACTATCACACGGTATGTGGACACACCGACACAAGAAAGCAAAAACGGCTGCCGCTCATTACCTTGAATTCTGTAGGCAGCCATGTGAAAGGTGAACTGACGAGACCACTCTTGCCAGGTCTCGTCGGCTGCCACGTACCACCGAAAGGGAGGTGCAACAGCGTTCAGTGGCAGCGGTAGCGAAGAAGCGGCGGCGGCCGCATCGGTTTGAATGGTACGTTGACCCTGGACGAGCTGTCCAAGGGCATCCAGTAACGCCTGCGTCTGCTGAGTCTGCAAGCGATAAAATTCGGACAGTACATCTGGAGAATGTGGCGAAGCCATGACACAATGAAATGTAAGCAATCAGAACACTTGAAATCGGCCAATGGTGCAAACGAATTAATACAAACTCTTTATCTCGTCGCCAATCTGTTGTGACGTAACAAGACTGTTACGCCACACGGTAGTAGCCAAAAGAAAGGCACGCTAACGCTGTGGCCGATAGTGCACGAACGGCAATAAGCAGACGGGCGTGAAGTCTGGAACATGAGAACTTATGAATGAATAAGAAGAAAAGTATGTAGATGCTTTTTACTTATCTTTTCTTTATTCCTTGGAATACATCGCTCTTGAATACTAGTACGCTATAGGCACTGATACAAATGGCTCCTTGCTAGTTCGTAGCCAGTAACTTAGATGGCTATTCTGTCTCTCGGCTAATGAGAGAGAAAGGCTTCGTACAACTGGGCGATAGCTAGGTTCGCGTACAACTGGGCGGTAGCTTGGTTCTCGTACAACTGGGGGCGATAGCTAGTCCACTCTCGTATCACGAGACCTGCCTTGGTGGTGGCGCTAGGTCTGCGATCACAGTGGCGACACGCGGGTCCGACATGTACTACATGGACCGCGGCCGATTTAAACTACCACCTAGCAAGTGTGGTGTCTGGCGGTGACACCACATTATCACTGTGGCCCCACATTATGAATAAATTATTACACTTAAGAGGATTCTAAAAGGCAAAGTGATACACGTATTGCTCTACTTATTGGTTTTAATTAGGAAAACTGCACCGTTTATGTGTTTTTTCATTCTCAGTATTATACGTTTCAAGGTTTTATTCTCACTGTCAAGTGCATGTGGTTTCCTAAGTATTTTTTGTGATGATTGGATGTGTGATTATCTGCCACTGTGACAGTGTACTCTTCTTTTTAAGGCTATACTGCATTCGTAACATGGAACACAATAAGTGGGCATATTTTGTACATGCTAATATTGGAAATAGTATTTTTATTTGTCTAGTTACAGGTACTGTGCTCCTCTATTACGCATAATATCACACACAAACCACAACCAACACTGTTTTTTTTTTCTTTTTTGTAATCAAAACACGTTACAGGAATATTACAAAAATGTGGTTTCAAATGAATGGTGCAAATGGCTCTGAGCACTATGGGACTAAACATCTGAGGTCATCAGTCCCCTAGAACTCAGAGCTACTTAAACCTAACTAACCTAAGAACGTCTCTCACGTACATGCCCGAGGCAGGATTCGAACCTGCGACCGTAGCGGTCGTGCGCTTACAGACTGAAGCACCTACAACCGGTCGGCCACTCCGTCCGGCAAATTATGGTTTCAAAAGGATTTTGTACCCATTGAGAGATTAAATTATTCAAATAAAGTTGTCAAACATGAAGTTTCTTCTAGCATTACTATTACCGACCTGTAAATTGTCGAATCCGCTTTATATTCTATTAGCTGACAAATCCGACATTTCTCCGGTACTCATTTTGACATTTTTCTATTATAAATGGAAACAAAAAAATGAACTGCGTTTATGGCGAGGTATCGAAAAAATTTCATTTCTATGTATTCGTGGAAACACCTCTGAAATAACGCAACAGTCGTGTAAAGAAGTGTGCATAATGTACAGATGTGTAAGTAGAGTATCCAAATTAAGAAACACGATACCGGACAGTTTCTGTACGCTGAGCGCAGCTGCTTCTCATGTCTACAACGCGAGTTTGTAAACGTCTCTATAGCAACACCTCTTTTTATTTCAACAGACGGCTACTGTTTTCGCGTACAGCCGTTTGCGCGTCGCAGTTCATAGTTGTCAAAACCACTACCAGATGTCAAAAGCGCAGCCAGATGTCAGGGCTTTACTTAATTCGACTCAACTGCACAAGTGTCTTAGTGGTGAAGATTTCATGCATTATGGGGCCATTATTCACCGACCTCAATTTTTATGATGTATTTCTTGAAGTGTGTATTTGTGTAGGTACATTTAGCGGCATACATGGATACTGTCTAGAAAATATGTTGCGAATAGAGATAGAAGCAAAAAAGTAATATATTTAAATATCAAGCATGATGCATCAGTTTTCTACATATTTCAATGCCTATGACGTCATATATCCTGATGTATGTCTCACGCAATGATATAATTTTGTAGGTGATGATGATGAGATCCCATACTCCGAGGACTGTAGGGAGACGATGAGGCAGATCCGTACCGCCGACTAGGCAAGGTCCTAGCAGAGGTGGTTTGCCATTGACTCATTGACTTCCTCCGACCGTAACGGGGATGCATGATGATGGAGACGACACAACAACACCCAGTCATCTCGAGGCAGGGAAAATCCCTGAGCCCGCCGGAAATCGAACCCGGGACCCCGTGTGCGGGAAACGAGAACGCTACGGCAAGACCAAGAGCTGCGGAAAATTTTGTAGGTACTGTCTGCAAAATGTATTGAGAGGAGAGTTAGTAGCAAAGAAGTAATAACAAATTTAAATGTCATGACAATGGAACAGTTTTTCAAGTATCTCAGCGTTTATGACGTCATATCTCCTGAACTACAATGGGTAGCTGGTTCTTACCCGTACAGCGATTGTTGGCTGACAGTAAGGGACATGTTTACCAGTCCAGTGGTTTAGGAGGAGATATAGCGCGCGTGCACGTACACACACACACGCAAGCTCATACCGGGTGATCAAAAAGTCAGTATAAATTTGAAAACTTAATAAACCACGGAATAATGTAGATAGAGAGGTAAAAATTGACACACATGCTTGGAATGACATGGGGTTTTATTAGAACAAAAAAACAAAAACAAAGTATTGCTAGACGAGTGAAAGATCTCTTACGTGCGTCGTTCGGTGATGCTCGTGTGCTCAGCCGCCACTTTCGTCATACTTTGCCTCCCAGGTCCCCAGACCTCAGTCCGTGCGACTATTGGCTTTGGGGTTACCTGAAGTCGCCAGTGTATCGTGATCGACCGACATCTCAATGGATGCTGATAGACAACATCCGACGCCAATGCCTCACCATAACTCTGCACATGCTTTACGGTGCTGTTTACAACATTATTCCTCGAATACAGCTATTGTTGAGGAATGATGGTGGACATATTGAGCATTTCCTGTAAAGAATATCATCTTTGCTTTGTCTTACTTTGTTATGCTAATTATTGCTATTCTGATCAGATGAAGCGCCATCTGTCGGACATTTTTTGAACGTTTGTATGTTTTTGGTTCTAATAAAACCCCAAGTCACTCCGAGCGAGTGTGTCAATTTGTACCTCTCTATCTATATTATTCCGTGATTTATTCAGTTTTCAAATTTATACTGACTTTTTGATCACGCGGTACATACGTACGTACAAACAGTCTGTTAAGAGCGTGGCCGGAACTATACACAGATGGAAAAAATACAGCCTTGAAAAAATATAGCCTTAGTTCTTACACAACCCAACAGAGGGAACCTTTGTCCACGCTCGGCAGTTTTCACATGTTTATCGACAATTTACATGCACAGAAGACATGATACATGCCGAGTACCGATCGTTGGTTTTTCGACATAATTGAAGATTGGAAGCTGCAGGAGGACGATGATCCAAAGGAGTGTAGCAAGTTTTGCAGCGACTGCAAAGAGGAGGAAGGTTTTCGGGTTCTGGATTGGCCCCCACAGACACCTGACGCTAATCCTACTGCAAACGTATGGTCTCATATGAAAAAGAAGTTGCAAGGAAAAAATATCTTGACTTCGAAACAGCTGTCAACGCAAACTCGACGCGTTTGGAGGTCTCTTCCACGTAAATATGCGAAATAAATTGGTTTGAAGCATGCCTCGGAAATGCAAAGCAACTATCGACGCTGCGGGTGACTGGGCGTATTATCAGTTGTAATGGGATTTTTCTTTTGTTCATATATGGTTCATGTATTTGTTTTAGTTTATTGTCGCGTACATTTTTCTACTGATTAACCCAACCACGATTTTACGTAACAGACTGTACATCCGTCTTTATAATATGTATTTAGTTGTAAATGTTGAGTAGCGTCTATGAGGAAACGAATATATTTATGGATTTTACTTCTGTTATACACAGGAGAAATAATGACCATTGCGTCACAGGGGCACTCAGACGTGTACGATGGAGCATTACGAAATGCGGGAAGTTAACGTAGTCAAACGATAATTGGACAAATAACGCGCTTTGCGGTTTTGCTGCTTTTTAGATTACTTAATGTAGTTACATTTTTATTCTGTTATACTTTATCGGCTGTATCCTAGGTGCTGTGTTTCATGTATGAAACAAACGATAATTGCTTTAGCTACGCTGTTATTCGAGCCATCCATCAAAGTGGTAATGAATTGAAGGTACACTTAATTTACTGTTACAGCTAATGGTTTTCATTTCCGCTTTTTAAACACTTTCTGAAACTATAGAGCAATGCGTGCATTGACTTACTTACTTATCTGTCTGCCATGAAGCCACAACTGAAGCAAAATTACATTTCCGTTTATGTGAGGAATAGAGAGCAAAACTAGTTTCGTTGCTACATTTTCGTGATTGAATCAGCCGTTGTGGTGCCAAAACATGATAAACAGATATAAACAAAGTAACGTGTGCGTCGTTAAACGCTGAACGATCAGATTAGATACTGTTAAAAAAATTACAGTAACTTCATGTTTCTTCTCTGTCACACAGTATCCGTGGAACAATCTACACTTCAATTTGAAGAATAAGAGAAAAAGCCCATGAGAGAAAATGCCTTAGTGTGGCACCTTAACGAAGCTACGTACGGAAGAGCATATGAATGTGGATAATATCCCTGGTTTTTATTTTTTATTCTCTTTCATATATTTCTTTTTTGGGAGAGGAGGTGGTGGGGGAGGGTTTGACTGTAAATAGAAGAAACGTCTGATATCTATTTCATAGAAGCACTATGCAGCAATACGGCATGCTTAAGAGAAAAGTAAATCACTGGGTTATTGTCAACAGAAATGGTTGCTCATGAGCTGTAAAAGCTAATGTACCTGCTCAGTCACTCCAGGAATTATTTTCGATGGATTGCAAAGTACAGAATTTCGGGAACCAAGTGAACTAACTGATGAGTAACTCTATTAGAGGTTGGGAATGACGACCATGCAGTTTATTCTCTTAACTCCAGCCAACAAACCAATAACAAGAGTGCTACTACCGCTTACTGCCGCGGCGAATGGGCTTGTTTGGTTTGTCACTTGCCAAGCCATCAGCATGGCAGTGAATCGCAACTTGGGCGAAACTACAAAGCAAAATCGGTGAATCTGATTGTGACCAGATTGTGGGTGTACGACGCATGACACTTCCGCCTCAAGCCACAGCTGTGCGATTTTCGACCGCCGTTGTGTCAAGGATCATGTACGATAAATGACTCTGTTCGAAGCCAGTCAACCAATGCTTAGGGACGGATCCAGTTAATTGATAGGTTTCATCAGTGCGCTCCCTCCAGTAATCTACATAGATGTCATGGGAGGCGATAAGGAAACGGCTGAGGCGGTAATTTGGTGAAAGACAGAGGACAGAAATCACACTGTGTGGTAATGTACATTACGTCTCATACAAACAAATATGTTCACTGAAGATCTATAATCTCGGGCGCCGGCCGGTGTGGCCGAGCGGCTCTAGGCGCTACTGTCTGGAACCACGCGACCGCTACGGTCGCAGGTTCGAATCCTACCTCGGGCATGGATGTGTGTGATGTCCGTATGTCAGTTAGGTTTAAGTAGTTCTAAGTTCTAGGGGACTGATGACCTCAGCAGTTAAGTCCCATAACGCTCAGAGCCAATTGAACAATATAATCTCGGAAACTTCCTACGAAAATTCTTTCTCCGAGATCATTATTAGAACTGTAATCAGGAAATTAATAATTTTTAGATATGTCGAAACGGAAGTCGGATGTCTGTTTCTGGAAAGAGTCGAGGATTATTAAAAAAAAAAAAGCTGTTTGTGTAGGCGGCCCTATGCCACGGCTGGAGGAAAGTCTCCACTCCGATGAAGAAATTCGTCTTATGTAATTGCTACTGTTAATTCCACAGTAGTCTCCGTTTTGTTAATTGTCTTTCGTTTCAATATAGAGATAGTACATATTATTTACTGATTTGCTTAATACAAAGGTAAAATATGTATGGGTGTTTCCGAATGTATCCACATCTACGTGAATACTGTACAATTGACACTCAAGTGCTGGCACAGGGTTCCTAGAACCACCTTCAAGCTATTTCACTACCACTCCACTCTCGAACACGGAGCAGGAAAAACGAATTCTTAAATCTTTCTGTGCAACGTCTGATTTCCCTTATTTTGTAACATGATCATTGCTCCCTATGTAGATGGGCACCGATAAAATATTTTCACATTCTGAGGACAACGTTTGTGATTTTAGTGTCATGGGATGATCCTGCCGCAACGAAAAACGCCTTTCTTTTCATGATTTCCACTCCTACTCACGTATCATGCCCGCGGTGCTCTCTTCCCGATTTCGCTGTAGTACAAGATGAGCTGCCCATCTTTGAACTTTTCGATGTTCTCCGCCGACTCTATGTGATGCGGATCCCACACCGCACAGCAGTACTCCAGAGGACGTCGTACAAATGAGGTGTAGGCAGTCTTTCTAGTACACCTGTTGAGTTTTCTCAGTGTTCTGCTATAAATTTTAGTCTTTGATTTGCCTTGCCCACAACATTTTCTATGTGATCGATACAGTTTACGTTACTCGTAATTGTAACAGTTACGTATGTAGTTGAGTTTAGAGCTTCAGATTTGAGAGATTTAACATGCAATTAAAATTTAGCGGATCCTTCTTAGCACTCATGTGAATGACTTCTCACCCTTCATTATTTAGAATCCACTGAAACTTCTGCATCATACAGATACCTTATCTAAATCATTTTGCTATTGAGTTTGGTTATCTGATGACTTTTCAAGACGGTAAATGACAGCATCATCTGCTAAAAGCTAAGAGTGCTATCGAGATTGTCTCCTAAATCATTTATGTAGGTCAGGGAAAGCAGAGGGCCTATAACGCTTCCTTGGAGAACGTCAGTTATTACTTTCGTTTTACTCGATGACTTACTGTCAGTAACTAAGAAATGTGACCTTTCTGACAGAAAATCACAATTCCTGTCGCACAACTGAGACGACAGTTCATAGGCACGCAAATAGATTATATGTATCAAGATTTCTGTAAATCTAAAAACATGCAACAGCGCTCATTACTTCGTGAGAGTAAAGACCTAGTTGTGTTTCACAAGAACAACATTTTCTGAGTAAGCGTCGGCTATTTGTCAACAAATCGTTTTCTTCAAACGATGACTCATAATGTTCGAAAACAGTATAGGTTGTAAAATGCTACTGCAAATCGATGTTAGCGATGTGGGCTGTAATTCAGCGGATCACTCGTGTTTCCTTTAATGAGTACTTGTGTGACTTGTGCAACTTTCCAGTGTTTAGGCAAGGAACATTCGAAAAGCGATCAACTGTAGATGATTGCAGAATATGAAGCTATTGCATCAGCATACTCTGAGAGGAATCCATCTAGTATACGATCAGGACCGGAAGTTTTGCCTCTATGAAGTGATTGAAGCTGCGTTGATACACCGAGTATATCTACTTCTAAATAACTCACGTTGGCTGTTGTTCTTGGATCGAATTCTGGAAAGTTTATTTCTAGATATATTCCTTGTATTGTATTTATGTGTAATGTTAATGTACTGAATGTTTGTTTCTTAGTCATCAGTCAGCTGACTGGTTTGATTTCTCTCCACTGCTAACCTCTTCATCCCATATTAGCACTTGCAACCTACGTCCTGAATTATTTGCTGGATGTATTCCAATCTCTGCCTTACTCTAGAGTTTCTGGCTTCTACAGCTCCCTCTAGTACCATGGAAGTCATTCCCTGACGTCTTAACAGATGTCCGATTATTGTGTCCTTTCTCCTTGTCAGTGTTTCCCCACATATTCCCAACCTCTCCGATTCTGCACAGAACCTCCTCATTCCTCACCGTATCAGCCAATCTTATTTTCAATATTCGTCTGTAGAGCCACATCTCAAAAGCTTCGATTCTCTTCTGTTCGGTTTTCCCAGTCCATGTTTCACTACCATACAATGCTGTGCTCCAAACGTACATTCTCAGAAATTTCTTCCTCAAATTAAATTAAATTTGACAATAGTAGACTTCTCTTGGATAGGAATGCCCTTTTTGCCAGTGCAAATCTGCTTTTGATGCCCTCCTTGTTCCGTCAGTCACTGGTTTCTTACTGTCTCGGTAGCGGAATTTCATAACTTCACCTACTTCGTAACCATCAAACCCGATGTAAAGTTTCTAGCTGTCTTCATTTCTGCTTCTTCTTATTGCTTACGTCTTTCTTCGATTTACTTTCCGTCCATATTCTACACTCATTAGACTGTTACTTCATTCAGCAGATCGTGCAACTCTTCTTCACTTTCACTCAGTATAGCAATGTCATCAACGAATCGTATCATTGATATCCTTTCACTTTGAACTGTAATTCCACTTCTGAACCTTTCTTTCATTTCCATCATTGCTTCTTCTATGTACAGATTGAACAGTAGAGGCGAAAGCCTACATCCTTGTCTTTCACCCTTTTTAATCCGAGCACTTCGTTCTTGGTCGTCTACTCTCATTATTCCCTCTTGACTCTTATACATATTGTATATTAGCCGCCCCTCGCCAAAGCTTACCCCTCTTTTTCTCAAAATTTCGAATATCTTGCACAATGTTACATTGTCAAACGCTTTTTCCAGGTTCACAGATCCTATGAACGTGTCTTGATTTTTCTTTAGTCTTACTGCCATTATCAACCCCAACGTCAGGATAGTCTCTCTGATGCCTTTACCTTTTCTCAAGCCAAGCTTATCATCGTCTAAGACATCCTCAATTTTCTTTTCCATTATTCTGTATATCTTCGTTGTAAGCAATTTGGATGCAGGAGCTGTTGAGCTGACCGTGCGATAATTCTCGCACTTCTCGGCTCTTGCAGTTTTCGGAATTATGTGGATAGATATTTTTTCGTAAGTCAGGCGATATGCCCCTGGACTCATATATTCTACAAACCAACATGAATAGTCGTTTTGTTGGCACTTCCCCCGATGGCTTTAGAAATTCTGATGGAATTTTATCCGTCCCTTCCGCCTTATTTGATCTTAAGTCCTCAAAACTCTCTGAAACTCTGATTCTAATACTGGATCCCGCTATCTTTTCTAAATCGGCTCCTGTTTCCTCTTTTGTCACATCAGACAAATAATTTCCATCATAGAGGCCTTCAATGTACTCTTTCCACCTATCCGCTCACTCCTCTGCACTCAACAGTGAAATTCCCATTGCACTCTTAGCGTTACAACCCCTGTTTTTAATTTCACCGAAGGTTGCTTTGACTTTTCTATAAGCTGGGTCAGTCCTTCCGACAATCATTTCTTTTACGATTCACATTTTCATGCGGTCATTTCGTCTCAGCTTCCCTGCACTTTCAGTTTATTTCATTCCTCAGCGATTTGCATTTCTGTACTCCTGAGTACCCGGGAGCATTTTTGTACTTCCTCCTTTCATCGATGAACTGAAGTATTTCTTCTGGTACCCATGGTTTCTTCGCATTAACCTTCTTTGTACATATTTTTTTTTCTTTCCAACTTCTGTGATTGCTCTTTTTAGTGAATTACATCCCTCTTCAACTGTACTACCTACTGGGCTATGCCTTATTGTTGTATCTACAGCCTTAGAGAACTTCTAGCTTATCTCGTCATTACTTAGTACTTCCGCATACCACTTCTTTGCGTATAGATTCTTCCTTGCTAATCTCTTAAACTTCAGCCTACTCTTCATCACTAGTACATTGTGATCTGAATATCTGCTCCTGGGTGCGTCTTACAATCTAGTATCCGGTTTCGGAGTCTCTGTCGGACCGAGATGTAATCGAAATGAACTCTAGCAATACCAACCGGCCTTCTCCAAGTATACCTCCTCCTCAAGCGATTCTTGAACCAAATATTCGCTATTACTAGCTGAAATTTATTACAGAAGTCAGTTAATCTTTCTCCTCTCTCATTCCTAGTCCAAATCGCTATTGTCCTGTAACCTTGCCTTCTACTCCTTCCCCGTGCAACTGCATTCCAGTTCCCTATGACTATTAGATTTTCATCTCCCGTTACGTACTGTATTATCCTTTCAATATCGTTGTATACTTTCTCTATCTCTTCATCTTCAGCTTCAGCTTGCGACGTCGGCATGTATACCTGAAGTATCGTTGTCGGTGTTTGTTTGCTGTCGATTCTGAAAGAACAACCGTATCACTGAATTAAATGGTTCAGATGGGTCTCAGCACTATGGGACGTAACTTCCGAGGTCATCAGTCCCCTAGAAATTAGAACTACTTAAACCTAACTAACCTAAGGACATCACACACATCCATGCCAGAGGCAGGATTCGAACCTGCGACCGTTGCGGTCGCGCGGTTCCAGACTGTCGCGCCTAGAACCGCTCGGCCACTCCGGCCGGCCCTATCACTGAACTGTTCACAGTAACACACTCTCTGCCATACCTTCCAATTAATAGCGAATCCTACTCCCGTTATATCAATTTACGCTGCTGTTGATATTCCCCTATGCTCATCTCACCTTGTCTTCTTTCCGTTCCACTTCACTGACCCGTACAATATCTAGATTGAACATTTGCATTGAATGTATGCAATCTAAATTTTATGATTTCCTTAATACTAGGCCCTTTCGGTAATTTAAGATTTGTGTTTTGTAATCGGAGTAGTGAGAAGGTAGACAATTGGTAGTGGAAAGTTGAGTGACACATGGAAGTACGTTAGCGGAGGAGTAGTTTATGTAACTGTTAGAAGACGGGAAGATGGAGTACTGAGAAAATGTTGAAGGAATACTGCTGACTTAACGGAGAGTTCAAAATGGTTCAAATGGCTCTGAGCACTATGGGACTTAACATCTATGGTCATCAGTCCCCTAGAACTTAGAACTACTTAAACCTAACTAACCTAAGGACAGCACACAACACCCAGCCATCATGAGGCAGAGAAAATTCCTGACCCCGCCGGGAATCGAACCCGGGAACCCGGGCGTGGGAAGCGAGAACGCTACCGCACGACCACGAGATGCGGGCTTAACGGAGAGTGTTGCCAATGATGGTGATGGGGTCATATTATTACAAGGCCATGAAGTGTAAGCTGAGACACGGTGCATGAAGAAACTGTTACATGACAGTGCAAGCGGATCAAGAAAGAAGAGAGGGGATCGACATTTGGAGAAAGAAGCTGCGTTAATTTGTAGAAGAGTTCAAGGAAAGAAGACGAGAAGAGATCAATAATTGAGTAATTGTGCAAGGTAACCTCGTCTAGTTTGTAGGATTTTGAGTAACTATTTGGGCTTTGTTCGAAATCTGCTGGGTGCGAGAGGTGAAAAAAGACTGTAATAGCGAGTATAGTCTCAAAAAATTCTTGGTCATCAAAGTGGAAGGTGTATTTAGACTCTCCTGCAGACGCAGTGACGCATTGAATGACCTGCAGTTATGAAAAAGTGACAGTAGGGGGTATTTTGATATTAGCCAGATTAATTAGAGCTGGCTTTGCTATTTCTGACGGAATAGTACAGACGTTGTGGAAAGTGAGGCTTTGAATAAATGAGGACACTACAAGTCACATACATAAAACAGTGCGAGTGTTGATCGTTTCCATTAACATTGATGTTCAACAAGATATCTAAACTAAATGAACTTGAAGTATTTTTTGGAGCAGAGCCTTCACTATATGAACTAATTTTTGGAGGATTTAGTCAATTTGAACTGTAGACACAGTTATTTTCAGAGACAGAGAGACATGACTTTCCTCTAGAGAGGATGGAGGGATGTAAGTTGTTGGTTAACCTGTTAGAGGAAGGGGGAAGGGGCCTGGTGATTTGTAAGGAGCAATTTTAACTATTGGCACTGTGAAGATCCAGAACAGAGCCGATCAAAATTCAGTAAGATGTAGAAAACACAGCAGTGCAAGGTTTCTGTTTAATTAAGTTTGGATCTGATATCACTTCTTGAACTTCAACTACAACTGCAACTCCGCCACCGGACTTTAATGCTGGGAGCCACCACCACCCTGCTGTGGCGCCTGAGCTGATGTTTGTTTCCAAGCTGATCTGCAGTTAGCCAGTAGTAAAAGTCGTTCGTTCCGCCAATGATTGAGCCTGCAGCTACTTCACCCTCCACCCACAATACTATGGTGAGATTGAGCTGTAACCAAGAGGCAATTTGTAGGGACATTAGTATCAATTGCCTCACGATTCTCTCTGAAGATTTCCATTTTAACGCCAGTGAACAGTTTGTTCTCAACTCCGACCACAGTAGTTATATAGTATTACTTGTTTTCAGTTAAAGTCACTGCAACCACTGGGCACTTTGTAGGAGTAACTAATTCACTGCACTATTATTATCATCCCTCCCCCCCCCCACCACCCGGTCCTCTATGTCAGTCATGCCAAGGTATTATTATATCAATACTGTCACATTTCCATTTGTTTATCAATTTATCAATCAATTTATTGGAATAAATTAAAGTTGTGTGTCATCCGAAAAGTGGGATTCGAAAGAAACCACAGAAAAGTATAGTCGCTGTATGCCGCACTGGTGAATGAGAACCGCCGGCGTAGCCACAGCTACTAGAGCTTCACTAAGCCGCCGCAATCGATAGTCTATTTACAGCTGAGAAGAAGAACGCTCGCTCTAGTTGGCAATGAACAGCCAAGATGACAGCATCTTCTTAGATAGGCCACCAGTAGATTAGATGTCTTATGCAGAACTTGTATTGTACTGTACGTATGTATGTATGTTTACCGAGGACCTAGAAACGACGGAGAAGCTCCGTCCCCGCCGCAGCCGCAGTGGTCCACAACCCCACGACGACTACCGCAGTCCACTTCACCCTCCGCTGCTCCACACCGAACCCAGGGTTATTGTGCGGTTCGGCCCCCGGTGGACCCCCCAGGTAACGTCTCACACGAGACTAGTATAACCCCTATGTTTGCATTGTAGAGTAATGATGGTGTACGTGTACGTGGTGAACTTGTTTGCGCAGCAATCGCCGACATAGTGTAACTGAGGCGGAATAAGGGGAACCAGCCCGCATTCGCCGTGGCAGATGGAAAACCGCCTATAAACCATTCACAGACTGGTCGGGCGATTCGTGCCGGGGACCAGACGCTCCTTCCCGCGCGGAAAGCCGTACGTTAAACCGCACGGCCAACCGGGTGGGCTACGCAGAACTTACAAATTATTTCAGCTATACATGAAATGAGTTCGCAGTTACGAATATGGACAACCATCAGATATATATGGGATCATGACAACAAAAATTTATACCGGACCGGGACTCGAACCCGGATTTCCCGCATGTCACGAGCGGTCACCTTACCATTAGGCTCTCCAAGAACGAGTCAAGGTCATACCCAGACTTCCGTATGTCGTCAACCATGTGTAAACAAGCTGCACTCGTACATGCTTCACTGTATACAGTTCTGTACAGTGGAGGCATTTTAATTGAAAGTCGTTTCCCCGATGTCGGCGGTTACACGTCAGAGTGTACATTGGATCGTAATTGTGAACAAAACAGGCACTGCAGTACCGTATTATGACAGTTGCTTTCCAAGTGAAGTCTTGTAAATGTGTGTGTACCAAGTGATACTTCAGTAGTCAGACAGTTGTACATACTCAGAACAACCCTGTGAAAATGGGTTATACAAATTTAACTGTATTTTCATAACCATACTGCATAAAATGGAGTAATATTTTATACTCTACGGCTCCCCACAGTCTCCTGGAAACCAAAGAACCTATCGTTGGGCCGGCGAGTGTATTTTAGTACCTCACAACAAGAGTAATTGTAATTCATGTTTCATTTAATAGGCATAATTTTCCCCTGTCATTTTGTTCTGGAGTATAGCCGTGAATAATTTTTGGATGCCTTCCGGGATTCCATTTCACTAACCTGGAGCGGCAGGTCACGGATTTCAGAACGTCCCCTCAAGAACGAGCGTAGAGTAGTGCGATGCATTGAGCAGTTCCCAGATCCGCTGTCTGTCGAGACGCGTGTATGTAGTAGTGTTGGTTGTAATGTGCAATGACCGTACCGGAGAGGCGCACTGATGTGTGATGGATGTCGAGACCAACACAAAAGCGAGCCCGCATAATTTCAATGAGCGGAAGCTAGCACGTTAACGAGAATGCTGGCACCAACAGCTGCCACAGCACGCCTACAAACGGTAACAATTCGCCATTGTTCTGCTGCTTCAGTTAACGCAATTTGTGAACTTGTAATATTCAGTTACTTGAGAATCTGCATGATGTTCAAACGAAAAGAAAATTCTAGAGTTTGTCCAAACCCATCTTTTCACTATATTTATGTTGAGTAAGTGTAAAGAGAATTCCGTCCTCCTCCTCCGCCGCTGAGTATCAGATGTCCTAATGCCACACAGATGGTCGGGCTTAAATTCCAGGTACCACGAGAGATTATTCCTTGGCTGGAGAATTTTAGAGAGCATCACGCAGCCTTTTGAAGCCAATTGACCAGCAACTTGAGAGAGAAGCAGCTTCTCAAAGATTCTGAAAGCTCACGACAGCTGGGAGAGAGGTGTTTTGACCTCATGTCTTTCCAAACTGCCTCAGGCTGATGCCGTAAGTTTGTTTTACGGGCGCGACTTCCAGTTCAAAATCCAATATTCGTAGTGCACGCCAGTGACATGCCTGCTTGCAAATCAGCTGCAAGTAATGGAGGAAGTAGTGAAGAGGAAGATGATGCTATTTCAGTATCCTGTACCAACTTTTACGAACCTGTTTTAATTGCAAGGTTTGATGACGTCTGCGTTGTCACACCTGGATGATGATCAAGTATAATGGAGATGTCACCGTACATTTTTCCTGTTCGCAGGCTGATTTTCGAACTAGATATTTTTCTGAGAGAACAGTACTGTACATTGAAGCGTGGCACCTTATATCGCTCCTGTCTAGAGCCTGTCTATCGTCGGCCGAAGTGGCCGAGCGGTTCTAGGCGCTACAGTCTGGAACCGCGCGACCGCTACGGTCGCAGGTTCGAATCCTACCTCGGTCATGGATGTATGTGATGTCCTTAGGTTAGTTAGGTTTAAGTAGTTCTAAGTTCTAGGGGACTGATGACCACAGATGTTAAGTCCCATAGTGGTCAGAGCCATTTGATTTTGTTTATTGGTTAGTCATGAAAAGCGTGGACTAAAGCGGGAGAGCAACGGTCAGTTTTCTTTAAGGCCAATCGAAAAACAATCAGAACGGAGCATTGTTCGCGTGTGTTTTCTCTTGGAGATATAGAATGCTTACAGCAGTCCAAGAAGTCTGAGCTTAGCCTTTCAATTGTACGGTTGTGTGTAGTATGAGCTCCGAAGGAAGTTGTAATTTGCCGGTTTTAGATGTGTAATTCCATGTGGCACACTGAACTGATCGGTGACTAAAAACTGGAGTACATTAGACACCGATAAACTTAGTAGTATGGCGAGCATTTTCATTTAAGAACAATCCGAGCTTAGTAGCAGTTCAGATTTCGGGAAATACATTACCATAAAGCTGCTAACGTGAATGAAAGGGTTTGTGCATGATTAGCACTGGCTTGGCAGAGAACGTGTAAATTATCAAGGTTCAGAATATACCGAATTTTTTTGTAATAAATTATTCTTCAGTAACCTGAATATGGATTAGTTGCTTTCCAGCAACCTCATATCACAACAAGAAAAGAGTCACATCTATAGAACGAAGAAACAAACTTAATTGGTCTAAAGTTTTTACTGGAGTCTATTGACACATTAGTCTTACGATCATGTAGGTCTTGTCCTATATTGGACATCTTCATTCTAGTTAAAACAAATAATAAGCATCGTTTCAAATCGTAGCGACGCACTCAGTTTTTGCTGTAGTACGTACAGATTTTGTCCGTGATCTACACAATCATTCAATTGCTTTTGTGAGACGTTTTCAGTGATACACCATTTTCAGATTAAGGTACTGTGACTACAATCACAAGGAATCGCCCTAATAGCCGTGTGTGGCGACAACATACATACTTCCGAACGAGTTTCTCATTGGCCGATGTTCAGTCATGTGAGTTAAGCCTGCCAATCTCAAGCTGTGCAATTTTTTGTGTGTTCTGCTGTGATTGCTACATTTCATATTATTTAAGGTCAAACTGTGTTATAAAGGATAGCTTTATAGATACTCATACAGCAAGGTATAGCCTCAATAAATCAGGGCTTAATCTATCAAGTTAGTAAACCAGTTCTTAACACAGAAGGCCACTCACAAAGAGCATGCAGAACACGTTAGGACGTGTTGCTCACTATATGTGGTGTGCCTACTAAAGATGGTGGTGTCAGTGTTAAAACAGTTCCACAGACAAAATAAAATTATGTTTAATTTATAAAACTAAACACGAAATCCAGTATGGTTCTGAAGAACAGTTGGAGGAGGTTGGGAGTATATGAAAAGTTAAGTCATGATGTGTGATTGAGGATGAATAATGGTGTAAAATTCGTCTTGGCGAAACGCTTACGGTAAATATTCACAAAAAATACCATTTATCCCAGTTTATTCACTGTTGATGTCTAGTTAATTTTAGCTGTCCCTAAAACTCAGTAATTTAACATGTTAATTTATTTTACACTTGCCAACAACTTAAGGTGTTGATTAATTGAATCTCTATATCCTCTCTCGAAATCCCGAGGTCATTTACACTGATGCCCAACGTTACACACTTAATCACATCCAAATGAATATTTCAAAACACTGCATGTGTATTTCACTAACACGCTACATAAGACTCATTGCTCGCTGACTGCTCGTAGTAAACTATTCTGAAGACCTTATAGTGCACCACAGAGAGGAGCAAAACCTGAAATAACGGAAGAGCAACGGAAATTCGGACAAAGGAAAGAAATAATTTATTTATGAACTTGTAAAACGCGGTGTGAAGAACATATATTTTGCCCTGACTGCGTTCCTAAGACTAACGACAACTTCCCTCTTTCCTCGCTGGAGACACAAAGCCTTTCGTCGGTCGCTGACACAACCCCCTGCCTCGCCGAACTCTCCCCGCAGCGTAGCCTTCGTTCCGCTCTGTTATTACCATCCCCCCGCGGCAGTTTACATCAGCGAGCCTCGGCTGTTTCCTTGCTGCTGCTACCACTACTGTAGGAGAATTTGTCATCTGAAGTATCTACTATCTACCGAAGAGTCAGGCTTATCGAAAACACAAATTATTTTCATTACGCTCCATTTCCATGACTGTAAGCCAAACTCATTTGCTTCTTACCTATCTACATCTCAAAAGTATAAGCGCTCAGTATTGTTACACTTAGAATCAGCGTAACACCAACATCCTCAGTTCGTTTCATTTATGCACATGCTACTTCTACGCATTAACCACCCTGTACAGATATGAATAGTTTAATGCCATCCATTACTTTCATGTTTGTTGAAACCACTATTATCACAGCATCCCTACACAGCTTATCAAATGTTCAGATGAATGAACCAACCTGCATGGAATTAAGCAGGGCCTGTAGTTTCCATCTACACAGCCTTCTCATTCCTCTCCTCTAGGGTGCTATACGATAATTCCGTGAATACTGTAAATTTTCCTATTTTCATAATATGCGTACACATTCTTTCAAAGGTTCTTGCCAGGCACGTAACGAAGTACAGTTTCACATTACTAAGGATCCCTGATATCGCCACGCACCGCTCTTGCATGATTAAGATTTGGGGAGTACGTAGTAACACCGTTCCTCCTAACTACATGATCCTTTCCAATTTCTCCTATCCTCCTTGAGATAGTTTAACGTCGATTTGCTACAGTACCCAAACATAGTTGTGTTACGCCGGTACTGTTTACATAAAGCTCAGGAATAATGTTGTTCAGAATCACATATACCTTTCTTCCATCCTTTCCAGAAGGGTTGTTGGTGAAATGGTTCACATGGCTCTAAGCAGAATGGACTTAACATCTGCGGTCATCAGTCCCCTACACTTAGAACTACTTAAACGTAACTAACCTAAGGACGCACATCCATGCCCGAGGCTGGACTCGAACCTGCGACATTATACACAACGCCAAAGAAACTGGTATACGCATGCGCATTCAAATACAGAGATATGTAAGCAGGCAGAATACAGCGCGGCGGTCGGCAACTCCTATGTAAGACAACAAGAGTCTGGCGCAGTTGTCAGATCAATTTCTGCTGCTGCAATGGCAAGTTATTAAGATTTAAGTGAGTTTGAACATTGTATTGCAGTCGGCGCACGAGCGATAGGACACAGCATCTCTGAGGTAGCAATGAAGTGGAGATATTGCCGTACGACCAATTTACGAGAGTACCGTGAATATCAGGTATCCGGTAAAACATCAAATCTCCTACAACGCTGCGGCCGGAAAAAGGTCCTGCAAGAATTGGTCAAAGGACAACTGAAGTGAACCGTTCAATATGACAGAAGTGCAACCTATCTGTAGATTGCTTCAAATTTCAATGTTGGACCATCAACGAGTGTCATCCTGCGAACATCATCGATGTGGACTTTCGGAGCCGAAGACCCACTCGTGTACCCCTTATAGCGTCCCCAGTGCCAAATTTTTTATCATGTAGCCGTAAAATAATAATTTCTCTGTGTAGGTTTAGATTGCAAAGAAATAATTTATGACAGAATGATCTAAAGAGACAAGATACGCTCTTTTGTTAATTTTTTAGTCGACTTCACTTCTTCTTTTGTCTTGAATGTGTCTAGAGGGACATCTTGCGTGTGCTGACGAATGTAAGCATATTTGTATGAGTTAAGCATATAATATACTGATTTAATATTATTGTGCACTTTTAATTTGTAAGAGGTGATCCCGATTTCATGTCCGCCTTCCTTGAATTAACCTGCATTCAAGTAATTTACAGCTCAACAATCGCAGCGGCCGATGCAGCCAACGACGCCGTTACGTGGCGATATTAACTTATGAAAATTTAACGGAAGCTGAAAACTCGCCCGCTATTAGCATAATATCAATTTTTCTCCACAGCCGCACGAAGTTGCAGAAATACTTAGCTTTAAGATTCTTATTTTCAGTACCATAGCCGAGAGCCAGAGCCAGGACTCCGACTACAATACAATGGTCAACGGAGGTAAGAAAAATACTCTCGCGCGTGTGTGGGCCGCAATTTTAATTAATAACTAAAGATTTCTTGTTTTAAAGTGAACTGACTAGCCGAGGAAAGTAATATGAAAAGTTTATTACATTGTTCAACTTAAATATCATTTTTATTAAGGCCGACCACGTAAGTCGGCAACAATCAAAAAATAATAATAACAATAATAATATATACATTAAATTACGACGGCCGACGGACGCGAGACCCTCATGACGGCACGACACAAAACTTTAGGCCTCGCCTTGGCCAGTCAACACCGACCCTGGACTGTTGATGACTGGATAAATATTGCCTGGTAAGATCAGTCTCGTTCTAAATTGTATCGAGTGGACATACGTGTACGGGTATGGAGACAACCTCGTGAATCCATGGACCATGCCTATAAGCAGGGGACTGTTCAAGGTGGTGGTGGCTCTGTGATGGTGTGGGGCGCGTGCAGTCGAAGTGATATGCGACCCCTGATACATCTAGATACGACTCTGACAGGCGACACGCACGCAAGCATCGTGTCTAATCACCTGCATCCATTGATGTACATTGCGCATTCCGACGGACTCTGGACAACTCCAGCAGGACAACGCGACACCCCACACGTTCATCATTTGTACAGAGTTGCTCCAGGAACTCTCTCCTGAGTTTAAAAACTTCTGCTGGCCACCAGACTCTCCAGATATGGACATTACTGAGCACATCTGGGATGCCTTGTAACGTGCTGTTCAGAAGAGATCTCCACCCCGTTGTTCTCTTTCGGATTTATGGACTGCCCTGTAGAATAAATGGTGTCAGTTCCCTCAAGCATTATTTCAAACATTAGTCGAATCCATGACACGTCGTGTTGCGGCCTACATGATATTGGGCAGATATTAGTTTCTTTGCCTCTTCAGTGAAAGAAATAAATATACACTCTAAAGTACTAAGAAGGGATTATCCGAATAGAATGGAAACCGGTAGATGTGATGCATGTGTATGGACAAAAAAAATTATAATTTCAGAAAAAACTGTATAATTTCTTCAACAGAACACAAATTGAGCTAGTTAATAATGTTTGATCTACCTCTGACTCCTGATGAAGCCGTTATTCAGCTTGGCATTAATAGTTGTTGGATGATGCCGTCCTGACGGTTTCCGTACCAAAATCTGACTGACTGGCCTGTTAGATCGTCAAAATCCCGATATCTTTGCTCAACGGTTCTCAACTGGGGAGAGATCATGTGACCTTCCACGAGGAAAATCAGTAGAAATTATGCTGTCTGCGAGCGAGCTCTATCTTCCTCAAATATAAGCCCAGGATGGTTTGCCCCTGTAGGGCAACAAACCGGTTTGTAGGATATCGTCGACGTACTTCTGTGTCGTAAGGGTGCCGCGAATGACAACGAAAGTGGACCTGTTACGAAATGGAATGGCATCCCAGGCTATCGGACCGTATGGCAGGCAACAGACAGGTTGGTATCCCACCACTGTCAGGACGCGTCTCCAGACCCATCGGGGCTCAGTTCAGATCGGCAGCCTTCACTGACGACATTTTTACTCCATTCAACGAGATTCCAGACGTAAGACGTGTCTGATTGGTTCTAAGCAGCCAGCCACGAATTCCTCCACTGTGAAAGCCTTTTCGTCTCAAAGTAACGACTGTTACCTACGTCCTCAATTATTTCCTGGGTGTATTCCGAACTCTGTCTTCCTCTACAGTTTTTATCCTCTACAGCTTACTCCAGTACGATGGAAGTTATGTCTTAAAAGATGTCCTGTCATCCTGTCCCTTCTCTTCAGCGTTTTCCGTATATGCTCTTCCTCTTGGTTTCTGCACAGAACCTCCTCATTTCTTACCTTGTCACTCCACCTAATTTTCAACATCTGTCTGTAGCACCACATGCGAAGTGTTTAGTTTCTCTTCTGTTCTTGTTTACCCATGGTCCGTGTCTCACTACTGTACAATGCCCTGATTCAAACTTACTTTCTCAGAAATTTCTTCCTCGAATTAAGACCTGCGTTCGATTCTAATAGACTTCTTTTGGCCACGAATGCCCTTTTCGTCAGTGCTAGTCTGCTCTTTACTTCATCCTTGCTCCGTCCATCATTGGTTACTCTGCAGCCTAGGCAGCGGAATTCTTTAACCTAATCTACTTCGAGATTCCCAATTCTGATGTTAAGTTTCACGCGGTTCGCATTTCTGCTACTTCTCATTGCTTTCTTCTTTCTTCGATTTACTCTCAATCAGTACTCTGTGCTCATTAGACTAATCATTCCATTCAATATTACTTGTAATTATTCGTCACTTTCACTAAGGTTAGCAATATCTTTATCGACTTTTATCACTGATATCCTTTCATCATGAATTTTGATGCTACTTCTAACCATTCTGGTGTATAGATGCAACATTAGGAGCGAAATTTAATCCCACTCCTGAACATTTCTCTTATTACCACTATTGCTTCTTGCATATACAGATTGTACAGTAGTGATGAAAAACTACATCTCTGTCTTACCGTTTTTTAATGCGAGGTTTCTTTTCTTGGGCTTCCGCTGTTACTGTAAACTCTTGATTATCGTACACACAGCATATTATCGGCCTTTCTGTATAGCTTACTTTGTTTCTCTCAGACTGGTTTAACATCTGCCAGCATTTTATGTTATTCAAGGCTTTTTCCAGGTCGAAAAATCCTATGAACGTCTCTTGATTCTCTTTGCTTCCAATATCACTCGCAATGTCACAGGTGCCTTTCTGGTGACTTTTTCTTCCCTCATTGTTATTTTCCATTATTCAGTATATTAGCCTACACAAGACAGGTACATTGATCCATGAGGGATAGCGCTCGCACATATCTTACTATCATCAGGATCGTGTGTGGTTTTGTTTCCAGATTCTTAGACTTTACACATCAACTTCAATAGTCGTTTCGTACCAACTTCCCCTAACGATTTCAGAAATTCCGAAAGAATGTTGGTCACCCCTTTTGGCTTATTTGAGAGCAAGCCTTCCAAATCTGTTTTAAATAGTGACTTTAATATTCTACCAATGTCGACTCTCGTTTCTTATTTAATCACGTCATCAGACTAGTCTATTCCCTCATTGATGAGGCTTTCATTGCACTGTTTCAACCTACAAGTAGTCGTCTCTGCGCGCAACAGTGGAATTCTCTTAATACTGTCCCTATTGCTTTCAGTGCCATCGAAGATTGATTTGACTTTGTGATTTCATTAGACTTTTCCTGCACTACCTATTTATTTCATTTCTAAATGGGTTATTTTTTTCTATTACCTAATTTTCCGAACATTTTTTCACTTCCTCCTATCACTAATGATAGGAATTACATTTTCCGTCACCTAAAATTACTTTGCAGTTACCTTCTTTATACCTACACATGTCTTTTCAATTTCTTACCTGCTCTTTATAGATGTGTCCTTTCCTCTTCAATTGAAATGTTTACTTTGGTGTTCAATATCGCGATATATATGGCTTTGGAGTACTTGAATTGCATTTCATCATTACTCAGTACTTCAGCGTCCAACTTCTGCGTGCACTGAGCAATGTGGATGAGTGTCTTAACCTTCAGAGCCTGTTAGTTGCCAATATTAAATTGTGATGAAATTCTTTATTTGCTCTTGGGTCAGTGTTACAATTTAATACCCGATTTCTGAATCTGCGTCTCACCATAATGTAACACCGCTGGAATCTTGGCGTATTGCCCTGCCTTTTCCAAGTATGCCTCCTCCAATTGTGATTTTTAACAGTGTGTTCACTGCTACTAGCTGACATTAACTGCGTAACTTAGTCATCTTCCTCTCTCATTACTGTTACTAAGCCCATTTTATCCCCGTTGTTTCCTCGAGTCCTCCTACTACTACTGAGTTCTAATCCCCTATGAATATTAGATTGTCTCCTTTCACTGAATTACCCATTTACTGTCGTCATGCACTGTTTCTCTCTTTATCTTCTGCCTGTGACATCAGCATGTATATCGCTGGTTCGCTGTCGATTCCGATGAGAATAATCCTGTCATTTAACGTTTTTCTCACAGTTACATCCTCCCTGGCAGCCCCGTCTCAGAGATCCGAATTGGGGGACTAATCCGGATACTTCTGCCGATGGAGAAATCATTACGACACATTTGTAGTCACATGCCGCATGTCCTGTGAATACACACTGTACAGTTACATTAATGTGATCACCTGTCAAAAGCCCGAATAACCATCTTCTGCACTGCGAGCCGTGAAGTTCTGAGAAGTACTAACGAGGATGTGGAGTTATGCTGCAGTGGCTACCTGCGTTAGGATCTTTGTACGAACAGCCCGATCGAGGTGATCCCACATACTCTCGATTGAGTTTACGGGGGTAGGACGTCAAATGGGCCGACTTGGAGCAGGAGAGGCACCACAGGGCGTTTTAATTTCCACTGTCTATACTTTTACAAATAAATTCATAAAACTTTGTCAACATGACCAGGAAGGATTGAGGACTCACACTCATAGCAGTTGAACAAAAACGTAGCAAAATACCTTTTTTTTCACGTGAAATTTCATCATTTTTTCACTTACTACTGGCTGCATTTGTTGCTGTAGGTACACTTTTCTCCCTAAGTAAGAAAGACTCTTCGATGAATTCTGCCCAGCATACAGACAATTCTTACAGGTGTATGAAACTCTAGAATTTTCCAAATCTATTAAAAAAACTCTGATAAAAATTGAGATAATTAACTATAAAATTTGAGTTTTTTCTAAACATTAAGTTTAAAACGTAACAGTTCATTCATTTTTTCATAAATTAAATAAATTCTAGAGTTTCATACACCTGTAACTATGGTTTGTATACTGTGCAAAATTCATCGAAGCATCTCTCTTACTTAGGAAGAAATGTGTACCTATAGCAACAAATAAAGCCAATAGTAAGTGAAAAAAATAATGAAATTTCACATTTAAAAAAAATTATTATGTTACGTTTTTGAACTTCCACTGCTATGAGTATGAATCCTGAACGGTTCCTGGTCATGCTTTCAAAGTTTTATGAATTTATTTGTAAAAGTATAGATAGTGGAAATTAAAACGTTCTGTGGTGCCTCTCCTGCACCCGAGTCGGCCCGTTTTGACGTCCTACCCCCCTTAAATCAGGGGAGTTTGGTGGCCAGAGGAGTACACTAAATTCATCCCGGGGCTATTCGAACTATGCACGTACACTGCGAGCTGCGTGACGTCCCGCTAGTAGATGTCAACGTGTCGAGGAAATACAAACTGCATGTAGGAGAGGACATGGTCCACAAGGATATATCCAAAAACGCATTGATCCATTGCGCCTTCCAGAATGACGGCATCACCTAGGGAACGCCACTAAAACAGTCCTTATTCCATAACGCTCCTCCTCGCTCCTGAACCCTTCCGACAATTGTTTGCAGTGTGTTTGCTTTCAGACGTTTCACACCACACACGCCAATACGGTCTGTCATGTGAAAAGGGCGGCTGTCGCCACTAAGTGAAGGTCCAGTTATGGTATTGGTGTGCAAATTCCAGCACTCTTCGCCGATGAACGTCGGTCAACATGGGTGCATGAACCAGACGCCTGCTACGGAGGTCTTTACGCAGCAACAGGCGCCAGATGGTCGTTGACGAGACACTGTTGCTAGCCCCTTGTCTCATCTGGCTGGTCAGTTGTTCAACAGTTTCTTCGGCGCCGGTTTTGGATAGCAGCATTTTGCCACGCACGGTATGCTTTAACGACGACGGCAAGCGAACAGTTTACAAACTTAGCCGTTTGGGAATGGTTCAACGCTTAGCCCCAAAGCCAACGATCATGCTCTTTTTGGGTATCAGATAAGTGACTCAGTTTCCGCATTACGATAACGACTGCACTCTTTTCCACGTCCCTCCGACACGCTGGTGCTGCCACCTGCCATCTGTGAGTGGTTACTGCCCGCTTAAGTTGAACATAGGTGGTGGCGACATTCATGTGACTGTACCACGTATGTCTTTAGTGTAGTGGATTCCATTAGCTTTTTCATCGTCATGCCATTAACCACGGTTGCTTCTCCCTCCCTTTTAGTGGTAGTTCCCACTACAGGATTAAGAGGTTGCTGTGAAACTGTTAACTCCACGCCCAGACGACGGATGTTATTTCAGTAGATAAGTGGCTTAAAGATTTTGAAAGGAGTGTGCTACATATTTGGGCTTTGCGTTTACATTGGGCTAGGTCAGCGCTAGTGGATTACAACACCTCCCGAAGAAATTTCCACCTGCTACAGTTTGCCATTGCGTGCAAATTACAGTGATTACAAAATCGTATCGAGAGTACGGGTTGTAAAACCGAGACTGCTGGTCAATAGTGATCCAGTCACAAAAGAAATGAATGTATTGACCAGGATGTAATCAATCTCCAGGTAGTCAGAAATTTATCCAATGTGGCACATCCTTCGTTACGAAAAAAAAGATGGGTAAGCCAATTGAGTTGGATGATCTTCGGGACAAATGGTAGTTTGTTGTGGCTGTGGTAGGTGTACGATTCCCATTTCAGACAATTATTTTTAGCAGAGATGAACAGATCTTCACCTCTGGTAATGCCAAGTGAAAGTCGTAGTATTACAACATGGTTCCTAATCCACGTTTAACGTGTCCCTTTCCTGGAGAAGAGAGGCGAAAGTCGCAGTAAGTAGAAAGTCTGACACCGGAAAACTTCTTTTACATTCGAAATTTTATTTTGTTTAATAGACCAACCACCATGAAGTTGAGAGGGTACTTGCTTCTCTACTTGACGGCTTGTGCAAACGGCGTTCGTGCCTTGAGGTGTTAGGCATGGTCGACCGGAATCTTAACGACGCGTATGCCTGCCCTGACGTTCCAATGCAGTCCATCCTCGGACTGCTGTCACATACGAATCCTCTCCGCAGATCCAGTTACTGCAAGATTTGACCAGCTGCCCAAATGGAGACTCACAATGGGACCCCTTTCACTTTCTCTCTGGTGCTGATAATGCTGTCTCACACCACTACGTGATATCTCCGTGCTCTTCACAATGGTCTCTCAAGAGCTGACGCTGTTCGCATCTCTCCTATGTCCCATCAGGTATAACAACAGTGCTAAGGACAAATAACAATAATGCACTCTGGGGTTTTAATTCTGTCATGTAGAAGAACCACTAGTCATCTACGTACCCGCCGAAGATGCGTACGTGTACCAAGTTATATTGGCATTTGGCCGTGTCTTCCTACTGCTTCGCTTTTTTTTTGTGAGGCAATGTAATTGCTGGTAAGCAGCAGTAGACTAAACAATATTGGAAGCTATCCCTGTATTACAAAGCTGTTTACAGACTGTAGGACGCCACCTATAGACACCATGAACACGTCATGACGGCATCTACTTTCGTTCGCCGTAACTCAGAACTAATTATTTCATGGTCTTGCAGTTTTATGTGGCATGAAGTTTGACGTCACCCTAACGTCAGTTGGTGTTCATGGCGGTCAGAATTGGTTTACCGTATATTGATAAATTTTACTTATGGACCGTCTGACAGCAACTGAATAAAACACAATTTTAGTGCCATACGCGTTTCGCCTTTAATTTCTGCAAGGCATCATTAGTGGCAGGTTGCGTGGACAATTTCTTACATATTGCGCTCCTGTTGCATTTTTGCTGTTGTTCTTCTTCTTATGAACGCCAATTTGCGGTTTTTTTCCACATTCCACAGCACTATGCACTGAACGCTTGTTTTAATGCATTATAACAAGAGTTCAGTGCTGGTTAAACGTGTAAAGTGATGTCGAGATAATTATGAGGGTTGTAACTTTAATAGTGGCAACTATTTAGCAGAGCGGTCTAGGACGCTGCATTTATGGACTGTGCGGCTGGTCCCTCGGGCATGGGTATCTGTGTTTGTACTTAGGATAATTTAGGTTAAGTAGTGTGTAAGCTTAGGGACTCATGACCTTAGCAGTTAAGTCCCATAAGATTTCACACACATTTGAACCTTTTTTTTTGGCAATTATTTATTTACAGCTCGTACAAAATAGATACGTGTTTCAAAGTTTTACTGACCTTCGAAGTAGTTACCAGCATTGTGTATAACTCGTTGCCAGCGATGTGGAAGTCGTAGGATACTCTTAGCAGTGCCAGTTGTGTTGAGAGTTCGAGCGGCGCGGTCTATTGCCCGACGAATTTGTAGCAGTTCTGAAGCGAATGTCGTGAAGTGTTTCCTTTAGTTTAAAAAGAGTTGAACTCACAAGGGCTTAAGTCAGGGGAGTGCAGTAGGTGGTATAGGACTAAGCAGCCCCATCAGTCAAAGAAATCAGTAACAGCTTGCACTGAACGTACTTGAGCATTGTCCTGCTAAATGATGGTCAGGTCCTGCAGAAAGTGTCATCACTTCTGTCTCTATGCTGTTCATTTTTAGAACACAACCTACGACCAGCTTATAGACAAAAGTGATGACACTTTCTTCACGACCTGACCATTTCGCAAGACAATGCTCAATCACGTACTGTTACTGATTTCCTTGACTGATGGGGCTGCTGCGTGCTATACCACCAACTGCAAACCCCCGACTTAAGCCATCGTGAGTTAAACTCGATTTTTAAACTGAAGGAAACACTTCTTGCCATTCGCTTCAGAACTGCTAGAAATTCGTCGGGCAGGAGACCG
Organism: Schistocerca piceifrons; assembly: GCF_021461385.2. Classification (NCBI taxonomy): domain Eukaryota; kingdom Metazoa; phylum Arthropoda; class Insecta; order Orthoptera; family Acrididae; genus Schistocerca; species Schistocerca piceifrons. The sequence goes on from NC_060140.1 coordinate 301,420,424, forward strand.
CGCCGCTCGAACTGTCAAACAGAGCGAGGTGGTGTAGTGGTTAGCCCACTGGACTCGCATTAGGGAGGACGACGGTTCAATCCCACGTCCGGCCATCCTTATTTAGGTTTCGCGTGATTTCCCTAGACCATTTCAGGCAATGGCCGGGATGGTTCCTTTGAAAGGGCACGGCCGATGTCCTTACCCATCCTTTGCTAATCCGAGATTGTGATCCTGCTCTGGTGGCCTCGTTGTCGACGGGACGTTAAACACTAATCTCCCCCTCCTCTTCGTCCTCATCGAATTGTCAACACAACTGGCATTACTGAGAGTATCCTACGACTTCCATAACGCTGGCAACGGGTTATACACAATGCTGGTGACTACTTTGAATGTCAGTAAAACTTTGAAACACGTATCTATTTTGTACGATCTGTAAAGAAATTGTCACTATTAAAGTTCCAACCCTCTTACATACAGTCCAAGGTTTGCTGCTTACTGTGTGGTTTAATGGGGCAGTAGCTAGATGAATGAAGATTTAAGGCTGCAAGTCTGGGCTAATGTAGTTTTCATCGAAAATTCAGTTTCATTGGCCAACAGCATTAATCGGTGTCAATTAGAGAGCCAGGCGCAATAACGCAAGCGCCTCCCAATGCTCTGGCTGGCCGGTCGAAAGGCAGCGCCGCGCGCAGACACCAGGCTGTCGGCCGGGCTTTGTTTTTGAGAAGCTCTTTATTGACAGCCTCCGGGCTTATGGACTCCCCAGCAAAACACGCGGGGTGGTGCCTGCGCCCATTTATCCGGGATGCCGCTGGATCTCCGCGGAGGGGAATTGGTGGGTGGCGGTGGCGGGAAAACAGAATAAATCGGAGCCTCTAGCAGAGGGATTGAGGCTGCCTAAAGATGAAGAGGATGACGGGTGTTGGTCACCATAGACACAAACGATGGGCGACAGGGAAAGGCACGCAGAGAGCGACTGACTGCGGGGCATTTCTAAATTACCTGGCATCCCATTTACTGGGTGCATAAGTAGGAGTCTCTGAGATGTCGAAAGAAGTCAATGACATGCAATATATTTAATTGCAATTAACTATAATGATATTGTGACACGTGAAATTTTCCTTTCGTAATGAGTATTCCATGACGTTTCGCGATTGCAGACGGAAAACGTCGACTTCTTGCCATGATATTTCTGCTGACAACCATTCAACCATCTTCAGGTGTGCGTTTTACATTGGAGACAGCTAGTTCACAAAAAGACCAATGATCACGACCACCGTGCGGTTAAAGGCGCTGCAGTCTGGAACCGCAGGACCGCTACGGTCGCAGGTTCGAATCCTGCCTCGGGCATGGATGTTTGTGATGGCCTTAGGTTAGTTAGGTTTAACTAGTTCTAAGTTCTAGGGGACTAATGACCCCAGCAGTTGAGTCCCATAGTGCTCAGAGCCATTTGAACCATTTTTTTTTATCACGACCACTAATGACACTTCCAACGATATTTAATTTCATCCATTTTCACATCTTTACGAGTGCGCATTCCAATAGTGCTCGTGTTGTACCACATTCCGCTTGGGCCTGTGGCCATAGATGGAACAATATTCGGAGAGGGTGCTAACTCGACAGAGGTGGCTCATGTAGTGGTTGTCTTCACATATGCGTCTTCGCACCAATTCTTTGCGTAAAGGTGTCAATTAGGAATCTCTAGTGCAAAACCCTCACCTGAAGATGGATGAATGGTTGTCAGCCAAAATAGGGTCGCAAGAAATCGACGTTATTCGGCTTAATTCCTGAAACTTCGTGGAATATAATGAATACATCTGAAATAATGTTCTATTACAGATCTAACATGATTCATAGCTATAATCAAACGTGGAGATACTATTCAACAGAAAAACCTGTTCGAAGCAGAGAGTAGGGGGTGATGTAAAAGAATTATCCAATTGTCTGGTAGACGCCTTATAGATTCCTCCTTTTATGGAAGGAGAGTTACAGTACTTACGGCTTTAGGTTCATGAAGCACGCCCAGCGTATACCTGAAGAAGAGACAATACTGTTTTGAAATCAGTGCAACACAGAGATAAATATCAAAATAAAGTAAAACAATACAGCTAAAAAGCAACAGACTTTCTTTGGAGTAAATAACATATCACAGTCCAATGAAAATTCGGTACGTAGCCGGCGAAACCCTTGAACGAGCTTTGTCGACAATATTACTTCAACTCTAATGTCATGGCTGACGCAATGCGGTATCAAAGCACAAAATATTACCGGTGTGCATAATTTTTATTTTTTGGTTCTGGTATATCTACATCCTCATCTGCATGGATACTCTGCAAAACACATTTAAGAGCCTGGCAGAGGGTTCATCGAACCACCTTCACAATTCTCTGTTAATCCAATCTCGTATATCGCGCGGAAAGAATGAACACCTATATCTTTCCGTACGAGCTCTGATTTCCCTTATTTTATCTTGGTGATCGTTCCTCCCTATGTAGGTCGGTGTCAACAAAATATTTTCGCATTCGAAGGAGAAAGTTGGTGATTGGAATTTCGTGAGAAGATTCCGTCGCAACGAAAAACACCTTTCTTTTAATGATGTCCAGCCCAAATTCTGTATCATTTCTGTGACACTCTTTCCCATATTTTGCGATAATACAAAACGTGCAGTCTTTCTTTGAACTTTTTGATGTACTCCGTCAGTCCTGTCAGGTAAGGATCCCACACCGCGCATCTGTATTCTAAAAGAGGACAGACAAGCGTAGTGTAGGCAGTCTCCTTAGGAGGTCTGTTACATTTTGTAAGTATCCTGCCAATAAAACACAGTCTTTGGTTAGCCTTCCCCATAACATTTTCTATGTGTTTCTTCCAATTTAAATTGTTCGTAATTGTAATACCTAGGTACTTAGTTGAATTTACGGCTTTTAGGTAAGTCCGATTTATCGTGTAACCAAAGTTTAACGAGTTCCTGTTAGCATTCATATGGATGACCTCACACTTTTCGTTAATTAAGGTCAACTGCCACTTTTCGCACCATTCCGATATTTCTTCTAATTTGTTTTACAGTTCGTTTTGATCTTCTGATAACTTTATTAGTCGATAAACGGCAGCGTCTTCTGCAAACAACCGCAGACGGCTGCTCAGATTGTCTCCCAAATCGTTTATATAGATAAGGAACAGCAAAGGGCCTATAACACTACCTTGGGGTACGCCAGAAATCACTTCTGTTTCACTCGATAACTTCCCGTCAATTACAACGAACTGCGACCTCTCTGACAGGAAATCACAGATCCAGTCACATAACTGAGACGATATTCCATAAGCACACAATTTCGCTACGAGCCGCTTGTGGTACGGTGTCGAAAGCCTTCCGGAAATCCAGAAATACGGTATCGATCTGAAATCCCTTGTCAATAGCACTCAGCACTTCATGTGGGAGACAGCTAGTTGTGTTTCACAGGAACGATGTTTTCTAAACCAGTGTTGACTGTATGTCAGTAGACCGTTTTCTTCGAGGTAATTCATGATGTTTGAACACAATATATGTTCTAAAATCCTGCTGCATATTGACGCTAACGATATGGGCCTGTAATTTAGTGGATTACTCCTACTACCCTTCTTGAATATTGGTGTGACTTATGCAACTTTCCAATCTGTGCAACTTTCCAGTCTTTGGGTATGGTTCTTTCGTCGAGCGAACGGTTGTATACGATTGTTAAGTATGGAGCTAATGCATCAGCATACTCCGAAAGGAACCTAATTGGTATATAGTCTTGACCAATAGACTTGCTTTAATTAAGTGATTTAAGTTGTTTCACTACTCCGAGATTATTTATGTCTGCATTACTCATGTTGGCAGCGTTCTCGATTCGAATTCTGGAATATTTACTTCGTCTTCTTTTGTGAAGGCATTTCAGAAGGCTGTGTTTAGTAAGTATGTTTTGGCAGCACTGTCTTCGATAGTATCTCCATTGCTATCGTGCAGAGAAGGCATTGATTTATCTTGCCGCTGACATACTTCACATACGACCAGAAGCTCTTTGGATTTTCTGCCAGGTTTCGAGACAAAGTTTCGTTGTGGAAACAAAAATGACTGACAAGGCACAATGCATCTTATGGGCGTATTGGAATAATTAATGTCGGGTGATTGTTTTAAAGTAATTCACATGACATGAAAAACTTTCTGGAAATGCGTCGATTTACCAGAGGCTACTTTAACCCAGGGAAGTATACAGAGAGACCGTGGCAGGCCAGCGGGGGAGCGGTGAAGGGAAGCAACAATAGGCACGTTAGGGCGGCTCAAGCTCTGAGAAAGCAGTACGGGGTGCGGCCTCCGGCTGCCGTAAGATGAGTGACAGTGCTGGTGCATTGGTAAGCAGACGGAGAACTTGTACGCCTGTTGATAAATGTCCGTCCCCCTGTTTTCAGGGAAACATGTGAGAAAGCTGCGCAAAGCTATGGTGGAGCGGTCAACAGAGGTCAAAATATGCGTGTTGGTGACTATAGTCACCTTCATGCTGAATTCACAGCCCGCAGAGCCTGAAGTAAATCGGGTGAAGAGCGACAGAATGAAATACGCCGGCCTCCGATGGGAACGTAAGACCTAGGAATTTGAAGTACTCTCCTGGGAGTCAGAATTCCTGAATGATTGGTGTCTGTGCAGACTCTAACCTTGATGGGTGGCCTGGAAGGAGCTAAATAACAGAGGTTGAGAGGAAAGGAAATTTTGTGGGAATTTGTTCACTTCCCAGAGCAGGCATTGGTCGGCGCTGGGAAGCGACACATAATTAATGCGACTTGCGCTGCAATTGGCGTAAGTGATTTTGCTGGAGGGGAAACCGAGGCAAAGAGCAGACTGTGAGAGGTCCCCATAGAGGTCTTCCCGTTCCCAGCTTGCCTAGAGTGCGGACGTGGCGTTCTTGAGTCAGCTTGCCTGAGAAAGAGTGAGCATCTCTGCAGTTTAGGACTTAGCAAAGGGAACGATTGGGCTTGGATATAGGAAGTTTTGGTTCAGCTATGTAGTGAGCAAGATAGATAGGAGTGAATAAACGAGCGCAGCCTTGCAGCACCGCGAGGTTGGCCGACGTCCACACTACGACGCCACTCCGCCATGCTGTATTCGGTGATATTGCGCCCGTTCCGGCCACTGATTAATTTGTTGGATCACGTCGGCAAAGTTTCCATGAGGGTTTCATGGGCCGTGTAATGTAGAATTCTTCTCGCACTTCACATTACACCTGGGTCAATCGATAGGAATCACTTTTGAGTTATCGCGCTTTACTCCACGCAAACGCAATGTATTACCACTGCCTGATAGGAGAGTCTTGTAATGTGATGATTGAAGGTCGGGAGTTAAAATAAATTTTTGCTAATCGACTGCATCTGTTTTCAGTCAAGTAATTGAAATCCCAAGTCACTTTCTTAATTAATTTTATGTTCAACATTTGCATCTGGTGTTCAATAGCAGAATATAACATCAATGTGCACCCCTTTTTAATTAAAAGTGATCAATTCTGAATAAATTAATGTCAACACTGCCACTCCAGTTCAATCAGGAACACAGGGCCATATTACTTTTTTGCGTTATCCGATATTGCGGGAGTTTTGCACTCTCTGTTGATCTGTTAGTCAATTAGTTGGGGTGAACACATGCCAAAACCAGCTGAGTGACAGGTGTGGTGTTTTAATTTCTACACTGAGAGATTAATACTGCGTGCCGCACCTGGACTCGAACCCAGGACCTCTATCTTCCTGGGGCAAATGGTCAATATTCTATATTGTTGTAAAAGTAAATTGCAGTTTCGTCTCCCAAGATCCACTGACAGAAAAAAATCGCAACATAAACAAAAGACGATAGACACGTTTCAACATATGAAAGATGACTACTCAAATTTCCGCCAGTTGCATTATAGTGACGCCAGTTGTGCCACTATGACAATGCCGATCAGGCACCACCAAGAAGGAAGACCATCGTGTTCGGTGTATGTCTGCGGCGCATCGAACTGCAACTGCAGCAGCAATCTGTGCAGCAGTTGGCCCCACAGTGACACAACGAACTGTTACAGATCGGTCACTTCAAGGACATCTCCGAGCCCTATAGCGTGCACTTCATTGACCCAAAACCACAGCCATTTGCGACTTCAGTTGTGTTAAGCGAGAGCTCATTAGAGGGCAGAATGTGTGTACGTTGTGTTTTCTAATGAAAGCTGCTTCTGCCAAAATGTCATATGTTTGAAATCTTATAGGACTTAGCTGCTAAGGTCATCAAAATGGTTAAAATGGCCCTGAGCACTATGGGACTTATCATCTGTGGTCAGCAGTCCCCTAGAACTTAGAACTACTTAAACCTAACTAACCTAAGGACATCACACACATTCATGCCCGATGCAGGATTCGAACCAGCGACCGTAGCGATCGCGTAGTTCAAGACTGAAGTACGTATAACCGCTCGGTCACACCGGCCAGCGCTAAGCTCCTCAGTCCCTAAGCTTACACACTACTTAACGTAAATTATCCTAAGGACGAATCACACACACGCATGCCCAATGAAGGACTCGAACCTCCGCCGGGACCAGCCGCACAGTCCATGACTGCAGCGCCTAAGACCTCTCGGCTAATCCCACGCGGCGCTGCTTCTGCCTCGACGGCAGTGATGGCATTGTGTTGATTAGGAGGAGGCCAGCAGAGGACCTGTAACCAACCTGCCTGCGTGTTAGACACACTCGACCTGCATCTGGGGTTATGGTCTGGAGTGGCATTTCGTATGACAGCAGGAGCACTCCCGTGTTTATCTCACGCACCCTGACTGCAAAAGTGTAAGTCACTGTTGATTCGACCTGTTGTGTTGCCATTTATGAACAGCTTTCCCAGGGATATTTTCCAACAGGATAACGCTCGCCCACGTACCGCTGCTATAATCCAACATGATCTATAGACTGTCGACTTGTTGCCTTAGCCTGCTCTATCTCCTGATCTGTCTCCAATCGAGCACATATGGGACATCATCGGGCAACAACTCCAGCTTCATGCAGAAGCAGCATTAACCGTTCCTCTACTGACCCACCAAGTGCAACAGGTGTGGAACTCCATCCCACGATCTGACATCCGGAACCTGTGCATCACAATTCTCGCGCGTTTGCAAGCTTGCAGTCCACACTGTAGCTGTTACACTGGTCATTAATGTATCAGCATCTCGCATTCGCAATGGCGTATCTCACGCTTACATTAACCTGTGATCTTCCAACGTTAACGACACATATGCTATGTAGAGAAATGTATTCCCGAAATTTCATTACTCTGCATTAATTAATTTTTTTTGTGTTGCGAATTTTTTTTTCGTCGGTTTATAATCAATTACCAACAAAATTGGATAGGGTGCTTTTCTGTACTTTCGTTTATTTTGTATAATGACAGAACTATAGCATTTATATTATTTTAGAATTCATAGTGCAATACAGGAGTCTTTTGCAATGGTAATTCATTTCATTTTATTGTACTGCATATAAATTAAGTGCATATCGTTGAATTCATTCCACATGCCAAACACCACTCTCCACGGATTCCATGATATATGACTAATGTACTGCTTAAGTCTGCATGGGGAAAGACCAAATTTAGTACAACCACTAGAAGAAAACATTGAAATAAACTAGTAATAACACTGAAACCTTCTTTGAGGATGTTGGACACAGTTTAATTTTATCAAGTTCATACTGCGATATCAGAAGTTATTAAAATTGATTCTTATTTCGTGGCTATCTTCTATCAGCTCACTATACTTCTTTTATTCAAGCAATTTCCTTATTTTCTCGTTTTGTTACTATTGTGAGCACTTCAAGTGTTTGCCGTCATAGGGGTTTACTATCGACCGTTGGCATACGACATGCCTTAACGGTGTCTAAAGGGCACTATAGCATGCATCGTACTGGTTCAGCGTGTGATGCGACGCATTCCTGTCATTCAACTTGTACTTAGTTGGATAGTTCTTTGGCTACCACGATACAGTTTTCTGCTAGGACAATCGAAACCGTGAATGGTTTCTTAATAAAGATCACGAATGGTACCTTTCACCAGCACATCACCCCACATACCCATCCAGTAACTCTGATATCTGAGAGATGCTTTACTTTTGTTTCTCGATCGATGAATATGAATAAGAGGTAGCAAAATGATATTATGGATAACAGCAGATCTTGGATATGGAAATGACGAAAATGAGCATTACTTTTTCTTATTTTCATTCGCTTATTATAACGGTAACTGCAATGATTCTTTGACGAAGAAAGTGTCCATAGCAGGAGCTTTGACAGACGGCTCCGTGAACCGTTGTGGTTACTGACAACAGCCGCAAAGTAGTTTTCCTTAATTAAAAAGTTTGTTGTCAGCAGAGAGTCACAGTCCTAGACCAACGTAATACTAAAAACTACAATGCTAGTAGGGGAAATGACTGACCCTGTTGTTCGTAGCGTGGTACAATAAAGTGTGAGACAGACAAGCATAATAATTTTTCACCACATACACATTGATGTAAAGAATATACAGATATTTCCTTCTTGGGGTGGGTGTGGGGGTGGGGGAGTCAGTCTTCTTGCTGGTTTGCTGCGGCCCATCGTGCGTGAATTGCTCTCCTGTGCTGACCTCTTGATCTCAAATAGCACATGCATCCAAAGTCCTGTACTATTTATTGGATATATTCCAGTATCTTCCTCTACAGTTTTGACCCTCTACAGCTCCTTCATGTACGATTTACATTTATTGCTTGCTGTCTCTACACATGTCATAACGTTCAGTCCCTTGTTTTTGACAATGTTTTCCGCATGTTCGACCCATCGCCGATTCTGTGGAGATTTTCCGCGCTTCTTATCTTATCCGTCCAACTATGCTCAGTGTCCTTCCATAACAACACATTCAAACGCTTCGATTCTCATTTTTTACGATTTTCTAACAATCCATGATTCGCTTCCACACAATGTGCATTCTCAGAACTCTCTTCCTCAAATTAAATTTGCTAGAAATGCCATCTTTGCCTGTGATAATCTTGTGCATCTATTCTTACTTCGTTTGTCATGTGCAGGTTTGCATCCAAGAAAGCAGAATTTGATGTTAAGTTTATCATAGATTTCATTTCTGCCGCTCCTCATTGGTTTCATCTTTCTCGGGTTTTCTCTCAACCCATATTTTTTCCTCATTATAGTGTTCATTCTGTTTAGTATGTTCTACAATTTTTCCCCACTTTCAGTGAGGATAGCAATGTCATCACGAATGTTATCATTGAAATCATTTCATCATGAATGTTAATCACACTCTTGAACCTTCCTTTTATTTCCGTCATTGTTTGTTAGATGTGTAGACTGAACAGTAGGATCGAAGGGCTGCATCGCTTACATAATTTTTAATCACAGCACGTCGTTCTTGGTGCAACGATCGCGTTATTCCTCCCCGGTTGTTGTACATAATGTATACCCGTGAACCTGGCAGTACTTGGCAACTGCTACATATATATGGCAGTTAGATATATGACCTAATCTGCCTCTCCCTCATCTCTCTGTTCATCTCCTCCTATCTCAGTCTGCCCCCGGTAGATGTGTGGTCAACGCGACAGACTGTCAATCCTAAGGGCCCGGGTTAGATTCCCGGCTGGGTCGGAGATTTTCTCCGCTCAGGGACTGGGTGTTGTTCATCCTAATCATCATCATTTCATCCTCATCAACTCTCAAGTTGCCGAAGTGGCGTCAAATCAAAAGGCGAGCGGTCTACCCGACGGGAGGCCCTCGTCACACGCCATTATTATTCCTCCTATCCATTATCTCCCCCCAGCCTGTCCATGTCCTGCTTACCCTAGCCCGCTTCACCTCCTGCTGCTCCACTACCCCCCCCCTCTCCCTCTCTCTCTCTCTCTCTCTCTCCCTCTCTCTCTCTCTCTCCCCCCATCTCTTCCAGCTCATCCACTTCTCCCCCCCCCCACCCTTTCTCCCTGCTCTCGCCAACGCTGGGCGTCGTTTAAAATAAATAAGTAATAAATGGGTAAACATTTTGAGATCATTGATGTATGGGATATGAGAGACCTACCCTGCTGCTGGATCTGTGAGGATAGTTACTTCAATTACATTATTTCACATAGTTTCGATCTGCAAATTGGTAGGATTTTAAAGTTTCGGACGATTCAGATTCCATGGTGGTATTCTCATCCTAAGCTGAGAAGTAATTAATACAATTAGTCTTTGTTTGTATACAATTGTTGTTTACAACTATCAGTCGACCACATATTGCTGCAGCTGGCAGAGAGGACGCTTCGGTCAGCTTATCGTGATGGTGATGTGATGGCTTGTAGGGCAATCAACTGCGCGGTCATCAGCGCCCACACAAAGTCCCAATTCTTTCACAGTCCAATGTTGCACTGTCCAATTTAGCCACTGTCACGATTGATGATGATGATGATGATGATGATAATACAAACACCCAGTTCCCGGGCAGAGAAAAATCCCCAACTCGGCCGGGAACCGAACCCGGAACCCCAGCTTATCTTAAGTCAGCACGTACTCGAAGTTAAGGGAGTACCTACGTCCTATACCTATAGTGGTGAATTTGCTATATTAATGACCCATTATCTCAGAACCTTTCAGAGATAAAGATCTGAAATTTTTAGGAAGTATAGTTTCACTTCTTTTCTGATTATTGAACGAGGATCAGAATACAAAGAAAAATAATTAGTTAGTTGTGATTTTTCAAAAATTATGTTCAATTTTTTTTAAACTGTCCGCTGTTCCTTCTGTAAGTAAAAACTGTAACAAGTATAGATGTTTTGGTTGTTCAGCAGATACAGTATACTAAAAGGTAACATAGTGTAAAATAAGACATATGTATTTGTAATAGTTCCTGAGATAATGGGTCAAATATTTTAAAAAATGTCAATTCCGGGAAATCAAGTTTAAACACTTTATATGATATTAACTTCCGTTGGAGCCATCCCAGCTCCTAGAAACAACCAGGTCCATAATAAGAATTATCTGAATTGTGTACTTGATCATCCAGCTAACCTATAAACTTCCTTCTTTTCCTGGCTCTTGCTTCTTTAGTCATTTCCTCTGCCGGACGCTGCGCTAATGTGATCCTGAGTCGATCCGTACGCTGGAAGGCTTGCACTGTGTTGGTTCCTGGAGTGATACCAAGTTGCTCTAGTACCTTAATTCTTCCCTTACTGTCATCATTAAACGTTGTCACAGCATCAAAAACACCCAAGCATAGAGCTGTCATTTTATGACATTTTTTGGTATGCGGATCCAAATTACATTATTGACAGACTCATTCGGGTTTTGTGTTCGACCATGGAGACATTTGGAAAGAAGATCAGGATCAGGTAACTCTGTATATTGGCTTAATTACCACCACCGCTGCATATCGTATACTGTTTTTATGCCTAAATTTTTCCTCTGTACCCGTTGCCTGAGCTTTGCGGTACTTCCACCATGAGTCAGCACCAGGTGGGCAAATACCATGTGTAGTGTATCATCAGTGGACGAATTGTTGAAGAACGTAGCCCACACTGCTCTTTTCATTCCTTGTAGGTCATACGTGTTGTTCCTTACTCCCATTCCATAATATTGCTGGAGTTCATCAACGTTTTTGTCTGTAAGTCTTCCTTTACCATTTAGATTATTTCCATGCGATAACTTCTCTTTTCCTCCTATCTGCTTCAGTTTTAGAAGGTGTGTTCCCATCCATTTTTTAACGTGGCCCACACAGTCAATCTTAATATTATGCTTTTGACTATAAGGTTGGCTTTCTGTGACTGATTTGAAGGGCTTCGAATCACCATCCCCTAAGTACTCAGTGTAGCACACACCTCTTTCCTGCTGTGTCTGAACATAGAAACAAATGCAGCAGGCTCCATACCCCCACTACTTCCCTCATAATTCTTGGTACAATTTGTTTTATGACTTTCACTTGTTCCATTGGCACGTGATGTACACTGCTTGCAGTATTTAGTTAGCACTTCGGTGTCTAAAATTTTACCCAGTTTACACTGGTGACAGTTGCAACTGCATTTTTAGATGTGTGGCCTCTCTTCTGCCACACACCATCAACTGCCACAGGTAAGTCCGTCGTGTTATTTAATTATACTGCTTCTTTAGCAGCGACTTTCATAGAAGCAACAGTGCCAGATTTGACACATTCACCAATTACTTCTGTGTACTCACTTCATCCGTTTGGTGGGTTTGACAAGTTCAGCGTCTCATGTAATACTTGAGATGCAGTCAATCCTTTACCTATGTACATTGCACTCAAACAAATCATTCTTGCACTTTTGAGAAGTCCAAAATGACCTACAGAGCCTGCAAACTTTGCACTGGTTCAAATGGCTCTGAGCACTATGGGACTTATGAACTGAGGTTACCAGTCCCCCAGATCTTAGATCTACTTAAACCTAACTAACCTAAGGACAACACATACATCCATGCCCGAGGCAGGATTAGATCCTGCGACCGTAGCGGTCGCGCGATTCCAGACTGAAGCACCTAGAACTGCTCGGTCACAGCGGCCGGGAAAACTTTACACTGAACAACAAGTTTGTTAGCTAGTTCACTCCTTGCAGATGTGTCCTCAAAGATGCTGATCTACCCACCTTGAACCTTACATGATACATCATCTTGTACACTTCGTCCTAACACACTCAAAACTAATAAAACATGACCAAAACTCTTTACATGATCTCATTTGTCAATAAATAAATCCTCGTTGTTTCCAAGTTTCCTCCTCAAACCACTATGAGGCGTGTCCCCTTCGCGTGTCTGTGAAACATTTTTCAGGATCAGCACTGGATTCAGATCCAGTCGTATCCTGACTTCCAGGAAACGTCGCTTCTTAAAAGAACTCTTTGTTTTCGTCATGTTGAAAAGAGGTATAAGAACGTGTAATAATACACCAAACCACTATGTTTACAGTTCAACACCTATGAAACACCACACCCACAAAGTAAATCCGTAAGATGCATATGCGATATTGCCATTTCTCTTTACACACTGCATCCAACCTCTTAACATGAATTCAAGGAATAAATAGTTGGAAACCACAGCCTTGTAGATCGAATAGTTCCAGAGATAGGAAGTCAATGCAGAAAGGCCGAATTTTTTTACACTTGCATTATTAACTTTGAAATGATAAAAAATGCAGTTGTAATTGGAATTAATCGACAAATTATGCATAAAAATATTCATGAGAGATCAAATATTACTAAGAAATAATAATCAGAAAAAATAACTTTTGATCAATTTCTCCATACATATTCCCCTTAATAGCATATGCACAACTTACCTGAGAGCATTGACAGTACGATCTATTTTCGTTAGTTTTCACTGTACTCATTTACTTTAACTTCACCGAGTGTTTCAGATGACGTTAAAATGCAGTAAGCCGCGCGGTATTAGCAGAGCGGTCTAGGGCGCTGCGGTCATAGACTGTGCGGCTGGTCTCGGCGGAGGTTCGAGTCCTCCCTGGGGCGTGTGTGTGTGTGTGTGTGTGTGTGTGTGTGTGTGTGTGTGTGTGTGTGTGTGTCCTTAGGATAATTTACGTTAAGTAGTGTGTAAGCCTAGGGACTGATGATCTTAGCAGTCAAGGCCCACACGATTTCACACACATTTGAACATTTTTTTAAACGCAATAATATCGTGGTTAAAAGACATTTGTCTAATGTTTTAAATATCGTCATCGTAGTTAAAATGGACTGCTAAACGAAAAAAGAAATTCCACATTTTCACATCACAGTTTGGCATAGTGGTTTCCTTCTTGTAGTCGGTTTTAAAAGAAACTCAGTACATTATTTTATAAGGACATATTTTCTGTGTCCGTTTAACTGTTAATTATGCCAACAATTTTTTCCTATTACATATTTACATATTGCGCATTTAAAAACCATGTAGCCCATGCCCATCCGAACATTACTAGCGTATTATGTAAAAATTATATTATATTGTATTATATTATATAAAATGTAGACTGGCAAGGAAAGCGTTTCTGAAGAAGAGAAATTTGTTAACATCGAGTATAGATTTAAGTGTCAGGAAGTCGTTTCTGAAAGCATTTGTATGGAGTTTAGCCATATATGGAAGTGAAACATGGACGATAAATAGTGTGGACAAGAAGAGAATAGAAGCTTTCCAAATGTGGTGCTACACAAGAATGTTGAAGATTAAATGGGTGGATCACATAACTAATGATGAAGTATTGAATAGAATTGGGGAGAAGAGGAGTTTGTGGCACAACTTGACAAGACGAAGGGACCGGTTTATCAGGACATGTTCTGAGGCATCAAGGGATCACAAATTTAGCATTGGAGGGCAGCGTGGAGGGTAACAATCGTAGAGGGCGACCAAGAGATGAATACACTAAGCAGATTCAGAAGGATGTAGGCTGCAGTAAGTACTGGGAGATGATGAAGCTTGCACAGGATAGGGTAGCATGGAGTGCTGCATCAAACCAGTCTCAGGACTGAAGACCACAACGACAAACAACATGTAAAAATCTGAAGAAAATCGGTTAGGAAATTTTCCAGTATTGTTGCTAACAATGTTTCCTCCTTGTACAGTATATATTAAAAATATGTATAGTTTATGCCCGTCCGAGCTTTTATTGAAGTCTAAAAGATTGATGTAAGTAGGTTTAGAACGTTTCAAGATTTTTTGGTAAAAGAGTTGTCTTTTATGAAGCTATGTTTACATACCGCATTTCTTAAAAAAATATTTTCTGTGTCGGTATGAACTTTTATTAGAGTGTCGTGCCGGCCGGAGTGACCGAGCGGCTCTAGGCGCTTCATTCTGGAACCGCGCGACCGCTACGGTCGCAGGTTCGAATCCTGCCTCGGGCATGGATGTATGTGATGTCCTTAGGTTAGTTAGGTTTAAGTAGTTCTAAGTTCTAGGAGACGAATGACCTAAAATGTTAAGTCCCATAGTGCTCAGAGCCATTAGAACCATTAGAACTATTTTTTAGAGTGTCGTACAAAAGTCTGAAGTAGATCGGTCAATAACTATCGACGTTTTTGGTAACAACGCTAAACAACGACGTGGCTTTACATCGTAATCCGTGGATTACCCTGATTTCTGTGTAGTTTTTCTGAGAATTTTGATCTTGTAACACTTTAGATTGTCGAACGATTTTTCATGTTGACCATGTGAACGTGTCTTGATTATTCTTTAGATTTACTTCCATTACTAAGCACAACGTCAAGATTGACTCTCTCGTGCCTTTACCTTTGCTAAGCCAAGCTGATCGTCGTTTCACAGTTCCTCAATTTTTCCGTTCTTCTGTACATTATTCTTGTCCGTAAATTGGATCAGTAGTTAAGATGATTGTGTGTTAGCTTTCGCATATATCTGCCCTTTTTATACACGGGATTGTATGTTTCTTCGAAAACCGGATGGTATGTCTCCAGACCCATAGATTCTACACATATACTTCGATGTATGTATCGTTACCACACGCCCCTCCCCTTCTGCCTTACGGGATGACAAGTCTTCGAAAGCCATATTCAACTCTGTGTTACTGGATCTATATCCACCCTTATTTCGTTCTCAGTCACACCATCAGACAAGCCCTCCCCCTTGTAGAGACCATTAGTGTTACTCATACGACCTGTTTGCTCTCTCTCTACACTTTCCTGTGGAATGCCGACTGCACTCTTAATTTTTACGCCCTTGCTTTTATGATCACCTGAAGCTGTTTTGACTTTTCTGTATCATAAATCAGTCTTTCCACCGACCATTTCTTTCTGGATTACCTTATATTTTTCCTGCAGCCAGTTCGCCTTGGCTTCCCTGCACTTTGTATTTATGCATTCGTCAGTGTCTTACATTTTATACTTCCTTCTTTCGTCGATCAATTGAAGTATTTATTGCGTTACCCAAGGATTATTGCCAGTAATTTTGTCTTTGTTAGATGTCAATGTTTGCCCTTATTAGAAATTCCCATTCCTTTTCAACTGGAACGTGTGGTATTGTTTTCATTGTTTTAATCTTAGTATCCCCAGACAGCTTCAAATGCAGCTCGTCGTTTCTCGGCACTTCAGTATCACTATTATTTTCACAGTGATTCCACTCTACCAGTCTTCGATTTCCAAGTACTCTCCATCATCACTAAATTGTGATATGTGTCTATATCTGCTGCTGGTTACGCCTTACAGTCTACTATCTAATTTTGCAATCTCTGTCTGGCCATGATGTAATTCAGCTGGATTCTTCCGTTGTCTCCAAGACTATTCCAAGTGTATGTGCTTCTCTCTTGATTTTACTTACCGAAATTTATTTCAGAATTTAATTTGTCCCCTTCTCTCGTTCCTACTACCCAAAGGGTGGATGGTAAATTACTTCTTAAAGTAACTCGGTTACAAACTGCATGGGAAGAGAAACTGTGACAATGCAATAGGCACAAAAGCCGAGCCTATGGGATGAAGAAGAAGAAGAAGAAGAAGAAATAAATAAATCCAAGAGGGAATCATTTAAGTTATGAGCATGTTACCGTACTTTTTAGTGGAACATTAAATAATCTAACCAACTCGTTCCAAACCATAGAGAGATATGAGCACAATAATGCAGGGAAAAGCAAATAACCAAGAAAAACAAGTGGGCTTTTCTATTTTCTTACATGAGCTATTTTTTGGAACTATGGTATTAGGTGGCAAGGGCACGCACAAGCCATTACCAACAGCGCTGCTTCACAAAACTGGCGATTGAAATTTCATGAGAAGATCCCGTCGCAGCGAGAAGCGCCTTTGTTTTAATGATAGCCAATTCAATTCACGTATCATGTCTGTGTCACATCTCCCCTACTTCGCGATTATACAAAACGAACTGCCTTCTTTGTACTTTGATGCGGATCCCACACCGCACACCAAAACTCCAATATCCAATATAGGGGAGGGGGGGGGGGGGGGGGGGACAAGCGTGGTGTAAGCACTCTCTTTGGTAGACCTGTTTCACCTTCTAAGTGTTCTGCCAATGAATTGCAGTCTTTGGTAGGCTCTACCCACAACACTATGTATGTGATCGTTACAATTTAGGGTATTTGTGATTGTAATCCCTAGATATTTACTTCAATTTACAGCCTTGAGATTTGCGCGACATATGGCGTAATCGAAATATAGCGGATTTCTTTTAGTATTCATGTGAATAACTTCACACTTTTCTTTATTCAGGGCCAACTGCCACTTTGCGCACCGTACAGATATCTTATCTAAATCATTTTGCAATTCGTTTTGGTCATCTGATGACTTTACAAGACGGTAAATGACAGCATCATCTGCAAACAATCTAATACGGCTACTGAGATTGTCTCCTATGTCGTTAATACAGATCACGAACAATAGAGGGCCTATAACACTTGGGGAACGCCGAATATTGCTTCTTTTTTACTCGATGACTGTCCGTCTATTACTACGAACTGTGACCTTTCTAGCCGGCCGCGGTGGCCGTGCGGTTCTTGGCGCTGCAGTCCGGAACCGCGGGACTGCTACGGTCGCAGGTTCGAATCCTGCCTCGGGCATGGATGTGTGTGATGTCCTTAGGTTAGTTATGTTTAAGTAGTTCTAAGTTCTAGGGGGACGAATGACCTAAAATGTTAAGTCCCATAGTGCTCAGAGCCATTTGAACAATTCTTGTGATCTTTCTGACAGAAATCACGAATCCAATCGCACAATTGAGGCGATATTCCATAGGCACGCAGTTTGGTTAGAAGACGCTTGTGAGGAACGGTGTCGAAAGTCTTCTGGAAATTTAAAAATATTGAATCAATTTGACATCCCCTGTCGACAGCACTCGTTACTCCATCAGTGTAAAGAGCTAGATGTGTTTCGCAACAACGATATTCTCTGAATCCGTGCTGACTACGTGTCAATAAGTCGTTTTCTTCGAGGTACTTCGTAATGTTCGGAAACAATATATGTTCTAAAACCCTACTGCAAACCGACGTTAGTGTTATGGGCCTGTAATTCAACGGATTACTCCTACTTCCCTTTTTTGGTACTGGTATGACGTCAGCAATTTTCCAGTCTTTAGCTACGGATCTTTCTGCGAGCGAGCGGTTGTATATAATTGCTAAATATGGAGCTATTGTATCAGCATACTCTGAGAGGAACGTGAGTGGTGTACAATCTGGACCAGAAACAATGCTTTTATTAAGTGATTTAAGCTGCTTTGCGATACCGATGAGATCTATTTTTATGTTTCTCATCTTGGCAGTTGTTCTTGATTGCAATACAGGAATATTTATTTCGTCTTCTTTGGTGAAGGAGTTTCGGAAAACCGTGTTTAATAACTCTGCTTTTGTGGCACTGTCATCAGTGACTTCACCGTTGTTATCGCGCAGTGAAGGTATTGATTGTGTCTTGCCACTGGTGTGCTTTATGTACGACCAGAATCTCTTTGGGTTTTCTGCCAGATTCCGAGACAGCGTTTCTTTGTGGAAATCTCGCATTGAAGCAAGCGCTGTATTTCGAACTTCTGCAAAACTTAGCCAATCTTCGGGATTTTGCGTTCTTTTAAATTTAGCATGCTTTTTTCGTTGCTTCTGCAACAGCGATCTGACCCGTTTTGTGTAACATGGGGGATCAGTACCATCACTTATTACTTTATGTGGTATATATCTCTCTCAACTGCCGTCGATACTATCTCTTTGAAATCATTCCACATGTTTTCTACGCTTACGTGATCGTATCGGAAGGAGTGAAGACTGTGCCTTAAAAAGGTGTTAAGAGCATTTTTATCAGCTTTTTTAAATAGATGTACTTTGCGTTACTTTTTGATGGTTGTAGTAGTTACGGTATTTAGCCTAGCAGCTACTGCCCTCTGATCTCAAATCCCTGTATTTGTCAGAATACTATTTGTCCAGGATTATTTGTTGCTAAGAGGTCAAGTATGCTTTCGCAACCATTTACGCCTCGAGTGGGCTCAAGAACTAACTGTTCAAAATAATTTTCTGAAAAAGCATTCAGTACAATTTCGGATGACGTTTTATGCCTGCCGCCGGCTTTAAACGATAATTTTTCCAGCCTATCGAGAGTAGATTAAAGTCACCACCGACTATAATTGTATGAGTGGCGTACCTATTTAAAATGAGACTCAACTTTTCTTTGAACTGTTCAGCAACTATATCTTCTGAGTCGGGGGGTCGATGAAACGACCCAATTAATAGTTTAGTCCGATTGTGAACTATAGCCTCTACCCATACTATTTCGCAGGAACTATCTCCTTCAATTTCACTACAAGGCCAACTACTTCTGACAGGAGTAAATACTCCACCACCAATTGCATTGAATCTATCCTTTCTGGACAATTTCCGGCTTTACCCAGCTTCCTGTACCTATAACCGTTTGAGCTTCAGTGCTTTCTATTAGGGCTTGGAGCTCCGGTTCTTTCCCAACACAGCTACGACAGTTTACAACTACAATACCGATAGTTTCTACAACTAAATTACTGTGTTTTACCTGCCACCATTTACACAGACGCCCTTTCTGTGGTTCCCTGAGGCCCTCTAACATAAAATAAAACCGCCCAGTCCCTTCCACACAGCCCCCGCTACCTGTGTAGCTTCTTCCAGCGTGTAGTGTAACCAGGAAACCCACCACCAGACGGCTCAAATCAAGGAACCTTGTGAGTGTGGATTCCATCTTGTATATTTTGAGAGAAAATAACCTTTTCTCTAGACGATGTACGACTCCGTAATATCATAGGATATTAGGGAAACCGAGGGAGGTGGCGTAGTGGTTAGACACTGGACTCGCATTCGGGAGGACGACGGTTCAATCCCGCGTCCGGCCATCCTGATTTAGGTTTTCCGTGATTTCCCTAAATCGCTCCACGCAAATGCCGGGATGGTTCCTTTCAAAGGGCACGGCCGACTTCCTTCCCCGTCCTTCCCTAATCCGTTGAGACCGATGACCTCGCTGTCTGGTCTCCTTCCCCAAAACAACCCAACCCAAATTAGGGAAGTAGGAATGTTATCAGACTCTTCTTTCTCGTTGCTATCTGTTTTACTAATTATCTTTTGCCCCTTACGTCTTATAAACTTTGAAGTATTGTATTTTATTGCTTATTTATTAGTCGCGTAACTTCGCAATGTAGTTTTATCATTGGATCATCAGTTTTATGACTGGTTCGCCGCACCTTTTATCATCGAGTAGCTACTACACCTACGTCCTCAGTTATTTGTTGTGTATATTCTAAAATCTGTCTTTCCCTTCAATTTTTCTCCACTAAGTCTCCATTTAGTATTATTGAAACTACCCTCCGTTGTCTTAAAACACGTCCTCTCTCCTTGTCTCTTATTCTAGATAGGGTGTCCCACACACTCACTTCGCCGGCTGGTGTGGCCGAGAAGTTCTTCTAGGCGCTACAGTCTGGAACCGGGCGACGGCTACGGTCGCAGGTTCGAATCGTGCCTCGGGCATGGATGTGCGTGATGTCCTTAGGCTAGTTACGTTGTAGTAGTTCTAAGTTCTAGGGGACTGATGACAGATGTTAAGTCCCATAGTGCTCAGAGCCATTTGAACCACACCCAGTTCCTGAGTACGTATGCGGATTACCGCCTCATTTCTTATCAGCTCACGCCATTTTCTGCACCCTACTGTTGTTTAAGACCTTATCAGAAATGCTTGGACTCCCTGCTTTTTCGCTCTTGTCAACGGTCCCGATTCTTCCCTGTATTAGACTTGTACTGAAGACGAGGAGCATTCTGTCTTCTGGTGGCAACTTATTCATCTTGTTCTGCCCTGCCGTCACTTAAGCTCGTCTTTTTTTTTTTCCAAAAGGGTTGTCGACAAGCTTTTTCGTGTACGTATACGCGCTCTATACAGCGGTTAATGATCTACGTAGGCAGATGTTATACGCGGCCAAGTGGATCGTTGTATGCCACCGGAAGGATGCATGTGTTTCATAGAGCACAAGCGTACGTTTGGACAGCAGAAATTAGGCGTATGTTTGGTCAACACATATAACGAGTCGTACGGGATGTGTGCAGTGGGCAGTAGTTAATCAAAAGCTGTTACAGGTCAGCAGTCCGTACAGCGCTAACGCAATGCATATTCAACGCGGGATAGTCTTGGTCCGTCTGCTACAGCAATTCTTGTCGCAATACCGGTGCTGCTTCCACACTACTGTGGACTTGCCATTTCCTGTGTAGCTCGGAATTTTTTTATTTTTGATGCAGCAGTGTAATTGTGGTAGGTACAACTATCATTACATATGCCAAAGAAAACTGAAACGTATAAATAATAAATTATGTACAGTAACATCAATTTAATAATTTAATGATCGGTAAATATCATAGATCGACTTTAAATCGAAGCTCCAACAAATCGTAACATTTCACGATTGCACCAACGAGGCGTCTTACATCCTGATCCTATATTCAGTAAATTAGGTAGCATACAGGGTCGCCATCTTCGAGTTAGTTATATATTTTTCCGGAATTTAGGGAGACAAAATTATGTGTCAATCTCATAATCCACCTCCAGTGACTACGCTGTTTGTATCCACTTCGAGTCGACCCACAGCTGTCGTAGGTCTTCTATAATTAAGCCCACTCATCGCAGACCGGCCGCGGTGGCCGAGCGGTTCTAGGCGCTTCAGTCCGGAACCGCGCTGCTGCTACGGTTGCAGGTTCGATTCCTGCCTCGGGCATGGATGTGTGTGATGTCCTTAGGTCAGTTAGGTTTAAGTAGTTCCAAGTTCTAGGGGACTGATGACCTCACATGTTAAGTTTCATAGTTCTCAGAGCCATTTCAGTTCTAGGTTCACCAAGAATTTCCTTGGGCGTTTCCACCACTAGAGCATTTAGCTATACCATGTTCAAAGATGCGAGCTGCCTGCCAATTATGACTTCCGGACAATGTTTGAGGGTCGCATGAATTCACACTGTTCCCGAGTCTTCCTCTTCTCCAGCCATCCGTGTCTCGCAATAGAGGAAAGATTTTTTCAGGAATTTACCATCAAATACCAATAGTTACTCAGTTGCCGGCTTTCTGGTACCCAAAGCCCTGTTTGACGAAGGTATCTCTATTAGATTTTAGCATTACATGCCCTGCGTTCTTGATGTGATTATCTGTTTCACACGGAAGAATATTTCGAGTGCATTAATATACATTGTCTTAACTTCAGCTTTAAGTTATCATACTTGAACTAGGTGACCAGGTACCTTAGCCAAAATCACGTGCTAGCATCCTGTGGGACGCATTACTGCACTGAATAGCACGAACACTTCCGTCTTCCGTTTACAAACCTGTAGCAGTCTGACCATCTGAAACGAGTGAGATCCATCAGTTTTCTAAGACGGCATAAAAAAGTCCTGTGTCAGATGACAAATCCTGTCCAATAAACTATTACTCACCATGGTTTGCTAGTATGCACTCACTTTTATTCCACGGCCTACGGTGATGGTCCCATGATTATTGTCTTGCTAGATATTACACTCCCACAACACGGCGTTCCTTAATCTAAGTAGAGTTTTGCAGATTTTGGTTGCGTTCAGTGAACGTTGTTTCTACCCCGTGCGTTGATGATCATAAATCAGTTCCCAAAACAAAATAATGAACTTACGTTCTCTGCTACGCAAGAGCAGATACGTTTTCCGAGGTAATTAGAAATTCTTCCATTCCATAACATTTCAGTGTTGTTAACTCTGTTCTTCCGGAAAATTAGTTGATATTTTGAGTGTTCGGAATTAGTTAACACGTTTTAGCACACCTAGTTTTCCTGATAGAAATCGTACTAACAGCATTTGCTGAAGCAGTAGTTTGCAACTAATCGGTGTTCCTAAAGGCTGCGTAAGGGCAATTTCGCACTGGCTGCAGGGTGAGCCGCGAGTTAAGCTGTTGCAGTCCATTAAGCACCTACTGC
This sequence comes from Schistocerca piceifrons, assembly GCF_021461385.2. NCBI lineage: Eukaryota > Metazoa > Arthropoda > Insecta > Orthoptera > Acrididae > Schistocerca > Schistocerca piceifrons. The sequence goes on from NC_060140.1 coordinate 301,443,280, forward strand.
CAGCCTTCGTGCGCTTTGGCCTCAGAGGTCTTGACCTACATTCAGCGCAATCTTTTTCCCCCGACTCAGCTGATTTCTTCTTTCCAGAGTCTTCGAAAGTGCTCCCAGAGGCTTTCTTTCTAGAGAACGAACGTAAATCTCGCCTCTGTAAAAAAATGAAAATAAAAAAAGAATCCTTCAGGTACCATTTTTGCCTCGTAATGTGTTCTCTTCAAACATGGTCTTCAGCTAATGATTCGAATTCAGTACTAGCAATACCAAACTATTTACAGACGTGAAGGAAAGGAAAATAGTAGTTAACAAACGTCTTTTTTTATGTGAAACTTCTCGCTACGTGGTACAGAAAGCTCAGTGCAGCACTATGTTCATGGGACTCACCTATCTTGAAGTAACAGAAGAAAAATTATACTGTGTGATACTAGCATGTTAATGACTGTACAGTTAACAATAAATGATTATCACTTTCAGTTTATGAAGACTTCTTTAAAATTTTGGCGAAAAACAATGACTGTATTTAGAATAAGTAGTCTTTAAAGCAAGAAGCAGCAGAGGATAAAACTGTAAGGCAAGTGAGTTGTTTTAAATGAATGGGGTATTACTTCTATAAGAAAGAGGACATATGGCAGGTTAAAAGATATGGAGATTATTCACAGAACTCTGTACAATGAACTGAAAGGCCGCAGATACACACAATATGTTTCAACACGGTGCAGTTCCAGGTGTGGCATAGCAGTAAAAAAGACAGAGGAAAAAATCAGATGGTAGAAATTAAACTTGGAAGAGAGATAATTGGATATACAAAACAACTCAAGAAGAGTAATATTAGTATCTGAAAACAGTTTAAAGTTTAACAAATTACAACTCATAATCAAACTATCGAACACAGAACGGTGCAAACATTTACAAACTCTTAAGTCAGCTCTGAAAGGCAACTCGGAAATCTGCTGGAAAGTTTCAACAGTTATTGATAAATTGTTTGATATTAGTTTATTGATAAGTAGTGGTCAATGCGAAGTAACCCATTCCATTTCTTGATTTAAATCGCTTACATACTCTTAAAGAGAGATCTTTGCATTGTTCTCTGCTATGGAAATGAGCGGACGGCATTGTTGGCCGGAAGTCTCCCATTCGGGAAAGTTCGGCCGCCGAGGGCAAGTACTTATTGCATTCGACGCCATATTGAACGACTAGCGTCTCGGAGATAAGGATGAAATGATGACGAGGACAACACAACACCCAGTCGCTCAGGGGAGAAAATCTCCTGCCCCAGCCGGGAATAGAACCCGGGCCCCTTGGCGTGGCATTCCGCCACGCTGACCACTCAGCTAACGAGGGCGGACGTTCACTGCTATGTTGAGTATTTACAGGATTCTCGCATTCGTTTCTGTTTGTTAAGTTTTCATTTTACGTTTCCCTTGCTCCGGCAATGTCACTTCGTTGCCCGAACTGAATTCTATCAAAGAAGGGAAAGGGTAGTTAACTATATTCGCTTACAAAAAAAAAAAAAAGAAAAAAAAAACAGGCGATCATGACACATTCTGTATTAAAATTATTTGCACTCTGAGAAACACGATCACAGAGGTAATTCGGATAACAAACAGATTGAATTAATCTGTAACGAGGCACTGGTAGTGGATGTGAAAACACCCAGCTAACTACTCTAATCGATATCTGGAGCTGTGTGTGGAGCTCGGATGCCTCCGTGGATGATGTGTACATGGAAAGGAAAACAGAGGGATACAAAAAGACCAAAGTGGTTCGCCAGCTGTCCACACGACATCCATGACAGACACAACAAATCTGAGTCAGATGTTGATACTGTCACTACGTCAGTAACATTAAAAACAGGGTTAACGAACAACACTGTAATCATCTTTACACATGTATTTATAGCCGATTAACAACAATGTGTTTTTCATAATAATGAAGCACGTTGTTCAAGAATTAAGAGAGTGGGTTGTCATAGACGGCCGTAGAGTATACCCAATTATTTATCTATCCCTTAGACCTCTCCGCCCTCTTTTTATTACTGCCAATTTTTGCATTTACATGCATCGGGAAGTGAATGTTTTCATTGAACATAAAGGTATTGCACAAATTCCTTCCCCAGGTTTAATCAGTCCTAAAAGGTTCTACAGAATTCTTTTCGAATAAAATTTGGCGTAAATGACATCTGAAGTATTTCTAATCCTGTTGGAGATGTCATAGTCTCTTTGTTATTTTTTATACTAAATCGTGTACCAAGCTGTACTGCATCCGAATGCAAGGCGTCCCATGTCAGAGGACCCTTTGGAGTCCATTTGCTCTACAGATGACCCAATGTATGCTCAATACTGTATGAGGCTCTGGAGGGAGCTGATTACGTCATCCAGCAGGGCTTACGCTAATAATACGTTTTATTGCTTGCCCGCTTATATAACTTTAAAAGGAGTTTTGCCGTATTTTATTTACAGTCCTCCACCAAGTGAAGCAAACCTTGCGTTTTGGGCATTATCATCGATCAAGTGGAACACGGTTGAAGTACGTCACATCTGCAAGGGACAACTTAGAACAGTACGCCAAAAAACAACTGTAGTAGCTTACTTAGTGGTTGCAGAGAGACAACGTAGACCACGATTCTGGAGTGGTTGCAAGTTGTCTCAAGGACGCCCTTCACGAGGAGACGGTCAAATGTGATTCATTTGTTAACTGACAGGAAGCCGAGCCTAGTCCTCGATGATTGATCGAATGTTGGATGGTGTCTACCCAGATCAGATCTATTCTTGTTGACAGTCTTCGGGTACTTACGTCCGAACAACGATTGGTTATGCATATTTACACGGTCCAGTCACACTAACGGGCCCAGCGCCTATATTCCACGTGAACATGCAGTAACCACTCCCAGATGGCAGGTGGTAGCACTAGCAGGTGGGGGTAGGTACAGCGTGTCGGGGGGGACGCGGAAAGCAATGCAGTCATCGTTGTAATTCGGAAAAACGATTTATCTAACTTTAAAAAGGGCATGATCAATTTTTTTCGGGCCAAGGGTGGAAGCACTTCCAAAAGGGCTACGTCTGTAAACTGTTCACGTGGCGCTGTGGTTAAAGTAGACAGTGGATGACAAAATGGTGGTATCCAAAACTGGCGCAGAGACAACTGTGGTGCACCACGAGCCATAGATACAGGGGTGAACAACGGCTGCGGAGATGCGTACGGGTGAATAGACGTGTTACTGCTGAACAACTGACCGCACAAACGGAGCAAGGGCCACCAATAGTGTCTTGACTACCATTCAGCGAACGTTCCTGCTACGGACCTCCGCAGCAGGCGGCTCCGTTGTTACACCCATGCTCATCGGCGACGAAGGCTGGAATTAGCACGCCAGTACCCCAACTGGACGTCCACCGTGTGGTGAGAAGTGGCCTCTTCAGATGACAGATGACCTCTGGCGTGCACGGCTTGAAACATCTAAAAGCGAACACCCTACAACAATCGTCGAAAGCGTTCAGACAGGAGAAGGGGTGGTGTGGAGAACGTTTTCGTAGTATTCCGGAAAGCACAATGTACAAATGGGAGTATGTCCGGTTTGTTTTTCCTCGAACAATGTCATTGAACCGTGAATTTACTTTCAAAATCTTTTCTTAAAGAATTTACTTTATTTACTAGCGATTCATCAACAACATTAACACATTTAATCACACTAGGTGAGGGTGAAAGTAGTTGCCAGGGAGTAATTGATGAAAATCCAATTACCTTTAACAAATGGGAATTTTCTTCATAAAAGCCTTTTCAAAACAGATTTAAAATTTATAATCAAAAAAGCACCCTCGAAATATCACGTTAAAATTTTATTTAGAGGCAGAAAGAACAATATTGACAGTAGGAGCCTTCGGTCTGAGAAGCTTGCCGCTCCCTTTCAACACGGCCGAAGTCACGATCGCTCACAACAAACTCTGAAAGATTACACTGGTGCAAATCCGCAACACATCAAATTACTTTAAACTATAAATTTTAACAACTGACACAAACACATTAACTATGCGCCCCGTAAGAGAGATGGAAAGGGTACAAACACTCACACTAAGAAATTATTTGCCACCGAAAGTGCAATTTGTTTTTAAAAGGACTATTAAGGTGGAAGGGTGGCAACTCTATAAAAATGACTATTCAAATAAAAACCATAAAATTCAGACACACATAAAATGTACAACATGCTCCACATTACACATACACCGCCTCACTAGATGATAGGCAAGATAGAAACATACACTCCTGGAAATGGAAAAAAGAACACATTGACACCGGTGTGTCAGACCCACCATACTTGCTCCGGACACTGCGAGAGGGCTGTACAAGCAATGATCACACGCACGGCACAGCGGACACACCAGGAACCGCGGTGTTGGGCGTCGAATGGCGCTAGCTGCGCAGCATTTGTGCACCGCCGCCGTCAGTGTCAGCCAGCTTGCCGTGGCATACGGAGCTCCATCGCAGTCTTTAACACTGGTAGCATGCCGCGACAGCATGGACGTGAACCGTATGTGCAGTTGACGGACTTTGAGCGAGGGCGTATAGTGGGCATGCGGGAGGCCGGGTGGACGTACCGCCGAATTGCTCAACACGTGGGGCGTGAGGTCTCCACAGTACATCGATGTTGTCGCCAGTGGTCGGCGGAAGGTGCACGTGCCCGTCGACCTGGGACCGGACCGCAGCGACGCACGGATGCACGCCAAGACCGTAGGATCCTACGCAGTGCCGTAGGGGACCGCACCGCCACTTCCCAGCAAATTAGGGACACTGTTGCTCCTGGGGTATCGGCGAGGACCATTCGCAACAGTCTCCATGAAGCTGGGCTACGGTCCCGCACACCGTTAGGCCGTCTTCCGTTCACGCCCCAACATCGTGCAGCCCGCCTCCAGTGGTGTCGCGACAGGGGTGAATGGAGGGACGAATGGAGACGTGTCGTCTTCAGCGATGAGAGTCGCTTCTGCCTTGGTGCCAATGATGGTCGTATGCGTGTTTGGCGCCGTGCAGGAGAGCGCCACAATCAGGACTGCATACGACCGAGGCACACAGGGCCAACACCCGGCATCATGGTGTGGGGAGCGATCTCCTACACTGGCCGTACACCACTGGTGATCGTCGAGGGGACACTGAATAGTGCACGGTACATCCAAACCGTCATCGAACCCATCGTTCTACCATTCCTAGACCGGCAAGGGAACTTGCTGTTCCAACAGGACAATGCATGTCCGCATGTATCCCGTGCCACCCAACGTGCTCTAGAAGGTGTAAGTCAACTACCCTGGCCAGCAAGATCTTCAGATCTGTCCCCCATTGAGCATGTTTGGGACTGGATGAAGCGTCGTCTCACGCGGTCTGCACGTCCAGCACGAACGCTGGTCCAACTGAGGCGCCAGGTGGAAATGGCATGGCAAGCCGTTCCACAGGACTACATCCAGCATCTCTACGATCGTCTCCATGGGAGAATAGCAGCCTGCATTGCTGCGAAAGGTGGATATACACTGTACTAGTGCCGACATTGTGCATGCTCTGTTGCCTGTGTCTATGTGCCTGTGGTTCTGTCAGTGTGATCATGTGATGTATCTGACCCCAGGGATGTGTCAATAAAGTTTCCCCTTCCTGGGACAATGAATTCACGGTGTTCTTATTTCAATTTTCAGGAGTGTATTTCAGGAATTCGGCCTTTACACCTTAATTCTATAAATTCGTTAACTCCGAATCCGACAAACATGACAGAGGCAGCTATTAACGTATGGCAGATTGACAGTGGTGGGTTACTAAACAACCCGAACCGTAGATTGCTCTAAACCTCCCCAATTCCACAAGGGAAAAGCGGACCACCCAATTCACAAATAACCACCTTCACGCGGGTGGGCAAACGGAGAAGACTGGTGGGACGACCCCAGAACAAAGCGGTTGGTGACCTCACCAAGAAAACAAGTAGAATTTAAGAAGTAAATGAAGTAACATATCTCCAGTCACCTAACTTCCAATGAACTGCAATTTCTGGAGAAGACCTGGCGCAGCACCCCCAACGCTCTCCCGAACCGTCCGCTGCCAGCCGCGTCAACGGACGCAGGAAGGCGCGCCGATCTCCCGTCTCACGGCGTCGCAGCTCGCCCCGGCCAGCCCAATGTCGTGGTTTGACTCCTGTTGCTCTCGTGTCAACCGCGAAGCCACTACCCCTTTCTATACGGCGCGGCCCACTGGACTCACGTGGCGACCTCACATGCGCCGACGCTCAAGGCGGACAAGTCATTTCGTGTCTCAGTGCGCGACCAAACAACCGACCGATCCAACCGCCAGTAACAGTTTCCCGAGCAACTGGAGCAGACTGGCGGCCTAAGGCGCAGACTCAGATGCAGGAACTCAGCCACGACCGGGCGATCACTAGGTGAGTTCTGTTACTGGCGGAGTGGAAAGACTCTCATTTTCTGACTTTAAAGTTTGATCCAAACGACAGACATACTCGTACTCCGACAGCAAACAGACACTAACTGCCACAAAATTGCAGACGCGAGACTGACTTAGCCTTACCTCGACTGACCAACTGCCGAGCTGATAGCGCCCCTTAAATGCAAGTGAACAGACAACCTATCCGCTTTTCCACCAGAGGGAGACACCAAAGCTGCGATTGCCACAGCGATTGCCAGGAGTGCTAAGTAGCATATCACAGAGCACGTAGTGTACGAGCGTGGTTCAAAGAAAACACCGTATCCTCTGGCCACCAAACTCCCCGGATTAAAACCCAATCGACTGCTTCACACAACGCGGTGCGGCGCGCTCTTCAAAACAGCGATTTTTACCACAGCTCAGGCATCTACCAGGAGTGCTAAGTAGCATATCACAGAGCACGTAGTGTACGAGCGTGGTTCAAAGAAAACACCGTATCCTCTGGCCACCAAACTCCCCGGATTAAAACCCAATCGAGAATCTGTGAGTCCACCTCGATCGGGCTTTTCGCGTCATGGATCCCCAACCAAAAATGAGCGCAGCTTGCTACGGCGCTGGAGTCGACGTGGCTCCACATCCCTTCCGGTGTCTCCCAGAAGAACAACACTGATTCTCCTCCTGCACGTCTCGAAGCGGTCCGCGCTACAACTGGTGGTTGTTCAGTTTTTTGACAGGTGGTCAGTTAATGTAACTGGACATAGCATATATGTTCAAGTATTGCTGTGTAACGTGCAAGGTCCCTTCCTAACTTCGTTAATAATCACTCCTCTCCTTGTCGATTATGGACTGCTTCATCCTTAGCATTATCTGACTGTCAGTAGAATACATCAAGGAAATGGGATTGACAAGTTACTAAGAAATTTTTCCAGTCCATATGTGGCATAACAGCAAATCAGTGCGTAACAGTATTGGCTAAAAACAGTCTTGGTTGCAATCTAATTTTTTTTTAATTTTTCAACGATGCGTTTGGCCTTATTTAGGCATCTTCAGGTTATCTTTTCTAGATGGACGCGAGAGGCACCAAGATCTGCATAACGCGATCCCTTTCACAGAAGCGAGTACCAGTAAGATGGGGGCTCAGGTAGTATGCATAATGCGCCACAGCGTCGTGTGCCAGTACTGAAGCCTAATACACTTAAGCTTCAGCACTGACACACGACGCTGTGGCGCATTATGCTTACTACCTGAGCCCCCATCTTACTGGTACTCGCTTCTGTGAAAGGGAACGCGTTATGCAGATCTTGGTGCCTCTCGCGTCCATCTAGAAAAGATAACCTGAAGATGCCTAAATAAGGCCAAACGCGTCTTTGAAAAATAAAATAAAAAAAATTGTAACCAAGACTGTTTTAACCAATAAAGTTACTAAGAGTTTATTACATCCTCTGTCGAAATTTGTTATTAAATTATAGTAACAAATACAATGGCGAGATACGAATATGTACTTTTGTTTTGCCCGTAGCCAGAGAGAATTTTTCGCGGCTTTTCGGTGCTGCTGGGGCGGAGGAGGAAATCCAGCGAGCACGAAGTCTACTGCAGGGCTGTCGTGACTTGGATATGCAGTTTAAATACACTAACGGTCGACGTGGGGCATGGCTGCCAAGTGTGGACACAATAGACCAGGAAGGCGGTTGCTGTCTTTCCATGGAGAGAAGACGGCGACTCCAGAAAATCCGCAGGCAGGGGCTTTTGTATCACAAGAGGAGCAGTCATGAGCCATGGGGGGTCGAGTTTAGTCTTCTTCTGTGCACATACGTCACGCATTATCGAACAGATAACGAACGTTCAGTAGTGTTCTGAACACACTGCTGTGAATATCGCAGCAACTGCGATTTTAGTGAGTTATTAAGGGAATTTTTAATCCGTTTGTTGCGAGTTGTTATCGCTAATGGTGATGGTAAGCGACAGATTCTGCATAAACAAGCAGGATACACGATTTCTTGTTGTGCGAAGTACGTGTAATCGCACAGCCATCGTTGTTAAAGTGAGCCTGCCCTACGTCGCCACGAGTCGCTCTGGCTTGAATGCCCGCGCGTTGTAAGTAGGCTGTTTAGGCTTTTATGTTGGTAACGCCACGTAGCGCTCTGTATGAAGATCACTGATTGTGCTGTGTGCAGTCTGTAGCTGATTGGAATATTTGCTATTGTAGTGTTGGGCAGTTGGATGTGAACAGCGCGTAGCGTTGCGCAGTTGGAGGTGAGCCGCCGGCAGGGGTGGATGTGGGGAGAGAGATGGCAGAGATTTGAGAGCGGACGATCTGGACGTGTGTCCGTCAGAAAAAGGAAATTTGTAAAACTGGATGTCATGAACTTATATAAACCATTCCGTCTACAGGCCCCAAGTGGCCCATCGGGACCATCCAACAGCCGCGTCATCCTCAGACGAGGATGCGGATAGGAGGGGCGCGGGGTCAGCACACCGCTCTTCCGGTCGTTATGGTGGTATTTTTGACTGAAGCCACTACTATTCGGTCGAGTAGGTCCTCAATTGGTATCACGAGGCTGAATGCACCCCAAAAAATGGCAACAGCGCATCGCGGCCTGGTTGGTCACGTCACCCATCCAAGTACCGACCACGCCCGACAGCGTTTAACTGCGGTGATCTGACCGGCGTATCCACCGCGGCAAGGCCGTTGCCATCCACATATACATGACTTTTGAACACTATTGAGGTAAATACATTGTTTGTTCTCCATCAAAAAATTTCATTTGCTGACTATGCCTATCAGCAGTTAGTGCCTTCAGTAGTTTGAATCTTTTATTTAGCTGGCAGTATTGGCGCTCGCTGTATTGCAGTAGTTCGAGTAACGAAGATTTTTTTGAGGTAAGTGATTCATGAAAGGTATAGGCTATTGTTAATCAGGGCCATTCTTTAGTAGGGATTATTGAAAGTTAGATTGCGTTGCGCTAAAAATATTATGTCGGTTTAGTGTTGATCAGAATAAGTAAAGAGAGAAATGACTGAGTACGTTCAGTTTTACTCAGCCGTTTGAAAATCGAATCACGTAGAGGTTTACCAGCACAGTCATTCATAATTTTTCTAAGGGGATGTTTCAGCGTGCCTCTCGCTGCATCGCGCCGCTGGAACGGCGCGGCTGTGACGTTGCCTTGTCACAGCTGCGGCTTACTCCGTAATCGTTAGAGCGTCATGCATTCAGCCCTCGGGCTGGAGGTAGCAAGAAGTCCCTCGCTCCCCACGCATTACGCTGCTAGCCGTACCACAGCGCAGCGGTTACTTGGTTCGTATCGTTGACTGTGGCGGTCATCATCAGACATTAATGTTATTTTGTGTACTAGTCAGGGCCGATACTGGAGAAGGCTTTCACGCTGGAATATGGCGAGCATCGCTGCACGAGTCAGCTGACGGTAACGGACAAATTCAGCAAAAACAAGCAGGACATACTCTTTCTTCAAGCGCTAAGTGTGGCGGCAGTAGCTAGTTACTGTACATGAACAGCTGCCAATGATATCCTTGTGTAAACCACAGTGACTGGTTGAAATTTATTATACAGACACGTAATGATTTGTGTCGCTATTTGAACTAGTTGGTGGACATGCGTAAGATCATGCTGTTCCTTGTTTAAATATATTGCAATTTACCGTTCAAGCAAATTATTTCAAGACTGCCGATGTTATTTCTAGCTTGATGATCAGGTCATTAAATTACAGCCGACTGTTAATTGGAATTTTATTATAATTGTGTGGGAAGTCATTTGTATTCTGCGTTATTACAATTGTGTGGGAAGGCATTTGTATTGAAACTTCCTGGCAGATTAAAACTGTGTGCCGGACCGAGATTCGAACTCGGGACCTTTGCCCTTCGCGGGCAAGTGCTCTACCAACTGAGCTACCCAAGCACGACTCACGCCCCGTCCTCACAGCGCACGCTCCGCTGCAGAGTGAAAATCTCATTCTGGAAACATCCCCCAGACTGTGGCTAAGCCATGTCTCCCCATTATCCTTTCTTTCTGGAGTGCTAGTTCTACAAGGTTCGCAGGAGAGCTTCTGTGGAGTTTGGAAGGTAGGAGACGAGTTACTGGCAGAAGTAAAGCTGTGAGGACGGGGCGTGAGTCGTGCTTGGGTAGCTCAGTCGGTAGAGCACTTGCCCGCGAAAGGCAAAGGTCCCGAGGTCGAGTCTCGGTCCGGCACGCAGTTTTAATCTGCCAGGAAGTTTCATATCGTCGCACACTCCGCTGCAGAGTGAAAATCTCATTCTGCATTTGTATTGGTTTATTATAATTACGTGTGAGCTGACCTGTAAGGAACATTTAGATCAGTTTTGGGATTCGAAACCTTGTAATAAAGAAAGTGTTACCGAGCAGTAAATGTAATCTGTTTCAGAATTATGTGTCACACCCACTTCAACCAAGGTATAGTTTCTGTTAAAAGAATTATTGCCACCCGCTATGAGATGCAGGTAAAATGTTTAATAGGGCCATAGAGCTGAACGTCAATGGCACTGAGCGTACATGTTTTTAGCTGTCAGTGGCTAAAAGGCCATCCTTACTTGTGTCATTGCATAGGATTCAAGTTTGTACATGATCAAATGCAAAGACTCCAGCGAACAATCCACTGAGCAAACGGGAAGGGTCTTCCGAACTATAACTAAAAAAATGTGTGTGAAATCTTATGGGACTGAACTGCTAAGGTCATCAGTCCCTAGGCTTACACACTACTTAACCTAAATTATCCTAAGGACAAGTACAAGCACCCATACCCAAGGGAGGACTCGAACCTCCCCCGGGACCAGCCTCACAGTCCATGACTGCAGCGCCTTAGATCGCTCGGCTAATCCGGCGCAGCAAGCACACACATTCTCTGAAAAAAACTGCGTTTGTGTCATACACAAAAACCTTAAAGCACTCATTTATGAACACTGAGCAAAAGTTGGACGTCCTCCGTCCAGTTGGGGTTCTGGCGTGCACATTCCAAGCTTAGTCGCCAATGATCATGGATGCGTCAACCACGCCTCTGAACGATAGTCGAGAGGACACAGTTGGTAGCCCCTTCCTTCGTTTGTGCAGTCAGTAGTCCAGCAGCTACACGTCTGTACGCATCTCCGCAGCCATGGGTCAACCCTGTCATCTATAGACCATGGTGCACCACAGCTCAAAAGGGAAAACTCATTGACATCTTGGGAGAACTTGAAAATTACAGTCACAAAAAACAAGCTCCAAGGCTAATCATGAACGAGCAGAGTGAATTGAATCACAATGGCTATTTCAACATCCAGGGTGACTTAATAAGGTGATGACCGTTGCAGTTCAATTTAAGTCACGTAATAGGCCTGCGACCAAAGTTGGACATTATAAACTTTCAGCACCGCTATTAGGGCCGCTGGAGAAAAATATTTTAGTCACTTGATGTTGAGCAACTCAACTGTATTTACGCGTCTCGAATTAACTCATCTTGATAATTTCGAGTTAACGCATCTTCACAATATCTTAGAAATGATACGAAAGTCACGAAGAACCATAGCGTGTTTAAGACAAATAATAATGAATCTTCCTGGCCTATTAAAACTGTGTGCCGCATCGAGACTCGAACTCGGGAACTTTGCTTTTCGCAGCAAGTGCTCTACCATCTGAGCTACCCAAGCACGGCTGACGACCCATCCTCACAGACTCAGTTCCTCCAGTGCCTCGCCTCTTACCTTCCAAACTTCACAAAAGCTCTCTTGCAAAGGTCCCGAGTTTGAATCGCAGTCCGGCACACAATTTTAATCTGCCAGGAAGCTTCATATCAGCGCACACACCGCTGCAGAGTGAAAATCTAATTCCAGAAATAATAATAAAATTGACACAAGAACCTACATTAAAATGAACATACCGAAGGAGGTATGGTGCCTGATACACCCAGTAAGGCGTCATGCGTGATTCGTCAATTCCATATTATGGCTGAGTAATAGATTTTGGCTTTAGGCAGAAAGTAACAAACATGAACAAGTAGCACCAGTAGTAGCGCTACGTGGCGCTGGACACGTATGACAAAAGAGATAAAGATGCAAAATTGTTAAAAAAGCCGCGCGGGATTAGCCGAGCGGTCTCGGGCGCTGCAGTCGTGTACTGTGCGGCTGGTCCCGGCGGAGGTTCGAATCTTCCCTCGGGCATGGGTGTGTGTGTTTGTCCTTAGGATAATTTAGGTTAAGTAGTGTGTAAACTTAGGGATTTATGACCTTAGCAGTTAAGTCCCATAAGATTTCACACACATTTGAACATTTGTTATAAAAAACGCGTATGAAATGAAAAGTTACACGGATTTAGAAAAGATCGCGCTTGTGAAACACAATGAGCTCTTTACTCACACGAAGTGTTGAATGCTATTGACAACGTACTTAAATTACCTCCGTATTTCTAGATTTCCAGAAGGCGTTTGACACTGTACATGACAGGTGTATTGTAGTCAAAGTGTGTGGTTATGGACTATCGTCTCAGCTTTGTGACTGGATTCGTAATTTCCTGTCAGTGAGGTCACAGTTCGTAGTAATTGACAGAAAGCCGTGGAGTAAAACAGATGTGGTTTCTGGCGTTCCCCAAGTTCGTGTTATAGGTCCTTTGCTGTTCTTTACCTACATAAATGATTTATGAGATTCTCTGAGTAGCCGTCTTAGGCATTTTGCAGATGATGGTTTCGTTTATCGTGTAGTAAAGCCATCAAAAGATCAAAACAAATCGCAAAAATATTTAGAGAAGGTATTTGTATGGAGCGAAAATTGGCAATTGACACTAAATAATGAAAATTGTGAGGTCATCCACATCAGTGCTAAAAGGAATCCGTTAAACTTGGGTTACACTATAAATCAGTCAAATCCAAAGGACGTAAATCCAACTAAATTCCTAGAAATTACAAATGGTTCAAATGGCTCTGAGCACTATGGGACTTAACTTCTTAGGTCATCAGTCCCCTGAAACTTAGAACTACACAAACCTAACAAACCTAAGGACATCACATACATCCAAGCCCGAGGCAGGATTCGAACCTCCGACCGTAGCGGTCGCACGGTTCAGGACTGTAGCGCCCAGAACCGCTCGGCCACTCCGGCCGGTCTTAGGAATTACAATTACCAACAACATAAACTGGAAAGAAAACATAGAAAATGTTGTGCGGAAAGCAAACCAAAGACTGCATTTTATTGGCAGAACAATTGGAAAATGTAAAAGATCTAATAAAGAGAGTGCCAACACTACGCTTGTCCGTCCTCTTTTGGAATACTGCTGCCCGGTCTGGGATCCTAACCAGATAGGATTAACGGAGTACATCGAGAATGTTCAAAGAGGGACAGCAGGTTTTGTATTATCGCGAAATAGGGGACAGAGTGTCACTGACAGGATACAGGATTTGGGGCAGACGTCATTAAAACAAAAGCGTTCTTCATTACGGTGGAGTCTCCTCACGAAATTTCAACCACCAGCTTTCTCCTCCGAATGCGAGAACATTTTGTTGAAACCGACCTGCATAGGGAGGAACCATCATCACTATAAAATAAGCGAAAGATATTGGTAATGTTTTTTCCGCCTGCTGTGCTAGTTTGGAATAACAGATAATTATTGTGATTTGCACAGTATCCATGTAGATGTTGATACGAAAAGGACACTGTCTTCAGGCCAGAAGTGGCCCATCCGGACCATCCGACTGCCGTGTCATCCTCAGCTGAGGAGGCGGTTAGGAGGGGCTTGTCTTCAGCATATCGTTCTCACAGTCGACATGGTTTTCTTTAACCGGAGCCGCTACTATTCGGTCGAGTAGCCCCTCAATTGGCATCACGAGGCTGAGTGCACCCCTAAAAAAAGCAACAGCGCATGGCGTCCTGGATGGTCACCCATCCAAGTGCCGACCACGCCCGACAGCGCTGAATTTCAGTGATCTGACGGAAACCGGTGTATTCACTGTGGCAAGGCCATTGCCGCTCATATAAAGCAAAAACGATAAATACATCATTACAAAATTCGTAATCAAGAGAATAACAAGACGAAAAAATCAAGCATAAGGTAAAAGATAAGGGATAAATTATAGGAAGGGTAGGTGGCAAAGTAATTGTGTGTCGTATGACATGGACAAAGAGAAATAGACATAATAGATTTTCAGATGGAGGAATCCAGTTTAGGCTACTCAATTGAAATAAAGTACATAGGACTAAAAACGAGAAAGGAAAATGGAGAGAACCAAGGTACGTACAGAGACCGTTATTTCAGTACAAAATGCATGAACAGTGAGCAAAATACTGTACTACAAAAATACTCCAAACGAATACAAATTTTATAATAAACAGCAAAGTAAAAAGAAGAAAGCTAAGTGACTGCAAATTCAGTACGGAACTTTACCATGTACATTGGCAGTTATGTAGTGCGAAACTTTGAGAAAAGACAAAAATCTTGGCACGATGTAGGTGGAAAATTTGCATGACTAGTGATCAATACAGTAGCACATATATTGACGTCTAAAGTGACAGGTGAGAGAAAGCGTGCAGTGTGACAGTGGAACATGCGTGTTGCGCCTGAGATCAGTGAAGGGGCCCTCCTGCGAGAGCCTCTGCCCGCGGTTGACGTCCAGGCCCAAGGGAAGGACAGGCCGCAAATTGTACGTCACAGCACGTGACACTGCAAGTCTTACGAATGCCAGCAGCCGTCTCCGGCGGGGAGCGAGTAACTCTTTATGAGGAGTTCAATAACTCTGACTTGCGGGTTTTTAATGCACGTGAGCTCTCAATAGCACACAACAAACAAGACCGTTAGTTTAATCGGCATGTTTACTTCCCGTGGGTCCTGCATGGAAACGAACATTCGCGAAGTATTGCGGACAAGCCGCATAGTGTGACGTCACAAGCTCGATGCGCGTCCCGTATTTATTGTGAGCCTCGGCGGCGGTCGTCTCGCGGCACAACATAAAAACAATGGTTACAGGAGGAAGCATGCCACGACGAACACAGGTCTGCATCAACGCTATGGATACGGACGCTGGCCGTCATTTAAGTTACAAATTTTATGTTGTTTTTTATAATGTCTTTTATCTTCGACCAACCACGGATTTTAATTAAGTGCCTCCACAAATAGTATTCTCACAGAGCAGTAACTCCAGTAACAGTATTACCGCCGAGCAATCAAAAATTGTTATTAATCCAACGTGGGGTTTATGTTTTATTCAAATGTGACAAATGTACCTGACGCCTGTCTGCAGTAGCCTTATGAGCTACATTAATAACTTCGATTCTACTGTACCTCTGTGTTATTATGTGGCATGTAAATTTGCTAATAATTAGGCAGGTTACTCTTGTGACCAATACATTGAGATGTGAAGACGGTTCACGTCGAACGGAAACTACTAATTTAAAAAAATTATGCAATTATGACGGGTAACAAGTCCGTTTGAAAAGCAATGACTTCGGGCTTGTTCTCTGAAGACATTATGTCAGTTTTACAAAGCGTGAATAGCATTAAGAAACTGTATACTGTGTAAAACAGTATACAGGCGCTTTTTGTCGGGTGTTTCGGCATGTATTTGCAATTTCGTGTTTGCAGCATGTAGGTGAAGCTAGTCCAAACAAATCCTTCTCATAACGTCTTTCATACGACGCCCAGCGTCGACGGAAAGAGGTGGTCTGTTTCCCGTTGCAAATTATGGTTTTTAAAGTGGAATTTTAGGTTTTCATTCGATAGAACGGTCCCAAATTAGTCTATGAGTTATTCATTTTATCGATATGTATTAACAGGAACAGTAAGAGACGTAAAAAATCAATACTCTGTCAGCGACTGAGCAGCACTTCTGCCCCGATGTAGCAGTCAGCACGGCCCAGGACTGTGGTGTCGCCACTGGAGTACTCGTTATTCCTCACCCTGTTAATACATATCGATAAAACTAATAACTCACTTGACTAGTGTAGGACCGTTCTCCCGAACAGGCACATAAAATTCCTTTTTAAAAGTCATTAAGTATATAACGGGAAACAATCAGAGCTTTCTATCGACCCAGGGCGTCGTATGAAAGATGCTGCAAAAATGAAACTGCAAATGTCTGCCGAAATATCAGAGAAAATTGCGTCTGACGACTCTCAGGAGAGATGCCCTGAACTGAGTGAGTTTCAATTATGTCTTCCTCTTATGTTGATTTAGACCTTGACTCGATCCAGATTCCTGAAAATTTCTTACTTGATCAAAAATAAAGCATAAGATGAATGAATAAGTCAACGAATGAATGAATGAATGAATGAATGAATGAATGAATCAGTTACAGCTATGGGAGCGTGGTCTCCGTTCACTGAGGACCATCTGCAGGAAGCAGCTGAATGCATCGGGGTCACCACCTCTGTAGCGCAAGCGCCTTACATCATCACCAGAGGCCACTGGAAAGAGCCACACGATGCTTGACTAAGAATGAAAAATTTTACTACAATTTGTGCTCTCGCATAGCGGGTCGTAATTGTGTGATGGTAGAGGATGCAAAGCATTGGATTCCATACTGATTGATGTGTATGCTACCGGCGGACTGGCATCACACGGTACGTACCACCTGTGGCCTCCTATCTGTTTACATATACAGGGTGAGTTGCGTAAGACGTAACAACCGCTTTATTCCGGGGGCGATTGCACGTATCGGCATGCGATTTTTGGCGAATCACAGCGGACTATGGGGCACATACGTCGGTACATGCACAATAATCACAATGTTTATATTGTCTGAGATAATGAGGCAAGTACATGTTTTATAAATTGGACGCTGTACATTTTTTACCATCATTCGAACGCTCTGGAAAAGACGCGTATAGTGACGTAACGCATGTTGCTATTGTGATTCAAACTTTGCTTAAAAGAGGGCGGATGAGGATTTACCTACGGTAGTGTAGGCCGTGCATGCTGCATAGACCACGGCAACTCGGCGCGCGGGTCGCGCGAGGCGTGTTTACAGTCTGCAGCCGCTTCCGACCGCCTCGACCTTCAATCGCACAATATTTCCCAGCGTCTTTTAAGCGTAGTTTGAATCACAACAGCAACATGCGTTACATCACTATACGCGTCTTTTCCAGAGCGTTCGAATGATGGCGAAAAAAGTATAGCGTCCCATTTAAAAAACATGTACTTGCCTCATTATCTCGGACTATATAAACGTTGTGATTATTGTGCATGTACCAAAGTATGTGCCCCGTAGTCGGCATGATTCGCCGAACACCGCTTGTCGATACGTGCAATCTCCCCCGAAATAATGACGGTGTTACGTCTTACGCCACTCACCCTGTATATCCATGCACCTCACATAGTGTCCGTATTATGGCCGTACCTCGTGTTCTCTCGTGGATCACGTAGATACCGTAACTATTGGGGAGAGAGTTTGTTTCAGGTACGAAGCTAGTGTATTAACTCTCCTACGGCGGGTTTTTAGTCTTCAGAGCAAATTTCTCTGAAACAACCCCTCTGGCCCTGCCATAGACTTTCTTCCCTTAAAAATAACTGACATTAGCGTCTATGGCGGCACGTCACAGCTGAGTAATAGAGAGACTTGCGCAGGTCACCCGGTGTTTTGTTTGTAGACAGCTTAAGGGTCGTCTAAGCCGAGCCGACAACAGGGCGTGCTATGCGGCACAAAGGGCGAGGGGCGTCTTCATCCCTAAATCGCATCACGCCCCGCTCGCACCCACCCCCGTCCCCCTTCCACCCGCCGGCCGCGCAGCCGGGTCCTCTTCTGACGGGGTCTTCCCTTTAAAGCCATCCCGCCGCTGTGGCAGCCATCCTTTGTGCTCTTCACTCCTTTTTCTGGCAGGCATAAAACAGCCTTCCAGAACAGACACCTTTGTATGCGTTTCGTAAGGCCTCATACGCCTTGTGTAGGGGTCACATGAAAAACTACTTACGCAGCCGTTTTAACTCTCTTATCTCTTAGTACTTAACTGTTGGAGAGAATGGCAACTGTGCCGGAGTGCTTGCTTCCAGAAGCTAGTTCTGTGACCCTTTCATATTCTTAATGCAACCATGTAGTGGCTACATTTTCTGTCTGTTGGTGCAGGATCATCATACATGTGTGTGTGTTACATTGTTTGCTATTGCCAGAGCCTTAACAAAATTTTCATATAAAACGCATTTTTTGCCAAGACATCTTTTCATTTCTTACGTTTTACATTTTTCGTAAATATTTCCATTTTTTAGTGTAACTGTTTCGATGGGATTTTTACTGTCGTTTGATGTACAATGAAGTAAAGAATCTAACATCACCGAAGAAATTATATCATAATTTGAAATACAGCGATCAAAATAAATGTTTCGCACCGCTTCATTGTTGACACTGGACATAATAGGAATCAAAATTTATTTTCTACGTCTACATCTACATACGAGTACATACTCCGCAATCCACCATATGGTGCGTGGCGGAGGGTACCTCGTACCACAACTAGCATCTTTTCCCCCTGTTCCACTCCCAAACAGAACGAGGGAAAAATGATTGCCTATATGCCTCTGTACGAGCCCTAATCTCTCTTATCTTTGTGGTCTTTCTGCGAAATATAAGTTGGCGGCAGTAAAATTGTACTGCAGTCAGCATCAAATGCTGGTTCTCTAAATTATCTCAGCAGCGATTCACGAAAAGAACGCCTCCTTTTCTCTAGAGACTCCCACCCGAGTTCCTGAAGTATTTCCGTAACACTCGCTTGATGATCAAACATACCAGTAACAAATCTAGTAGCCCGCCTCTGAATTTCTTCTATGTCCTCCCTCAATCCGACCTGATAGGGATCCCAAACGCTCGAGCCGTACTCAAGAATAGGTCGTATTAGTGTTTTATAAGCGGTCTCCTTTACAGATGAACCACACCTTCCCAAAATTCTACCAATAAATCGAAGACGACTATCCGCCGTCCCCACAACTGCCATTACATGCTTGTCCCACTTCATATCGCTCTGCAATGTTACGCCCAAATATTTAATCGACGTGACTGTGTCAATCGCTACACTACTAATGGAGTATTCAAACATTACAGGATTCTTTTTCCTTTTTCTCTGCATTAATTTATATTTATCTATATTTAGAGTTAGCTGCCATTCTTTACACCAATCACAAATCCTGTACACGTCATCTTGCATCCTCCTACAGTCACTCAACGACGACACCTGCCCGTACACCACAGCATCATCAGGAAACAGCCGCACATTGCTATCCACCCTATCCAAAAGATCATTTATGTAGATAGAAAACAACAGCGGACCTACCACACTTCCCTGGGGGCACTCCAGATGATACCCTCACCTCCGATGAACGCTCACCATCGAGGAAAACGTACTTATAAAAGATTCCACTTCAAACATTACTGTTTCTTCACACTGTTGGCTTGCGAGACTCATTGTTTATGAGACAACTGGCCTTTCTTGTAACTAGCGACACTTTTTAACGCCTTACCTCCACAGTGGCCTCTATGATGTCCTGTGAGGTCTCTGCTGGGGCAGGATGATTGTAGACCGCTCGTTTTAGCACTACCCAGTGCGGTGAATATGGAGGCCATTTCAAGTGACTGATTCTATGCTCCCCAAGGAATGTGGTAACAACATTATGGCGATGGGGGGCGTGAACTGTCGGGCATTAGCGTGAATCTTGTTCCAAAATGTTCACCAAATAGAGTCACAATGCGTTCAAGGATGTCGTCCCGCTACTTCACACCAGTCATCCTTCATGTATTGGAACAAGGAGTGTTCTGTGGCCATACATGATTCCACCCGAAAACATAACTGAATCGCCCTCATAAGAGGGAAGGTCTAAAACAGTTATGGTGTAAATGTTATCCTCATTGCCTCCACACGTGAATCTCAGTACTGTCAAGTTGAAGACTGATGTGGGTGTCATTAGAACAGAGCTTTGTGTCCCACTGCTGCCTGGTTTACAAAAAGTGGTTTCGCGCCCTTGCGAGATGAGCCGCTCTCAGAATCCAGTTTAGAGAAATACTAAGAGGTCTTCTGGCACGTAGCCCCTGCTCATGGAGCCTATTTCGTATCGTTTGTTTTGACACCTGCACTCCTGTAGCAGTTCGAAACTGCCATAGTAGACGTGTTCATTTCTTCATGGTTTCTGCTTGCTGTTATATGCAGATATCGGTCCTACAATCACGCTGAATGTTTCCCGCGGCGACTTCTGTGAAGATCCTCCACTGGTCCTGTTGCTAGAGACACCTTCCAGATTCCAGAGACATAACTTTGACCTTAGCAACACTCTCTACGAAGTCCATCTGCCTCATTCCCTGCTCCATCAAAGTGGCTATATGGAGCCATTGATCCTAGCTTATTGCTCTCCGTATCATCCTGAAGCAACAAAGTCCTCACAATGATACTCAGCGCAACTACCGCAATGTTTACAAGTGAAAAAGCTGTCACAGAGTGCACATATTGCACACTCCAGGTAGAAACATGGGCTTTTCCCGCTGGAAACACATTACAAACAGACCAATGCAACAAATGTCTTTATGTCAGAACATATTTCTGTACCACAGCGGTCAGTATTAGGGTTTCGGCAATATGCAGCACTTATTTTGACCAAAGCATACCCATACACTACAGTATGATTGAAAAAATTAAATGATTATGCGGCACATTGATGGAGTAATAAGTAGCTCATTAATTACTGTACCGAAATTTGGTATTTATGAAGAACTACGTACTATCAAAACAATAGTTCATTGGATTCGTGATTTCCTGACAGAAAGATTACAGTTTGTAGTAAATGACGAGTAAAACAGGAGTAATGTCTGGCGTTCCCCGAAGAAGTGTTGTACGCACTCTGTTGTTCCTGATCTACATAAACGCTTTTGGAGACAATCTGAGCAGCCCTGTTAGATTATTGACAGATGACGGTGTTAGTTTTCGTCATGTGATGTCACCAGATGATCAAAGCCATTTGCAAAACGATTTAGACAAGATATCTGTATGGCGCAAAAAGTAGTAACTGACTCTAAATCATGAGAGATTTCAAGTCATTCACATGAGCACCTAAAAGAATCCGCTATATTTAAGTTACCCGATAAATCACTCAAATCTGAAGACCTTATATTCAGCTACATACTTAAGGATTACAATTAAGGATAACTTGAATTGGCCGGCCGAAGTGGTCGTTCGGTTCTAGGCGCTACAGTCTGGAACCGAGCGACCGCTAAGGTCGCAGGTTCGAATCCTGCCTCGGGCATGGATGTGTGTGATGTCCTTAGGTCAGTTTGGTTGAATTAGTTCTATGTTCTACGCGACTGATGACCTCAGAATTTAAGTCGCATGGTGCTGAGAGCCATTGGAACCATTTTTAACTTGAATTGGAACGATCACATGGATAGTGTTGTGGGGAAAGCAAACCAAAGACTGCGATTTACTGGCAGAAAATTCAACAGGTGTATTGAAGTGACTGCCTACATTACACTTACGCAACGGCCTTGCCGCAATGGATACACCGGTTCCCGCCAGATCACCGAGGTTAAGCGCTGTCGGATGTGGCCGGCACTTGGATGGGTGACCATCCGGGCCGCCATGGGCTGTTGCCATTTTTCGGGGTGCACTCAGCCTCGTGATGCCAACTGAGGAGCTACTCGACGGAATAGTAACGGCTCCGGTCAAATAAAACCATCATAACGACCGGGAGTGCGGTGTACTGACCACATGCCCCTCTATCCGCATCCTTCCCTGAGGATGACACGGCGGTCGGATGGTCCCAATGGGCCACTTGTGGCCTGAAGACAGAGTGCTACATTACATTTGTCCGTGCTCTTCTCGAGTACTGCTGCACGGTATGGAATCCGAATCAGAAAGGACTGATCGACGACGTCGAAAAGGTTCAAAGGAGGACAGCTCGTTCGCCATTATCGCGGAATAGGGGAGAGAGTACCACGGATATGGTACACGAATTGGGGTAGCAGTCATTAAAATTAACGCGTTTTTCGCTGCTGCACGACCTTGCCATGAAATTTAAATCACCAGCTTTCGCCTCAGAAGGTGAAAACATTTTACTGACGCCCGCTTACATAGGAAGAAGTGGTCATCATAAGAAAACAAGAGCTCCCACGGAAAGATTTAAGCGTTCGTTTCTCACGCGGGCTGTTCGACAGCGGAACGGTAGAGAAGTAGCTGAAAAGTGGTTCGATGAGTCCTCTGCCAGGCAGATTGGGAATTTCAAGTTAATCGTGTAAGGTAGCTAAATCAGCAGTTATCGTTTCACTGTGACAGCATACTCTTAAAAAGAAAAGTAAGCAAACGAGAGTGCCAACGGTCTCAGGTATCCCCGGTTTGACCGATTAATCGCGTGCTTTCTGATTTTCAGAGTTGATTCTATAGTGAACCCATTAATGTCGATATGTCGGGTCGCTGTTGTATGTGGCAGTTTCAGATAATCAGTTACCTTAAAGTGGTGTAGTTTTTGTGTTGTGGTTTGTAGACCAATATTTGTCATATACGTTGAATTCACGCATGTATGCTTTAAGTTAATTGGGAGCCGTTTACTCCACGGACTTTGGATACTCTTGATAAGATGCTGATTAGTCAACAAGAGCAAGGTTCTTAGGTTTTCATTCGTAGTGAAAGTTTGGACTATGATTTTTGCCATTAAATGGCATATAGCGGAGTCATAAGGGAAATGTTTGATATCTCTGTTAAGACTAGTACTAAGTTACAAGAGACACTGTTGATCGTGGTTATTCTGATGCCGTCGTTGCCTGTCGCTACTGCAACGTTTTCAGAGGGGAGTAGGCGGGGGATGGGTTAGCAAAAGATGGTTCAGTGCTGCAAGGGGGGCCTGACTGGTGCTGATCACAGTTCGTACAGTTAGTCAGCTGACACTGTACAACTGTTTCGGATTTTTCCTTTCCTACACCCGACCTACGGAAATTCTCCTGGAGACTTGTAGGACATGTATCGCTGCGCGCAACCGAAAGAGTGAGCATCATTTTTGGCATTGCGGACATATTTCTTGAACTTGCTTTGCGGCTTTCTGCATTCCTCCTAGCGTTCAGTTTGCAAATTTGATTTGAAAGATAATGACGTTTGAAGTGTACGTATAGGAGCATGTCTATCGTGGAGAACCGTGAAATCATCAGTAAATTCATGAATTTCGGTAACTACTGCCGGCTGCCCGGTTATCTGATGCCATCGGTTTATTGAGCTGTTGGTTGTTAGACCGTCTCGACCTGTATGTTTAATGGTCCTACGAACTGTGTGACAAGAGTGGAGCTTTGGGGGCCACGAATATATATTTCTTTACGATCTGAGAAGCCTAGAACCGAAACATGACCGCTACTTCCTACTTCATCCGTGTGTTTCATTACACTTACATAAGGGTGTTACTGTATACGTAACGTTGTCATCAATTTGTCACTTGAGACGCTGTAATGTCCCTTCATAACTGGGGACGTTTATCAAGAAACCGTGATATTAATTGGTGTAATGAATAAAACCACTGTTTCGACACTCATTTTTATTGCTGACGAAAAGTTTTGATCTGACTGGATCATCATCTTCAGATATAGTGCTGGATGATAAAATTTGTCTATACTAATAAGAACTGTAATAAACTGTAAATAGTTGGTTTCAGTTGTTTGGATTGACACATTCTGTGTTTTATAGTTCACTGTACAGTTTATTTAATGATCAGTTTATTTGTAACTATAGGATATAGAGTGTGTTGTTTTCAGAAGTACTTCTGGGCTGAAATGTCTTTGAAAAAAAGTTTCTATTGAACTGCCATTCACAACACTGATGTTTACAACACTTTAACTTGCTGTTACATTATCTGAGAGATTTAACCGGGGGATCACGGAACACTATAAACTTAAGAAGATGTTAGTCGAGAGATGTTACGAGGAAAAAGAGATATTGTGGTAGTGGTTTGTGTTTGTGCGCGTATCTATTTTCTAAATTTTATTTTATTTCTTGGTAATGTTATGTATCAGCGAGGATATTATTCTCAGATTGGTGCTGATTTGACCATCGGCGTATTTTCTAGTTTCTTTGTGACTCTGTAGAACGGTATCATCTTTCTTGGCGGGACTGGGTGCAGAGCATGCTCCTTATCCTCTTACTTTTGGCGAAGGCTTTCCATGTCTGTACTTATTTCATTATGGTGGTCTTGATCTTCCTGTAGAAGATATCATGCGTCAGCATAACTTATATTTGAAGTTTTGATTGTTATTGTAGACTCTTCGTGCCTCATATTAAATTTACTGGCCGTTGCTCCTAAATACGAGGTGTGGCTATAAAATAACAGGCCAACAACTTGAGGCGTGAAGCATTCTTGGTCGAATGCGGTATCTCTACTGTCTGTAGACATATTACTATGGCTGTGGCCTTCGTTTGTGTAAGGCAAGCTATTTTGTTTTGCAGGAAAAAAATGGTACAAGTAATAACAGAGCAACGAATTAAAAAAAAAAAAAAAAAACGGTTCAAATGGCTCCGAGCACTATGGAACTTAACTTCTGAAGTCATCAGTCCCCTAGAACTTAAAACTACTTGAACCTAACTAACATAAGGACATAACACACATCCATGCCCGAGGCAGAATTCGAACCTGCGACCGTAGCGGTCGCGTAGTTCCAGACTGTAGCGCCTAGAACCGCTCGGCCACCGCGTCCGGCTCATTAAGTTTCGCATGAAACTTGGAACAGCTGCTACTGAAACTTATCTTGTACTAAAAGAAGCGTATATAGAAGACAAATAATTACGTCCGCGAGTTTTTTAGTGCTTCAAACGTTTCCAACATGGGCGAGAAGTCGTTGAAGACACGTCCGGGACACCCTTCAGCAGCACAAACGAATAAAATTATCCAAAAAATAGGTAATCTTAATCGATCTTACCGTCGGCTGGAAGAATTAGTCGATTTCTGAAAATGTTGTAATTGACAAAGGTGCCGGCCGGTGTGGCCGTGCGGTTAAAGGCGCTTCAGTCTGGAACCGCGTGGCCGCTACGGTTGCAGGTTCGTATCCTGCCTCGGGCATGGATGTGTGTGATGTCCTTAGGTTAGTTAGGTTTAAGTAGTTCTAAGTTCTAGGGGACTGATGACCACAGCAGTTAAGTCCCATAGTGCTCAGAGCCATTTGAACCAACTGACAAAGAAAGCCTAAGGCAACTTTTACATAACCAATTTAAGATGAGAGACTTATTGCCAAGCTGCTGCGAAAATTCACACAATCCCATGAAAAAGAAGCTGGTGAAAATGTATGTACTGACATCTTGAAGACCATTGTAAATAATCCTAATTTCCTGGATAGGGAGAGAAAATTGGATGAATATTGGATTTGCATTTATGATCCAGAAAGTAAGCGTTGGGTCATGCATCGAAAGAACCCTTTTTCAGCGAGAGCGAAAAATATCTCGAACGAGCAAAAGAAGATTGAAAGTGATGATGATCGTTTTCTTTTCGATGTTTATCGAATTGTGTATCTTCAGTGGCTCCTTGAAGCACAAACGTTAATCAGATTAACTGTATGGAGCGCCTTACTCAACTCTGCTAGCAAATAAGAAAAGAAAAAAAAGACCGGAATTGTGGAAGAACTAGTCATTGGTCCTGCATCAAGACAGCGCACTAGGTCATACCGCATTCTCTGTTAAGAAGTGTCTAGTGAACAACAGCATCCCAGTATTAGACTGACCGCCTTATTGCTCTGCCCTAGCACCTTGTGACTTACCTATTCGGCAACGTCATATCTGCATTAAAAAAAAATGAACAAGGCTTAAGTCAATTGAATCAGTGAAAGAAAGAGCGGCACGCATCATCCTGGAGCTCACAAGGAAGAGTTCCAGCGCCGTTTCCATTAATGGAAAAGTCGCAAGGAAGTTATATAGAGGAGGAAGAAATAACTAAATACGTAATTTTCTGGAATAAAATGTTTAACAGCAATAATCCCTTTTATTTTACAGTCACACCTCGTATTTACATACTACTCAAGAAACCCTGTAATTGTCTCTCATTGCGAAAGATAGGTTTGAAATCTAGCTCAGAGGTGCCTACAATATTTCTCCGTAATGGTGCAAAAGCGTGGCACCCTGCGACGTCAGCCTTGGGCTCGGTGACGCCTCAAACAGCAAAGTGTCTAAACATGCGGAAAAAAACACCAGAGCCCAAATGTTCATGTGTACTGCAAGGTGGGTAATTGTTAACGCCCCTGCTAGCTAGGTCATAACCGTGATATCCAGCGTTGGAATCAGTTTTCTTATGGGTGAGCGATGCAAACATTTCAGACACACCGCCGCTCAGGATTTACACAAGACGCCTTCAGGAAATGGCATAAATGATGTCAATTAAACCGCCCCTTTCCTTGGAGCATTGGTTCTGACACATTTGTAGATCTAAAACGACAGTTCGCAGTGCACTGAACAACAGTCCGACGTTCTTGACAAAATTTGACACTCCTCACATTGTCTGGATGATACAACCCTACTCTAAAGACGTTGAAAGATCTCTGTTGGATTCCTTCCACGTTAATTTCTTAATCATTTATGGCATACATTCCACTTCTCAATTTACTGTGGTGTTTCTGACACTATCTGTGAGGAGACTGAGCAGTGCAACATGTCACTTTTACACATAAACAAGAACGATCTGTTACACTACTACACTTTAAAACACAGTTGATATGTAATTAATGTCACACAGTCTCATATGGAACCTACATCCGTTTTTTAATATAGTGTATATGATAAGATACTGTCATCCCCCTTCCCTTCTGTGTGAAAGGATGAATGAGCAAATGTATTTCTAGTTACATGCTTGATGGTAGCAGACAAGCCTGTCTGATAGTGAACAGTAGGACCAACGTCGGAGCAAGTAGCTACGTTTTCTAAAAGCAGAGAGGTTTCTATTCTTAGTATGGTCCTGTCCGACCATTGTCATGTTGGTATAGGAAGCTGCCTCACTCGTCACTTCCGTTTGTACCTGTGAAGCACCCTTGGTAGGTGCCCACGGCAGTCTGTCCGCGGCGAGCGTCTAAAGATCTCTGGCTAAGCGCGTCTCTGCTCAGTCCGTAGGACAATGGATTTCATAAGTTCAGCCCAACTGAAAATTTAATCACCTTTATTTCAGGTTTAGATCTAAAATATGTTATCTTAAATTGCGTGCCTCAGCGATACAGATGGCCATACCGCAGGTGCAACCACAATGGAGGGGTATCTGCTGAGAGGCCAAACAAACACATGGTTCCTGATGAGGGGCAGCAGCCTTTCCAGTAGTTGCAGGGGAAACAGTCTGAATGATTGACTGATCTGGCCTTGTAACACTAACCAAAACGGACTTGCTGTGCTGGTACTGCGAACGGCTAAAAGCAAGGGGAAACTACGGCCGTAATTTTTCCCGAGGGCATGCAGCTTTACTGTTAGTTAAATGATGATGGCATCCTCTTGGGTAAAATATTCCGCAGGTAAAATAGTCCCCCATTCGGATCTCCGGGCGGGGACTACTCAAGAGGATGTCATTATGAGGAAAAAGAAAACTGGCGTTCTACGGATTGGAGCGTGGAATGTCAGATCCCTTAATCGGGCAGATAGGTTAGAAAATTTAAAAAGGGAAATGGATAGGTTAACGTTAGATATAGTGGGAATTAGTGAAGTTCGGTGGAAGGAAGAACAAGACTTTTGGTCAGGTGAATACAGGGTTATAAATACAAAATCAAATAGGGGTAATGCAGGAGTAGCTTTAATAATGAATGCAAAAATAGGAGTGCGGGTAAGGTACTACAAAAAGCATAGTGAACGCATTATTATGGCCAAGATAGACACGAAGCCCACGTCTACTACAGCAGTACAAGTTTACATGCCAACTAGCTCTGCAGATGATGAAGACATTGATGAAATTTATGATGAGATAAAAGAAATTATTCAGGTAGTGAAGGGAGACGAAAATTTAATAGTCATGGGTGACTGGAATTCGAGAGTAGGAAAAGGAAGAGAAGGAAACGTAGTAGGTGAATATGGGTTGGGACTAAGAAATGAAAGAGGAAGCCGCCTGGTAGAGTTTTGCACAGAGCATAACTTAATCATAGCTAACACTTGGTTCAAGAGTCATGAAAGAAGGTTGTATACATGGAAGAATCCTGGAGATACTGGAAGGTATCAGATAGATTATATAAAGGTAAGACAGAGATTTAGGAACCAGGTTTTAAATTGTAAGACATTTCCAGGGTTGGATGTGGACTCTGACCACAATCCATTGGTTATGAATTGTAGATTAAAACTGAAGAAACTGCAGAAAGGTGGGAATTTAAGTAGAACGGACCTGGATAAACTGAAGAACCAGAGGTCGTAGAGAGTTTCAGGGAGAGCATAAGGGAACAATTGACAGGAATGGGGGAAAGAAGTACAGTAGAAGAAGAACGGGTAGCTCTGAGGGATGAAGTAGTGAAGGCAGCAGAGGATCAAGTAGGTAAAAAGACGAGGGCTGGTAGAAATCCTTGGGTAACAGAAGATATATTGAATTTGACTGATGAAAGGAGAAAATATAAAAATGCAGCAAATGAATCAGGCAAAAAGGAATACAAACGTCTCAAAAATGAGATCGACACGAAGTGCATAATGGCTAAGCAGGAATAGCTAGAGGAAAAATGTAAGGATGTAGAGGCATATATCTCTATGGGTAAGATAGATACAGCCTACAGGCAAACTAAAGAGACATTTGGAGAAAAGAGAACCACTTGCATGAATATCAAGATCTCAGATGGGAAACCAGTTCTAAGCAAAGAATGGAAAGCAGAAAGATGGAAGGAGTATATAGGGGGTCTATACAAGGGCGATGTACTTGAGGACAATATTATGAAAATGGAAGTGGAACTAGATGAAGATGAAATGGTAGACACGATACTGCGTGAAGAGTTTGACAGAGGACTGAAAGACCTGAGTCGGAACAAGGCCCCCGGAGTAGACAACATTCTATTGGAACTACTGACGGCCTTGGGAGAGCCAGTCCTGACAAAACTCTACCATCTGGTGAGCAAGATGTATGAGACAGGCGAAATGCCCTCAGACTTCAAGAAGAATATAATAATTCCAATCCCAAAGAAAGCAAGTGTTGACAGATGTGAAAATTACCGAACTATCAGTTTAATAAGTCACAGCTGCGAAATACTAACACGAATTCCTTACAGACGAATGGAAAAATGGTAGAAGCCGACCTCGGGGAAGATCAGTTTGGATTCCGTAGAAATATTGGAACACGTGAAGCAATACTGACCTTACGACTTATCTTAGAAGATATATTAAGGAAAGGCAAACCTACGTTTCTAGCATTTGTAGACTTAGAGAAAGTTTTTGACAATGTTGACTGGAATACTCTCTTTCACATTCTGAAGGTGGCAGGGGTAAAATACCGGGAGCGAAAGGCTATTTACAATTCGTACAGAAACCAGATGGCAGTTATAAGAGTCGAGGGGTAAGAAAGAGAGGCAGTGGTTCGGAAGGGAGTGAGACGTGGTTGTAGCCTCTCCCCGATGTTATTCAATCTGTATATTGAGCAAGTAGTAAAGGAAACAAAAGAAAAATTCGGAGTAGGTATCAGAATCCATGGAGAAGAAATTAAAATTTTGAGGTTCGCCAATGACATTGTAATTCTGTCAGAGACAGCAAAGGACTTGGAAGAGCAGTTGAACGGAATGGCCAGTGTCTTGAAAGGAGGATATAAGATGAACATCAACAAAAGCTAAACGAGGATAATGGAATGTAGTCGAATCAAGTCGGATGATTGTGAGGGAGTTAGATTAGGAAATGAGATGCTTAAAGTAGTAAATGAGTTTTGCTATTTGGGGATCAAAATAATTTATGATGGTCGAAGTAGAGAGGATATAAAATGTAGACTGGCAATGGCAAGGAAAGCGTTTCTGAAGAAGAGAAATTTGTTAACATCGGGTATAGATTTAAGTGTCAGGAAGTCGTTTCTGAAAGTATTTGTATGGTGTGTAGCCATGTATGGAAGTGAAACATGGACGATAAATAGTTTGGGCAAGAAGAGAATAGAAGCTTTCGAAATGTGGTGCTACAGAAGAATGCTGAAGATTAGATGGGTAGATCACATAACTAATGAGGAGGTATTGAATAGAATTGGGGAGAAGAGGAGTTTGTGGCACAACTCGACGAGAATAAGGGACCGGTTGGTAGGACATGTTCTGAGGCATCAAGGGATCACAAATTTAGCATTGGAGGGCAGCGTGGAGGGTAAAAATTGTAGAGGGAGACCAAGAGATGAATACACTAAGCAGACTCGGAAGGATGTAGGTTGTAGTAAGTACTGGAAGATGAAGCAGCTTGCACAGGATAGGGTAGCATGGAGAACTGCATCAAACCAGTCTCTGGACTGAAGACCACAACAACAACAACATCTTAAATTACAACGCAGTGTAATTCGAGTGTGAAGTTCAGAATATCTTCCAGTAGTTGTTTTGTCACTACTTTGTGAATGAAGTGGGACCACGTGTTGATGTTCTGTAACTCTAACTAAGATCATCAATCTTAAATGCGTATGTGCGTGAGATTATAACGTCTCGTCTTGACAATATTCTTCAATATAGCAACTTTTCTTTATTTACAACCCATGTGTGGTGTACTTTGTGAGACCAGTACTTATACAATTGTTTGACCTATCAGGTTAATAGTAAGACGATAGTAACCAGTTCGAGATTTTTTTTTTGTAAATTGCCTTCCGATGTAATTTATTATAATTATCAAAATTATTGTGGAGTTAAACTCTTAGTGTAAACCATGCTGACCACGTGAAGCATGTGATGTAAGCATCAAAGTAGCCCTCAGCTATTCTTTTCGGGAAGATTTCACACAGAGTATGAATTTAGTATACCAGTGTGTGGTAATTTCAGGACGGACAGGATTGCGCTACGAACGTAACTTCATTGGGTGAAAATTGAGTCGGTTGGTTGTGGTTAATTTCCTCTTGCATATGTTTCAACATTCTTCATGTGTTATTTTATGAATGCAGTGTTGTATGCAGTCTCCAAATCTTGGCTCCATATTTGATGTGTTCCGTAAGATTACAAACTCACATTTTCACAATCCTAAATAAGGCACCACTTTAGTTATGAATCAAGTTTAATATACTGAAATTTTAACTGAACAATGATCAATGTTAAAATAAATGTCCAAATATAAACTGATTTATTTCTTTTTATTTAAATTCTATATATATATTTAATGTTACTCTGGTTGGGATTTCGGTAAGCTAGGCTGGATACCTGGTGAAACAGATGCTCAGTAATGCAAAGTTAACTTCCCCAAATAGCTCACAGCTTTTAACCCGCTTTTATTGTCTTGAATATCAGCACCGCTTTCAGAACTACTAATGTATCAACTTTACAACGTCATGGGGCTGCAAGCCCATTGACGTGATCTGACCTCTTTGGTGTGTAGTGCGAAAGCAATGTTTTGCTCTGATGCACCGTGTGGAACCACTA
Organism: Schistocerca piceifrons; assembly: GCF_021461385.2. Classification (NCBI taxonomy): domain Eukaryota; kingdom Metazoa; phylum Arthropoda; class Insecta; order Orthoptera; family Acrididae; genus Schistocerca; species Schistocerca piceifrons. The sequence continues at coordinate 301,475,109 of NC_060140.1, forward strand.
CGGACCATTAAAAATTACTCGACGAAATATGATCGTTATCCAAAGCACCAAAGGGCAGGCAACCCCAGGCAAGGTGTGTCGAAGGGCTCGGCTGCTCTCAGGCGCTAGTGCAGCAGCAAGATACGTATCACTCAGCTGAAAGGGTGTTTCTGTCTCCTACAGGTACATTTTTGGCGTGTTAAAGTAGTGTGCTCGGGTGGCTCCGAGTGTGTTGCCGAACGGAGAGTTCTCAGATTGAACCGTTGCCGTTTAATTCATGCACACATCAATATTGTACCCGCTTGTGATCAAACTACAGGAGAATGCCAGTCAGGATGTCTAAAAAAGCATAAATAACCTACGCTGCATTGGGTACTACTCAAATTTCGTCACGAGCTTTCGAATCATGCGCAGTTATTCCACTGGGTATAGCAGAGCAAAAAATTGCGTTCGCACTAAATACCAAAAGGGTCAGATTGCGTTCAATGTAGCTAGCCCCAAGATGTCCTTAAAGTACTGTTGAATCGTCTAGAGGGTTAGTGTCGAATATTGTGAAGGCTGTCAAGCTGTTTTTCATCTCACTGTGAGCTGTCGTTTGTGACCTCTAAATGTTTGAGAATGAACGCCTCAAGAGTAGGAGTGGTTTCACTGACGCCGTTTATGCCTGCTCCTAAGGGGGTTTCGTGTCTATTCTGAGCGACGGTGAGCATGAAATATTTCTTCGGTCATCCATAAAAAAAACTGAGTGATTCCAGTGCTGGATGTAGCGGATCTGAACCCACAGCACAGGCGTCTAAATGAGCGGCAAAATGTGAGTAATAGGGAGTATGATGGCCTTCTAAACGAGTGACACGTCCGCGATGGGTTTGGGCAGAATTGTGGTGAAATTTTGTGTCAGTGTGACACTTTAACCCGGCTTACACCTCACAGGGAGCGAAAGGCTATTTACAATTTGTGCAGAAACCATATGGCAGTTATAAGAGTCGAGGGACATGAAAGGGAAGCAGTGGTTGGGAAGGGAGTGAGACAGGGTTGTAGCTTCCCCTCAATGCTATTCAATCTGTATACTGAGCAAGCAGTAAAGAAAACAAAAGAAAAGTTCGGAGCAGGCATTAAAATCCATGGCGAAGAAATAAAAACTTTGAGGTTTGCCGATGACATTGTAATTCTGTCAGAGACAGCAAAGGACTTGGAAGAGCAGTAGAACGGAATGGACAGTGTCTTGAAAGGAGGATATAAGATGAACATCAACAAAAGCAAAACGAGGATAATGGAATTTAGTCGAATTAAGTCGGGTGATGCTGAGGGAATTAGATTGGGAAATGAGACACTTAAAGTAGCAAAGGAGTTTTGCTATTTGAGGAGCAAAATAACTGATGATGGTCGAAGTAGAGAGGATATAAAATGTAGACTGGCAATGGCAAGGAAAGCGTTTCTGAAGAAGAGAAATTTGTTAACATCGAGTATAGATTTAAGTGTCAGGAAGTCGTTTCTGAAAGTATTTGTATGGAATGTAGCCATGTATGGAAGTGAAATGTGGACGATAAATAGTCTGGACACGAAGACAATAGAAGCTTTCGAAATGTGGTGCTACAGAAGAATGCTGAAGATTAGATGGGTAGATCACATAACTAATGGGGAGGTATTGAATAGAATTGGGGAGAAGAGGAGTTTTTGTCACAACTTGACAAGACGAAGGGACCGGTTAGTAGGACATGTTCTGAGGCATCAAGGGATCACAAATTTAGCATTGGAGGGCAGCGTGGAAGGCAAAAATTGTAGTGGGAGACAAAGAGATGAATAAACTAAGCAGATCCAGAAGGATGTAGGTTGCAGTAAGTACTGGGAGATGAAGAAGCTTGCACAGGATAGAGTAGCATGGAGAGCTGCATCAAGCCAGTCTCAGGACTGAAGACCACAACAACAACAACACCACCTCACATAAAGTTCTGAACCATGGAATAATTTTTTTTACATATTTCAGCACCTTGCTGTTTCAAGCATCGTAGAGTCTAAGGGTGACGACGCATGGTGCCATGATTTTGTACTATTAGAGAGGGAGGTTGTAAGCACAAGTACAATTTTTTTAATTTTTGAATAGTTTAGTTGCATCTATTACATTTTAAGTCATATGTATTCCTAAATTACTGTAATTATTTTCCTGTTGCTGTTTCTAATTTTATTTGAACTGCGCCCTTTATTTTAATGGTGTTTTTTTCCTTTTTCTCTGTATGTTATTGATTTTATTTCCTGTATGAATTAGACGGTTATGCAGCTGCTTCAGTTTGGCTCTCTCGGTATGAATCACAATAAAAGACTAAAAATGATTATTATTGGCTGGCTCCATCCTGTTTCAGACAGTCTTAAAGACTTGGGTTCACTGTATGTCAGTGTTTCAGAAAGAGGAGGCTGCCATCCCGAGCTATGTGGCAGTTTTCATCTGACCACCTCTTCTGCCGCAGTCCCAAAGCGTCCCCTTACAGATGGTATAATTACAAACTTCCGCGATGTCTCTGTTATATAACACTGTCAGCCCCGGAAACAGACAGGAAGGGGTGGGGAAGTGGTGGCTCGCAGATCGATGAAACACAAAGGAAACACTGGACGGGAGCGAGGGCTCCGGACTGTCTCACGAGAAGACGGACCGTTGCGCGATTTCTTGTAAGAAGGGAAAGAAGCGAATTTGGTTAGAGTTTAATACGTCGGCCAATTCAATATCACTATAAACCTCAAGCGGACAAACGTAAGAGGAGGAAATTATTGAATTCTGTTTGAGGAAAGATTCTTGCACTCACTGGTGCTTCGAATAATCAACGTAAATGGATTTGAACCTAACTCTCCCCCCCCCCCCCCTCCCCCACTTCCCAGGATGTGTCAATACCAGTCTAGTGTCTTAACCACTAAAGTTTTTGCCATACACTGAAGGGCTGACAGTACAGATCGCGACAAACGTCAAAATCTACTACTCTGACGAGCGTACACCATACGATGTAGTTTTTCCAGGGGTGTAACGACACAGAAACCACGACGAACGAGACTGAGAGACTGAAATAACTTTTTGAGTGTATAGTTATTCATCTTAGACCTAAATCAGAATATGAAAGATCCTCATTGAAAGAAAATACACTGACAGAAGAAAAACTGCAACATCAAGAAAGATTTGTGCGACATAAACGGAATTTGGTAAGCGTGTTTCTACATCTGAATGAAGGCGTCTGTTCAAATTTCGTGCCAGTCACGTAAGAGTAGCTGTAGTAGCGCCACTATGACGACGCAAATCAGGTTAGATTTAAATACACGCTGTAACGGGCGTGAGAGTTGGTTATCTTTGAGATTGAAGATGCTGAGTTGATGTTAGTCAAGAATGCTGTTACGGCGACAAAGACACCATAATCAACAACTCACCGAGTTTGAACAATGTCGTACAATACGGCTACGACAAGCTGGATATTTCTTCTGCGATACCGCAGAAAGACGGCAGAAATTAAGCGTCTGTACAGTGGTGATGACGGGAACGTACGGCTGCAAGAAGCCCGGACTCCGGATGGCCGCGTGACACTACCGGGAAGGACGACCATCGTGGTCACCGCGGAGCTCTGGCGCATCATACCGGATCTGCATCAGCAATTCAACTGCAGATGGCAGCACAATGACACAACAAACTGTTACAAATCGATTACTTCGAGGACAGCACCGAACCAGACGCCCTGTAGCAGGCGTTCTACTGACCCAAAACCACCACTCTTTCTACTTCAGTGGTGCCAAGCGATAGCTCATTGGAGGGCAGGGCGGAAGTTCATTGTGTTTTCTAAAGAAAGCTGGTTTTACCTTGGTGGCACTGATGGCTGGTGTTGGATAGGAGGAGGAGAGTCGAGAGCCTGCAATCGGCCTGTCTGCGGCATACAGACGTTGGACCTACAACTGGACTTTTGGACTGGGGTGTGATTTCGTACGATAGCATGAGCACAAACCCTGACTGAAAAATTGTAAGTCAGTCTGGTGATACGACCTCTTGTGCTGTCATTCGAAAATAGCATTTCCAGGTCTTTTTATCGCAACAGGATATCGTTCGCCCGCATACCGCTGTTGTAACCCAATGTGGTCTACAGAGAGTTGACATGTTCTCTTGACTTGCTCGATCAACAGATCTGTCTCCAGTCGAGCACTATGGGACATCATCGGACGCCAACGCCAGCGACGTCCACAGACAGCATTAACTGTCCCTGTATTGACCAATCAAGTGCAACAGGTGTGGAACTCTATCCCACAAATTGACATCAGAGACCTGTACAACAGATGCATACATATTTGCATTCAACATTCCGGAGTTCCCACTGGTTATTAATGTATCAGCATTTCATGTTTGGAATGGCTTATCTCGCTCTTACATTAATCTGTGATTTTGAAGTGTTAATCACTCAAATATGTTACGTTGGCAAATGTATTCCCGAAATTTCATTACTCAAAATTACTCATTTTCTGGCGTGGCGATTGTTTCCCGTCATAGTGTAAGAAGGGCTTATGGTGAACTGACTTACAGTACTGTACGAAAGACAGGATTATAATCTCCCGACCTAATGCTATAGCCAAACAACGATGGGTGTAATTTACCTCGCTTTCCTTCTCGCTTTTATTTAACATTAAATTGCAGTGTTTTACTCTAATGTCTAAATACCAGCGTTTATTTACTTTATTGCTTTACTGTGTTATTTGCCTGCATCCATACTCTCCAAACCATTGTGAAATGCATGGCAAGGGGTTCTTCCAATTTCACTGTCGTACGGAGTGCTGGAAGAACGCCCGCTCAGATGCCTCTGAGCGCATTGTAATTAGCGTAACATTGTGTTCACGTTCGCTAATCGTTCGTGATATTTTGTATGTACCCTTTTGCGGGGTACTTTGCGTCTATCCTAAAGCATCTCCTCGTGTTTTTCATTACTGTCGTGAAGTTGTCGGGCGGGTCATGTGATCATTCGTGCTACTTTTCTTTGTATGCGTTCAGCGACCCCGTCTCAGTCCATTTTGGTAAAGATATCTCACATTTGAGCAGTATTTCGGATTAGCCGAACGAGTATTTTGTAAACAATTTCCTTTGCGAAAGGACTGAATTATCTCAGTAGTCTACCAGTCAACCAAAGGCTGCCGCTTGCTTTACCTGCGATAGAACCTACATATGATGTCCCTTTTATTGTTACAAGGAGGTATTTGTATTAGTTAAATGGATCTGGGACACTTCTCTTATGTCTGAAAATTTAAAAGGAACTATGAATGTTTTTATCACTTTGAAATATTATCAATAGTTGTTTGTGTATTTATGCATTTTTTAAGACGGTACATTATGAATAACTGCGTCTCTTAAGATTCTTAAAATAAGTAATTTTCCTACATACGATGTAATTTTATTTTGAAACTAATACTTTATTTCACTACTTGTAATTGCCACAGTCCACCCTTCTGAACGTTATAAAGCTACATGTCATCAAAAATACCTCCTAAGGGGAGAAAAAAAAAACGCATCGTGAAGGAATTATCCGAATGGGTCGAAAATCGGTAGATGTGGTGTACATGTGGAGACAAATGAATTATTTTAATTTCGTGAAAATCAGATGATGTATTAAAAAGAAATAGCTACACAAATTGAGCAAGTCAATAAGGTGTTGGTCCACAAATGGCCGTTACAGAAAATGTTAAACAGCTCCCACAAAATCAGCAATATTTAGGCTTACGTTCGAATAAAAATCGTATGAAGAATAGAAGTTATGATCAAAATATTCCAGTATCGTTGCTTTTCTCTGAACGCTGTCCTAAACTGATAGATTTTCTAGACGTCCTCCTGAGGCATATCGTGCCAAATTCTGTCCAGTTGGAGCGTTATATCGTCGAAACTCAGAACTGGTTGTAAGGCCCTGCCCAAATGCTCCATACCGTGTCAAGGGGGGAGGGGGGGGGACCCGGTGACCTTACTGGCCGTAGTAGGATTTGGCAAGCACGAAGATCAAGCAGCAGAAACTATCGCCGTGTTTGGGTGGGTAATTATCTCCCTGAAATGTAAGCCCAGGATGGCTTACTATTAAGGTCAATAAAACGGGACGCGCTGCAAGGATGCAGATGATGACCACCAAAGGTGTACTGCTCTGAAAAGAAATGGTCCCCCGACCATCACTACTGGTAAAACGTAAATGTGTGCGTCGTGTGACTAGGGCCTCCCGTCGGGTAGACCGTTCGCCGGGTGCATGTCTTTCGATTTGACGCCACTTCGGCGACTTGCGCGTCGATGGGAATAAAATGATGATGATTAGAACAACACAACATCCAGTCCCTGAGCGGTGAAAATATCCTACCCAGCTGGGAATCGAACCCGGGCCCTTAGGATTGACGTTCTGTCAGGCTTACCACTTTTTTTTTTTCTTTCCATTTTGTTCGTTGTTGATCGTTCTGTTTGGTTGTTGCGGACGTCACATGACATTCGTTTTTTTATTCAGAGGCCGAGCAGCCAACTCTCTGACCGAACACGCTGAGCTACCCGGGACGGACATCATCACTACTGGTTGTCGACGCTTATGGAGGGCGACAGTCTGATTGGCATGGAACGAACACACACACACTGTCTGTGAGAGGGAACTAAACAAAATCAATGGGGAAAGTTGCCTAATAAGCAGGAGACCTGGGTTCGAATGCAGGTCTCGCACAAATTTTTAACTTCCCCGTTGATTTCAATCAATGCCCGCTGGCAGCCAATGTCTGTAATTCCTTTGTGTCTTCATCTTCGTAACAAGAAGATCGTACATAACATCGAAGTCATTTAGGTATATACAACATTACCTATTTAAAACTATGAAATTACTTTTCATTAAGTTTAAAAACTGTGTAATCTGTTAGCTGAAGAGTGGCAATTTGTCCGCTGCTAGCATACCCTCTCTAAGTGGAATATAAATAAGTGTTAAATAAAAAATAATAAATTCCACAAGGTGTCCATTTTTCTGCTCAATCTAGTGGCATCAACATCTCTTGCTTATTCTGCCTGTTATTCATAAAACCGTGTTACGTCGCTCGTTTCTATTTGGGGTTAGCATTATGAAGTGCTTATTGTGCTGCTGTACGTCAAAATGCCTCTGAGCACTATGGGACTTAACTTCTGAGGTCATCAGTCCCCTAGAACTACTTAAACCTAACTAACCTAAGGACATCACACACATCCATGCCCGAGGCAGGATTCGAACCTGCGACCATAGCGGTCACGCGGTTCCAGACTGTAGCGCCTAGAACCGCACGGTCACTCCGGCCGGCCTGCTGTACGTCACATCTTCTTACAACTGATGTCTTTTTTCGGTTAACTGCAGCAGAGTTGCCCCCAGGAATTTCACTTTGTACAGTTTCTGTATTGTGGATTTTCCTAAACAAACGCTGTTCGTTTGACAAAATAACTGATACGTGATTGAAAAATATACGAGTCTTTCTTCTTTTCCTTAAGAAGGGTTGGCTATTATGTAAATTTTTTTATAGAAGTTTGTTCTGTTAACAAAAGAAACGGTGTTCTCTTTCAAGGGAACTGCTATGTTCTTTACTACCAGAAAATTAACGTCGGTGATGTTAGCCAAGAATTCGAAAACAAATAATACACGAGAACCATAGAAGTTGACGTAACGTTACAGCTAACTTCGTCTTGAAGAAAAGAAAGCATTAAACGCCCTAAGCGCCATGAGTCGATCTCTCAAAGAATACATGTAATTGAAAGATACAGTGAAAGAAAGAAAGGTTAGAGTTTAGCGTCTCGTGGACGAGTTCGACAGGTATCACAAACTCAGTGGAAAGAAATAAACTGCGTCTTTTTCAGAGGAATGATCTCGGCGCTTACCTTAACGGTTTGGAGAAACTATTGAAAATCTACATCTGCTTGGCAGGATAGTGATCTGCAGCGCCGTTCTCCCAGAGGCAAGTCTGATATCTTCCAACTGCGCCACCTCCACAGTTAATACGAAAATGTGAAACAGAACTGCTAGGCCCAATTCTCACTGAAATGGCTTGCTGCGGACGCCTGGCTACGTCAAGGACGTGGCACGTTAGAGACTTGAGAATATCACACTAAAGTGGCGCTGTCAGAGGGACGGGGAACGGTCGCCCTGCCAATGGATCAGAACAAGCCTCTGAGCCGTGGTCGGCTAGCGCTGACGCCGTTTTTTATTTTTCCTTCTTTTTTTTTCATTTTGTCACCATCGAGTGGCGTCTTATTGCTCCCTCAGTTACTACATGAATGAGTTGCTCACTTGCCTCCATCAGTGGTAGCAGCAGCGTTTATCGATACTAGTGCTACTGTACATTCTTTGGTGTGGCCGCTATGTTTCCGTGTCATGGAGTGTCTGAGGCAGTGGGTCCATTTTGATGGAGCAGCGAGGTAGTCTCCACGGCATGAGGTCAGGCTGGGGCCGCTGGTGGCATGCACGCGGGGTCGGCGTTGTGTGGCACTAGCTGCGAGAACTGCAAAGTTCGTCGCCTACCGAATCTGCATACTGGAGTTGAGTAATCAGTGAACCCGTTATGAAATCTCATCTGCTATGACATCTCTTCGTTGACTGCTGGTTGTTGCTTCCTAGGCTGTTCCCACAAGCAGCAACGTGATGGTGGGCACGCGTCGGCAAAAGTTTGCAGCCGTCTCCCTTTATGATGTTTAACTTTTGAAATGATTATAATTTGTTAGTGAAGTGCACAAACGGTATCTTCTACCTTGTGGACTTTAACGTTCCAGTGAGCTGCCCAGGTCGTTGGCATAGTTGTCTGGCAGTGTGTTTTCCTCACCGTGTTGATGCAGTCTGGCACAGCGTGCAGTTTGACAGCTTGATATTGTTCTCCCATTTTCTTTGAGTGGTTGTTGTGCCTTGACTGTGTTTAGACGCCAGTTATTAAGACATAGTCCTGCTGCGATCCCCATCCTCGCTGATATTTTTGGTTGTCGTGTCGTTGGTCGTGTGGAAGAAATTGATTAGGTTGTTGGTTGGTTCTTCAGCCATCCCTAGGTTGTGCTGCCACTTGATTATTTAGTGTTACGCTTGGCTGCCTGTCTCACCTACACTGTTGTTGTAGTTTCCTCCCCACACTGACCCTTGGAACACTTCGATTGTTTGTGATTGTGATTGTGATTTTCTTTTGTCGCAAGTACTGTGCCAGACCTTCAGCCGTGTATTAAGTTTGTCTGTTCTATGTTCAGTACATGGCCTTCAGCCGAACCTTATGTGAAGTAATTTAAGATTAGGCCGTCAGCTGTGTTTTATTTAAAATTCTTGTTTGCTCTGTATTTAGGCCTCCAGCCGCATTTGTTTTAAAATTTTTACCTTCCAGCCATAATGTGTAAATTCCTGTTTGTAAGGGTTCTCTTTAATTATCTTGAATTCTTAAAATGGCCTTCAGCTGTAGTATGTAAATGCTTATCTTAAGGTTTGTCTTTAATTATTTTTGAATAATTGTTTGGGCCTTCAGCCATAAAGATATTTCAAGTTTACTTAAGATGGTTTTCTGTTGTACTGCGTAAATGATTGCCTTAAAAAGTTGCCTTTTATTATTTTGAAATATTATTGGGCTTTCAGCCGAGGAATTAATTTAAATTTTCCTTAATATGTCTCTTAGCCGAAATTGGTTAATGCTTGTCTTTTAAAAAATTTCCTTTGCTGATCTAAAATATTATTTGGGCCTTTATTCGAGAAGATATTTTAATTGTACTTAAGTAAGCCTGTCAGCCGTTTGTCTAAATCTTTGTGTTTTAAAATGAATTATTTAAATTTTATTATTGAGAAGTTACTTGGGCCCTCAGCCGTCAATTGATCCTTGTTGTTTCAAAGAGAAAACTATACATTGGTTTTCGAGGAATAAAGTTGTGTGTTCTTGTGTAGCTAACAGTAACTGATCTTGGCCCCTTTCCACAACCAGATCGTCTCTGTCCTGCAAAACCAGATTTCAGCTTTCTTCATCAAATGGCTCTGATCACTATGGGACTCAACTGCTGAGGTCATTAGTCCCCTAGAACTTAGAACTAGTTAAACCTAACTAACCTAAGGACATCACAAACATCCATGCCCGAGGCAGGATTCGAACCTGCGACCGTAGCGGTCTTGCGGTTCCAGACTGCAGTGCCTTTAACCGCACGGCCACTTCGGCCGGCGCTTTCTTCATCAACGATACTCATGTCGTAAAAGTTTAGCTGCGAAGATGATGTTGGGTACATGAGTAACTGTAGAATAAAGGGTAGAAATATGGTATATTCGACGTAACGAAAGAACTCAACATGTATCCCGAAGTTTGCAGCACTTTTATAGAAGGTCTCAAGACAGTTTTTATATCGCGTTAGGCAAAGTGAAGGACAGCATTCAGAGAAAAGCAATGATACTGAAATGTTTTGATCGTAACTTCTATTGTTCATATGATTTTCATTTGAACGTAAGTCTAAATATTGCTGATTTTGCGGGAGATGTTCAATATTTTGCTGACCCTTTTCCAAAATTCTTGCTGCAGCAGACCAAAAATTCATCGTTACGGTGTACAATTTCCTACTTTGTGATAGAGATTTTGCCCCCCCTAGAGAGGAGAAACAATAATCATTGCCAACACGAGGGACAACGATTTCCTTCTGTGCGAGAGGGAACCAAAGAATTTCAGGGATCTTAGTGCAGTAGACCACGGTTTGCACAGCGGATCATAGAAAATAAATGGATATGGCTGGTTGGATATTTCATTTGACAACTTCACTGTAGTAGGGAAAAGAAAAAGTAATACATCCAGCAACTGACGATTTGTGAAAGCACTGCAAAGACAACGAGAGGTACAAGGAAAAGAAATCTACCGCTAGATAACATTCGAGTTTTGCATGTCTTGTGTGATACAGCTCTGCCAATAAGAGGTGACAGTATACCCCACACGAAAAACGGAATTTATATGAGCAAATATAGAGAGAATAGTGGATTTACACGTGTGCCAGGCAAAGCTCACTGACTGAGGACAGAAAATGTGATGCCAACTGTACATGTTTAGCGTAATTGCAACAATAATGGTATTCAAATATCCCGTATCTTCTGCTGCTGCTGCTTGTTCGGATTTGTGGTGCAATAGTAAAGTTTACGTGTTTAGGCGTGTGTTGTTGAACCTTCTGAAAATATAAAGTTTTATATTTCTGCAATAGGTAACACAGATAAACCAAAATGTTTCAGCAGCTTGAACGTTGTTCCCCCAGGAAAAGCAAAAGAAGATAGTGCTATTTTTCAGAGATAACATAAGTACTTGTGTAATAACTGTTACAAAAATATGCAAAATTCCATTTTACTTCATATACACTCCCTGCATAAAGAAAGCCTAAATATGTGAGCATTAAACAGGCAAGCATAAGCACAAAGAACACAGAATACTTTAGTTGTATTAGTAACGAAATCCAATTTCTCCATTTATTGCTCACTGAGACACACGCCATTCGTTCGACAATATTTGACCGAAAACAAACTGAATGTTTCGTGAACAAAACTGTTAGTGAAGATAGGAAAGAATACGTATCCAGCATAGAGCTAACACGGCTACTGGATTCGTCATTCTCTATCTCTTGTTTTAAAATGGAACTCTCTCTTGATGCAATATTAACTTCCAATGTGATTGCAACAGACTCCACAAACCACTAGGGAAGAGAAATACGAACGAGAAATCTGCGCGGCGATGGGCCTTAACGTGCCAAGTGTTAAGCGTCGTAGTTCGTCATGGCCGGGCATCAAAACATATCATTCACTTACTAGAAACTGGGAAGAGGTACCGCATTCTTTCCATCGTTGAAAAAGATTTCTGTATGTTAGCTACATTTCTTAAGCAGTAAACCATATCCTAACCACCAAATGTAACTGCCAACTTTTCAAAATACGCCCGGTGGTTTCCTAACTATGTGCAATAAGGGAAATAAAACCGGTTCACTATTAAGCTGTGACGCCGGACGGTAAGATGTCGAAAAATCTTTTTTTTTTTTTTAAATGCGAAACGCTTTCCTTAAAAACGACTGAGAGAGATTGCGCAGCGGAGGACAAGCGCGATACCAAAACAGTGGTTTTTAATTTTTTACGCAAAAAGTAATATTTTACTGAGAAACTATCTACGGAGGCAGATACAGCTTTGCTTTATCTAAGTTTTCGAATGCACATCGAATGACTGCAGACTAACGAAAACAGCAGCGCGCCACCCCTCTACGTCACCTTTGTGTGAACTGTTTCATTCTTTAACACGCAGGTGGCGAGGAACAGCGCCATTTTCCCACCAGATGTTGGCGCCTTGCCATTTCTGAGTGTACTGGGCCCTAAATGTCTTTGTGTGGTGCGATAGCCATATGGAAACATCATTGTCCACCATATGTCGCTATACATATGACGTTCGACAACAAGAACTACTCAAAATTACAATAAACACATCGCTATGAATAAAGTAGACCAAGTTATCATAGCGAGAACTAAAGTAAAACGTATATTATGGAATACAACTCTGAATCAAGGTACAGACACAGACATCTCGGTATTATCCGCGAGCCGGGCTGGGTAGCCGCGTGGTCTAGGGCGCTTTGTCACCGTCCGTGAGGCTGCCCCCGTCGGAGATTTGAGTCCTCCCTCGGGCGTCGGTGTGTGTGTGTTGTCCTTAGCGTAAGTTAGTTTAAGTTGGATTAAGTAGTGTGTAAGCTTAGGGGCTGATGACCTGAGCAGTTTGGTCCCATAAGATCTTACCACAAACCGTGATGACTGGGTGTTGTGTTATGTCCCTAGGTTAGTTGGGTTTAAGTAGTTCTCAGTTCTAGGGAACTGATGACCATAGCTGTTAAGTCCCATAGTGCTCAGAGCCATTTGAACCATTTTTTTTTTACCTCAAATTTCCAAAATTATCCAAGACAAACGCCCATAAAGAAAACAGCCTTGTGTATGCAGAACGTTAATGTAGACCATTCCAGGAAGATCTATGTCTTACAAAGTTTCAGCACATAGCACGGCAACACAAATAAGGTGTAACTAAGTTCCGTTTATAGACTTTGAGGACTTGTAGTGGGACGAGGATGGTAACGTTTAGCATAGGAAGTTATATCTTTGTGGTGAAATAGGTTCTGCCTGAAACCAAATGAAATAAAGACTCATATCCGGAAACGTGCTGTTTTACCACTACACGCAAAATACCGGAATATACGTTGCTTTCTGACTCCTGCTGCTTGCCGTCTGGGGCCACGTACCGACAGGGCTCGACATGACGACCGCCAACGTCAACACAGATAGGTACCTTGTACCATGTTCCGGTACACATGATAACCAACAGCTTGTCGCCCAGGGTCTACCACAACCATAACACGCCTCAGTAGATCTTCTTCAGATGCCGCGGGGGACTCGTATCATGTGACCACACAGACAGCCGCCTTACGAATTAAGCCTGAAGAAAATGCAGCCTAATAAACTGGGTCACTCGTACTGCACGAGAAAAATAAGGTGCGTGCCATCGTGCTGGAACCACTTATTTTGAGGCACATGCAGTGTCACATCTCTCAAGAGACCATGTGGTACGCCATTAAGGAATCTCAAGTACACAGAACCCATGAGATGTAGTGGAAGAAGGTATGGTCCAATCATACCTCCATCCAGGAGCCCTGAGCAAATGTTCAGTATGTATCGTTCCTGAAACCCATGGTGCACACCGCTTACGTGTTTTCGACGACCCACACATTGCTGTTACAGGAATTGAGAACACCTACCCTGGTGAACTGGAAAGTCGTCCACACAGTGGTACAAATACTACCTGCAGAAGTGTTCTTGCGACGCAGAACCCTGTGACATAGCCGGCCGGGGTGGACGAGTGGTTCTAGGAGCTACAGTCTGAAACCGTGCGAACGCTACGGTTGCAGGTTCGAATCCTGCCTCGGGCATGGATGTGTGTGGTGTCCTTAGGTTGGTTAGGTTTAAGTAGTTCTAAGTTCTAGGGGACTGATGACCTCAGATATTAAGTCCCATTATTGTAATCATTTAATGTAGACATTATGCACTGTTGTAGCAATAAATGTTCAGTGAATTTGAAACCAAGGGGTGTACTAGTTTTTTCTCCGGCAGCGTACTTAAATGACGCGTAAACTGAAAACGGTTGGTAATTTTTTTTTTTTTTCATTTCGTTCGTTACTGATCGTTGTGGCACGATAAGCTACACTCTCGTTCACATTTGTTGTTTCTGATGGGAATAAAAACGTTGTTGGACACCTTCTTTTGCCGTTATTCCAACAAGATGGCTCTAAGCACTATGGGACTTACACTACTGGCCATTAAAATTGCTACACCACGAAGTTGACGTGCTACAGACTCGAAACTTAGCCGACAGGAAGGAGATGCTGTGATATGCAAATGATTAGCTTTTCAGAGCATTCACACAATATTGGAACCGGTCTCGACACCTAAAACGTGCTGCCATTAGGAAAGTTTCCAACCGATTTCTCATACACAAACAGCAGCTGACCGGCGTTGCCTGGTGAAACGTTGTTTTGGTGCTTCTAGTGAGGAGGAGAAATGCGTACTACTACGTTTCCGACTTTAATAAAGGTCGGATTGTAACCTATCACGATTGTGGTTTATCGTATCGCGACATTGCTTCTCGCGTTGGTCGAGATCCAATGACTGTTAGCAGAATACGCAATCAGTGGTTTCAGGAGGGTAATACGGAACGCCGTGCTGGATCCCAACGGCCTCGTATCACTAGCAGTCGAGATGACAGGCATCTTATCTGCGTGGCTGTAACGGATCGTGCAGCCACATCTCGGTGCCTGAGTCAACAGATTGGATCGTTTGCAAGACAACAACCATCTGCACGAACAGTTCGACGACGTTTGCAGCAGCATGGACTATCAGCTCGGAGACCATGGCAGCGATTACCCTTGACGCTGCATCACAGACAGGAGCACCTGCGAAGGTGTACTCAACGACGAACCTGGGTGCACGAATGGCAAAACGTCATTTTTTCGGATGAATCCAGGTTCTGTTTACAGCATCATGATGGTCGTATCCCTGTTTGGCGACATCGTGGTGAAAGAACATTGGAAGCGTGTATTCGTCATCGCCATAGTGGCGTATCACCCGGCGTGATGGTACGGGGTGCCATTGGTTACACGTCTCGGTCACTTATTGTTCACATTGACGGCACTTTGAACAGTGGACGTAACATTGCAGATGTGTTACGACCCGTGGCTCTACCCTTCATTCGATCCCTGCGAAACCCTACATTCCAGCAGGATAATACACGACCGCAAGTTGCAGGTTCTGTACGAGCCTTTCTGGATACAGAAAATGTTCGTCTGCTGCCCTGCCCAGCACATTCTCCAGATCTCTCGCCAACTGAAAACATCTGGTCAATGGTGGCCGAGCAACTGGCTCGTCACAATACGCTATTCACTACTCTTGATGAACTGTGGTATCGTGTTGAACCTGCATGGGCAGCTGTACCTGTAGACGGCATCCAAGCTCTGTTTGACTCAATGCCCAGGCGTATCAAGGTCGTTATTACGGCCAGAGGTGGTTGTTCAGGGTACTGATTTCTCGGGATATATGAACCCAAATTACGTGAAAATGTAATCACAAAAATGGTTCAAATGGTTCTGAACTATGGGACTTAAAATCTATGGCCATCAGTCCCCTAGAACTTAGAACTACTTAAACCTAACTAACCTAAGAACATCACACACATCCATGCCCGAGGCAGGATTCGAACCTGCGACCGTAGCAGTTGCCCGGTTCCGGACTGAGCGCCTAGAACCGCGAGACCACCGCGGCCGGCAATGTAATCACATGTCAGTTCTAATGTAATATATTTGCCCAATGAATACCCGTTTATCATCTTCATTTTCTCTTGGTTTAGCAATTTTAATGGCCAGTAGTGTAACATCTAAGGTCATCAGTCCCCTAGACTTAGAACTACGTAATCCTAACTAACCTAAGAACAACACACACATCCATGCCTGAGGCAGGATTTGAACCTGCGACCGTAGCAGCCGCGTGGTAACGTACTAAAGAGCTTAGAACCACTCGGCCACAGCGGCCGTCTATTGCAACAAGAAAGTGATGTGTTATCCCAACAGGATACGGCCTGCATACGCACTGCGCGTGAAACTCCACGTGCTCTGCAAGACAAAGCAATTTCCCTGGCCACCACCATCTCCAATCGAGCACGTCAGAGATATGATGCGACTCACCAGCTAACAACTTTTTCGGAACTATGTGAACATGCCGAGGAAGCGAGGGACAGTATTCACAGTCTATACGATCTACTAGATGCCAGGGTCAGCGCCCTCAACGCCACCCGTGGAAGCTACAGCACGTGCTAATATGTGTTTTAGCCTGCGTCGATACCTCGCACTTCAGAACGGCTTGTGCTATTGATCTGTAAATGAAATCATTTGCCTGCGATCTGTTGTAACTATTAAAAACGATCCAAAGGCGCCGGCCGGGGTGGCCGAGCGCTTCTAGGTGCTTGAACCTGGAACCGCGCGACCGCTACGGCCGCAGGTTCGAATTTGCCTCAGGCATGGATGTGTGTGGTGTCCTTAGGTTAGTTAGGTTTAAGTAGTTCTAAGTTCTAGGGGACTGATGACCTCAGATATTAAGTCCCATAGTGCTCAAAGTCACTTGAACCATTATTGTAATCATTTAATGTAGACATTATGCACTGTTGTAGCAATAAATGTTCAGTGAATTTGAAACCAAGGGGGTGTACTAGTTTTTTCTCCGGCAGCGTAGTTAAATGACGCGTAAACATGAAGTCGGTTGTTTTTTTTTTTTTTTTTTTCATTTCGTTCGTTACTGATCGTTGTGTCTGGTCGTTGTGGACGTCAAGTTCGTTTTGTTGATCCTTCCACTCAGTTTTTTTTATTACAGAGGCCAATCAGCCCTCTGACCGAACACGATGAGCTACCGTGCCGGCTGTTGGTTGATTGTTTGGTTGATTGGGGGAGGGGACGAAACACCGAAGTCATCGGTCCTGTCTGATGAGGGGAGGATGGAGAAGGAAATGGACCGTGTCCTTTCAAAGGAACAATCCCTGAATTTGCCTGAAGCAATTTAGGGTAATCACGGAAAACCTAAACCAGGACGGCCGGATGCGGGTTTCATCTCTCGAATGCGAATTCGGAGTGCTAGCCACTGCGCCACCTTGCTCGATAAAGTACGAAGTCCCAAAGCCTTTCAACTCTATTAACATCCAACAACTAAAACACCAAACTGTAGTTAAACGAATCGTATCAATATCTTACAACTGACAAACGTAGAAGCAAGAAATGCACGTTAAAGTCCATAAGTAGGCTGTTTAGGTTTTTATATTGGTAACGCCACGTAGCGCTCTGTATGAAAATCACTGACTGTGCTGTGTGCAGTCTGTGGCTGGTTTTCATTGTTGGAATTTTTGCTATTGTAGTGTTGGGCAGTTGGATGTGAACAGCGCGTAGCGTTGCGCGGTTCGAGGTGAGCCGCCAGCAGTGGTGGATGTGGGGAGAGAGATGGCAGAATTCTGAGAGCGGACGATATACTGGATATCATGAACTGATATATATATGACTTTTGAACATTATTAAGTAAATATATTATTTGCTAACTATGCCGATCAGTTGTTAGTGCCTTCAGTAGTTAGAATCTTTTATTTAGCTGGCAGTACTGGCGCTCGCTGTATTGCAGCAGTTCGAGTAACGAAGATTTTTGCGAGGTAAGTGATTCATGAAAGGTATAGGTTATTGTCAGTCAGGGCCATTCTTTTGTAGGGTGTGGTGTGCGTACTGTAAGACCTTCGGTACACACACCATCAGATTATTTGACTTGTCGCTCTAACGAAGTAGGTGAGTGACAGCAATATGTCTCGTGGTCTTATCGTGGCGTGTTTATCTTCTGCCGTTAGGTCAGACGATAGAAATACCACTTGCACGCTTAGAGTAGCAGATTGATGGTGACCAACTTTAAACAGAACTTGATTAATTTTCACACATATTTATTAAAATAATAAAAAGCATAAAAGTAACTTAACTTGGTTCTGGATGCTATGTACAATTGACAATCTGAAGTACGTTTGGTCTTGGTACGTTAATCTTATTCTCACGTATCTCTGATACTTGACAAAGTGTCCACACATTTCTCTTCATGGTTACGTACAGGAATATGATAATCTTATTAGGCTCAGGCTGAAACTTGACTATAGACTGGTACAGACTAATGCAGACTGACTAATCGGAGGTCTGTACACTCGTTATAATACCTCGCGCGTTCATATATTACTGCGCTAGTGTGATCCGCGAGGAGGAAAGGTTCTACGTTAGCAGCAATCTAGGCTGCGTTATATATTAATACGCGGATCGGCGGAAGCAGAATTTGGTCCGTCTCTATGACAGTTCCATCTCTTATTGCGGAGACGGACGAGCGCTGCGCCTGCGCTGTTGTGCTTAGCGGGGCACGCTCTAGTGGGAAAGTTGTGTACGCGCTGACTACGGGGAACTATGTACACAGCATAGGGATTATTGAAAGTCAGATTGCGTTGCGCTAAAAATAATGTGTAGCAGTTTAGTGTTGATCAGAATAAGTAAAGAGAGAAATGTCTAAGTACGTTCAGTTCTGCTCAGCTGTTTGAAAATCAAATAACGTACAGGGTTTTCCAGCACTTTTATATAATTTTCAAAAGGGGATGTTTCTAGTCTGTCCTTAAAACCGAGCACAACAACCGCGCATTGTGTAAGACCCCTAATTGTTCTAAAAGTATTACATCTTAAAACAAAAACAAACTTGTCGTGGTATTCAAATGACGGCCCTTTTTATCAGCTCCCAAAATAAATAACAACTCAACTGATCGAATAGTCCTCGTGTGTACTTCTGGTTCATAGAGTGCAATGAGCATAGGACTGAGTGTGAAGCATTGATGGGAGTATAGCCTCAGTCCCGGCTGATAAGGTTGTCCCTGGTTCACGTTTTGACTACCGCTCTAAATGACTCTGTCCCAGTGTTTTGACGTTTGTCGTGACCTTCCGGTGTTTGATATGTATCATGCGAGTCTCTGATACGCAATGCTCTTTGACCACCGATGAAATCCGAACGCACCTGGATTGCAGCACAAACGCCTAAATGAGATCAGTTCGTCAGCGAATCTTACGATAGTGACACATCCGATTACTGAAGTATTCTGCCCGCTGGACACTATGAATGAGCAGAACACCCATGGAGAATTCAGTCAAGTCATATATCGAGAGAAACTGAAGCATCAAACAGCCTGATTAGCTACGACATACACTGCGTGAAAAGAACTAGTTATACAATGCTACACTCAAATTATACGTATATATGGAGAATTCAGAGTTTCGACTAATTTTCGTCATCGAACATGTGGTAATTTTGATTGTACTTGGGATCGTGATATAATGTGATACAGGGTGATAGCGGATACCTTCAGCTAATGTTAGTGGGTGTGGCACGACTCATCCACGTGCTGTCAATTTTTAACGTGTAAGCAGTGAATTACGTGAACAGTCATAACTTGTTTAACTATCAGCTGAGGGACTTTGAATTCACGATAATGATGTCTTAAGGAAATTTTAATTATATCAGATCTATAGAAAATGAATTTGTTTCATTGACAGGAACATTCTGTAAGATTTTTCGATGACGTAAACTTTATTTCTGTAGTGTCGGCATGGATAATTCTCGTAGCTTGACATACTGCCTGCCATTGTACCTCCGCGCGTATACCTGGTGCCACTTCCGTAGAGTCTGATTGTGACCAGTGATAAGGTGTTAAACACGAGGCATGGTCAGTCACGAATCTGCTTATAGATTGGTGTTGAGAGGGGTGGTGTATTGGATTGTCCATGATAGGTCACAATGTCATTTGAGAGCAAAATGAAGCACCAACTGCCAGATGCTCTTCGAAGGAGTTTTGTGAGTGTCGGGACTTGACAATATTTGACGCTGCGAGAAACCATTCACAATAAATATGAACGCATCAGGCAATGAACTACAACATTTTCTCCATACATGCCAGTAGATAGATGTTATCATTTAATGCGATCACGAGTCAGGACATCATATCATCATCATCATCATCATCATCATCAGTAAAGAGCAAGCTTGCAGGCCTGCTACCAGTCTGCTATGCAGGACGTCACATCCCGTAATTCGGGACTGGTCGTTACATGGAGCCAGTACGCCTTCGTCGTTAAAGGTAAGACGCTGGGAGTACTGCGATCATTGTGCTCCCCTACCACCGTTACCTACATATTTCCGTATCAGAAAACCACAACTAAACAAAGACTGGCTGGTCTCATGTACTGACAGACATGCCCATTGAGAACTGGTGAAGGTATTCCTAAAAAATTGCATTAAATCAGCGGAGGGATTAATCATGTGTTCCAAAACGCTACCAGCAGTTGAGCTAACACAGTGACTGTGCGTAGGAAGTTAAAAATTACAGGATGCAATGGTCGAGTAGCACTTCGTAAGCAACACTTTTCTATAGGCGATGATAAACGACGCTTTTGGTTGTGTAAAGAGCGACGTCAGTTGAAATGGATGACTTGCAACGAGTGATTTGAAGTGAAGCATGACGGTATACCCTGTGGCAATCTCGTGGAAGGGTCTGGGTTGGCCTAGTGCCTGGAGAACGTTACCTGCCATCGTGTGTAGTGCGAACACGATGTGTGGTGGAGGTGGTTTTACGTAGTGAAGGCGCGGTCGCCTTATTGCGCTCAACAGATTACTTCTACAGCACCAAGCAGAGTGGCAATTACTGAACTATATGAAATAAAATCGTAATAACTTCTGAACGGTTTGACTTAGGACGTTCAAAACTACACGGTTGGCCGCGTGGCACGACGGAAATTCTATAGTTTGGTTTAGCGACGAAGCCCACTTTCATTTGGCTGGGTTCGCCAATAAGTAAAACTGGCGCATTTGGGTGACTGTGAAACCGCATTTTTGAGATCTAGAACTCTCTTCAACGAGTGACTGTGTGGTGTGCAATGTACGGTCACGGAACAATTGATAGCACGGTGGCTACCGAGCGGTACGTGAAGGTTTTGGAGGGTGATTTCATCCCCATTATCCAAAGTAACCCTGATTTCTACAACACGAGGTTCACAGAAGACGGACCTCGACCCCACTGAAGGAGGAGGGTAATGTCTTGGAGGAGCACTCTGGGGACCATATTCTGGCTCTGGGGTATGCAGAGGCACTGCCATGAGCCTCGAATGCTCGCCATATTCTCCGGAATGAACACATGCGACTTCTTTTTGTGGGGCTATAGTAAAGACAAGGTGTACAGCAGTAGTTCCAAAACCATTGCTGAGCGGAAAGAAGCCAATCTGGAGATCATTGACAGCATCGATATTTAGACTCTTCAGTGGGTCCAGCAGAATTTCGCTTTTCGTCTGCGCCACATCATCGCCAATAATTCCAGGCATATCTAACATATCATAACCTAAATCCGAGTAAGCGTAGTGATGTTTACATGTTGAATGAAGTCTGTGCACGCCATAGTTTGTAACTAGTTTACGGTTTTCTTCATATATTTCAATAATTCTCGCACTGTATACTGCACACAGTAGACAAAAAGTTTGTAGACCATGAATGACTGTATCAGCATAACAACACACCCTGTCATAAAGGAGCATCAGTAAGGCACTGATTTGTAGGGAAGAACATTCTTGAAATAGATTAGCCTGTCCAGAAACACGACCTAAACCCAATGTAACACCTTTGGGACGAGTTAGAAAGTCGACTTCGCTCCAGACCCCAACGCCTAACACGACTAGGTTTCTAGTTTCGGCTCCTGAAGAAGAATGTGCTCCCTTTCGTCCATAGACATTCCGATACCTCGTTGAGAGTGTCTGATGACTGGGTGTTGTGTGATGTCCTTAGGTTAGTTAGGTTTAAGTAGTTCTAAGTTCTAGGGGACTGATGACAGTAGATGTTAAGTCCCATAGTGCTCAGAGCCATTTGAGAGTGTCTACTCAGATTTCAAACCTTCGTGAAGGCGAAGGCTGATAACATTCCATATTAATGTCCATCCTCCGTGTCAATCAATAAGTTTGGTCACGTAGTGGATATCATCACTCTTTGGCCATCTTAAAACTCCAATTTAACTTGGAATGAAATTCTGATATTCGAATCGGCACCTTGCACGCTGCCTCAACCCCCATCCAGCACCCCACATTGGGGTATCAAATTAGCACATACATAATAATGCTGAACAGAATCTTACTATATTCTATGATTCAGGGCGTATTGTTCGTGGTCTTTCAGTTACAGAGTGAGAAACTCCCATCAACCTAGCGTCTCACCATCAACCTAGCGTCTCACAGTAAACTAACTGTAGCTACGACCTTGCATTAAGGAACAGATTACAAGCTACAAATGTTGCAGTTAGGCTTTAACGAGTAATACTGACTGATCGAGTTGGCTCACAACGTTACGGCAATGGAAACAAGAAGAATGGCGTTCAAATAAGGTTCTCTTCTCACTCCTCGTGACCTCCCTCCCCTCCCCCCCCCCCCCCCCCCCTCCCCCGGCCAACGTCTTTTCCTGAACGGTCTAAGCTACTGATCCATGTCTCATAATCGTCATTGGACGGACGTTAAATTCAGTTTTTCTTTAGAGCAATATTTCATCGTTGGTCATTCTGTGAAACAGGTCACTCGCAAAATGTCCCTATCACAGAATATCGTCTTGGTTCAAAAATGGTTCAAATGGCTCTGAGCACTATGGGACTTAACATCTGAGGTCATCAGTCCCCTAGAACTTAGAACTACTTAAACCTAACTAACCTAAGGACATCACACACATCCATGCCCGAGGCAGGATTCGAACCTGCGACCGCAGCGGTCGCTCGGTTCCAGACTCAAGCGTCTAGAACCGCTCTGCCACATCGGCCGGCCATTTATTCTTGGTCAAATGTATCTCACGTGAAGTCCAATGTTTCTGGACTGAAAACGCTTGCGTATATTCGACTCGGCGACACTTATTCCGCGACTAGATCCATTGGCGACAACGCTACGCCTCTAGGCATGTGATTTCTGTCACACACACATCAAAATCCGCACCTGAAAATAAGGACACGCTGCAGCTTCCTTAGTAGTGCTCACCTGAACTTGTGGATGACACGTTCTTTAAAATTATTTGAACAGCAGACCACGTGCAAAAGGAACGCTCCGCTGTGTGAATTATCCTTGAGTTAATCAGCCCCGCGGCACGCAAGTCTCCCTAACTAGCCGTTGCATAACGGATGTGGGATAGGACTGTGTCAGGATAAACACCCAGCGATGGCCACCGGGGTTACGCAAGCGCCGTAGTTAGCGGACACAAAGGCTGGCGCGATAGGGCTTAAGTGGCAGGACAGAGCTGTGGTCGCATGCAGTCTACGTGTTGCACACACGGGCGACCGCCCTCTGTGCGCATGCATGCGCGACGCCCAATTCCAGTGGTGCTGCTCACTCGGAGTATGGCACCTGCGTCCAGAAAATGGACGATATGGAAGACAGCAGGTTGCATTACGCCTCATTTTGAGAACCGTGTTAAGAGAATTTTCCTTATCTATGTCAATCTGCAATGTGGTGGATTTTCTCAGATATTAGGTGAATGACGTCACGAATACTGCGGGCTGTTTGTTCGTGAATCAGTGAGCCAAGAAAAGCCAAGATATATAAATATTTCCCAAGCGGACATCAGCTCTTATATATTTTAAGAAATGCATAAAACTAATGCTGACTTGTATTGTACTGACCAACCAGTTTCAGTGCAAGACTATGCTCACGGTAGTCAAAAAGCTGTTTCAAGTCCAACACTGTGACATGTAATGTTCGATTTCTAATAGCACTTTGACTACCGTGAACATTGTCTTGAACTGAAACCGGCTGTAAAAGACAGCATTCATGTTATGCATTTTTTAGAACAAAGTTCTACGTTCCTGTAACACGAAATAATCATTCATCGACTTCCCATATGTTGTTGTTGTTGTTGTCTTCAGTCCAAAGACTGTTTTTATGCAGCTCTCCATGCTGCTCTGTGCTGTGCAAGCCTCTTCTTCTCCGAGTACTGTTTTCTGTATTCATCTCTCAGTCCCCCTCTACGATTTTTACCCCCCCCCCCCCCACGCTTCCCTACAGTACTAAATTGGTGATCCTTTGATGCATCAGAATTTGTCCTACCAACCGATCCCTTCTTCTAGTCAGACTGTATCACAAATTTCTCTTCTCCTCAATTCTGTTCAGTACCTTATCATTAGTTACGTGATCTATCAACCTAATCCTCAGCATTCTTCTGTAGTATCACATCTCAGAAGCTTCTATTCTCTTCTTGTCTAAACTGTTTATCGTCCACGTTTCACTTCCATACATGGCTACACTCCATGCAAATACTTTCAGAAAAGGCTTTCTGACACCTAAATCTATACTCTTCTTCAGACACGCTTTTCTTGCCATTGACAGTCTACATTTTATATCCGCCCTACTTCAACCATCATGAGTTATCTTGCTTCCCAAATAGCAAAACTCCTCTGCTACTTTAAGTGTCTCGTTTCTAATCTACTTCACTGATGATTTCCTGATTCCATTCGACTCATTCCACTATCCTCGTTTTACTTGGTTGATGTTGATCTTGTATCCTCCTTTCTACTGCTCTTCCAGGTCATTTTCTGTCTCTCACAGAATTACAATGTCGTCGGCAAACCTCAGTGTTTCTATTTCTTCTCCATGGATTTTAATTCCTACTCCAAAATTTTCTTTTGTTTCCTTTACTGCTTGCTCAATATGCAGATTGAATTACATCGGGGATAGGCGACAAACCTGTCTCACTCCCTTCCCAACCACTGCTTTTCTTTCATGCCCTCGATTCTTATGACTGCCACCTGGTTTATATACAAATTGTAAATAGCTTTTCACTTCCTGTATTTTACCCCTGCCACCTTCAGAATTTGAAAGAGAGTATTCCAGTCAACATTGTCAAGCCCTTTCTCTCAGTCTACAAATGCTTCATGAGAAGTCGTAGAGTTAGTATTGCCTCGCCTATTCCTACATTTCTCTGGAATCCTAAGCGATCTTCCCCTAGGTCGGCCACTCCCAGTTCTTCTACCCTTCTGTAAAGTATTTGTGTTAGCATTTTGCAACCGTGACTTATTAAACTGATAATTGCCAATTTTCACACCTGTCAGCACCTGCTTTCTTTGGAGTTAGAATTACTACATTCTTCTTTATGTCTGCGGGTATTTCATTTGTCTCATACATATTGCTCACCAGGTGGAAGAGTTTTGTCAAGGCTGTCTCTCCCAAGGCTATCAGTAGCTCTAATGGAATGTGGCCTACTCCCAGGGCCTCTACTCCTAGGGCCTTGTTTCGACTTAATTCTTTCAGTGCTTTATCAAATTCTTCACGCAGTATCATTTCTCCATTGTCATCTTCGTCTAATTTCTCTTCAATTTCCATAATATTGCCCTCCCTTGTATAGACGCTCTGTACACTCCTTCCGCCTTTCTGCTTGTCCTTCTTTGCTTAGGACTGGTTTACCATTTGGGATTTTGATATTCATACAGCCGCTTCTCTTTTCCCCAAAGGTCTCTATAATTTTCCTGTAGGCAGTATCTATCTTACCCCTAGTGACATACGCTTCTACATTCTTAGATTTGTCCTGCAGCCATTCCAGATTACACATTTTGCACTTCCTGTCGATTTCATTTTTTAGACGTTTGTATTCACTTTCGCCTGACTCATTAATTAACTTTTATATTTTCTCCTTTCATCAATTAAATTCAATATCTCCTGTGTTACCCAAGGATTTGTACTAGCCCTCGTCTTTATACCTATTTCGTCCACTGCTGCCTTCACTGTTTCGTCTCGGAAAGCTGCCGATTCTTCTTCTACGTATTCCTTTCTCCTCTTCTTGCAATCTTTACCTAACGGTCCCTCTGAAACGCTCCACAACCTCTTGTTCTTTCAGTTTATCCAGGTCCCATCTCCTTTTTGCAGTTTCTTCAGCTTTAACCTGCAGTTCATAACCAATAAATTACAGTCAGAGTCCACATCTGCCCCAGGATATATCTTACAATCTAAAACCTTGTTCCGAAATCTCCGTCTTATCATTACATAATCAGTCTAATCCTTCTTGCGTCTCCTCCATGTATAAAACCTTCTTTCATGATTCTTAACCTATGATTAAATTATCCTCTGTGCAAAATTCTATCAGATGACTTTCTCTTTCGCTCCTCCCCCCCCCCCCCTACCCTCCCTCAGCCGACATTCGTCTACTACTTTTTCCTCGCTTCCTTTCTCTATTATCGAATTTCAGTGCCCCATGACTATTAAATCATTAAATTTTCGTCTCCCTTCACTATCTGAATAACTTATTTTACCTCATCACACATTTCCTCTATCTCTTCCTCATATGATATGCGGAGCTAGTCGGCATATAAACTTGTACTACTGTGGTGGGTGTGGGCTTCGTGTCTCTCTTGGCTACCATAATGCGTTCACTATGCTGTTCACAATAGCTTACCGTGTTCGTATTTTGTTATTCATTGTTAAACCTATTACTGCATTACCCCTATTTGGTTTTATATTTACAAGCCTATATTCACCTGACCAGAAGTCTCTTCCTCCTGCCATCGAATTTGACTGGTTCCCACTATATCTAGCTTTAACCCATCCATTTCTCTTTCAAGTCTACCTGGCCGATTAAGGGAACTGGTATACCGCACTCCGATCCGTAGAACGACCGTTTTGTTTCTCCTGATAACGACATCCTCCCAAGTGGTCCCCTTCCGGAGATTCGAATGTGGGACTATCTTACCTCTGGATATATTTTACCCCCAAGAAATAGATGAACTTACCGCTCAAAACAGTAGTGATCTACTTCAATTTCCTCACAAGCCAGTTTGGGCCACAGCAGATGCTGTCTAACTGATACTGGACGGTCATGTGACACTCGACCGTTGACGTAAGGTACGGTAGCGATGCAGTGTATAAAACGAAGACAGTAAGCTAAGCCGAGGTGAAGACATGACAATGTCGGGACGTGCCCACTACAATACCGTGAATGAAGTTGCCCGATTTGTTGGTGTTTCGAAGTAGACGGTCCGACGGGTCCACGAAGAATAGTGTACGAATCGCACCAGTGGAACACGGCATAGAAACCATGTCGTTTGCAGAAAGGTCTCAACTTCGCTCCCACCCCCAAGTTCACTCCGGTCGCAGAAATTGTTAGTGCTGTTGAACAGGCTGCAGCTCGACTTCCGCCAGAATCAGCCGAGGAAATACGTCGTGAAATTTGTCGTGCGTTGACGAAATCCAAGCCGATGAAGTCAAATATCAGCAGTAAAGAGAGGGTGGCCATTCGTGATCTGAGGGAGCGCTCTGAAATTGTTGTCTTACCGGCTGACAAAGGCAATGCTACAGTTGTTGTCTCCCATAAGGACTACACTGATAAGATGCAGAGCCTGCTAAATGACGATTCCTACCGGAAGATCAGCGTTGACCCTACAAAGAAGGTGGAGAACAAGACGAGGGCGCTTCTCAAGGACGCAGATTTACCGGAGGGTGACGCTAAGAAATTGTTACCCCAAGGTCCGGTACCGCCTAGACTATATGGACTCCCGAAGGTTCACAAAGAGGGGGTACCATTACGCCCCATTGTCAGCAACATCAGGGCACCTACATATTTGTTGGCCAAATACCTGACGGGAATATTAAGTCCTTATGTGGATAAATGCCGTCATCACATCCGTAATTCCGTGGATTTTGTTAAACGCCTCGATAGCATCAGGTTGGCTGAGTCAGATATCATGGTGAGTTTTGACGTCGTTTCCTTGTTTACGAGGATGCCCCTGCGAGAGTCACTAGGATTGATTAGTCAGAAGTTTGACGAGAAGACCACTAAACTTTTTAGGCATGTCTTGACTTCCACGTATTTTCTTTTTAATGGAGAATACTACGAACAAATGGAGGGAGTCGCCATGGGTAGCCCACTCTCACCGGTGGTAGCGAATTTGTAGATGGAGAACTTCGAGGAGGAAGCCCTGTCGTCATCCGTATGGAAACCTACTTGCTTTTTCCGTTACGTGGACGACACGTTCGTCATCTGGCCACATGGTATGGATAAACTCCTTGACTTACTTACACATCTAAACTCCATACACCCCAACATCAAATTCACTATGGAGACTGAAACGGAGGGTAAATTACCTTTCCTTGACGTCTTGGTCAAGGGAAGGGCTGACGGCACCCTAGGTCATGGGGTGTATCGGAAGACTAAGCACACTGATCTGTATTTGCACGCAGACAGCTGCCACCACCCTTCACAGAGGAATGGGGTACTTAAAACTCTAGTACATAGGGCGCGCACTATCTCTGACGCAGAGAGTCTACCCCAGGAATTGGAACATCTGAGAACTGTATTTCGGAAAAAATGGGTACTCAGAGTGGCAGATTCAACGTGCTCTCCGCCCAACCACTGCAGCACAACCTGTTGAGATGGATGAAGTCACGAGGGAGGAGGTAGGCACTGCATTTATTCCATACACAGGCGCACTCTCGGGGAAAATCGCCCGCATTCTGAAGAAACACCGGGTCGGAACTGTGTTTTGTCCATCAAATAAAACTCGTGCACTGGTGGGGAGCGCCAAAGATGACCTCGGTTTGAGGAAGGCCGGCGTGTACCAGATTCCGTGTCAATGTGGCAAGTCGTATATTGGTCAGACGATGCGTACCGTCGAGGATCGATGCCGTGAACACCAGAGGCACACTCGACTGATGTATCCGAGCAAGTCGGCGGTCGCTGAACATTGTTTGTCGGAAAATCACGCCATGGAGTATGACCGCACGAGGATTCTGGTACAGACGTCGAGATACTGGGACAGCGTTGTTAGAGAGGCCATCGAAATTCGCACCAATGACGACCTCATAAACCGTGACTGTGGCTATAATCTTAGCAAGGCTTGGGAACCAGCGATGGGGTTAATCAAGAGTAAATCGAGCAAACTTATAGTTGTGACGACCACGGCGGACAGAGCCATCACACCGACGTCATCTCAGACGCCGTTGGAATCTGTTTCACCGCTCGACCGTGGCGCGGGGCGCGGACGGCGGAGGGAGCGCGCCGCGGGCGGAGGGTATTTAAATCGGCCGCCGCCGCGACCGAACCCAGTTCCCTCTGAGCAACCATAGCGTACGGATCTCCGTCCCGGCACGTTCACAGGAGCTCAGTCCGTCAGTTCACCTGATGATGGCGACATGTATGATCGCCGAAATATTGTGCCCGTTGGACACTATAGACCGGCAGCACACCCGTGGATATTTTGGTTATGTTGTAAAAGGATCCTAACCAACAAGGTCCGGAGTGTGACACAATTTCAACGGCAGACGGTTTCTTGCTCGACAGGAATTGTGAATGCAGGACTATCTCAAGCAGTGCCGGAGCGAAAACTGCGAAGAGGACTTCATACAGTGGATATTTCGAAACATGTACCTCTCAAAAGGCCATTGCTCGCAGCACCACACAAAGGTGCAGTACTTCAGTGGGTCAAATAACAAAGAAGCTGAAAAATTAGTGACTGGAAGAAGGTAGCCCCGATTTTATCTTTGGGTAAACCGACAGTGTAATGAGGCATTTAATCCGTAGTTTCGGGAGACTGCGTGCCAATGACCTTGCCGCAGTGGAACACCGTTTCCCGTTAGATCGCGAAGTTAAGCGCTTTCGGTCTTGGCTACTACTTGCTGGGTGTCCATCAGTATCTGCCGACTGCTGCTGGCGAGCGGGTGCACTCTGCACTTGTGAGGCCAGTTGAGGAGCAACTTGATTGAGAAGTAGCGGTTCCGGTTCCGAAAGGTGGTAACGGCGGGAGAGAAGTATGCTGACCACATGCCCCTCCATATCTGCATACATTGACACATATCGACTAAGGAAGACACGGTGGTCGGTCGGAAACGTTGGGCTTTCAGAGATCTGTTCGGGAGGAGCTTTATTTTGGATGGTATAGCTCAGTTTGGAGGCAGTTCTCTTTTACTTTGATGGTACCTTAACCTAGAGCCACGCGTTCAGCTTACGGTGAATACACGAACCAGGTTGTTTGCTTACGCAACCACGATGATCATGTACTGCTCTTTATTCTGTAACTGCTCAGTGAGTACGGTGTAGCCTTTCACGTGAGTCTCCCATAACAACAACTGCCGATTTGACAGTGCTCCACAAATACATTCCTTGTTAACCGAACATTCATGCACAATGTCATTAGCTAAAGTACCCTAATTCCATAGAAAATGTCCGGGGATATAGGGAAAACCTACTTAAACGTAGCGATCAACATCTCTCGCAGCCTGATGTCGCTATGGGATTTCATGGTCAATGAGTAGCTTCAGCTGGATATAGTTTACCTGAAGAAGCCTCTCTTCCTCGGCAAAAGGGTCATTATCAAGGTTGCAGGCGGAGTTACACGGTATTAGTGTGATGTCTCATTACCGTGATTAATTTCTCGTCTGCTGCGAGTACATCAATGAACCAACAAGGAAATGCCACTGTTAGAGCACAGAAGAGCCAAATACGTTTCATTTTAGAAGACTGTGATCGAAAATTAGGGAACCAGCTATCTGAATTCCTATTCCACCTTCCTTACGAAACATTTTGGCATACGGAATCCTTTTACCCAGACACTCTAGCTAAGGCTTCATTGCTGCCTTTCCCTCTCACTGTCACTTTCTGTACATGTCTCTTTCCCACTGACGCCGTATTCTCCCACTGATATACCACTGCCAGTGCCTGCTCTCTAACTTATACTGTTTCCTCTTGTATGTCTTTACCACTGCCGCTGACTTCACCGTACCTCAGGAGCTCAAAAATACTGCGAGGTCCGACTTATTTTTTCCCTATACCCCTGTGTTCAAAATTTCCGTTCACAATGCGTGTGTTAATGTTCACCAATATGGAGCGGTTCAGAACCCCAAGCGCATGTATGGTCTCCAGTCATCTGTATTATTCTTTTTCATTGTCTCCCCTCTCTTTCGCTAATACTTCATCTGTCTCCGTTCATATCTCTTCCTCTTTTCTGCCACGTTCTCTCATTCAGCATCAACATCCCCTCTGACTTTCGATCCCACTGTCTTCATTCATCTTTCTTTCTCTTTCACAGCCACTTTTTCTCTCGCACCATCAGTGTCTCTTTGTCTATTTCTCTCCCACTGTTTGTCTCCTCTCTCTTCCACTGTCACTATCTCTCTGATACATTCAGAACAAAAAAGCGCGAATACGTCGGAATGCCAAAATTTTTGGTGAGGAAGACGGGATGAGGATTGAGGTAGCTGTTTCGCCACTTTTCTCTCAGTGTGTTTTAAAGAGGAACATACTCTCTCTTTTGTGCTCAGACAGGAGTATTTTTCATCAGTTCCATCTTCTCCCTGCTACAGCAGAGAGTGCTGCGTAAATAAACGATCTCTATAGGCCTGCAAAGTTTCGACGGTTTATTTCTATACTTCGAAATATTTATCCATACAAACAACAAGTATGTACGCGTAATGTAAGGCTAACAACGCTTGCTTTATGTTTTTCTGGATACCTTGCCCATCGATCCCAATTAAGCAAAATCTTCCGACTAATGATTTGTATCTCAAAAGAGTAAAAATGTTATTAGAAATATTTTACTAAATTTCTAGTCATTCTAGTTTTAGATAATGTTTGGGAGTAATTTTCTTTTAAAGCATCTTAAGACACTCTTAGCCCATTTACTGTCACTGTAGTAACACTATGGCCATAATTTTATATGTGTGAATTTCCCGTTATACAGATACAACAAGTCAAAAAGTTTTGTTGGTGAAAAAATACCGACTAAAAACATAATTTGATGACCTCAGAAAATTTCCGATGGGCCTAGAACCCTTGCCGTATGTTCAAAACGTCAGTTAAAACTACGTTTCTGCCTCTGACCGGGTATTATGCGCATATTTTACACTTATAAGTACGGTAAATTTGAACGTCTGGATCTCTGTAAAGGATAATAATACCGAAAAAAATTCTTAATCCCACTAAAACATCATCTTAAGAACACATGGTAAAATTTTCGACGATTTGCTATGAATAGACTATCGCCACAATTGGCTTTTTTCGTACCCAAAGATGCCCGTTCTTCCGTTCGGTGTACAAATGGTCGCTAGGCCGACGGCTATCCAAAACCCTTGACCCTTATCTCTGACCAATAAAACCTGAAAAACTGCATTTCGGCGAACGGCTCTTTTGGAACATACTGGTACCGTGCACTGTCGTGCACAGGCCGATAAATGAAGTCAAACACTGTAAATTTGTAATGTCGGAAACTATTGTTTCCACGGGAACCCTACCAGTATGCTCAGATGACTAAGAAGAACGGTTTTCGTTCTTAGTGCTGTTAGCTACCTTTCCTTCGGTGTGCGACAAAGTTGCGTCTAGAGAGTATCGGTAGAGTATCGATAACTGTGATCAGCGGGTATGGTTTCTTCTCGATGTGCCGTTTAAGTCCATGATGTACAGAAAGGAGTGTACACGTGCAGGAGACGGAGGAAGGTTGTTGCATCCGGGCTACGACGTCACCGTACAGGAGGTCGAACGTTCAGGACTTGTGCGTGGACATTCAGGGTTGCCGTTAAATGACAGAACAGAAAAACAGGTAAAAGAAAGGGAATATATTTCAGTGTATGGTGTACAAGGGGCGCGCCTAGGGAGGAAGCTGCCAGGTTGAGGCCAGTCTAGGAGGACGAACAACTATAGAAAAGAAGAACGGAATTGGTGGCGGTTGATGTAAATTTAAGTTGGTGGCTGACCTTGGAACGCAGAGCCGGAGGCTCTGTTTTCCATGGAACAGTCTCCTCTGCTCGCGATCTCGATTACAAGAGAGAGAAGAAACTGTGTTCTGCACTCCAGAATCCTACGCACAGTATTTGCTACAACCGGTGGCGTAAATTCGCTAGCAGTTTCAGCAGAGAACTCAAAGCGTCTCTTGCCAGCAGCTTTAAGTGCCTTGGTTCTAGTTCCCTGAAGCCATTCCTTTACCGGCTGCCACCCTGTTCTGGAGATGGACTCGCCCTTCCAGGCACATGGACTGTTCCTCTCAAAATAGCCACAAGTGGGTCGTCGAATTTAACACTCCGCTGACGGAAGGAAAATGGCCTACGGTATCGCATGCCTTCACAAAACGAAGAAAATTTCAGCTTAATCCAGTACTTTGGTGCAGAGTCTAATGGCCAGGATCTTGATGGCACTAGCTCCTTTCTTGCCGACCGTAAGCTCGCAGTGAAAATTTCTTGCTCCATCGGCATTCGAACTGACTATCTCCGATTGGAGTGCAATCGCACAACACACATTGCAAAGCGGCCGATGAATGGCGGGGAGAAAATATAAAAATAAAGACGTCACGGACAGACTACAAGATGAAACAGACCTGTCATTTGCCTGCAGTATTTTAGTGAACAAGTAGCAAACGTAGTTCACAACTGCCGGTCAGGTATAAAATGATTTCCCTTTTGAACTGAAGATGAGTATAGCTGTGTGCAAAACATTGCTTTTGACATACGCAGTCCTTCCCACAGGAAAGGAGGCTGATTTTATAATCGTGTAAGTACTAATGCCATCTGTGAACGAATGTAGGAATTATGTAGCGTAGTATTTAAACCACCATCCGCTTGAAAATTTAACAGGCTGGCATCACGGACTGCTTGTAATAACGGAAACGTTAACAGTATGATTTGAACTTCGGTCTTGAAAAGATATTAAGTTTTGTTTTCAACTGGATAAAAATACGCAGACGCTTTTCAGATGATACTAACTGTTGGCAGTAGCGCCGCAAATAGTCGTGACATCATTTTTAGGTGGTTAGTAAGGTTCGTGATGGTGGAGAGAGCACTGAAAACGAGCCACGTTCAGGAGGATGACAGACAGCTAGAGTGTAAGAAAATGTTGAAAAAGTGCTACCAAGTTAACTAAGGACCTCACCGGAATTTTCAAAACAAATTCTAACTTAAAATTTGGCCAAGAGGTGGATCTGTTTTGGCTATGTGCCCAACTCTCTCACTGACGATCAAAAAGATTCCAGAATGGATCACTGCTGAGACATAGAAAGATCTATCGCTAGGCACCCAGGCTGCATCCTAACAGCTGACGAAACGTTCTGTTTGCAGTGCGACAGACTTACAAAGTGACAAAGCTCGGAATGAAAAAAGATGAGAATCTGCGATACCGAAAAAGTGCATGTGCAGAAAAGTCGTGTCAAGACACTGGCCACTGTTTCCTTAAGGAAATCGTTCTAAGACGTCATGTGGTGAATGCAAGTTGCATGTTTTAAATTGTTTAATGACGAGAATTAGTATGTTCGACCTGAGTTTTAGAATCAAGTAACATGTGTTTGTTGCACGGCAATGTGCCAGTGAACAAACTTGAGATTGTACGCGATTGCTTGGCTCAAAAATGTGATCTGGTGCTTGAACACCTTCTTATTTGCCAGATTTTTCTCTGTGCTACTTCTGGTTGTTTCCCAAACTGAAAACGGCTATGGAAGGAACGAAGACTACTACTATGGCACTGCGTACAGATTCAAAGATTGAGTATGAGAACTGTATCAACCAATTTTCCCAACTCTTACAATTTATTGACTCAAAATGAACCAATTTTGAATAAAACGTCATGTTAATTAAAAATAAATCTTTTATTTCGCCGGCGATGGGCGAAGCATGACATAATCTCTGACCAGAGAGTAATTTATTGTTAGTTGTTGCTTGTCGCGAGTCTGCGCGAGTCGACAGTAGAAGTCAGTCGGAGTCTGCGCTTGTCTGCGCGAGTCTGCAGTAGTAGTCAGTCGGATACAGTAGTAGTCGGTCGGCTTTAGTAGCGAGTGGACAGGTAGTAGTCTGCGGGAGTCGGCATGCGTCGGCTGTGTGCTCTGGTCGCGACTCTGGTCAGGATTCTGGACGATGAGTATTGTTGTAGAAGGTAAAGAAGTAGCCTTGCGCATATTTAATAATGTATGTTAATTGTAATTTAATCTGTTCAGAAAAAATGCCCCAATATTAATTTTTTTATAAAGTAAATCTTTTAAAGAAAAGTAATCATTTCAATTTAAAGAATTTTTCCACTCTTTTAAAGAAAAGGCATTCATTTCAATTTAAAGAATCTTTCCTATGCATTCCTTCCAAGAATCAATATATATATATATATATATATATATATATATATATATATATATATATATATATATATATATATGCCAGCATTGCACGAAGCTGTGTCGATAAATAAGAGCAGATATTTTTGCAGTTTTTATTGAGGAAGGAATTTTTGCTTTTGTTATTCAGAATACAGGGCCGAAGGTCAGCGCTGCTGCCTTTATAAAATTTACCAGATATTATTATTTCTATTAGGAGGTTACATTTCGTTCATGGTTCATTATTTAATTGATATTATTGTGGGTTTTTGGTCAATTTTAATTTATCAATTTTGTGGGGAGTTTACGCATGGCTCCATTTCCAATTTTCATTTCATTAAATTTACGTGTGGAGAGGTTACATTTGGCTCCATTTCCATTTCAAATTTTCATTTAATTAAATTTATATGTGGAGAGGTTACACTTGGCGCCATTTTCTTGTTTTTTCATTCAACATTTCTGTGGGGAGGTTACAATGTTACCGGCACTGTGTGAAGTCCCGGCTTTCTACAGAATGCCTGTGTGTTGTATAGAATGCATGATGATTTTAGACAAACTATGAAATAAGAGTTTTTTATGTAAAAATGTTCTATACTTTTCCTACGCATTCTGTACAATTCCTAGCCCTTGGTACAACAAAGACATTGGGAAGTTGCCGAGAAAGCAAAGAATTTTGCACAGTCGTTTTAAACGTAATCACTGCCCCGCTGACAAACAGAAATTATGCAAAATGAAAGCAGCTGTCAAAAGGTCAATGAGAGATTATTTTAACGAATTTGAAAGCAATATTTTATCTGCAGATTCTAAAAATAACCCCAAAAATCTTGGTCGTACGTAAAATCTATGAACGCCACATATAATTCACTACCTTATCTTGCTGATAGTACGAGTAATGGAACTGATGATGATAAACAGAAGGCTGAAATTCTAAACCTAGCTTTCAAAGACTCGTTTACCGTAGAGGATTGCAGCACCATTCCCCTCTGACTTAGTGTTTAGTGTATCTGAGATTGTAGAACAGTTAAGATCCTTAGACGCCAGGAAGGCATCTGGGCCAGACGGTATCCTCGTAAGATTTTATGTTGACTGTGCTACAAGTATAGCACCATTCTTATCCATCATCTATCAGATATCATTGGAACAGCGGAAAGTTCCACGCGACTGGAAGAAGGTATAGGTCATAATCTATAAAAAGGGTAGAAAATCGGACGCCCACAATTACCGGCAAAGTTCACTGACAAAGCTGGCCCTCTTTGCGCATAATATACATTAGGCTCTAGATACCGTCTCCCAGGTTGATGCCATATTTCTCGACTTTCGAAAGGCGTTCGACTCAGTTCACCCCTGTCGCTTGCTCCAAAAACTGCGCGCTTGCGGTCTATCCGATGACATATGCGGTTGGATAGATAGTTTTCTAACAGACAGGGAGCAGTATGTAGTCCTGAAAGGGGTGACTTCAACAGAAATAAGCGTAACTTCAGATGTGCCCCAGGGCAGTGTCACAGGTCCGCTGCTTTTTACAATTTACATAAACGATCTGTTTGAAGGTACTGACAGCGGTATTAGACTGTTTGCCGATGATGCTGTAGTCTACAGGAAAGTAGTATCACACGAATATTGTGAACAAAGCAATGAGTATTTGCAGAAAATAAATGAGTGGTGTAATGATTGGCAGTTATCTCTCAATATTAGTAGGTGTAACCTACTGCGTATAATAAGGTAAAAATCCCCTTTACTGTACGAGTACAATATAAATCGCTTGTCTTTGGGAACGGTAATTTCCGTAAGTATGTGGGTGTGACTATTCGAAATGATCTCAAATGGAATGATCAG
The DNA here is from genome assembly GCF_021461385.2 of Schistocerca piceifrons. Lineage (NCBI taxonomy): Eukaryota > Metazoa > Arthropoda > Insecta > Orthoptera > Acrididae > Schistocerca > Schistocerca piceifrons. The sequence continues at coordinate 301,512,099 of NC_060140.1, forward strand.
CTTACAGAAGCAATGGGCAAGGCGAACTCCGGAATTGCGGTTTATTGGTAGAATCCTGAAGCGATGCAGTCCTTCAACAAAAGAAATAGCTTACAACACGTTAGTTCATCCACTCTGAGAGTGTTTTTAGTCTGTATGGGACTCCTACCAGTTGGGTCTGATTCAAGAGTTTGAGAAGGTCCAAAGAAGAGCGGCAAGATTCGTGACTGGTTCATTTAGCCATTCCGAGAGCGTTACAAATGCCATAGAAAGTTTGAAGTGGGACACACTTCCAGACAGACGGCGCGCAAAGCGGAAGTGGCTACTCACTAAATTCAGAAATCCGATCTTCGCCGAGTATGTAGAACATATACTATTACCACCAACTTTCAAATAGCGCAATGATTACCATTCAAAGATAAAGGGAAATTAGAGCTCGTCTGAAGCGTTCAGATAGTCATTTTTGCCTCGCGCGATCCGCGAGTGGAACGGACGGGGGGAAATATGACTTTGGCGCGAATTGTGTCCTCCGCGACTCGCCACTTGGTGGTTAGTGGAGTATATATGTAGATACGTAGATGTTAATTCAGACATTATGCAGAATGAACAGTACCATTTACGTAAACTTTTAAAATGGCACAGGATGATAGGCCTTTATTAGTCAATTCTCATTCGAAACTGAAAGAGCAAAACTGCGTAATAAAGGACAGGATATTCTTGCCGAAAAACAGTGAAAGAAGACTGAGATTGAAATATTATTGCAGCACGTACTCACTTTTCGTTTCCACAAAAAGGCAATTTCCCGACTTAAAGAATGCGAACAACATGTTGTTACTGGTAAAACACAAAACACAACTGGCATGACCTACTAGTATCAGCGAGCAAGCCTAGAGTGACATTTTCAGCTGTGCTTGGTTTTCATTGTGATACAAAGGCATGTCATACTCTGCCATTTCGTGTTGCAGATGCATCTTCAGGAAACGGTTCAGTTCTCATTAGGTTCTTTGAGCATCCGGTGAATTCTGACCTCGTGTAGAGCTGCTTCAAGAATCCTTCATTAGTTCAAAGTCGATAAAAACCATCTTCCGTCACGTTCGTAACAACTGCCAACAGATTACGTGAGTCACACCGGCATATGTTGACTTCGGGAATCGGGACTTGCACAGCGACACCCAAATGCCTAGCAGGATTTTCTTTTTTTCAGAATCCCGTTTCAATTTTTTGGATCTGAATCTCAAGGATTAATTTCAATTCTGTTTTACTTTGGATAACTCTCCCAATATTGGAGTAAACACTGTACAGAATGTGAGCTGTGATGCGGCTCGGGTTGGTGCTCTTTGTAGGTTTCCGCCCTCTGTTGGAGGCCAGACGGTATCGTTTAGTTGACATGGTTGCAGTTGTTTCTCCTCTTCTCGTGTTGACTGCCGCCACTCAGTTTCGCATGCTTTGCCTGTCTGCTAGTGGAAGCAGCTGCGGTTATCGATATGTAATAACTGTTGCCCTATTTTTGCTACGACGTGGTTGTTTAGCAGTGTCGTGTGAGTGGCCAGTTCGGTTGGGGAATCAGGAGGAGAAGGGTCCGAGCGGTGCGGGAACACGCCATGACCGCTGAGAGCACGCATGGGCTGCCGGATGGAAGGGCTGTGGCTACGAGAGTGCATGACTTCGTCGTAAACCGGATCCATCTAACTTGAAAATGAGTGCATTTCAATCCAAGTAGAGAAAACTCCACCATTGTGATATGTCTGGCCGGCCGTTATGGCTGAGCGGTTCTAGGCGCTTCAGTCTGGAACCACGTGAACGCTACGGTCGCAGGTTCGAATCCTGCCTCGGGCATAGATGTGTGTGATGTCCTTAGATTAGTTAGGTTTAAGTAGTTCTATGTTCTGGGGGACTGATGACCTCAGATGTTAAGTCTGATAGTGCTCTGAACCATTTGTGATATCTCGCGATTCTCCAGTGACTTGGGTTCGTGTTGCTGCTAGTAGTGTCGCCGAGGCGAAGAGCAGCGAGTGGAGTGCTTGGGAAAGGCGGATCTGATTAGCTTTCGTCTACTTATTGTTACTATTTACTGCTTTAAACTTGTTACAATTTGTTAAGTTCAACCAGTGGTAATTTTTCTTGCCTGGTGGCCGCTAACGCCCCAGTTACCTGCCGTGGGGGTTAGTGTGTGTAACGGCAGTGTACGTTTCTTCGCCTTGCCGCTGCTGTCCGGTAAGGAATGTAGCTTTGACAGCTTTCTTGATTATAGGCCGTTTGTGATTCTTCTACTCTGGTGATAATGATTCCTTTCTCGTTCCGGGCGCTCGTAGCACATTATTCTGGGGACGTAGTGCACTCCTCCGGTTCCGGCTTTGGCGTGTTGTTCCACTCTTGCATTTGGTTTACTGGATGTGAGGTAGCTTCAGCAAGATTATTATTAGTCATTCGTTGGACTGCCACTAGTCTGAGTTACCACCTTGTGAAGTGAATGCACCTCTTGGCTGCCTATCTCATCGCTCGCGAAAGTGTTTGTTGCCGGACCTTCCTGCAGCACCGTCTGTGACTGGTCCTTGTGTTTTATTATTGTATTATTTATTACCATACCTTGTAATCCATACATTATAGGTTATGTATGTCTAGTTAGTAGTTCCGGACGCTACTGGAATAAATCGAGCAGTGTAAGGGTTGTGTTACAAGATTACCATCATCTTATTTCACCGGTTTGGTGGACAGTTGCTTGTTTCTTTAAATTAACCTTTGCAAGTATTTTCTGATTTACAGTAGGTTTCTAAATTTTTTATATAATTGCCGTTCCTGGCGTGTAAGGGCCGGCCGGTGTGGCCATGCGGTTCTAGGCGCTTCAGTCTGGAACCGCGTGACCGCTACGGTCGCAGGTTGGAATCCTGCCTCGGGCATGGATGTGTGTGATGTCCTTAGGTTAGTTAGGTTTAATTAGTTCTATGTTCTGGGGGACTGATGACCACAGATGTTAAGTCCCATAGTGCTCAGAGCCATTTGAACCATTTGGCGTGTAAGGCCTTCAGCCGTGATTGTGGTCATTTGCTTTGAAAAAATAATTTGATATTTGTGTTTTAGCAATAAGTCTTAAAACCTTATTTACTGCCATTCCTGGCGTCTGATACCTTTTGCTGTGCTTGCGGCCCCTTAATTTGTAATATTTCTAGACTTGTGATTGCAGCGAGGTCTTAAAAATTCTTAATTTATTGCCATTCTTGGCGTGTGAGGCCTTCAGCCGTGATCACAGTGGCTTGTTTTTTCTTTTATTTTAAACATTATCTGTATCTGTATTTTATGCTGACTTGCTAAATTGTAACGCACTGAAAACACTATTATTTACACAGTTGTGTATTCCTTCATTAATAATTTGTTTTTTTAATTTATCGTTGAAACTGGAATTCCTGTTTTAAAAATAAATGTGTGTAACTGTTAAAAGCAACCAATAGTAACTGATTACGGCCCCGTCCACAATCGTAACCGAGTCCTGTCTTCCCTTGACTAACAGGTTTCAGAATGCTAAGCCCTTAACCTTCCACTTCATGGCCGTCATTGTCTTTAGGAGAATTCACACAGATGGCATCAACGTTACGGCTACACTTTCGACATGTGAGATCACCGCTGGTTTCTTTTGAGCAGACACAAGGGATATCACTATAAGGAGGATTTTCGTAACCGCAGAAATGGAAGACCCTTCGATAAACGTGGCTTCATCAACTGTTTGGTTTCCTCCACCATGGACTGCAGTCTCATCTATGTCTTTTGCAGGGAGCTATGCCTCTTGCACTGATTTCCCTCGTCTTTCTTTCTACTGTAGTGTTGTTTGTAGCTCTGTTACACTTTTTCCGTGTCTTCCCCAGAGTCTACGTCAGGCAGGGACGACGTTGAGAGAGATATTGTGGCTTTGCAGCCGAACAGAGCTCCGTATCGTCACCTGTTTGACTCAGAATGAAAAGCTCTGTTTTTCGTAAGTTGGACGAACCGCAGTCTCACTCCAGAATATAGTCTTTCCACTTTGGAACCAAGCACACAGCTTATTTTCAATGTTCGGATTTGCTCTTTCGATGCTCCTCTAACTTTGTGAGTGGCATGGCTTACCATGGACGATCTTCAAGGTGGGCTAGTACTCCTTTAGGCCGCTGACACATTGTTTGCAAATGCTCTGCTGTTATCGGACTGTAGAATCGTTGGAGCATCGACCAGCATAAATATGTAGAAGATGTTGCAGGCTGCTACTTCCGCTCTCATTGATATCAGATTCCAGAGAACTACGAATGTAGTGAGATGCTCTTGGAAGACCATTATAAACATGTACTGCCTATCAAGATGAGACTGAAAATCTATGTGATCGACCTGACAACGGGAACTGATTTCCGAAAAAACCACTGACTTGACCAGTATAGCTTTTTTAACACCGTTTTGCTTTTTTTGGCAAGGCTCACACGTGAATTTACATTTCATTATCATGACGGGTCATGTTCTTATACTTGGGTGAAAGTTCTTTCAACATCCTGTTCCATCCTCCACAACCAACAGCAAAATGGTCGTTGTGGAGTATGGCAATAACTCTGAGTCCGCGACGTGAAATTGATTAGCACTCGTAGCTTCCTTAACTTAGTGCTATTAGCTCTGAGTACTATGGGACTTAACTGCTGAGGTCATCAGTCCCCTAGAACTTAGAACTACTTAAACCTAACTAACCTAAGGACATCACACACATCCATGCCCGAGACAGGATTCGAACCTACGACCGTAGCGGTCGTGCGGTTCCACACTGTAGCGCCTTGAACCGCTCGACCACTCCGGCCGGCTAACTTAGTGCTATACTCGACCATCATTACGTACTAGTTTTTCAGAGGACTGTAGTCCTGTGGTTTCTTCTTCATGGCCGTCTTAGTGTTTTTCACTTCGTTGACCAACTTTTAGTAACTGGTTTCGGTTAGAAAAACATATCTTTTAGCAGCGTTGGCTGTAACAGCATATAATTCATCGCACAACCGTCGTTGCATGTCAGCATGGCGTGATTCCTCTCTTAGAACTACACTCCCTTGCGACATGGTGACACAGGAACAGCCGGAAAGGATGCTGGGAGAGCATCTGTGGAACTTCATCTGGATGCTATGCAATGTAAAACTCTCATGATGATATGCGTCTCTTCATAATTGATCGTCGTGCAACAACGTGCTGTCTTCGTAAAAATCAAACAAAGACAAAAACGCCACCATACACGGTTGTGGCGAGAGAAATGGCGGGGTTAGGAGTATTATATACTTTACCAGCAGACAATTTGTCCAAGTATACGATGACTAGGCAATGAATAAAACATAAATCTTCTCATACTTTGACGTTCGATTCTAGGCATTCTGTACATCGCCTAGGCATTCTGTAGAATGTTTGCTTTGACACGGTGCCGGAACATATACGTCATCCTACTGGGACGCCGTGATTAAGAAGCCACTGAAGTCAACCTGATGGACGATTTAGTCACGATGGCGACCAACTGGGATTAAGCGTGAAACCTGGTACTTCGAATGGTCAGTTCAGCTTGAAATGGTCAGTTCCAGTTAATCATGTGGCACAACGTCCGTTACAGAGAAGGTTTCTCTATCTCTGTTGCCTGAGTGTTATTTCTGTGTCTGTGATAGTCTGTGCCCGCATGTACAATTGCGCAATGAATGGCACATGCGAGGTGTTTACAAGGCGGGTGAGACGCTGCACTCACTCTCTCTCTCTCTTACTGCTCATAAGATGGATGGGCGGTTATCAGCGAACTACCAGCATACGAACCATGTTACATAGATAGGGCTACGTCCCAGCGATTTATGCAACATGTGCAGTGTTGGTGCTATTGGGTTTAACTGCCATGGTTTCATAGACTATCAAAGAACGAAGGATTCAGGGTGTTGGAAGGTGCCTGAGTCGATAGCATAAATGAAGAGAGAACAAGTCCTAGAGAAATCAGTTTTCTCCATACCCTCACACTTCAGCATTAAACGAAAAGTTTCAGGCTAGAATTCTGATTTACCCCATATATTTAGCGGCTGCTATAGGTTGCTTCCTGAATGTTCGATACACAAAGAATCTTTCGTCTCTAGTCACTCATTACAAACTGATATTTCTCTCACCTTTACGTACATACTATGCCCTAAGAACGTAAGAAACAGTGAAAATGCATGTAATACTTAATGTGTGACATATCTGTGCCGAAAACCTTTTCTGTTGACCAATGGTATTTACTAAGGGCATAGTTTAGCGCTTCGCCTTCGGACTGCAACAGTCTACCACTCATTCCTGTCTCGAATCCCTTTTCAAAATTTTTTACTGAGCTTTAATTCTGATACTGTGTGGTTGGATTTATGTAAGCAAGTTTGGCACTTAAGGATGTCGAGTAAGAGTCCATTGTGAATCACCTAGTAACTGTCGACCATCTGAACAACTTCGAAGAGCACAAGCTGATGGATACACCGGAAAAACGTTCACTGCTTTACGAATAGATAAGTAGTAAATGTCAGCCCACGAAACATACTGCTCGTCACAAAGGTGAGATTGATACAATAAGATGACACGGACGATACATTTCGCACTATCCGACGGGAAGTTCATCGAGAGATATATAACTCCCAGTTTCTCCGCTCAACCGCTGCTCTCGTCGGTTAGAATGGCAGTTGCCATAGGTACACATTGAATGGATATGCACAAAAAAAAGCATTTGTAGCCAGGCCGCACTAAAATACTTTCGGAGAATCTAATGTGTTATCCTATAAAAATCTCCAAAGACCAGCTGTGGAGCAGGTGATCGGTAACCTACACGAGACGAAACCTGTATTCTAGAGATTACAAAGTGTGTATTAATATTGGCCCACATATTCCAGACAGAGGACATACATCCGACAGTTCGATGCAATTGCGCTTCATTGGAAGCCACTTTACCGTCCATGTAGCACAAGCCATTAACACGTTCCATAATGACTACATCCCGACAGTCAATACCTTTTGATTGTACCTCCTAATTGCAATAGTTACATCCCCGTTATCGAAGGGTTCAGGGTATTGAAATGAGCAGAAGGCATTGACATAACTATACTCTAACGAAGTGTAGATGTGAACAACTTACAAGTTGCGCTAATGCAAGAAAGGCGGAAAACATAGTAAATGCCTTGCGCTAATAATGACACAGTTTACAAGAACTATAATTGTTCTGGCGCTCTGGGAAACGGTTCCCTATTCCCATTTTTTAATCAGAGAAAAATTCATCATATTACGCAATACTTACAGGTAAGCTAATATCATGTAAATTAAGTACACAGACGTCTGGGCACTGTTGCTCAAAGCACACTAAAATCATCGAAGGAAGGTCTCTTCGCCTTATAATTGCCTCACTGAGGTAAATAAAAATCCTCGTATAACTTCCTAGATTAAGTTCACCAGATGTGGTACTTAAATAGTGGTTTGTAAAACTGGCTGAAAAATCTAGAAAAAGAATTTGGTGGAGCTATTGTGATGGCGAATACTGGCGATCACAACGAATGCAAATGTTTATGAATCTGTTTTATACTATAGCACGAGTGCCCACTGTAGCAATAGTTTGCACTCTCCATGGATCAGCATGATACTAGTCTTCACAAAGCAAAGCATTGTGGTAGGAAGGAAATCAAATAGGGTGTGTCGGACATACGAGATAAAATTCCCATTAACTACAGCCCAAGTTGTGTGTCAATCATAGTTCCTACTGTAAAAGTGTGACTTTTGACTACTGAGGTAAATCAGTTCTAAACACATCAAATAAAAGCTTAAATGAACAGTGCGGTATGGTAGGAAGAATTTGAAGTTGTACAGGATGCAAAACTTCGACATTCTCCCTCTGGAAGCAAGAGAGATGCAAACTGAGTTTGAACTGTAGATAAGAGACTGTAGATAAGGGTGCGTCATTCTACAGTGTTTTAACCCTATGCCACAGTTCAATCGTAATGAATGGCAAGTGATGGCGTGCCAGTCTGTCGACAACATATAACCAGATGTTTTCAGTGTGTGGAAGAACTGGAGAACCTGGCCGCTAATGCAACAGACTAATACCCCCCGTATTGAAGCATAAGCACTTGCCGTCTTGTGTTATCATGTTGAAAGACGACGTCACATAGACCTCGAAGATATGGGCTAGCTACAGGCCTTACCACGTCGGAAATGTAGACAGCGGCCCTAGTTACTGGTTATGCGAACTAGAAGTATCACATAACGTACCTAGTGGAACGCCATGCCATGAGGCCAGGTTCTGAGGCCATATAACGATGAGGCATACTGTCTGGCAACGTTCTTTCTCCTCAGAGCCTCGACACATGGATTCCACCATCATGATGCTGTACACACATCCGGAGCTTCGCCTGAAACGATATCGTGATACAGTTGCTATGTCCATCGTTATCGTTCGGTGATACCACCTTTCGGTGACACCACCTTCTGTTGTCGCGTCTAGGTAAGCCACAACGCTAGTCCAGACGGCGCACTGTACGCATGGATACTTGTTTTGCTAGAAACAACCTCAAGACTTTGGTGTGGCTGTACGATGTTGCACTGCTGAACGAACAAAGTGTCTGCCCCGTATGGGACCAACGAGCTTTTGAAAGGCGTTGAGTACGACTCCGCTGAACTTACCGATTCCAAAACTAGCATTACCGTTGTACTATGCCTATTAACGATAGTCGACATAGTAAAGAGCAGGTAGAGATTCTACCTACGTTGAATGCCAACACATGCTGCTAATTGTTTCTTCTCCTTAAACGAGACTTGATCTCACAACCGAATAAGCGAGAGAAAACCTGATGTAAATCAAACCAAAATAGAAGGGGCGTTCAGAATGCAGGTTGGTGTTATTTGAGATTCCAGTACACAATATTATTCCCCACTCTTTTGGGCACACAACCCTATTCCACGAATTATCCGTTCAATGCGACAACAAGAGGGGCATGTATGGCTGCATGGTACCACTCTATTGGTCGAGAACAGGGCAAACGTCTTGTTGCATATATAACCTCCGCGCTTAAGTAACTTGCCGCGGAGAGCATCCTTCACTGGGCCAAACAAATGGGAGTCATAAGGTACGAGATCCGGGTTTAGGAGGTCGAACAGGTTTGCGAGACTTCGTTGCGATGAAGACGGACGTTTCGCCCAACTACTCACCGCAATTTTGTTCACTGCCAGGTCTCCGCATACATTCTGCAAGTGCGTATGCGTACTTGGGAAGCTCTGGTTTTCCGTTAAAAAATACTCAATGATAGCTCACTGCTTGGAACGCCCCTCCATCACAGACGCCATTTTCAAGGTTACCTATGGCTCCGCCACCTACTGGAAACTATAGGGAATGGCGAGGGACAATTCCACGATGTCCGATAAAAAATTTTACATTTTGTGAAGCGAAACTGGGGGGAGAAAAAATGTGTAGCGTCACTTATCGAACGCTCCTCGTATGTAGAAAAAATATCCCTTTCACGATGAAAGTGGAAGAGTTCATTACAAATATTTAGGACCTACCTAGATATCAAGCGAGAAGACTATTTTGAGATTCATAACAGAACAGAAAGTCAAAAAATGAAATTCCAAAACTGGCTTTTTATGCTACAATGAAACAGAAATCGTAATTTTCACCCAGCGGTTAACAGTAACTCTAGAATGAACCGGTCTGCCATTAAATGTGAAGAAAGGGGAAAAAATTGGTAACTTTTACACACAAAGATAATAGCCTTCGGGGTATTCGAGTAGAAAATAATGCAGAAATGACAGTGATGAATAGCGAATCGATAAATACGTTCAACTATACGGCTTATTTAACGTTCCTAATACTGTAGCAAAGACAGAAACTAAAACGATTAAATTGATTTGTTATGTATTGAGATCTGAAGAAGACAAATAGATAGAAGAGAATCACGAGGACCGACCAAGAATGAGATGTTTAAAAAATTCAGGAAAATATCTAAAACTATAGGAAATATCTAATTGGAGAGGACAGGAAACTTCGGCGAAGTATTGTTAAATCAGCGGATGACCAAGCTTGTAACTGTTGTAAAACAAACGAGGAACAGTGGACCAAAATTTTGCTTTCATCGAACCATAATTTGGGGAAATGCTTTCCCCGAAGGTAGAGCGCTTAAAAGTGTCAATAGGCGATTTTGTCTGATTTTAATGTTACGGGATGGCGACTTCGGAACGAAAAGAGGCATATGCACAGTCTCCTTTCCACAAAGCATACCTCATTTATATGCAGCCCATAATATTAATGCTGTTATCTAGAAAGCTACTACATGACTAACCAAAATTGCCAGATTATCCCAACTAGGCTGGAAAATGAATAAAACAAAAATTACTTTATTAGTACGTTTTAAGAACTACTGAAATACTTCAACAAATTTTATTGATAAATTCACTAAGACTTTCACGTAAGACAAAACATGGCTGTAAATTACTACTATAATGTTCGCACCATTGACGTAACTATATAAATTTTTGTTTGGAACTCTATGTTTTCCCTGTCATCCCACTTACTTTGTGTGTGTGTGTGTGTGTGTGTGTGTGTGTGTGTGTGTCTGTCTGTCTGTGTCTGTTTGAGAGAAAAAGAGAGAGAGAGAGAGAGAGAGAGAGAGAGAGAGAGAGAGAGAGAGAGAGAGGGAGACAGATTCCAGAAGCATCTACGAATTCTGATTTGGTTAAACACTGAATATGTTGTCAGGACTGTCATAATTCGGTGTAGCGACCTCGAAAACCATAACTTCTACCCTCACCATGTTTGTTTTCGTATATCTTGCATGTTACCCACCTCGGTGAAAAGGAATGTGCCACTTCAATAGCATCAGTTTCCAGGTAGTAAGTCATATTTACTACACAGATAGAATTCAGCTGTCCTTATGATAGACTTTATGAATAATTCAGCAACTACGACCTCCAGCATAAACATATCCCAGTACAAAATTTAACTACATTAAATTTCCTTCAAAAAAATTCCTGTTCATTTTTCCTGTAAGACTAATAATTTCCTCGAAGCGAGCGGGAGAATTTGAAAACTGTGCACGTTCTATTATGAAGCGCTGCGGGTTGCTTAACACCCGTGGGCAGATACAATTGTATGTACAAGTTTTGATCGGAACCAATCCGGGTTAGTTATGATTCTTTCTCTCCCCCACCCCTAACAATAGAAGGGATGTCTTAAACCCATTATGGCCATAGTCTATACTGTTGTGCTAAGCCGTTAGTGGACAGCCGTACCGGAAAGGCATACAGTCACTCATACTACTAACCCGAAATGGTCTGTAATACGAGCATGACGTCAAAGTTTTATTTCCTCTTTCACGGAGTAGTAAATGTTACGGCACATCTCTGTGTGAGAGGGATGTAGCATTTATTTTCTCTTTTAGATGGCAGTAAACGTATCAAGAAAATTTAGGTACTTAAAATCTTATCGGCCCTGTGACGACTTCTGAAATGCTACTAGAAAACTCTGGAATTTTCATTAAATTCTCAGAACAAACTTTACAGCCACGGTTTATTTCAATATCTTAGCAATTCGTGACAACGTATACTGAAGGATTCTCCTGTTGATAGGTTTCGTAGCCACTGATAGGAGCTTGCGTTGAAGAATCACTCAGCTAGACTATAGTGTCCATGACTGCTCAGGCAAACATCCTCCCTACGGCAGCAATGTGTTCAGCTTAACGCTCCGTGTGCAGTACTCTGCTGCACGTCTTGTAATGGAATTCACCGTTGCCACCAAACAATCGCCCCTGTTCGGCTGCAACCTCTATAGAAGCAACTTCACCGACAAATTATCCCCTTATTTTTACAAAATCCCTAATTTGAACCTGTGCTAGAATTTACATTTGTAAATGGAATCCATTGACAGTTGCGAATACTATCAACAATCAGCTGCGCAAAGGAATGACGGTAATGAAAATTTGTGCCGGACGGGAATCGAAGTTGGATTTCCCGCTTTATGCGAATTGCCACCTTAGCCGCTTTGACTGTTCGTGCACAACCAACGGTGAGACCTAAATTTCCTGATGTCATCATTCCTGTGTCACAACCTGTTACACACATTGTGTGACTGCCGTACAGGGGAGGATATTTAAATTTACAGTCGCTGACCGGTGTCGGCGGATATGTATGATAGTGCAGCGCCTGTGTTATTAAGAAGAACGATGCAGTGTTCCTTCGGACGTGCATGCAAGTCCGAAGGAACATTGCATCACTTTTTGTAACAGCAGAGGCACTGCAATATCGTATTTACATTTCCTTTCTTCTATGACGTTGTAATGGTACTTGAATTACGTAACCATTACAGCACCTCGCCTCAACCTCTCGACGCCAGCAATATTCTACTGTGTTTCTGTAAAGTAGTTAACATATTTCTGAGACAACATTCACATTTGATTTCATTAATGTAAAGGTACTTTGATACATCGATATGTTTATATTGCAATGATATTATTCTTATGTGTATTCTTTCTTTTGTCACTATGATCTTTGACGTACTTGTAGCTCTGATTTTTGGGCGCGTAAGCGGTTATTAGAGAGTCAAGTCTTGGTCGTCATGTTGAAGAGACGAAAATTGATGTCAGTTTATAAAATGTGAACTTTAACAGTGAGGAAGATTTTTCAAGTATGTTTTATATTGTGAAGTGATGTTTTGTATGTTACGTGATATTGCAACAAAAGTAATAAAAAGGAAGTGTAACTTAAATTCGGAGTGCTGATTACTTTTTTACATCACCATGGTGCTAACTTGCGTAAGTTTAATCTTAAAGAATGGTTTATGAAACACATCGATAAAATTTTTGAATATCGCAGAATAACACCTAGGCCTCTTTGCATCCGAGCTTGGAATCATCACTACCTAGATATTCGACGATTGAGCCATGTGTTCACAACGAGACCAGCGTGGGAAACACGAAAAGATGAGTGCCTAGTTTATCCATTATTTCATGAAATGACTTTATTAACTGTGCTTTAATGACACTTACCACATAATATAACTTTGTTGTTGCCCGAAAATGCGATACTTCGCAGTGTGAGCAACACTACAATCACAATTAATTTTTGGCCTTTGTTGTGGTAGGGTTGTTAGAACGTCAATCCCAAGCCAGACCAGACTTTCCACATTATTGTGTTACCAGTATTGCCATAGAAATCAGTGTTCACAACTGATTTGACAGTAATAAGTGCAAACATCGCTTAACGAAGACGTTAAACTCTAGATCTAGGCTGAGACGACGTTAATGCATACTTCTGCTACTGGATCAGAACAAATTACATTTCAGTCATAACTATTCTCCATAACAAATCATATTACGCAAATCATCCTAGTGTTACTTCTTTCAGCTACCAATACTGTATTTGTCACTCGAGACTATTTTCACATCAAGTAGGATGTCCTCTGTGGCTCAGGCTTTCAGCTTAGCTCTACGAAAAGTTGCCAATAATGGCCTTCTGACTATACCTCGTTTGAAACATTAGACATCAAATGTATCTTAAGACACATTATACTGCATCTACGACTATCTGTTCTCAAAAACTATTGTTTTTTATGATTCAGAGGTCTGGACACATGCTCAATAAATGATAACTGTAATTAAAAACGTCGTTTATACAATACACAGTTAAACTTATTAGTGACGCTGAAAGCTTAAGATCATACTAACCAAATTAATTATTGGGCGGTATTCCATTGATCCGCTGGCACCCAATTCGACAACAAGGCCACCTACATAACATACACACTCCAAATAAACTATCCTGATTTATTTTGCCATGTTAATTTTCGGTCCTCAGCAATCATTATTTCAGTTCCATTGTTGGTATCTTTTCAGGTCTCGTTTTCATGCTTGATCACTGTACATCGTATAGAGTCTGTTTATGTTTCCCTTCTCTTGTCTCTGAAGGGTCAGAACGTTGTAACATCTCATATTTTACATGTGTCACATCTGCGGCTCTACACTAATGTGTATAATAATAACACACTCATAGATACTAAATAATAACAAAAAGCCTACACTGGTCTCCGATATCCTATCAATACAACCAATCATTCTCCCAATCTGTAACAATTATTTTACGTAAAACTCATTTACGACCGTGATCAGTCTGTTGGTATATCCACAAATAGTATTAGACTTGCATCATATAGGTTGCAATTTCCATGGACATATATTTAATTAGGAGTGACTGATACCCGGTCAAAGTAATTTTCATGCAACGAAATTTCTCAAGAATTACCATTACGTCGACTCTAGGGCTAACTCACTGTAACTTAGCTAGGCAGTATTTAAAGCCCAAGTTCAAACAGAGCTTTTACACGTCAATAGCCACCTAGAATCTGACGTCATCGCATCTAACACCGGCCCATTGACTTAGTCACTAATTTATGTGCAGTAATTGTTACATTTTCTTTCTGTAAAGTTCAAAAAATTTCTTGGATTCTTAAGTAACTAGGTATACACCTGTAAGGCGTCCACGAAATCGTTCAGGAAACGTTTTAAGCTTAGTCATTTTTAAACAATATTTTCCTCCATTATTTATAACAGAAAAAAATGCTGCATAGCCGCAGTTTTTCTCTTATCACTTCTCACATCTATGTTTGTTCTCTGGGAAAGTAACTCCACCTCTAGCCGTAATGAAGCGTAGCTTCCGTAATAGGGTCTTCCAGAAGGTAACGCGTTCCAATTCTCATCCTTTTCTTCTACATAAACAACTAGGCTGTGTTTATAAAAGAAATGATTGTAGCAGATGGCTTACTGGTTTTGTCTGTTGCCACCAAGATGGGCACCTGCATTAGAGCTTTCTGTCCAGAACACGTCCCAACTTACAGATTTAATCAATCTTCACTCTAACTTAAGCAGTCCGCAGTTCGTGGTCTGGCGGTAGCGTTCTCACTTCCCGAGCAGAAGGTCCTGGGTTCGATTCCCGGCCTGGGTCACGGATTTGCACCAGCCTCGAGATAACTGGGTGGTGTTGTGTCGTCTTCATCATCATCATCATTCATCCCCATTACGGTCGGAGGAAGGCAATAGCAAACGACCTCCACTAGGACCTTGCGTAGTACGGTGGTGCGTGTCTCCTGCATCGTTCCCCTACGCTCTGTCAAGGAGTATGGGACATCATCATATCTTAATCACTGCGGTTGCGATCAAGCTGCTAACAAAAGCTGAGGACAGGTGATAAAATGACAACACTACCTTAATAAAACTCAAACAGTCAAATAAACAGATATAATGGTTCAAATGGCTCTTAGCACTATGGGACTTAACATCTGAGGTCATCAGTCCCCTAGAACTTCGAACTACTTAAACCTAACTAACCTAAGGACATCACACATAGCCATGCCCGAGGCAAGATTCGCACCTGCGACCGTAGTGGTAACGCGGTTCCAGACTGAAGCGCTTAGAACCGCTCGGCCACACCGGCCGGCAGATATAATGAATAAAGATATTACAGATTGAAGAAACTCAATCGTATGGGACTGAAATGAGTGGCAGTGCGTGCTTGAACTGTTCAGCTTTTACAAGTCATTTGACCGGCAGTCACTTCTCTGTTAGCAGGCAAAAATTCATGCTAGAAACAATGAATTGCACTTGAAAACGAAAGTCTGTGCTTCGAGTGTGACCTCACTTCAGAGCCGTCATCGTAATATTTATTAATCGACTTGTCGCGATGAACGAGTAACAAGAGGCTTCAACGATTTACACTTAGGATAACGGACAGCTTTCCTTAAACATCTAGTGTTTCAGCATTCAGAAAGACTTCCACAACGTGGGACCTAGTGTGTAGGTCAATTTGGACCGCAAGCTGAGTGTACGTACCGTAGAAGCGACGGTTGACGTCTCCAGTGCGGCCCAGTAAGTGAGAGCCAATGTTCGCCTTGGGTGCTATTTAAAACCTCTGCTCTCGAGAAAAACAGTTGAGAGACCAAAGTGGCACTGCTTTTTATGGCGAACTTAACTCCGTCTTTTGCAGCGCTGGGACGCACATTGGCCAAGCGGTATTGGCCAACACAGATAAGGGAACATTCCTTGCTGAAACAAGTCGCTTTATAATAAACATATATATTAATTTTAGAAACAAATGTCGCTGAATCTGCTACTGGAGCACAGCAATTTAAAAAAGTAAGTAATGTACTGAAGGAAATCGAAAAAGAATAGAATTGAAAATTTTCACATATGGTCTTACGGAACTATGCTGAAAATTGCTGGAATATATAATGTAAGAAATGAAGAGTTTCTCCACAGAGTCGGCAAATAATATTAGGCGGTGCGCACTAACTAGAAAAATGAACACGTTGATACCACCCGTGTGAAGACATGAGACAGTACCTACCGTGCTAATAGAGGCAGTGGTAGACGACTAAAATTGTACAGAGAGAGAGAGATCGTAACACACCCTAAGAAAAAAATAACGATGCCACAGGAAGTAATTATCCGAATGGAACCGAAATCAGTAGACGAGTCGTGCGCGTATAGAAACATAATTAAAATATCAGAAAAAATTCATGATTTCTTCAAACAAAAGAGCTTCACACACTCAGCAAGTCAATAATGCGGTCGTCCACGTCTGGCCCTTATAAACGCAATTATTCGTGCAAGCAATTATTCGCCTTGGGATTGATTTATTAGCTGGATGTTCTCCTGATGCATATCGCGCGAAATTCTGTCCGATTGGCGCGTTAGATCGTCAGACTCACGAGTTGGTTGGAAGATGCTTCCCAATACGTTCAAAATGTTCTCAATTGAGAGTAGGTATGGCCAACTTGTTAGCCAATGTAGGGTTTAGCAAGCACGAAGAGAAGCAATAGAAACACTCGCCGTATGAGGATGGGCATTATTTGCTAAAATGTAAGCACAGGATGGCTTGCCATGAAGGCAACACATCGGGGAGCAGACTATCGTCGACGTACCACTGTGCAGTAAGGATGCCTCAGTTGACAGTCAAAGCGGTCCTGCTATGACATGAAGTGGTACCCCCAGACCATAACTCCTATTTGACTGACCATATGGCGGGTGGCAGTCCAGTTGGTATTCCACTGGTAATCAGGATGTTTCCAGACACATCTTCCATGGACATCTGGGCTGAGTTTGAAGAGGCACTCGTCACTGTTCTACCGAAGTCAGTGACATCCCAGGCTGAAGACGTCACTGGAGACGCCGCGTTTAGCGGTGGGATAAGAAAGTGACTGTCGCCCGCTCTAAGGTCCGACTACCAGGAGACACACCCTGACATGCCTCTTTTGGAGATATATATATGCGGGGCCTCTCTGATTGTCATCCGTGGCACCCTCACAGGATGGCGGTCCATCGACGATATTGGACAGAATTTGTCATGATATCCCTCAGGAGGATATCAACGCATAAGGAGCAGAGGTGCGGCAACGTGTTAGTGATTTGGTCAATTTATGAAGCTCTTTCTCTTGAATAAATCTAATTTTTCATAAACTGTAAGCGTTTGTTGGTTATGTTCTCGTACATATACAATAGAACTACTGATTGCCGTAGCATACGGATAATTATTTCGTGTTGCAACTTTTCTCCCCTCCCTTAGAGCGTATAGAGTGCAGACCCGAACTCCACCGGAAAATTCGGTGGGTATTTAGGGATTTTTTTCTATAATGGAATAACAGACCCAGAGGTAATAATGCTATTCTTATAAATTATTCAGTTTGTTATCTCAAGTACCTACCCATCTTTCTTTGGCAACACTGAAAAAGCCTTAAATTGCCACCATTGTCTGTAAAACACACAACACAGTGAAATGCAATAGCCCTCAGATAGATGGAAAAGTTACAGTGAAATGAATACCCCTAGCTGCATACAGGCGTTCATATGAGTCAACGGGGACAGTTGAAAATGTGTGCCTCGACAGGGTCTCGAATCCACGATCTTATGCTTACATGGCAGACGCTCGATCCATCTGAGCCACCGAGGACACAGAGATAAGTCCCTGCTGTCGCACTGTCCTCTGTGTCCTCGGTGGCTCAGATGGATTGCCGGCACAGTATCTCAGCGTGTTTGATCAGAGAGTTAGCTGCCCTCTGTAATAATAAAAAAATTGAGTTAACCGATGAACGACGAACATAAAGATGTGTTATACGACGTCCGTCCCGAGCAGAAGCAACGAACGAAAGCGAAAAAAGTGAGATAAAAAAAGATGGATAGAGCGTCTGCCATGTAAGCAGGAGATCCCGGTTTCGAGTCCCTTTCGGAGTACACATTTTCAGCTGTCCTCGTTGACTTATATCAACGCCTGTATGCAGCTAGGGGTATTCATTTCATTGTCAGTTCATTCTAACGAGCTGCCTGGTCACCGATGGTATCTGTTCTTTCTGACATCTCTCAAAGAACAGATACCATCTTCATATAGATGGAGAAGTACCGTGACGTATTTGCCATCACTGCTGGAGAAGCTTAGGGTAGCATCGTTTTTGTCGCCTTCCACTGCATTCAATGAACTCAAAGGCGACGTATTCACCAGTAAATTTATCCGTAACACTGCGTATAGCTGTCCTCGTAAAATCCGAGACAGAACGCAGTAGTACCGAATGCATGCCCGAAGACGAAGAGTAAAGCGGACATAACTGTTGTCGACAGCAAGTTCTGCGAATAAGTAATAAAGTTTCTATGAAAACAAGACATACTGTGGGCGTCTGCACTACTGCTGATATTTTTACGGTACAGTACACATGCTGAAACAACGGGGGTAAGAAATCAAACAAAATGCTCTTACTCTCTGACGAGCTACCGTAGACCACGGGTCCCATCTGTGAAAATTCTCAGAGAATATCTCCACCCTCCGAAATCATGTCGTCGTAGTTCTGCTTGACCCTGAATACAATAAACAGTTGCTGATGATGTTATCAGTGCAAAAAAAAAAAAAAAAAATGGCTCAGGAGAGCAAGTCGTTGCGTGACGCGTGAGATCAGTCAGAATACTTACAAAACAAAACAAAGAAATTAAATAAGAAAAAATTTGCTAGGTTCGAATAGATCTCGCGCTGTGAGGGGTCTGTACACACTTGATTATGTATACAGACAGTTCATCCATGCTGGAATCGAGAACCCTGTCAACCTTTGCCTATTATCGACATTGCTATCGGTCCTGGGAAATACAAGATTTTCGAACATGTTTAAGTTTAAATCTTGAATTCGGCTAACAAAGACAAAAGAAATATTATTTTTCGCTTGATGAAATTATAAATTAACAAATTTGTGTTTTTTGCTTCTTGCCTAATTTCATGATTATAGGGAGGTGCCCTACAGGTTTTGATGAGACAATTTTTACCAAAATATGTGACATAAATGGCCGTATCTTTTAAATGCACTGACTTAGAAGCTTACAGTTATTACACCGCCAAGGGAATATAGGCCTTAGTATCCGACAAACACGGGTGATATACAATATGTACAAGACCCAAGAGGGAACAATAAGAGTCGAAGACCAATAACGAAGTGCTCAGAGTAGAAACACTGTAAGGCAGGGGTGTAGTCCTTCGCCCCTATCGTTCAATCTATACATCGAAGAAGCAATGACAGAAATAAAACAAGGTTCAAGAGTAGGATTCAAATGCAAAGTGAAGGGATATCAATCATAGGATTAGCTGATGACACTGCTATTCTGACCGAAAGTGAAGAAGAATTAGAATTACATGATCTGCTGACAGGAATGAACAGTCTAATGAATACAGAGTATGGACTGAGAGCATAAAGACCAGAGTAATGAGAAGTAGCAGAAACTAGAACAGCGAGGAACTTAACATCAGGATTGATGGTCACAAAGTAGATGAAGTTAAGGAATTCTATAATTGTGTAGGTAGCAAAATAACACTTTACAGATGGAGCAAGGAGGACACTAGAGATGGCACAAGGTGCATTCCTGGGCAAGACAAGTCTAACTAGTATCAAACATAGGCCTTACTTTGAGGAGGAATTTTCAGAGAATGTATGTTTGTATACTTGCGAAAAATGGACTGTGAAATAAACGGAAAAGAAGAGAATCAAAGCATTTAAGACGTAGTGCTACAGAAGAACGTTGAAAATTAAGTGGACTGATAAGGTAAGGAATGAGTAGTCGGGGAAAGGAATAATGGAAAACACTGACAAGAAGAATGGATAGTATGGTACGATATGTTAAGACATCAAGGAATAACTTTCGTGTTAATAGAGGGAGCTACAGAGGGTAAAAACTGTAGAGGAACACATCCAGCAAATAACTGAGGATGTCGGTTGTAGGTGCTATTGCTACTCTGAGATGGAGAAGGTTCGGTGGCAGAGGAATTCTTGGTGCGCCACATCAGACCAGTCAGAAGACTGATGAGGAAAAAAAAATTGGAAGTCATGAGTCTATCCATTCCTGAGAAAAGGGGTTTCTAGCATTTGGACAGACAGCAGACAACAAAGTTTCCCTGTGATCCTGTAAGGTTTCCATTTCTACGGAAACCTAAAACCGGAACTTTGAGAGCGACAGCTCAATAAAAAGGCCGCTACATTATAGATGGATGTAGGACAATGGGCCAAATAGTAGCTCGACGCATCATTAAATAATTTCAAGACAGGGTTGGTAGTAGGACGATTTTCTATCTGACTGTCCTCCACTGCTCTGGCATTAAGTTGCAGCCCTTGTCGCAAGGGAGTAGCTCGACTAGAGTCTCCGAGCGGTAGGGAACGGTTTCTTGGAACGAGACATCTGCGACAAAGTAGCTTGCCTTGCAACGGGAAGAAATTCTGCTCTTCTGATGAGGCCGAAATTCGTTAAGTCGCTGAGGTTCCCCCGCGGTCCCACATACTCGGCGCTCATTCGTAGCCACCACCGGTTTATCGATCGGCACGATCGCAGCCGAGAACAGTGGTAGCACAGCTTTCTATCCACCGGGTAATGCGAAGAACTCATCAGCAGATAAACACCGATGAGCATGCAGACAGCTATTTCGGCATGTCGCAGAAGGCAGTTAGCATGTATGCTCAGCTGTAACACTAAATTACATTTAAGACAAGAGGCACTAGTTCGTGTAAACTGCGACAGTCAGTGGCTTCCGAATTGTAATATTCCAAAATACATGTAAAAACTAATTGTTATCCCTGAATTATTAAGCAGCAGATACATTAATTTTTGAACACACAGGAATGAATGGTAATCATACTCAGGGGGTCACAGTACATTCGCAGAAACAGTTCATTCCGCAGTGAATAAAAGGTATCACCGGCTTTCTGGATGGAAAGCAGCTAAATGAACTTTCTGTGTTGTTTTAAACCAGTTAATCCCATTGCGCGTGTCCGGTGGCAGACAGGAAAGTTTTTTAAAGCTGTATCTGCCAGTACTGCTGATCCATAACTCTCCTACAGACGGCTGCACGGGAACCCCGGAAAGTTCATGGTACAGTTCTCTCACGCTGCTTCATCGTACTACTTCAATGGCAGTGGGAGGATTACGCACATTCCATTTTTATTCCATTCTAAGCTTTCTCAACGAACAAAAATGAGGCATAGAGGTGGTATAAATTATAAATAGCTACTATGAATAGTTAATACATTCATAGGGTTGGTGCTACTTAAAAGAAACGTTATCTTCTAAGAAGGATATTGGTAGTGTTGTAAAATACTGCAGCAAAAAGTAATGTTACCAGTTACGCAATTGAAATATTTGACAATAGTTATAGAAGGAACATAGAAGCGTATAATCATAGTTTTGTCCCATCCGCACAAACCGCACTACAAAGTTATAGCTCTAATGCGATGATTTCGTAATTTCTGCCAAACAATTTTTAAGGAATTTTGATTATCTCTGGCTTTCGACTTTTGATGACGAGTAGTTTTTGCTGAAAGGTTTACACCTAATACTCTTAGCTTGGGCATTCGAAGACGAGTGTATAGAAGTTGTTCACTCCTACAACCCTTCTCCTACGCACCCGACATATATCTCGGAAACATCTGAAAGACATAAATGAAATACTAATTAGAACATGAATCGGAAACTATCAAATACTAACAAAGAGTTAGATGAAATTACATAAGGAATTAATTATTATTTTCTAAGAATGTTAGACATTGTCAGAACTGAATTCTTAAGGTGAGGTTCTTCAGTGCGGTACATGTATTATCATTGTTCTACAAGGAATTCTATTGGTCAGTGAAAAACCATACCAATAAAACGCACCTAAATCCCCCGCCCCCCCCCCCCCCCGGTATAATACTAAGACACAAAGTCATTGCGAAATATGACTGAGGTTAACTATGCGACACTCTGAAATATATCTAACGTGATGTACTTAGAATTTTCAAAAGTGGAGCCACGTTGTAACTGCCAGATTTTTCTTCGTTGAGGCTGTATCAGCTATCATTTGCTACAAACAGTGCTCCTGAAACTCGAGACGCACTTGTTCTTCTAGCGTACTGTCGACAAGGAAACGTGAGAGACCCCCTCCCCAACACAAAAAACCGCTCGACTAGGCCATTTATTTTTATCTTGTGGTGTTTCCCAGTAATCAACCCAATCAGCACGCTTTAATGCAGTGAATTGTAAATCATGGTAATTATTCAGGCATTCCTATCATTTCTTATAGAAATAAATGTCGTTTCGTGATCTTTACCAACCACAAAAGCGAAAATGTTATGGACGTTCTACTAAATGTTCTGTAATTTATAAGATGTTATCGTTCGTACAGTAAACTGTCAAAGCACAAGAGAAGGTAGTGAAAGTGTAGCTGACAATATTGATGCTTCCCGTATCTTCAAATAGTAACACGAAATTAGGAGTAGTAAAACGGAAGCAAGTACTTCTCAAGAAATTCCTATATGTAGTGTGTAACATGAATAGAAAATAACCGAAATTTTGAATTAATATAGTATGATTATCTTTTGTGATTTCTCAGCTCATCAGTGATTATACTTAAATAGTTTCCGTACCTCTGCAGCGCGAGATCCAAATGAAAAATACCACTTAAAATTGTGCGAATCATTTAATAAAACTAATTCTTACCGAAAATTCTTTCTTCAGTAGGATGGTGAATTATACTGCTGGAAGTGTACAGCTGTATATGAGAGCGATTAGTCCATTTCGTGACGCCAACAATGATAGTACGAGCTTCGCTCTCGATGACAACGATTTTAGGTATATGCTCTACAACACAAAATCGTGTAACACCGTGTTACGATTGCAGGTAGGCACTGAAGGGCAATAAGGAGGACATTGCAGGGGGAAATGGAAGGAGAGATGATAATTCCTCTCACCAAAATAAAATTCACTCACCAGCAGCACAATATTTTTAAAAAATTTACATTAACGTTTTCATCAGACTAGTCTGTCATCTTCATCTCCATTAGTAGAAGAAAGGCTGGAATCTGAGGTGAACGGACGTCATAGAAAGCTCGAGCGATAAAGATGTCCTTCGTTAAAGAACAACGAACTGTGACACACCGAACAAAGCGCATATACGAAGAATAACAAACAAAAGATTGTTTCGGCATCATTGGAGATCAGCAGGCGTCTCAGACCAAACACAGAAGTCTTTAGAATGGGCTACGGCTTGCTGTACACATTAAAGTGACTTACAAAATTTTTGTCCAGGACACAATGGTGGGTTACTGAATACCCCACTCATTTTTCACTTAAATTTTTCTAACAGATGGTAGCACTTTATTATTCGAGATTCTAGTTATTCTTTGATCAGGTACAGGCCTGTCCAGTAGCAGGTGAAAACTTGATTGAAGTATTTGTAATTTTCAGTAGCAGCATTGTTGAGACACCACTTACCCAGTACAGTACTACATTAGGAATTTTCCACAATTCCGTATTTATGAGGCTTTTTAAAACGATGTAGACCTGTGCTAGTTTTTGTTCTTAGCGTTAATCCCGTCTAGTACGGGGTCTGCTGTGCTCAAGATTAGGAAGATTAAACTTTGCTGCCGGAGCCTTTCCTGTCGCCGTAGTCGTCAGTTACCCAAGGGAGGGAAGTCGTGTGCGCCACCTGTCTGTGAATCGTGTAAACTTTGTGTGTTTAATGTTTGTTTATCGAACTCGTGTTTTCTGAGGCGGAATGTGCGGACAAGTCTCGCGTTTGCCGGAACGAGCGTGAGAACCAGCCTAAAAACCACACTTTGACTCAGTACACAGTCGATCTGTGTCATTCTTACCTCCTTGCCTCACAGGATAGCGCGCTCCACGCTACGCTCTACGGTGCTGTTGTCCCAATAAGAGGTTTACGTTTTACAATAATAAATGTATGGACGTGTATTGGCTATATACACTATGTGATCAAAAGTATCCGGACACCCTCAAAAACAAATGTTTTGCGTATTAGATGTATTGTGCTGCCAGGTACTCCGTATCAGCGACCTCAGTACTCATTAGACATCGTGAGAGAACAGAATGGGGCGTTCCGCGGAACTCAAGGGCTTCGAACGTGGTCAGGTCATTAGGTGTCACTTGTGTCACACGTCTGTACGCGAGATTTCCACTCTTCTATACATCTAAACATCCCTAGGTCGACGGTTTCAGATGTGATAGTGAAGTGGAAACGTGAACGGACACGTACAGCACAAAAGCGTATCGGCAGACATCGTGTGTTGTCTGACAGAAACCACCGACAGTTGAAGAGGGTCTAATTTGTAATAGGCAGAGATCTATCCAGACCATCACACAGGAATTCCCAACTGCATCAGGATCCACTGCAAGCACTACGACAGTTAGTCGGGAGGTTCATGGTCGAGCGGCTGCTCATAAGCCGCACATCACGCCGGTAAATGCCAAACGACGCCTCACTTGGTTTAAGGAGCGTAAACATTGGACGATTGATTAGTGGAAAAATGTTGTGGAGAGTGACTAATTACGGTACACAATGTGGCGATTCGATGGCAGGGTGTGGGTATGGCGAATGCCCGGTGAATTCCCGGTGAACTCCATCTGCCAGCGTGCGTAGTGGCAACAGTAAAATTCGGAGGCGGTGGTGTTATGGTGTGGTCGTGTTTATCATGGATGGGCTTGCTCCCCTTGTTCTTTTGCGTGGCACTATCGCACGACAGGCCTACATTGATGTTTTGAATACCTTCTTGCTTCCCATTGTTGAAAATCAATTCGGAGATGGCGATTGCATCTTTCAACACAATTGAGCATCTGTTCATAATGCATGGGCTGTGGCGGAGTGGTTACACGACAATAACATCCCTGTAATGGACTGGCTGGCGCAGACTGCTACCTGAATCCTATAGAACACCTTTGGGATGTTTTATAACTCCGACTTCGTGCCGGGACTCACCGACTGACATTGATACCTCTCCTTAGTGCAGCACTCCGTGCAGAAGGGGCTGCAAATTCCCTAGAAACCGTGAAGCACCTGGTTGAACGCATGCCTGCGAGAGTGGAAGCTGTCATCAAGTCTAAGGATAGGCCAAGACCATACTAAATTCCAGCATTACCGTCGGAGGGCACCACGAACTTTTAAGTCATTTTCAGCCAGGTGTCCGGATACTTTTGATCACATAGTATATATTTAATATATATAATGCGTAAGTATATGAATAAAATGTAGACAGTGAAGAAAAGATGCCACACTTGGCGGTCGGCATGCAACTCCTCATCCCATTTCAAGACAAAAGTGTATGCAATAAAACCTAGTCTTACCAATAGGTTTAGTAGAAATATGATTCTAGCAACGCTGTAGCTGCGTACAGCGAGGTCAGTAACAGGTACAATGAATTCTGCGCTGTACCAGAGCCAACCCTTTAGGTCATCGAGACAATAGCGTAGAGAACGGATAAGCAGACTTTCGGAAGTCCGAGTCACGTTCGCACCAAACTCTGTCAGTTAAGCATCAAAGTGTATCAAGCTTCCACCTCAGCACTGCGTTATGTTGTGCATTTGTTTGTGTTATTGTAACCTTTATCTAAATATTAAAATATAACATGAACTACTTACAGACGTAAACGACCACTTTGTATCATCCATGACATAAAGCAAGCCTCTACAAAATTCACTACAGTAACTTCGTCTGTATCAATGAAGTACAAATAATGCAATAGGAAGGCTAGACAAAGTTGCATGTTATGCTACATTTTACGTCCATGCTTATCTTCACCGTGCCGGTATATACTCAGTACAAGCAACATAAACTTTAGAGCAGACATTAAAGGCGACCACCTTGAATTTGAAAACACATCGCCACTCCCTGGATCATTGTTTGCTGGATCCTATACAAAGACACCTGCGTCCACTACTGCTCTAGTGGCATACACGCCAGCTATTAGGTCTTGTACATCCACGGGTGGCGTACTATAAACGTGTTCCTTTAAGAATCCCCACAAATAAAAGTCTAGTGGATTGAGTGCAGGGAACTTGTAGGCCGGAACACTGGACCTCCAAGGCAATGCTTCCCTGGAAACGCTTCATGTAAATAGTTGAGCATATTCATTCCAAAGCGTGGCGGTACACCATCATGTTGAAACCACACTTGCTGCCGAACGTCAAGTGGAACATTTTTTAATGCGCCAGACTAAGTACTGCAAAGAAACGTACGATACAGGATGCCTTCAGCTTGTCACGAAATAGATAAGGTCCCGAAAGCACTCTTCCCACGATTTATGTCAAAATGTACGTGAAAGTCACGTTCACGCGCGACATATGCATTGTGTTTCGACAAATAATGGCCTGTTGTGTAGGTTGAAAATAACTTCACGGATGAAGCTATTTTCATCAGTCCACATCACATTATTCATAAAATTTTCGTTATCTTCCACTGTACGTGACGAATGCGGTCTTCTGGACTCCAGAGTTAAGCAATACTTCAGTAAACCATCTTTAAAATATCTTGAACTTCCTTGCAATATCATAGGTACTTCACCGAGGTGACCGGAGAACGATTTCAGGAATCGCGTCAGCTTTCGTAGAGTACGTTTAGTCCTCGAACATCCTCTGTCCATTACTTGTGGAAAAAAATACTGGTTTCCCGAAGGCGATGTTCCAGGGGACGAAGAATATTCTTATCGGGACTGCGCGTTTGAGGATACCGTGCAGCGTATACAAAAGCAGCAGCAGCAGCTTGGTTATCGGATGCATCGAACACCGAAAGCATGTCGATGTGTTTATCGCTTGTGTACTCCATCGGGAAGCCGACCTATGCGAACTGGACACGACCAATTATGGTTGTGCACCTCGTGGATAATAGACATATGCATGCAGTTTAACTGATCCGACTGATATTTGATGGACTACTGACGTGTGATAATATGATTTCTTGCTGATAAACGATGAGAACTACGGACTGGACGTCTAAAAATACAAAAGAACTAATGAGGATGGATGTGGATTTGATGACACAGCATTCTACTCATTGAGTACGATCGCTGGTACGGTAGTGGGGGTGATATACGTTTGTCTACATTCCGATGTGCTGCACGATGTGGCAGCGCTGCCAGCTACTCTCATTGAAACATGTGTTTTGAAAATGCATCTTGTCTGATTTTGCTAGATAAACTTCTGTCTTGAACCTGGATAAGGAATCACAAATATATTACTCGCGCAAACAAAGTTGACACTCGGCGCGTTGGCCGATGGGAGCGACTGTAAATGGGAAATGCCTTTACAGTCGCTCCCATCAGCCCCGGCGGCGAGTGTCAACTTTGTTTGCCTGCATAAAACCTCCAAGTGCGCATTTTTTTTCTTCACCCTGTATAATAGTGAAATTTTATTACCGAACAGGAATGTCGTTTTCTGATGAGGTTATGATTAGAATAGTAATACAGAACCTCAATTTTCAATAGCAATAAATACGGTTGGATGGTAGAGAGAGGAGGGGGGAGGAGGAAGATGACATAGAAAGAAGATGTGGGCAGAGGGTTGTGAGGAAATGGACATAGCGGAATGAATGAGATGTAGTGAGAAGGGCAGGAAGGGATGGGAACTGTGATGCACACAGACGGAGACGGGGAGCGAGTGCGGGGGGGGGGGGGGGGGGGGCAGGAGAATATAGAGAGGGGGAGAGAAGATGGCTGTAGAAAGGGGGGAAGCTGTGATGGACAGAGAGAGGACAGGGCGGAAGGATGAGGGACAGAGAGGGAAAGGAGGTGATGGACAGAGAGAGAAGATGGAGAAAGAGAAGGAGGAAGGGATGGAAAGAGAGGAGGAGGTTAGGATGTATATCCAGTTCTCATACATGAAATGTGTGCTTTCTCTTTTCTTTATTTTCCATTTAATTAGAATGAGCTTTTTATCAGACTTGCTGATAAATATCGGATGAGAAGATTATCAGGATTACTGCGAAGAAGAATGTGATGTTTGGGGACGAGGCGAATATAGAAGGATAAAATACACGATTTATGAGATCAATGATGATGATCATATTAAAGAGAAGGTGAAAGTTTATAATAAAATTATGGTGTGGGAAAAGAACCAAAAGTTACATCCAAATAATTCTTGAGGAAAGAGAGTACTGCTACTGCTGACACTATTTTGTCCCAGGAAGAATAACAGAAAGGCAAAGATTACGTGATGACTGTAACTAATTTAAAGGAGCACGCGTAAAGGGTCTTTATGTCATTACTAAGTGAATTATCATGTGAAACTTGAATTGTTCAATGACTTAATAAAAATAATTTCATAGGAACAACACGTAAAAAAAATTATATACTTTCGACAATAGGATCAGTGATTTAGTTTATTTTGATCATTGGAATAGTCAGTTTCCCAGTATAACATTCATAGGTAGCGCTCGTAATTACTATATTGCGTGGTTAATATTTAGGTACGCGGATGAGGATAAAAGACCGGCGCAAGCGGATAAGGAATATGGATATAAAACACACGTGGTATGCCAATAAGAAGACAAAATAGGTTAAGTTTTAGATTGAAAGTCTAGACGGGCCGCAATAAAATGTCAGAACGAAAAAGCGACACAAATTACTAGCCGCAAGCATTTACGTCGATATCGGAAGAACGTAATAGTTGATAGCGACTGTGGTTACCGTGCAGCCGCTAGGCTCGGCACGGGGATTCATGAATATGTACGACACCACGTGACAGTGCAAGTCCTTTCTCCTCTGTGAAGCGAGCCAGATCTGCCCGCTTTAGCCACTTATCCGCGGCCGTGGACCCTCCACGGTCGATGCCTGAAGCGGTCTCTCGGGCAGCCCTGCCGCCGGGTTAAGACACGCCGCACTGCTCCGCGTCTCCCACGCCTGCCCTCTGCCCCTGCCCTGCAGCTGGAACCGCTGCCGCCGAGATACCGCGGGCGAAAATAGCGCCGGTCGCGCCCGGCGCAGCTCTGAAACCGGGCGCGCGTGACGTCACAGTAGCTGCGTGCGCCGCGCGGTCACGGAGCGGCGCGATAGCGCCGGTCGGCTCATCCAATGTGCCCCGAGTTCGGTTTTACACCGGGACATCCCGGCGCATACTATAACGGAAAGGAAGTTTAATCATCTTCTAAATACACCATTGAACCATTACAGGATAAAGTCCATGGAACATAGGTAACAAATCGATACAGGTAGATGGCTGAACATAACGTAAGAAACGATACAGTAAGCGAAACAATCGCCGACAAACGCGACACCGACTAGTTTCACGGGTTGGCAACGCTCACAACTTGCACGAAAACGAACGAACAGACATAAACACTGTAATACTGTGCAGAGAGAGGAACATACATGACTTCAGTTCAGTTTACGAAGGTGAAGTGTAAATAACTTAAATGCAGAGCAAGAAATACTGGAGAATGTCAAAAGCGGCCAAGTACATATGTGAAACGAAGTCTTTCACCGTTAATCGCTGCTAACAGGGAAGGAAGAAGCTGTGATTTCGAGAATATCTAAAGAAACACCATAACTTGCACTCCAGCTTTATAAACAAAATACAGTGTTAAATCTAAAACAAAAAATAATGTACAAAGTTCTGAATTGAATTTGCAGTACAACCAAGGAAGATGTTGCATAAAAAAAGCGAAACGCGTCTTTTATAAAATTGCCATAAGCTTAAGACGGAAAACAAAAATAACATATCTAACAGTAAACGTTGTGATCCGGAAACACATTCGTTCGTTAGTAATCTAATTCTATCGGATACGGTCAACAATTCTACCTTGAGAGGAGGGAGGAAGGAGGGAGGGAGGGAGGGGGACGTGCAATCTATGGTAATAGTACTTTTGCTGTACGTCGTTACGAGAGTTGTGTTGCTTCAGGATGGTTCGACCAACAATGTACGTTCAGAGGCTCCGCACAGTCACTCTAGTGGAACAGGGAACGAGACAGGCAAACGTTGCAGCGAATGTCGCTGTGAGTCAAAGTGATGTCCCTAGAATGTGGAACAAGTTTCTAGAGAAAGGATCAGTTGAAGATCGTCACAGAAGTAACAGCGGAAGAAAAACAGGTGCGCAGGACCTAAATTTGCGTACAAGAGCAAGGATAAACCTACAATACAATGTTGGACGTGTACAGCGGCAATTCCAAACAGCTACAGAAGTGCAGGTATCAACACAATCGATACGACACAGGCCCTGTGAGCAGGGACTGTGCTCCAGGAGACCTCGAGACTCCTCCTCTAAATTTGGTTCAGAGAGGGCTTCATGTCGCATGGGCACAAAGCTACACTTTGTAGATTAGGCAGCACTTGGACACAACGTTCTTTTCTGGTGAGGCACGTATCATGTTCCACATTAATAATACTGATAGTCCTATGTGGAGGCAACGAGGACAACGTTTACACCCTAACTGGATCAGTCATGTTTTGGGGGGGAGTCATGCACGCATGTGCCGAAAAATGGGAGGATGACTGTGTGAGATATCGAGAAGACATCCTTGCACGGATTGTGGCTCCACTTGGTGAACATACTGGAACGGGACTAACGCTGATGGATGACAACACCCCACTCGTCACAATCTTGTGAACACCTTCCTAATGGAGCACAGACTCAGATGGAGTGGCCTCCATATTTTGCAGATCTCGAATGCATTGAAGATGCATGGGTCATCATCAAATGGGTGGTTTGCAATCGTCCTGTCCCACCAGAAGCGTTACATGGACACATAGAGGACGCCGTAGAGAAATAAGGCAAGACCCCATAGGCTTATCTGGACAGCTTGGTAATGAATATGCCTCGCTGCATTCCCCAATCAGGAGGACGGCCAATTAGTTCATAAACAATTTCTTACGAGAAATGACAATGAGAAGACACTGTAGTGTTTGCAGTGTGATCTTTTGTAAGGTTTCTTTCTTTTGTTTCTCTTTGGCAAGTGGAAATGTTCATCTTCTTCATTTTTGTTTTCTGATGACTTTGTCTGACAGGACAAAATCGGTTCTGTTTCCTATGATGTCCAGTACGGGCAAAACCAAAATAAAACATTTCTTTCGACCGCTGTATTGTGTGTGCTGGAATTTGCTCGTTGCCAATCATTCGTGACTATGCGAAGAGTTTTCCGTGGCAAGTGTCAGAAGACGCGACGAATTAACAACAGCACAGTGAAGGGGTATGAGAATTTTGGAAGAGATGGTTGTTTTTGCGATGTAAAACCTTGAAGCCGACCAAGTGTGTCAGAACAGTGAACCATGTGAGCAACGTGATGTTACTCAGTCTCACAGAGTCTACCTATCAAGCTAGTACTGGATTCATTATCCCCAACCCAACAGTGCGGAAATTCCTTTTTAAGCGATGGTTGGTTGGATTAAAAGAGGGAGGAAAGGGACCAAACTACAATGTCATCTATCGCTTGTTCCGAATAAAACATGGCACAAGCGTGAGAATAAAACAAAAGAGACTGACAACTCAAAACGGAATGAAAGGAAAAATCACAAGAACGATTAAGGGCCACAAACATGTAAATGGACCAAAGGGGACAAGGAAACTACAGAAACGCAAGAAATGGGATGAAGAGATTAAAAGAACAAAGCAGATTACCAAGGCTGGCTGACCATGAGAATAAAAAAGGAGAAGCCAGCCACTGTGCAACACACTAAAAAAGTGGTTCAAATGGCTCTAAGCACTATGGGTCTTAAAATCTGAGGTTATCAGACCACTAGACTCAGAACTGCTTAAACCTAACTAACCTAAGGACATCACACACATCCATGCCCGACGCACGATTCGAACCTGCGATCGTAGTAGCACTGCGGTTCCAGGCTGAAGTGCCTAGACCCGCTCGGCCACAGCGGCCGGCAACACATTAAAACCTCCACCTTAGAAGCACTAGGGTGAAGGACACAGAGGGACAAAGGACATGTGCTATTACTTAGATTAAATGGTAAAACCGACCCTCACGAATAAAACGTAAAACTAAATCAGCCGATGAGGCGTTGTCGGATAAAATTATTGGCAACGAGTCCGGTAACCCAAGATTTCATCGCTGGGCAATCAAAGTGGTACAGTGCACCAGAATATGGGCCACTGTCAACCAGGAGCCGCACTGACACTCAGGCGGGTCTTCACGGTGCGGAAGGTAACCGTGGGTCCCCCAAGTGTGGCCAATGCGGAGCTGGCAGAGGACAACTGATTCCCTGCGAGAGGCTCGTATGGAAGTCTTCCACACATTCGTAGTCTCCTTAATAACACACAGTTTCTTGTGTGTACTGTTATGCCATTCTGTCTCCAATACCTGGAATACCCTACGGCGTAAGTCAGAAAGCAGGTCAGAATCAGAGATGCCTATCTCCAGAAGCGGTTTTCGCGTAGCCTGTTTGACCAGCCTGTAGGCAAGTTCGTTGCCTGGGACTCTGACGTGTCCTGGGGTCCACACAAACACCACTGAACGATGGGATTGGTCCACGGCGTAGAAGGACTCCTGGATGGACGCTACCAAAGGATGGGGAGGGTAGCACTGGTCGACAGCTTGTAGACTGCTCAAGGAGTCAGTACACAGAAGAAATGATTCCCCGGGGCTTGAACAGATATACTGAAGTTCACTAGATATGGTCACCAGCTCTGCAGTGAATATACTGCAGCCATTGGGCAAGGAATGCTGTTCAAAATGGCCTATGTGGAGGTAGGCGAAACCAACATAACCATCAGCCATCGAGCCGTCGGTGTAAACCACTTCAGAGCCCCGGAACACGTCAAGAATCACGAGGATGTGACAGCAGAGAGTGGCAGGAGTAACTGAGACCTTAGGGTCATGCGAAAGGTCCAGACGAATCTGTGGCCTACGTGTACATCATGAAGGTGTATGCGGACAGAACTGGAGGTGGTAAAGACTCCAGTTCAGACAGAAGAGCTCACACATGAACCACAATCGTTGGCCCTGACCTGGCCCACTGATGCGGATGATGAACTGCTGCAGATGGAAAAAGAAGACGATAATTTGGATACTCAGTGTGCAACGTAACTGGCGAGCAGAGGTGCACATTGTATCTGTAATGGAGGGACTCCAGCCTCCACCATGACACTTCTCACCAGACCCATTGTAAAAACCCCCGTCTGCAGGCGAACGCCACAATGGTGCACTGGGTCAAGTACATTCAACGCTAAGGGCGACGCTGAACAATAAACCAGACACCCATAGTCAAGACGGTATTGAACTAGGGATTTGTAAAACTGCAGCAGAGTAGAGTGATCTGGACCCTACTTGGTGATGCTCAGGCAGTGGAGGACATTGAGGTGCTGCCAGCACTTCTGCTTAAGCTAACGAAGGTGATGTAGCCAAGTCAATCGGGCGTCGAAAACCAGTCATAAGAATCGATATGTCTCCACTACAGTGAGTGGATCGTCCTGAAGATAAAGTTCTGGTTTCCAATGAACAGTACGACTCTGACAGAAGTGGATGACACACGACTTAGCTGCCGAAAACTGGAAGCTGTGGATGAGAGCCAATGACTGCGCCTTATGGATGGCTCCCTGTAGGCACTACTCAGCAACACCAGTACTGGGGGAGCAGTACGAAATGCAGAATTCGTCTGCATACAAAGAGGGTGAGACGGATGTCCCTACAGCTGCTGCTAGACCGTTAATGGCCACTAAAAATATTGATATGCTCAGTACAGAGCCTTATGGGACCCCATTATCCTGGATATGGGCGGAACTATGGGAGGCACCAAATTGGACATGGAAAGTATGGAGTGACAGGAAATGCTGGATAAAAATTGGGAGTGGGCCTCAGAGACCCAACCCATTTAATGTGCTTCGCGTGGATCAAAAAAGACGATAACAAGGTGTTGGCGTCTGGAAAAGGCTGTTTGGTTTAAGAATCATGAAAGAAGGTTGTATACATGGAAGAGGCCTAGAGACACTGTAAGGTGTCAGATGGTCAGATGGACTATATAATGGTAAGACAGAGATTTAGGAACCAGGTTTTAAAGTGTAAAACATTTCCAGGGGCAGATGTGGACTTTGACCACAATCTGTTGGTTATGAAAAGAACATTAAAATTGAAGAAACTGCAAAAAGGTGGGAATTTAATTGCAGAAAGTTTCAGGGAGAGCATTATGGAAGATTGACTAGAACGGGGGAAGGAAGTACAGTAGAAAAACAATAAGTAGCTTTGAGAGATGAAATAGTGAAGGCAGCAGTGGATCAAGTAGGTAAAAAGACGAGGGCTGGTAGAAATCCTTGGGTAACAGAAGATATATTAAATTTAATTGAAGTAAGGAGAAAATATAAAAATGCAGTAAATTAATCAAGCAGAAACGAATACAAACGTCGTCTCAAAAACGAGATCAACAGGAACTGCAAAATGTTTTAGCAGGAATGCCTAGAGGACAATTGTAGGGATATAGAGGCATGTATCACTAGGGGTAAGATAGACGCTGTCTATAGGAAAATTAAAGAGACCTCTAGATAAAAGAGAACCACTTGTATGAATGTAAAGAGCTCAAATGGAAACCCAGTTCTATGCAAAGAAGGGTAAGCAGAAAGGTGGAAGGAGAATATAGAGGGTCTATACAAGGGCTATGTACTTGAGGGCAATATTATGAAAATGGAAGAGGACGTAGGTAAAGATGAAAAGGGAGATACGATACTGCGTGAAGAATTTGACAAAGCGCTGAAAGACCTAAGTCAAAACTATGCCCATGGGGGGACAACATTCCATTAGAACTACTGATAGCCTTCGGAGAGCCAGCCATGACAAATCTGTACCGTTTGGTGAGCAAGATGTATGAGACAGGCGAAATACCCTCAGACTTCAAGAACAATATAATAATTGCAATCCCAAAGAAAGTACATGCTGACAGGTGTGAAAATTACCGAACTATGTTTAATGAGTCATGGCTGCAAAATGCTGACAAGAATTCTTTACAGACGAATGGGAAAACTGGTAGAAGCTGACCTTGGGGAAGATCAGTTTGGATTCCGTAGAAATGTTGGAACACGTGAGGCAATACTGACCCTACAACTTATGTTAGAATATAGGTTAAGGAAAAGGAAACCTACGTTTCCAGCATTTGTAGACTTGAGGAAATCTTTTGACAATGGTGACTGGAATAGCCTCTTTCAAATTCCGAAGGTGGCAGGGGTAAAATACAGGGAGCGAAAGGCTATTTACAATTTGTACAGAAACCAGATGGTAGTTATATGAGTCGAGGGGCATGAAAGAGAAGCAGTGGTTGGGAAGGGAGTGAGACAAGGTTGCAGCCTATCACCGATGTTATTCAATCTATACATTATGCAAGCTGTGAATGAAATAAAAGAAAAATTTGGAGTAGGAATAAAACTTTGACGTTTTCCGATGACATTGTAATTCTGTCAGAGGCAGCAAAGAGCATTTGAACCGAATGGATAGTGTCTTGAAAGGGAGATATAAGATGAACATCAACAAAAGCAAAAGGACGATAATCGAATGTAGTACAATTAAATTAGATGATGCTGAGGGAATTAGATTACGAGATGATACACTTAAAGTAGTGAATGGGTTTTGATATTTGGGAAACAAAATAACGGACGATGGTCGAAGTAGGGAGGATATAAAATACAGATTGGCAATGGCAAGAAAAGCGTTTCCGATGGAGAGAAATTTTGGTAACGCAGTGTATAGATTTAAGGTTCAGGAAGTCTTTTCTGAAATTTTTTGTACGGAGTGAAGCCGTCTATGGAAGTGAAACATGGACGATAACTAGTTTATACGAGAAGACAATAGAAGCTTTCGAAATGTGGTGCTACAGAAGAATGCTGAAGAATAGATGGGTAGAGCACGTAACTAATGAGGAAGTACTGAATAGAATTAGAGAGAAGAGGAATTTGTGGCACAACTTGTCTAGAAGAAGGGATCGGTTGGTAGGACATGTTGTGAGACATCAAGGGATCACCAGTATAGTATTGGAGGGCAGCGTGATGGTAAAACTCGTGGAGGGAGACCAAGAGATGAATACTCTAAGCAGATTCAGAAGGATATTGCGTGCAGTAGTTACCTGGAAATGATGATGCTTGCACAGAATAGAGTAGCATGGAGAGCTGCATGAAGCCAGTCTCTGGTCTTAAGATCGCAACAACAACAACAACAACAAGCTTACCTGTGTGGCCGAGCGGATCTAGGCACTTCAGTCTGGAACCGCACGACCGCTACGTTCGCACGTTCGCACTTTCGAATCCTGCCTCGGGCATGGTTGTGTGT
The DNA here is from genome assembly GCF_021461385.2 of Schistocerca piceifrons. Taxonomy (NCBI): domain Eukaryota; kingdom Metazoa; phylum Arthropoda; class Insecta; order Orthoptera; family Acrididae; genus Schistocerca; species Schistocerca piceifrons. The sequence continues at coordinate 301,548,607 of NC_060140.1, forward strand.
GATGTCCTTAGGTTAGTTAGGTTTAAGTAGTTCCAAGCTCTAGGGGACTGATGACCTCAGATGTTAAGTCCCATTGTGCTCAGAGCCATTTGAACCATTTGATTTGGAGTTCCAGACGACAGAAACAAATCTCGAGAGTCATCATAGTGAAAATGTGAACTTACAAGTCATTTTTTGAACAACAACAACGTTTTTATTGGTGATTGAGGACAGTGCACTTAAGAACGTTATATGAGTATTTACTACATTTGCAGACTAATAACTACAGTTGTTAAGGGTCGTACTTTCTTAGTATGTTTAGTACCTCCAAGTACGTGTGGCAACATAAGCAATTAATGCTTATTTTCCCCTGGGCAGCAGATCAATTACTGTGCTACAGCGTACAAGCTACGCTACGTAGAATTTCCTATTACACAGGCAGAGGTATTCCCGCAACGAGTTCTCCTTCGTAACTTACGACTCAGTCACTTGCGAGCCAGGATTCTGTGTCCCGAAGTGATACGTTGGTCCTTGTCCATCTGTCCACTCTGGTGGAAGTAACACAATGGCTGCAGGTAGCGTCACATGACATTTTAGTAGCGCGTTTGTGATATCTGATTTTGTGCAAACAAACATGAATATTGGTCAACGATAACGATGATGACGACTGGATTGAGGGGCTCTCAACTGCGTGGTCATCAGCGCCCGTACAAAGTCCCAATTTTTACACAGTCCAGTTTTTTCTCAATCTAATCTAGCCACTCTCACGAATGATGATGATGATGATGATGTTGATGAAATGATGAGGACAACACAAACATCCTGTCCCCGGGCAGAGAAAATCTCCATCCCGGTTGGGACCCCGTGATCCAGAGGAAGTATTTGTCAACAAATTTTATTGTTCCGAAGTAAACATTATAGGGTTTCATCATTGTTAACTAATGATGCTGATACATTATAGTGTTCACTTCGAAACAATAGAATTCGTTGACAAATTCCTCTTCATAAAACCTCTCAGCGTATGTGGTAAAATCTGTTCAATGCATTACAGCAAGCTGCTTATTTATGCGGGGCGACGTGTTGTGATCCCACACGCCACACCAACTGAGTGACGTGGTTGTTTGTAAACTTTCGGTCCATAGGCGTGACGCTAAAGACGTGACCACACTATTCTGCTATCAAGGAAAAAAAACTGTGTAGAGTAAGTAGTATATGTGTCTGCCCCTGCTGGCGTGTGGCACTTTTCACGAGGTCTACTTTAGTCTTTCCCTTTTCAGAACTCTCAAACAATTTTGCTTCAGCGAAGTTTGCTATACGGAATGTTTGCACGGGTGTCGAGGACTTTTAATGGCATGTGACAAGTCATGTCTTATCATGTCAACTCACGTGTCCACAAAGCCATTTTGATAACCGCTTTCTATTGCAAGTTGTTGGAACATTCATCTTGTTCACTTAATTGGGTACTGACTACAGTACGTCCTCATACCTAAATAAATTAGCTACTGGAAACGTTGTGAGTGTAGTGTTGAGGTTATTGCAGTCGTAGGCTGGTACTATGCCGTACATTAATTCCAAACAACATGTAGATAGTATACATAATTACTAGAGAGAAACGGCACCTGCAAAAGCTCAACCGGCAGAGATTGTGCGTACGTAGATCCGAAGCGACAGTAATGGAGTTGCTAAAGCTGGCGGAAGAATCATCTATCTTGATTTCAGAACTGACAGCCACTTTGCAAGACCTGAAGCCCGTAGTGCAGTGTGCTGAGAAAAAGAAAATCGTAGCGTGTTCAGATTCGCCTTCGGCTTTGTTGTGTCTAATCGAGCTTTCGATGCAACGTCAAAACGATCAGCTGGTTTACGAATTATGTAGGCATATTTCCCAGTCACAAGATGTACAGAACTCGCAAAGATATACAATAAAAATGGGATCTTACGACCACTACTGCGTTCTGTATTTCGGTTTACACGTTGTATTGGAAAGACAACGAACACAGTGGAGTGATGAATAGAAAACGTCATCGCCTTCAAGAGGCAGAAATTGTAGGCAAGAAGTATCTTCAAAACATTTGTTTTGGAGGAGAGTTTCAAAAATTTTACATGCAATTTGTATGAAACATATACCACTTATAAATGCGGCGACAGTAATCATGTTATTATTGCTTGCACACTGACGAAACCAAAGACGGACAACCTCTTACGCAACTGTACCGTATGGGTGTCTAGAGCCACTCGCCACTCGATTAACAATGGAAAATTTAAGACTCTACGAATCAATAGCACAATTTCTTAACGACAAGAGTGTTTCAATGTAACACCGAACACACCAGTTTTATAGTATTATCTCTAGTGGCTCCACTACAGAATACAATTCTGGCTTCGTGAAGTTGAGAGCCCAACACTACTGAATATGTTATGTTTATAACCAAATCACATCTTACTTTATTTGCTGCTTGGATTCATTAATCGATCACTTCGATTTTTAAGTGGTGGAGAGAGTATGTATTATTGGACGACTGTATAGTTCAAAACCGAAGGCCAGATAAATAAATACATTCTCATGCATACTGTGTAGCCACTAGAACGTGTTAATTTTTTCAACAAGTCTGAAAATATAATCCGAAGAAACCAATGTCTTTCAAATATATGATGAAAATTTACGAACACATAGAATAGGACATCATCAGTTCTTGCTCTAAACTTGGTCCATAAAAATTTCACAATACCTATCAGGTTGGATTCCTTATAGAACAGGTGCTCTCAGCGACTGTATTTATTTACACTTTAGAAAATGTACAAATATAAGTCGCTAAAAATATCTTTATTACACGTCTACATTTCACCGAAAAAGATTATTGCTACACATTTTCTTAACTGTGATACCTAATTTAAAGCTACGTTGGAGAGTTTCAGGCTGACATTACGAAAGTTGAAAGAAGCCGTAAAATTGATAATTTTTATTGTTTAAAAGAGTGATCGAGTGGGCAGAATTTCAGTGCACGTGTCTTATTTTCATTATATTTGTTTCCCATTAGAGTTTATAAGCCCACCGACAAAAAATTAGTCAACCCATCGAACACGCACGGATGAATCGTTAAGCCTTTATAGATGGTACAATGTTCGAGTCACGTGCTCAATCCTGTGTGCACTGCCGCTACGTGAGCATGCGGCCGTGGCCATCAGTGAGACATTTATGTTTCAGGCGGACATTGCACGTAAACCTGGGTACATGTAAGGACGTGACAGAGTGGCAAAAAAGAGGCAACGGTGTTTAGCCGTGTCCAAGGCAACACAGGAGGATTTGTTCTAGTTTTGCGGCGGGCTGTTGAACGTGTCTACATGCAGTGTATAATACAAGTGGCGGGTCATCTCGCAAGAAAACATTGCTCACACAGCCACATAAAGACGACAACAGCGGTTCATTGGGCTGTGTCTGCTTTTCTGACCATTCCCCCACGCTGTGAAATCTCGATTGGACTGCAAAATCACGTGACTTGAACCTCATAGAAAATCTGTGCCACATGTTGCAACTACCGATAAAACGCAGACATCACCATCCCCTCAGTTTGGTGAAACTGCCGATCAAGTCCTTAATCTGAATTCGACCTACCTGCAAAACCGTGTGTACTCACTTGCCAATCGAATCCAGGTGATTATCAAGTTAATTACATGATATAAATTATCCTTATAACGACGTGACTAATATTTTTGAGCAATGAGTTCACGAGTGAAATTTTTTGTATTGTACCAACAAAATGATAAGTGACTCTGTGATTAGAATTGTTCAATCGGCGACGTCGGAGTCTTTGTAAGTGGCCTGATTTCGGGATGAAATATTAAGTACCTAAATATGTAGAAAAATTAAAATTTCCATAAATGCGCTGGCAATGAAGGTGGAAAATGTATACACAAACGTCCTTTTTTTCATACTTACGACTTTGCTTTGTATGAGCATCTAATTCTCTGTACGACAATTCTCCTTCATTAGTATTTCAGTATGACTGTGTCAGTAATGCTGTTGAGGCATGGAAACTTCTATCACATCGTTCACTGTGTACCGGCATCAACCCTCAGTCTAGCAAACGCTATTTAACCTGGGGAGCAGACGAGGAACGAAGTGAACCTTTACCAAAACCCGCAAGTAACTGAAGCGTATTTTTTGTGTATTTTTATAAGACCTTTCACTGATGTGAAACGTCATTTATGTATCAAACACCGTTTATTTCTGTAACTTAATCTCTGAAGCACATACACTTCCGACACCTGAGACTCTCGTTTGTAAAGAAAACTGATTTCATGCATGCGTCTTGTGTTCACACATGACGTTTCATTATAAATGACTCTCGGAGTTTTACATATTTGAGCTGTATCAGTCAAACACCTTTGCTGGAAACGAGGCTGCTGGCAATGTCAAAACATTTGGACATATGTACATTTATATATATAGTTGGTAAAGCCTCCTGTCACTTTTGATGAAAGCTCTAACATGTAGTACCAAACGCAAACATTGTTTGTTTTTGCTTCTCGTGCCTGTTTACACATTCAATGCAAACTTGGCAGCGTAGCCAGGGACGCGATTTCGGAGCAACCTCCGAATGGGAGCCTGTATTCGTTCCAACATATCATCAACGAGGACTATTACGGGTGACGGTACACACAACAAACGACAGATACACAGAAAGAAACGACGCCAATATTTCTCTATACTGTAAGCTTTATCTGACAACTCTCAGCTGTCGATACAAGTTTCGTAGTATGGGTATGTAAGAGAAGTTCGAAGTGATAAAAATTAAGCTGGCTAAGACTATAGGTTATTATCATTCCACATAATTTTGAACCATGGAGTAAAAGGAATTTGACGTAATTCGAACTGGCATAAAGAGTAGGACATGTGATAGCCATTCAACGTCTCCTTAGTGAATTGACACAGTCGTGAGTACCTAATGCTAGCAATGAATTTATTCCTCTAATGTGTATCACTATTACGTGTTCCTCGTGTATTGTTAGTAGAGCAGAAAACTTAGATATTGCAGAATTTTTTTGAGGACGTAGAGGAGGAGGAGGAGGAGGAGGAAACGTACTGCAGAACTGTATGAAGTACGTTCCACTGGACCAGTAACAAAGTAACGTAGCGAGTATTGTAACGGAGACAAGAACAGTGTGTACAATAAAGTAACGCGTTCAACAAGCAGTGATACCTGTTGGAACTCAGAAATTGGTTGGAAGGGAAACAGAAAGAAAACATAACAGTGACTTGCTAAGAAAAGTAAGCTTTTTGCTAGCATTGGTGATAATTATTTAAAGAAGTGAACCAGTAGCGGTAGATGATGAGAAACGACAAACTCCTTACGTAATAAAGGAGTATGGCTACAATAGAATAGCAGGACGGTTTCTCTTTAAAAAGTAACATTGCAAACGTAGACTAAAATACACTACTGGCTATTAAAATTGCTACACCACGAAGATGACGTGCTACAGACGCGAAACTTAACCGACAGGAGGAAGATGCTGTGATATGCAAATTACTAGCTTTTCAGAGCATTCACACAAGGTTGGCGCCGGTGGCGACACCTCCAACGTGTTGACACGAGGAAAGTTTCCAATCGATTTCTCATAACAAACAGCAGTTGACCGGCGTTGCATGGTGAAACGTTGCTGTGATGCCTTGTGTAAGGAGGAGAAATGCGTACCATCACGTTTCCGACTTTGATAAAGGTCGGATTTTGGCCTATCGCGATTGCGGTTTATCGTATCGCGACAATGCTGCTCGCATTGGTCGAGATCCAATGACTGTTAGCAGAATATGGAATCGGTGGGTTCAGGAGGGTAATACGGAACACCGTGCTGGATCCCAAAGGCCTCGTATCACTAGCAGTCGAGATGACAGGCATCTTATCCGCATGGCTGTAACGGATCGTGCAGCCACGTCTCGATCCCTGAGTCAACAGATGGGGACGTTTGCAAGACAACAACCATCTGCACGAACAGTTCGACGACTTTTGCAGCAGCATGAACTATCAGCTCGGAGACCATGGCGTTACCCTTGACGCTGCATCACAGACAGGAGCGCCTGTGATGGTGTACTCAACGACGAACCTGGGTGCACGATTGGCAAACCGTCATTTTTTCGGATGAATCCAGGTTCTGTTTACAGCATCATGATGGTTGCATCCGTGTTTGGCGGCATCGCGGTGAACGCACATTGAAAGCGTGTATTCGTCATCGCCATACTGGCGTATCACCCAGCGTGATGGTATGGGGTTGCCATTGGTTACACGTCTCGGTCACCTCTTGTTCGCACTGACGGCACTTTGAGCATTGGACATTACATTTCAGATGTGGTACGACCCGTGGCTCTACCCTTCATTCGATCCCTGCGAAACCCTACATTTCAGCAAGAAAAAGCACGACCGCATGTTGCAGGTCCTGTACGGGCCTTTCTGGATACAGAAAATGTTTGACTGCTGCCCTGGCCAGCACATTCTCTAGATCTCTCATCAATTGAAAACGTCTGGTCAATGGTAGCCGAGCAACTGGCTCGTCACAATTCGCCAGTCACCACTCTTGATGAACTGTGGTATCGTGTTGAAGCTGCACGGGCAGCTGTACCTGTACACGCCATCCAAGCTCCGTTTGACTCAATGCACAGGCGTATCAAGGCCGTTATTACGGCCAGAGGTGGTTGTTCCGGGTACTGATTTCTCAGGATGTATGCACCCAAATTGCGTGAAAATGTAATCACATGTCAGTTCTAGTATAATATATTTGTCCAATGAATATCCGGTTATCATGTGCATTTCTTCTTGATGCAGCAATTTTAATGGCCAGTAGTGTATTTCAAAACACCCGAAATAAGAAGATAGAAAACAGTTTCTGTTACTTCCATATGTGAAAGATGATTAATAAACATGAATCTCTAGTTTCCGTAGTCACTGTCTTAGTATCACTGCATAAAGAGAACAAAAGTATACGTGTAATTATTAATGAGAATGGGACTCTGATGTCAGAACTTCGTAAGTGAATGTATAAAATTTCCTCGGAATTACAGTGTGGCTAGAAGTGTACTTTCTCCTAACGAAGCTTATTTTTCAAGTTATTCTGGTTTGTCAACTTATTCTTGTTTGTCAACTTAAAATTTACACCCTGTGCAAAAGCGGTGAACAGCGCCTGATATTAAATGATCACTGTGAAGTGATCTGAGGCACCGTTATGAGCACCTGACAACGCGAAAGGAGCCCATTGTGAGTCTGTATTTGGCGAGCTGGTCACATTATGCAATATACAGATTTCTGGGGCATTCGAACTTGACATTGGCCAGATGTTGGACTGCATGGGAAAGCGAGGGCATGCGTTGGTTGGCTGGGTGATTCTGGGGGAAGGAACCGAACAGCGATGTCATCGGTCCCATCGGATTAGGGAAGGATGGGGAATGAAGTCGGTCGTGTACTTTCAAAGGAACCATCCTGGCATTTGCCTGAAGCGATCACGATGGACGCGGGTTTGAATAGTCGTCCCCTCGAATGCGAGTCCAATATGCTAACCACTGCGCCGCCTCGCTCTGTATGAGGGCATGTGTACCCGTCGTCAAGGTTCCAGTAGACCATTTCTGATGATCATAATGGAGGATCCACGCATTGTGTATCAGGATTCTCGTGATCCCTTCACTTCTGCGCCTGTCACCCGAGAAAAAGCACTGGACTTCCTGTAACATTCTATGTAATCCCGCAACAATGGTTAGAGACTAGCAGCATCTGGACTAGGAAATTGAAGTCACATACAAAGGCTGCCGTTACCGCAACAACAAAAGCAGTGTTTTTTGGAACTATGGACTGTCTATGAATGGAAGTCGACTGTGTTCAGAGATGCACCGCTTTTCTACACTACTCCATATGACCATTATCAGCGAGTGTGGCGGTGACATGGGGAGAGGTCCCGATCATCCAACATTTTGGAGATGCATGATGTTTGAAGCCATCGGCAATGACTCCAGTTCATTACTGATTATGATTGAGGAAATTCTGACAACACAATGGTAAGTTGCGGACACCCTGCATCCTCATGTGTTACCTCCCACTCGACAGTGTCATGGTGCCGTTTTGCAACGCGACAATGTAGCACTTGTTTCTACATTACGGGTCATTAAAATTGGTACACCACGAAGATGACGTGCTACAGACGCGAAATTTAACCGACAGCAAAAAGATGCTGTGATATGCAAGTGATTAGCTTTTCAGAGCATTCACACAAGATTGGCGCCGGTGGCGACACCTACAACGTGCTGACACGAGGAAAGTTTTCACCGATTTCTCAAACATAAACAGCAGTTGACCGGCGTTGCCTGGTGAAATGTTGTTGTGATGCCTTGTGTAAGGAGGAGAAATGCGTACCATCACGTTTCCGACTTTGATAAAGGTCGGATTGTGGGCTATCGCTATTGCAGTTTATCGTATCGCGACATTGATGCTCGCATTGGTCGAGATCCAATGACTGTTAGCAGAATATGGAATCGGGGGGTTCAGGAGGGTAATACGGAACACCGTGCTGGATCCCAACGGCCTCGTATCACTAGCAGTCGAGATGACAGGCATCTTATCCGCATGGCTGTAACAGAACGTGCAGCCACGATCCCTGAGTCAACAGATGGGGACGTTTGCAAGACAACAACCATCTGCATTAACAGTTCGACGACGTTTGCAGCATCAGGGACTATCAGCTCGGAGACCATGGCTGCGGTTACCCTTGCCGCTACATCACAAACAGGAGCGCCTGCGATGGTGTACTCAATGACGAAAGTGGGTGCACGAATGGCAAAACGTCATTTTTTCGGATGAATCCAGGTTCTATTTACAGAATCATGGTGGTCGCATCCGTGTTTGACGACATCGTGGTGAACGCACATTGGAAGCGTGTATTCATCATCACCATAATGGCGTATCACCCGGCGTGATGGTATGGGGTGCCACTGGTTACACGTCTCGGTCACCTCTTGTTCGCACTGACGGCGCTTTGAACAGTGGACGTTAATTTCAGATGTGTTACGACCAGTCGCTCTACCCTTCATTCGATCTCTGGGAAACCCTACATTTCAGGAGGATAATGTACGACCGCATGTTCCAGGTCCTGTATTGGCCTTCCTGGATACAGAAAATGTTCGACTGCTGCCCTGGTCAGCACATTCTCCAGATCTCTCACCATTTGAAAATGTCTGGTCAATGGTGGCCGAGCAACTGGCTCGTCACAATACGCCAGTCACTACTCTTGATGAACTGCGGTATCGTGTTGATGCTGCATAGGCAGCTGTACCTGTACAAGCCATCCAAGCTCTGTTTGACTCAATGCCGAGGCTATGAAGACCGTTATTAGGGCCAGGGGTGGTTGTTCTGTGTACTGATATCTCGGGATATATGCACCCAAATTGCGTGAAAATGTAATCGCAAGTCAGTTCCAGTATAATGTATTTGTCCAATGAATACCCGTTTATCATCTGCATTTCTTCTTGGTGTAGCAATTTCAGTGGCCAGTAGTGTATGAATTGCTTGATGTTGCGGTAATACCGCGGTCAGCGTGATCGTCAGATCTGTCCCTAAGAGAGTTTGTGTGGGTGTAGCTCTGATGTTAATGTATACAACAGTAGAGGATACAACAGCTTTATGACACCCTATCGTATCGAGACGAGACGAGGTGCAGCATCACACTGGTAGAGGGACTCATCCTGCCAAGTCGTTAGTAATTTTCACTCGGACACAAGAGAATTACGGACATTGGCTGCGAGCGGCCATTGATTGAAATCAATGGCTAAAGCTGAAAATTTGTGCCGGACTGGGGTTCCAACCTACGTTTCCTGCTTACTAGGCGGATGCGCTGACCATTCCGCCATCCGGACACAACAGCCATCGCCACTGCACGGATTTCTCTAGCACGCTTAACATCAGATCCAAATTCGCAACTTATCGACACACTACTAATGTAGTGCCTCTTGTCCATTATCCTCTTTACTAGTGGCAGTTCACCGATTCCCGTGAGACTTCGAGCCTGGTTTGCATCTAAACTGAAGAGATCACTGGCTGTCTCAACCCAGTTGTATATGTATGGTGTTTGTTCTGTCGGACATGTCCGAAAGAACCAACACCACATATATAACTTTGGCTCGTTTTTTATAATCACTGAATAATATCACATCCTCTCAACCCATGAAGTTTCATCTCTCTTCTCCTCCCATTGTGTATGTCTCACCCTTTTTTTCTGTCAGGCAGTGTATGTCCTTTATTCTTCTGTACAAGGTCTAATCTCTTCCCTCTTTTGACCTTAACGGTATTTACGCGACATGAACTTTGGAGTAGTTCTGTAGCTTGCAAATGCTACTTGTCTAAACTTGTCTCAACTCCATTACGCAAGTAGACTGTCTTCTCTCACAGGACTTTCGTCTAAGAACACGGATGCTCTTCGTGAAGACGGCCGAGGTGGCCGAGCGGTTCTAGGCGCTACAGTCGGGAACCGCGCGACTGCTACGGTCGCAGGTTCGAATCCTGCCTCCGGCATGGATTGTGATGTCCTTAGGTTAGTAAGGTTTCAGTAGTTCTAAGTTCTAGGGGACTGATGACCTCAGAAGTGAAGTCCTATAGTGATCAGAGCCATTTGAACCTCTTCGTGACACTCAAATATTGAGCGATCTTCCATCGCCGTGTTGCAGTCTTTAATGGCCAGAAATGTTCATTAATTTTGATGACTCTGGATTTAGTATTCGCAAAACAAGAGACGCTGTAGCATAAGATCAGATTTAATGTCTGCTCCAGCAATTTAACTTCCGTAATCGAAATGGAAAATGTAAGTTGTTTACTATTTTTTTTTTCAAAAAGTGTTTCGTGTAAGCCTACGGCAGCACAACGTGAAAGTACCGGAGCTCTATAAGAAGGCAGAAAAGCACCTAGCCGCCACTGGCGCCACGCCAGGAAAGCATCCTTACGACACGCGTTGTTATTCCAGGAGGGCGCAGTGGCTGTTTAAGAAGCGAGAGCACGTTCATCGCAATATTTCAACAGCTCCGCCCCTTGCGGTTAGGTCTAAGGGAATCTCGTGTTAATTACACGCAGCACAGGATCGTGAAATGTGAATTAAGTAGCGTCTGTAACTTCTGATAAAAGGGCTACCACTTCTAGAGAAAAGGCTTCAGGTAGGAGCAACGTTTTGCCCGAGCGATTCCTTCAGTCTAGTCAACTGACGAACTGGGGAATTAAATTACGAGGGTTGTCCAGAAAGTAAGTTCCAATCGGTCGCGAAATGGAAACTACTGGGAAAATCCGGTAAAGCTCTGCATAGATGTGTTGGGCAGTGTCTCTAGTATACACATGGATCGTGTCGTGTCACTCTTTTCAGTTTTGAGTGAACAGTGAGCACGTAAAGATGCGTAGGGAATAGCGTCTCCCGCCAAGTATGAGGGCCTGTTTAGAGATTTCGCCTGTGTCAGGCAGCCCACTTAACACAACTGTCGAGCAGTTCTTTCTTCATGCCAATTCTCGGCCGCACACTGCAGGAGCAACGAAGACGCTTCTGCAGCGTTTCCGATGAGAAGTGTTTGATCATCCACAATACAGTCCATAATTGGCTCCCCCTTAATCTCTGCTCACAAGAACCGCTGTCTACGAAGACTAAATTTTTCCACAGATAACGAGCTGCAGGTCAGTGCAGATAACTGGCCGAAAGCACAGGCGGCTGCTTTCTATGACGAGGATATTGGGAAGTTGATACAACACTACGACAACACTCGAAGTTGGAGCGGCGACTATGTAGAGAAGTAGGTGGAAGGTGTACCTAACTGTTGCAAATAAAACGTTTCCAGTTTTCACTATGGTTTCCATTTCGCGACCGGTCGGAACTTACTTTCTGGACAAGCCTCGTATAATATTTAAGATGTAGTAAGATGGCATTTCTTTGTTTGATTCAGATCTAGAACGTAGCAAAAAAACGGAAGAAATGATCAGAGTTAGTTTGTAGTAGGCCTGAAGATTAATTAATACATTAACCACACTAATGTATAATCAATATTCCAATAAATAAATAGTGAAGACTAACGATGAAATCGTAGGAAAGTTATCCAATTTGTGTAGTTACGGAAACTAAAAACACTGATTGACACGTTTCAAAATAAACGTGACAAAGACGGCGTCGAATTAATTTCTCAACCTGACTGCTGTGTTAATACTCGCAGCATCAAGGGGAGTGGGTGTACTTCATGCCCACCATTTGAAAATATTACAATCTAGTGACTTACCTTACGTTTAAAAATTTTGAAAAGTATGTATATTATGAATTCTTCTTCCAGATTCCATATAAGTATTAAATTTGCCCGTTGAACTTAACACAAAAATTTAAATCTCGGCATTAGATATCACTTTCCCCAATCAATGTGATAGTCAATATTCTGAAGTTCAGTCCCTTACTTACATAACAATATCCCTAAAAATGTAAGCTGAGAGTGGAAGTCGACAACAATCAACGAATTTTTTTGTTGTGCCCATTATGTACCCATCCCCCATTATTAGAACACGTTGTTGAAAACGAGTTGATATTGCTAACTGTGTGCTAAAAGATATTGTCAGGTTCTGAACTCTATTCATACATCAGTAACACTCTAACGAAAATCAAAAAATGAGTTAAAGAAAAGACAGATGCGTGCACGTGGTAGTGACTATTACAGTACTGAAATGGCCTGTGCACGTACACTAAGTGATCAAAGTATCGGGACACCACCCAAAACATAGTTTTTCATATTAGGTGCTTTTTGCTGCCACATACTGCCAGGTACTCCATATCAGCGACCTCAGTAGTCATTAGACATTGTCAGAGAGCAGAATGGGGCGCTCCGCATAACTCACGGACTTTGAACGTGGTCAGGTCATTGGGTGTCACTTGTGTCATATGTGGAACAAGTATATTATATTTCAAAGATTTGTTTGTGTTGGTTGGTAGTGAACTAACCTAATACGAAAACGTGAATTTCGAAGTTGTAAGTGCCATATGTAAGTACCAGTTTAATTATGATATTTTAATTTAAGTACATGGTAAGCAGATTTGCAATTCCGTTTCATTAAACAGAAGTTCAGATCTGAAGTATACTTCAACCTGTTTGTGTTTAAAAAATGGTTCAAATGGCTCTGAGCACTATGAGACTTAACTTCCGAGGTCATCAGTCTCCTAGAAGTTAGAACTACTTAAACATAAATAACCTAAGGACATCACACACATCCATGACTGTAATGCCTAGAACCGCTCGACCACGCCGGCCGGCGTTTGTGTTTCGGTTGACTGAAAATCCAGGGTTATGTTATGGGAATTTGGGACGTGAATAGAAACAGCAGTAGTCATGTTTCCTAAAAAGAAGACCAAGACTTTCACGGAGATGAAAAACTTTTGGCACTGCTCCCAACCCAGGAGATTACGCTGTGATTAAAGTGATTAAAGTACATGGAAAAAGTAAGCAGTTATTTAGATAGTACGCATGTAGAATGTGCTATTTACAAGTAAAATTATATGCTGTTGCCATTTTTAAACAAGGCGGGTTAAACATGTTTATTTTAACAAATGTGAAGTCATTTTTTAGTTATAGCGATGTTACACGAAATCTATTCTTTATTTCTGAGGGTGGGATTTGTATATTAAAAGACAGTACCATTTTTAAACATGACGTTAGTAACTTAATGAATTAATGATAGAACTAAGATAGTTAATTTAATGTTGCAATAAATTAATTACATGTATAACAACTGTTATTTGGAAACCAGAATAAAAACCATAGTTCATGCTATATTTTTGTATTTAGCCAGAAAAAATTTGTCCTTTATTCTTGTTGAAATCAATCGTATTCTTGCATGTCCCTATTCTCTAGAAAGAGTAACACATAGGAAAAAAAACGATGTTAACACTGCTGTTTCTATTCATTCCTTACTGTGGGGTGAAGAGAGTCACTACAGACTTTTTTCTTTAAGTTATAAAACCATGAGCTAAGTCCCAAATCTGATTATAAGTTTAACATGAAACATGATGCCTATAATCCTATGTAATATTGATTTTCATATTTCTTTCCAAAATTCTTTTTAAGCTGAAAACAGTTTCCATTCATCCCATTTTGCGGTAAGTTCTTTCATCAGAAAAAAAGAGTTGTTCCAGTATTCCAGCAGATAATGCTTTGATAAGAGAGGTGTATGCCTGTTTCAGTACATAAATTATACAGCTAACCGATTGCCTAAGTTTATTACAAAACCCTAGACTGGCTTTCTGTACCACTAAAGTTATCTTCTTCAGAGGGATAGTTATCCCTGATGGGTGTTTTTCTTCTGACGTCTTTGTATTTGGTGACAATTTAGGATACTTGGGCAGGTATAAATCTCATACGTTTGTGCATGACTGACAGTAACAACACTAAATACATTTTCGGTAAATAAAGCATGCATGTTCATTCTAAAAACCTTGACCACATTTCACTACCACTAAGGCTATCTTCTTCAGAAGGAAAATCACCTGTGTTAAATATTGTCGTTCTGACACCTTTGTATTTCGTAACAGCTCTGGATCTTAGGCAGGTAGAAATATCACAGTTTTAAAATATGGCTGACACGAGTAATGGTAAATAAATTTTCAATAAATAAAGTATGCAACCAATGCTTGAATAAGTTTATTAAAAGAACCTTTAGCATACACGCATGTCTGAAGGACATTGCAAAGTACATTAAAACAACACAGGCATTGTAATTCCGTATTCCACGCCCACTATCTGGGCTTCGACTTTAATCACACGTTTCTTCTTGTATGGGACTCACAGTATCTCTGAGGGCATAGGATATGGATGGAACCTGTGACATATGAAAATTTGGGTCCATATGAAGAGCGTGCACTTGTAATGTGGCAGATTGAATGAATGTCACGTTCACACCTTACATGAGAGATTTTATACAACGTAACAGGAAGGTGAATCTGTCACCTTACATACTTTGGCGAAAATGAGCAAATTTGTCTATTAAAATGTGCAGTATGCAATGCAAAACGGATGATAGTCGATGGTATTAACACACCGAACCTAAATCCTGCATGTCAATGAGCAAGAGAAGAAAAACGCTGCTGGAAGAAACGTCTTAGTTTGGGAGCATATGTGAGTTGCTATGTCACGGCTTAAGTACAACGAACACTCTTAAAGTGACCTGTTGTGAGGGACCACGAGCGCGCAGGGTAACTCACCGAAGAGGCAGGTAAAGGGCCAGCGGCGTGGTGTGGAGAGAATCTTTACAAAACTGCGTAGGGGAATTTCCAGTTGGATACAAACAGAACCAGCAATGCAGTCGATCACGTGAAATGAGCGTAGTACGCTCATGATTTACGCGTGTAACTTTTAGGCGTCTGGAGCGGGCACAAAATGTCAGATTGGATGAAATGAACTAGGAAGGAGTAAAGTGCAAAAATTTCGTCACAGTTTCATGGTGGGCCCTTTGCGATTGGCGGAGATAGTTTTCACAAGATGAAAAGAACGCTCCTATTGGTTGGAAAAAGCTGTGACATAGAGCACAAAAGGACCTAGGTGCGGGACAGTTTTGGTACGAGAGGCACAAGACCGAAAATTTCAGGGACTTTCCTCTGTACCAGCGTCAAATGCAGAAAAGGTCACATCATGCTCTGTACAACGCAATGGAGGAATTTTGTGTGAACACTGCATTCACTTCGGCTGACATTCAGCTAGATATTAGCTGTAGTGTAATTGAGCTCCAACAGCGGAGAAACGAAACAGCCACGTAGTTAATTATTCTTGCAAGAACTGAGAGTGTATTGTAATATGCACGCTGCTCCAGCCATACAAGTGCATATCGCCATATTTCAAGACTAGGGATGAGTGCATGTTTTCTCGCCTAATGAGAAATATAGGACAGTTTCTGCTGATAAAATCAGCAAAGATTTTGATTAGCTTTTATATGACTTTCAGAAGACGGGAGCAGCCATGCAGCTGACAGCTCATAGCAGCTAAGGTAAATACCGCTAGCAGAGGTGTAAACTTGTTGGTCAACCAGCTTGCATCCACTGTGAATTCGAGCAAACTTGAGTAATCTTTTGCTCAGCTTGTCACAAAAACCTAACAATCCTCCATAGACTTGATTGTCATCCTAAATAGTAACGAACTTAGAACCGGGATCGGATGATTTGTCGTAATTTTAGCCAACTTCACGATCTTGTAGAGAAACATTGTTGTGTTCAAAGCTATTTCGATTAACCAGGACGAAATGCATTATCTTGACAACTGTCCTAACATTATCATGTTACAACCTATGTAAATTCGTCTACTTCTTTGACAATAATCTTGAATTAAAAACAATTTGTGTACAGCTAAACACTGTTGTGCTCTGTCATAGAATCAAATGGTTCAGATGGCTCTGAGCACTGTGGGACTTAACTTCTGAGGTCATCAGTCCCCTAGAATTTAGAACTACTAAAACCTAACTAACCTAAGGACATCACATACATCCATGCCCGATGAAGGATTCGAACCTTCGACCGTAGCGGTCCCGCTGTTCCAGACTGTAGCGCCTAGAACCGCGTGGCCACCACGGCCGGCGTCATAGAATGAAGTCATTTATTCTATAGACTCTAACGCACTCACAGGATGTTTTTGCTGATGTCTGACGATAAAGGATTGGAGTGTCAGACACTGGTGGTGGAGATGATCAGTACGACTTCTCGCTTCAACAGATCTAGTTCCGGCCTGGCATTGTCATCACAAATACATAGTGCAATCAAAGTTTAGCAGCCGTGTTTGAAAATGCGAATATCGATCTCTGGGTGACGAGAGAGAGAGAGAGAGAGAGAGAAAGAGAAAGAGAAAGAGAGAGAGAGAGAGAGAGAGAGAGAGAGAGAGAGCACAAAGGACTACTATTGCTTTAAAATTTCTGCATTAACGATGTTTACCTTTAAAAGAACTGTGTTTTGGACGAGACATTTATATCAAATTACTTTGTCGTATTGCTTGTGTATCATGTCTGTTTTCCCTAACAGTACGTGCTTTATTAGAAACTAACGATGTTAGTGTATATGCATTACCTAAAAATGAAATAATCTAAACGAAATTTCGTTATTTTCACGCAGTTTAGTGGTTAACAGGATGAGCGTAGCGAAAGCGACAGCAGCGTTATGTTAATGTCTTTCAAATGACGCAAATGTGTGCCCGGCGCTGCAGTGATTTCAAAAGCACGTGCGTTCGTGCGTGATGGGCACCGCTTGCCGGCCGACACGTGGGTTCATTTATTTGTGCAAATGTCCGTTTTTCGTTTCATTTAGCATCTCCAATCACCTTCGCGCGATTAAGCTCACTCTGCCCATATTTCCACTGCACCCCGTTTCCCTCTACCCTCTTTCGACAAAAAAATACCCTTTGCTGAACTGCCGGACTGTAGCGAACCAGCGTCCCTCCAAAAAAAGTTAAAAGCTTCAGTTGAAGTTATGGAAGTTGAAACATTGCGTTTGCAACCTCGTGTTTCGTATCTCTTCTACGGTTTCCGAACCGGCCCTCAGTACACTATTTAGTATTATTGTAGCTCTATGCAAGTTCATCCACTGTCTTTATCAGACACCTGTTCTGCTGACACTTTCCTCGCTGTTGTAGCGATCGATAGTAGTCACCCATTGGAACTAATTATCATCAAACGTAGTACGGAAAGGACGAATCTGGTGTTTACCAGTCAGTAGTACCTGTAGCAATTTGTACAGTCGCTAACGGCTTCAACAAAATTTTCCAGTTTCACTCATACCATATTTTCTTATAGCTCACTTGAAATATCGTTTCTGACTGTCCATCAGAGAGTTGCGAAACGTAACAGCGAAGCTCAGGGAAACTTAAGCATATAAAACGTACAGTGTTTCCTAGTCAGTAATTTGGACATATTATAATTATTACTGATCACGAGATGTTACTTGCAAAAAACAATACTGAGTAAGAAAAATCTGGATGTTTCGTACGTTTAACTTTTTCTAAACACAACGTCTACCTCCTCCGTGATACGTAATGAAAAGATATATTTCTAGTGCGCTAGAGATTTACGACACTTTACTTTGTGTCAGGAGACAGCAATCACCAAAGAAGGCGTAGTGGCCAGTGAGAAAATGCTTCCTAGATTCTTCGTGCTATCCCTTTGTCGAAGATTCTAGAGGAAAAGTTATTTTCAAAAAATGGTTCAAATGGCTCTGAGCACTATGGGACTCAACTGCTGAGGTCATTAGTCCCCTAGAACTTAGAACTGGTTAAACCTGACTAACCTAAGGACATCACAAATATCCATGCCCGAGCCAGGATTCGAACCTGCGACCGTAGCGGTCTTGCGGTTCCAGAGTGCAGCGCCTTTAACCGCACGGCCACTTCGGTCGGCAGTTATTTTCAGTTGGATAACATATCTTTAACTGTTATACAGAAAAGTGTTCCTTGCTCTGCAAGTTACATCTTTAATCTGCTTCCCGCACACTGAAAAAAATAGTGATAAGCGCCGTATTTTACAAATATAGGTTGAACGGTCTTTTAGCACAATCCTTCCCCTTCTCTAAGGGGTACCTCGCGGTGGTACAGAGCCTTAGTACTTCGTATATACGCTATACACTATGGTAAACCCTTATTTTCCCCTATTTTAATTTGAGTCCTGTATGAGTGTTTGGTGACGTTAGCCATGACCAAATATTCTCTACTCCAGTGGTCACATGGAACCTGACGAAATCAAATCCGAAAATTTACATGGTATTCATATCGCAGACCGACTGGGAGCAAGAGTCAAATTTTACACTGCGTTAGACCAAAGAACTTCAATTGTGACAGATCAGAGTGTACTCGGTTCGTTAGTTGTTTGCGTGAGATATATGCATGCTGACACCTGTGTTGCTGAGTAATTCGAGAAATGTAGCAGGCTTACGTCTCTGTGTAGCTATCAGTACGCATTACGTTTCTACTTCGCAATGAAGTAACAACAAGGGGAAGATGTGACCACGTTTGATTAAAAGCTGGATTGGAGTAGGTAGAAACTAAGGCATGTTTAGATGTGGTTGATTTATTGTCAGCACATGTTTCGCCAAGCACAGAGCAGCTTTAACCGAAACATTGCCCTCAACAAATACTAACACAAGAGCGAATCAACAGTCCCTGTTTTAATTATGACGTCACATACCAACAACGGCTGCGAGAAACCGGTACGTTAGGAAGTAGGAAGGGTGAATGTGGTGCTCCTCCACGGTCGCATTGCACACACTAGTTACAGGGAAGGATGTCCTTCGTCACGTGGAAGAGAACCCGAAGACGACACGTTGCCTGTGCCAAGGACTCTCTTAGAACATGCAGATCACAGCTCATTGCCTCCGCTGTGTTGGTAACCTGAAGCTGAAGATTTGAATGTGATCAGAACTTCAAACTTGTTTCCGAACGGTACATCTCCGAGGACGGGTTGCTGATTAAAACTCGATGTAGTAATATAGTAATATCAATTGTGAAACTCCTTGTATAGCCAGTTTCTAGTCCTATTTTGAGGAACCATTTATTGCATTTTATTTTACTCAATTAGAAAATTATGCAACTGAGGCTTACTATCTAGGCCATCCCCTCACTCCTAAACTCCATATAAGAGACTTTACAGGCACTATTAATTACACCCGTGTTGTGTGCACATCTCCTCATGTCTGCTATGTAGTTAAGCACAAGCTCTTTGCAGCAAGATTTTCCGTAGTGCCACGTTCACATTGTGCCGTCATAACGTGTAACGTGTAAGTCAAGTGCAACAGTACATGGAAATACCTATAATTTTAAAAAGTGTGACGTGCCCCGCCGTTAACGGTGCTGCTAATGTCGGAGTTCTTGTTGCTTCCGTTTCTCTAGATAACTGAAAATGGTCTAAGATTGAAACTTCCCATCAACAGACGCATAAAGAAACAAGATGACAGATTCAGGCGGTGTCAAATCATTCAAATGTTCTTAGTAAGTTTAACCAACATTATATATTTCGTGAGCATTTCGTCTATATTCGCAGCACAGCTACTCCAGTCTGCGGTAATTTTAAGAAAGTACTCATCTAATAACCACAAAATAATAAAGTGAACTTTCCTGGAATATGATCTAACGGTACATATTTTCAGTAAATTTTTGCACTCCGCCGGCCGGCGTGACCGAGCGGTTCTAGGCGCTTCAGTCTGGAACCGCGCGACCGCTACGGTCGCAGGTTCGAATTCTGCCTCGGGCATGGATGTGCGTGATGTTCTTAGGTTAGTTAGGTTCAAGTATTTCTAAGTTCTAGGGGACTGATGACCTCAGATGTTAAGTCCCAAAGTGCTCAGAGCCATTTGAACCATTTCTTAAGCAGTCCAGGGCTTACTTATTTACAGGAACCTTAAAATACGTCAGGCAGTGTTTGGAAGATATTTGTAAACCATCAACCGTTAATGAAGACTAATCGTAATGGGAAGTATTCTAGCGAACTATGCTACATGCAGTGGTATATATTCCTATCGCAGACAGGAAAATATGTCAAGAGCTGATACATTGTAACAGTTATCCGAACCTACCCTCCTACTGGTAGCAGATTTTTACATCGGGAAGTTTTCAGTTAATTTATAGTATGAACGTAGTAGCGCTAAGACTGTGTACACGAACTCTTTATCCTGCTTTCAACATAACCCACACAGTGTTTTCTTCAGCCTGCGACATGCTCAGTAAGTTGAATTTATGCTAATCAATTCAAACATCTTCACTTCTTTCCTGATTTCTGCTTCATTCCTTGAATAAAAACGTATTTATCATACCCGCGTAGAATTGACTGCGCGATTTTCTGTTCGCTTGATATATATAGCTGTTAGCATCATTCTTAATACTGCCAGTAACATACTGCTGTCGATTGTCCTACAGGTCGTCAAATGCGTATTTGCGGGTGTAGTGAAATCAACTACTATAATGTTAGCGACCTGACATACCTGCCATGTGTTCCAGAACTAGAAGTGAATACATGGACCTACCATTCACTGAAGTGCCGTTGTTCAGAAAACCACTATGAAACAAGCTTACGTGTAAAATTTGCATGCAAGATGTAGAATGTCCATTGCTACTACACAGAATATGCAACAATCTGATACGATTGAAGTATTTTAACGGGATTTGTTGTTTGGTATCGTGGTTTAGATTGCCTTACGTGTGGGATATAATTAGCTTCATAGCACTTCGAGCTAATATTCGTTCCATTTACAAATATGACAGTCCTATAAATAGACGCTTCCGGTTACCGTAGAAACTAAAATTACATAAATAAACTTCAATTTACACAGTTTTCACCAGTTGCACTGATTCACTTAACAATGGGGGTTTGTTTCCGTAGTCAGTCTTTATTTTAAATGGTATTCAAATTTCAGCTGCGAGAATATATCAGGACTTCTGAGAATGTGTAATTACTTAACGAAATAGAGAGTTGGTAACAGCAGTACTCATTACCACCTTAAAAAAATACATCTACTCCTGTACCTTGCGTTTGGTCATTTGCATCATAGATACACATGGAAGTGACACAATCTCGTGCAATTTAGGACTTTTTTCTTCTAGAGTTAGCGTCCTTCCCCTTTGCGATAACGTAGTCTGCGTCGTTTGAGGGGCTTCTCTTTCTGGTTCAGTTTCTCTCCTTGCTATGGTGTCAGAGACAGACTGACAATTTTTATGCTTCTTTAGCCTATTTCAGAAAATTTTACTTTGTCAAACGACTCATTGATTCCAGGAATAATTCTGCTGAGACGTCTGAAACACGGGCATGAGAAATTTGTTCAAATTGTCACAAGATTTAGAGACGAAATATAGGATAAATCTTTAAGTTCCAGAAGTACAACGCAGTCTCTATCTTGTACAGAGTGTTCCACATAAAATCAGTACTCCTCACTCCTGAGAGTCAAGTAATAATTAAGTAAGAATGGAGACACTGAAAGTGATGACCATGGGCATCCAGGCATCGCTTACTTTGTGTGACGAAGTTACCGGAAACACGTAATTCTGCGGGCGTGATGTTGATTTCTCTAGTAGTGTTCCGTTTAGCGTCGTCTATTGTGCGGGGATTGTCAACAAACTCTTTGATTTTGTGTGTGTCTTCAGATAACACGTTGGTGATATGCACCATACTTTGGTTTTATGTTTGAGCGGTTGCTCCATCTTGTTGGAATACTGCATACAGCATCGCTGCATCTGTGAATTGTGCATAGAAAGAGTTAAAATATCTGTTCAAAGGATGCAGGATAACGCACACCAAACGCTTATCTCCTCTAACTGAAGTGGACCTTCATGCAGAATATGTGCGTTATCTTGCGACCAGTATGTGCAATTCTGAGAGGTTTCATCTACATTAAGTAAGGCAAAGGGTCAAAGTAAGCGCTAGCAATTGATGTTACAACAATGAACTCTAAAATTTCAACTCTTGCACCCCACTCACACGATTAGCTTTCAGTTTCATATCTTTTAGCACACGATGACACCACGCAGAAGATACACCACCCTGTTGCGATAACCTCCTTACCGATTTGTGGGAACTTCTCGCAATGTCCACAAGAATTCAGTTTTTAGTTTCAAGGGACAGTGGGGCGCCTATTCCTTTGCACTTGTACAGATCTTGAATAGTGCAGGTTGTGGGGAGTTTCATACTCACTTCGCTTGAAACATTTCTTTTTATTCCTAGAGGGAGCCTGTCCTTTTGTAACACTCCACAATGTCAACTCGCTGTTCTAATGCAAACTGCCCCATTTCTGTGACAATTCAACAAAACGTGCTTCTCACAACTGACCCACAAACACACAGCTTTATTAAACATTCCGATAAAATGCAGTGTAGCCAACTTTCAAGACAGCATTGCTACTTCTCAAGTAGTTCGACTATACATGATTAACGTGCCATAAAAACTATCCCGTATCTTGCGTTCCTCCGAAAGACATTCCTTTAGCATGCTGAAACATCAGAGACTTCCGAAGTGCATTTTTTTTAAAGTACCATTCTGAAATAAAAATGAAACAAATGGAATTTTCTTAGCAATTTTATCTACCTTTCTTCATAATTCCCATGAATAGTAAGGTACATATCGTATCGTACAAGCAGTTTGGAATATCATTCTCGCATAAATCTTTGATCTGCCATAACTTCGGATTTTTAAACTTTCTCCAACAATTGCATAAGGCACACTTTCTGACACTTATGAGCTATAGAATGGTACAATAATAGGTAAGATCTTTTAAAGATAACCGTACTAATGATGGGAAAGGAAGTGTGCGATCTTCTTTCAATACTGATGATATAGTGCAGAAAGTTGACGAAACGAATAAAAGAGAACGTGTGATGAGTTTCCTCAAATGTCAATAAGTTTGCTTTATGCAGTTATTACAAAACGTTTACATTATCGAAAGTTGTTCGCAGGCGAAAGATTTCTACGAAGATTCTATTTAAAGCTTGCTGTACGATACGATGAGTGCCTTAGTACTGGTGGGAATTAACGTACAAGAACAGATTGAAGTACCAAAATTACTAACATTAGTGTATTTGTACTATTTTTATTTCAGAATGTTACTTACTTGAAAAACACACCTCAGAATTCATTTGTTGTGGTGATGACTGCTACTCTTACACTGATGTAAGCAACGTTCGGCCTCAGACAGGAAACGGAAGTGAACTGAATCGCCCCCCCTCACTCGCAGTCGGCTTCCGTGCTCATACGAGTAGCTCCAATGTATGAAACCTGAACGGCCACAGTAAGCGCCTTCACAGCTGTGGCAGAAAAGCCTGTATGGTACGAAACACTTGACATTGCAGTTATAAAGAGTTATATACTATTTCATATGTACAACCATGGCAATCTTCTGGAAACGCTGTTTTCAAAATAAATGTTTCAAACAAACTTGCACGTATTGTTCTTGACTCCCACTACAGGCTCACATGAAAGTGAACACATAGTGTGTAGTGGAGCGATCACTCTGTTGCAGAAATAATTCAAAAGCCAGGATCGCTTAAACACTGTTCATAGGATAACCGGTTTCAATACACTAAAGGTGCCATCATCGAATCTGAATGTAGTTTAACATTTATAAACCATTTGGATATTTAAGCTATCTTGGCTTTTGAATTATTTCACATGAAAGTGTATTAGCTCGACTGACAAAATACTCTCAGACGAAAAAAATACGCGCCATGAAAGAATTAACCAAATAGAACGGAAACGGGTAGAGCCGGTTTTATAAGTGGATACAATCAAATGACTATAATTTCAGAAAGACTGGATGATTTATTCAAGAGAACGAGCTACACAAATTACTCTAGTCAATAAAGCGTTGGTGCACCTCTGGCATTAATGCCAGTGTTTATTCGGATTAGATTTGATTTACAGAGTTAATGGATGGCCTCCTGAGGAATAACGTGCCACATTCTGTCGAATTGGGGCATTAGTTCTTCAAAATCCTGAGGTGGTTGGAGGGCCCTGACGCGTCTGCAGACCCTTCTCCTGCCTGGAATCTCTTGACTGGAGCAGAACTGTCTTCAGTGGTGGTCTCGCTTTGAAATAGAGCCCAGATGACCAGCGAAGATGACCCAGTTAGTTGTCATCCATGGCACTCTTAACAGAACACTAGTGAGTAGAGGATATTCTACACCAAATTTTTTTTTTTTTTTTGCCGTACATGGGAACCCATCGTAGATTTACATTTCAGCAAGATAATGCCCGCCCTCACACGGCGGGAGTTTCTACTGCTTGTCTTCGTGCTTCCCAAACCTCACCTTGGCCAACAAGGTAGCCGTATCTCTCACTGAAGCATTGTGGGCAGGGTCCACCAACCAACTCGGGATTTTGACGATCTAACGTGGCAAGTGGACAGAATTCGGCCGGTACCCTACAGAAGGACATCTAACAACTCAATCAATCAATGCCAAGGCGAAACACTTCTTGCCTAAGGCACAGAGGTTGACTAATGCGTTGTTGACTTGCTCAATTTGTGAAGTTCTTCCTCTTAAATTAATCACCCGATTTTTCTGAAACTTTAATTATTTGTTTTTATGTAGAGGTACATTACATCTACGGATTTCCGTCCCATTCGGATGATTTTTTCGTGGTGCGTTGTTTCTGTTTCTGTCTTAGAGTATATTAATCATCCCCTTAAAAGAGCCTACTATTCGCTTCGGAGAGCTTTCGACCGTCCACCGCTGTCTAATCCATGACAGTTAAATGTTGTGCTAGTCGGCTGTAAGGAGCCATTGCAGTAAAATGGGTCGACTTGAGACAATGCCATGGTGAAGATATCGTGTCTGGACGTGTCCATGTCCGAACGGTGAATAAACTTGTCCGATTTGTTGGTTTATCGTCTGCGTCTCCTCTCTGACTGGCGAACATGTACCACAAAGGATAGTGGTCTTATAAAGTCTCTAGCAGAGAGAAACCGAAGACAGTTGCCACGCCATGTCAGTGGCAGTCAGTTTCATCGCAGAATTGCTGCTGCCTGTGAATGCAGATTCACCTTAGGCAAAATCCGGCAAAGAATTGCATGCAGTTGATCATGAGATCGGGTCCTAGCAAAAGGCCACTTCTCGTGCCGCCACCCAAAGCTGCACTTTTTAAATGGGCTAAACCACTCTGAAACTAGGCTGTAGCAGATTGGAGGCATACTGTGCGGTCTAAGGAGTCGCGATTTTTCCTATTTTCAAATTATCCACGGCATCGAGCGAACGGGCGTTCCAATAGGCGTTTAACTTGTGATGTGAGGAGGAACAATCTTGAGATCAGATTTGAGTCTGCGATGTTTTGGAGATGTTTTTTGCACCTTGACTTGGAAACCTTCATTCAGGTTACCGTGAAATTAAACCTGGTTGTTCATTTCTACATTCCTGGAGACAGAGAGTTGCCCATTGTTCTACTTGATGGTTATTGCAGCTACTCACTGAGGTCCAGTGTGGGCTACAACTGTCGTATAACTGCGAAACTTTGTAGATATTCAAATGATTAATGCAAACTGATTTAGCTGGTAAAAATACTCCCCATTTGGGCCAAGGGGTGAGAATCTGATGCTGTACAACACGTTGTAGAGGTCTTTGGTGCAGATACTGAACAAACTGTATAAGTGGAGAGAAACACTATCAATATTATGGGTTCCTCACTTGTCTGATTTATTTTTCCTATGTCGTGTCCCTAATCCGCTTTGTAAGGAAAAATTTCTAACGTCTTTCTTGCATTCACGGTGCCAGATTTGCGCCAGGTAGCCCACATTGGAACTACTATTTTTTCCCCAGCGTAAATCGGTTCCGCATTAACGCATTAGAGTATCTACCAAGTTTCGCTGCCATGCGATAATTACAATCCACAATGGAACTCTGTGAGAAGCTGAACTTTCATTATAACATTCCGCTATGTCTTCATGATGTGTAGACTGTGGACACTTCAGTCATCCAACACGTAAACTACAGTTTCAGTAGGGCTGCAGCTTTACATTTCTGGTTTGACGAATGCTCAGTCACCTTATCACACCTCAAATTTCCCTTTGAACGACCTCATCAGAACTGCATGTAGAATGTCTAGAACCATTTGGAACAAATGATGAAACATAGCCAGCAATACCCCGTAATTTTCTATGTCTACAGTATCTTATCACCGGTATCGGGGTAGCGCAGTGGTTAGCACACTGGAATCGCATATGGGAGGACGGCAGATCAAACCCAAGTGCGGACATCCTGATTTAGGTTTTTTTTTTTTTACTTTATGGCGCAAAAACAACTGGGGTCATACGCGCACAAGTCAAAACTATAGAACACGAAGACAGAGAGCAGTAATCCACGCGCTTTCAAATAGAAACTGAAGAGTTTCCTTACGGGTCACTCTTTCTAAACTGTTGAGGAGTTCCTTAAAAAATTAAGCTGATTCTTATGTTATATTGTTGACTGCGTTTAATTAAACTTACGGCTTGACATTTTCTGGGTTCATAAACATTTTATTTTTTTTCTGTTACTACTTTTATGTTGAAATCTTACGTACTGACTGATACGTTCCATGACCTTGAAGATTTGCTCCTCAATTGGTCCTACGAAACTTAACGTGTAAATAAAGAAAATAAACTATTCTTCATTTTCCAATCTCTAACAGCGCGAAGAAAAAACCAACACCCATGTCTTTCCGTGGGAGTTTTTATTTCCCTTATTTTATTATGATGATCTTCTCTCCCTGTGCAGGTCGGCGTCAACAAAATATTTTCGCCTTAGATAACTGGTGACTGAATTTTCGCGAGACGATTCAACCGCTCCGAAAAAGGTCTTTGTTTTAATTATGTCCATCCCTAATCCTTATCAAGTCCATGACACTGTTTCGCGATAATACGAAACATGCTGCTCTGCTTTGAACTCTTTCGATGTACTCCGTTAATCCTATCTGGTAAGGACCCCAGACCGTGCAGCAGCACTCCAATAGGGGACGGACAAGAGAATTGTAGATAATCTCTTTAGTAAATCTGTTACATATTCAAAGCGTTCAATCAATAAAAATCAGTCTTTGGTTAGCCTTCCCCACAACATTTTTATATGTTCTATTAAATTTAAGTTGTTCGTAACTGTAATTCCTAGGCAATTAGTTAAATTTACGGCCTTTAGATTTAATTGATTTATTGTCTAACCGAATTTAAAAGATTGTTTTTAGCACTCATGTGAATGACCTCACACTTTGCATTATTTTGGTTCAATTCCCAATTTTCGCGCCATAGAGACACCCTTTCTAAATCGTTTTGTAATTTGCTTTGATATTCTAATGACTTTATAGACGATAAACGACAGCGTCATATGCAAACAACCTCTGACGGCTGCTCAGATTGTATCCTAAAGCGTTTATATTGATAGGAAACTGTCAGAGGGCCTGTAACACCACCTTGGGGAACGCCAGAAGTCTTGATGACTTTCCGTCAGTTGCGACGAACCGTATGTGAAAGGAAATGACGAATCCAGTCACATTACTGATATTCCAGTAGTACGCAATTTCACTACAAGCCACTTGTGTCGTAGAGTGCGAAAAGCCTTCTGGAAACCCAGAAATACGGAATCAATTTGAAACCCCTTGTGAAAAGCACTGAACACTTCGTGTGTGTAAAGAGCTAGTTTTTTCTAAACTCGTGTAGACTGTAGGTCAATAGACCGTTCTCTTCGAGGTAACTCATAATGTTCGAATACATATTCCAAAATCATGCTGCATATCGACGTTAATGATATAGGCCAGTAATTTAGTGGATTACTTCTACTACCTTTGTTAAATACTGGTGTGACATGCGCAACTTTCCACCCTTTTGGTAGGGATCTTTCGTCGAGCGAGTGGTTGTATATGATTGTTAAGTATGAAGCAATTGTAGCAGCATACTCTGGAATGAACCTAACTGGTATTCAGTCTGGACCGGACGACTTGCTTTTATTATGTAATTTAAGTTGCTTCACTAGTCCGAGGATATCTACTTCTAAGTTACTCATGTTGGCAGCTGTTCTTGATTCGTATTCTGGTCGTCTTTTGTGGCTGCATTTCGGAAGGCTGTACTTACTAACTCTCCTTTAGCAGCACTGTCGTCGACAGTATTTCCATATCTATCGCATGAAGGCTTCCTTCATACGAAGCGGACATTACCTGGAACCTGTCTGCGTCACCAGTTTTTATAGTCGACGTATTGTGTGTGTGTGTGTGTGTGTGTGTGTGTGTGTGTGTGTGTGTGTGTGTGTGTGTGTGTGCGTGTGTTAAAAACATTGCCTCACAAAAAAATGAGGCAGGAGGAGAAAACGAAGGGAGGAGAAAACGAAATTTGAGAGGGTATGTTAAGTTATTGTTGTTATTATAAAATTGAGGCAAATCTACAAAGAACTTGGCAGTATGAGCCTACTTAGGATTATGACGTTGCACCGCTACTCGGCAGGTTTCATGCACAAATTCGGTTGGGAAGGGTGAATGGAGGCCTTGTTCTTGTGGTCCACAGTCCAAAGACTGGTTTGATGCAGCTCGCCATGCTACTCTACCCTGTGCAAGCGTCTTCATCTCCGAATAACTACAGCAACCTACATCCCTCTGAATCTGCTTACTGTATTCATCCCTTGGTCTCCCTCTACGATTTTTACCCCACACGCTTCCCTCCAGTACTTAATTGGCCATCTCTTGGTGTTTCACAATGTGTCCCTTCTTCCAGTCAAGTTGTACTACAAATTCCTCTTCTCCCCAATTCTATTCAGTATCTCATTAGCTCCGTTATCTACCCATCTGATCTTCAGCATTCTTCTGTAGCACCACATTTCGAAAGCTTCTATTCTCTTCTTGTCTGAATTGTTTATCGTCCACGTGTCACTTCCATATATGGCTACACTCCGTACAAATTCTCTGAAAAAGGACTTCCCGGCCTTTAAATCTGTACTCGATGTTAACAAATTTCTTTTCTCCAGAAACTCTTTCCTTGCTACTGCCAATCTACCTTTTATATCCTCCCTACTTCGACCATCATCCGTAACCTTGCTTCGAAAATAACAAAACTCATCTACTACTTTAAGTGTCTCATTTTCTAATCTAATTCCCACAGCATCACCTGACTTAATTCGACTGTATTCCATTATCCTCGTTTTGCTTTTGTTGGTATTCATTTTATATCCTCCTGTCAAGACACTGCCCATTCCGTTTAACTGCTCTTACAAGTCCTCTACTGTCTCTAACAAAATTACTCTGTCATCGGCAAACCTCAAGGTTTTTATTTCTTCTCCATGGATTTTAATTCCTACTCCAAATTTTTCTTTTGTTTCCCTTACTGCTTGCTCACTATACAGATTGAGTAACATCGGGGATAGGCTACAACACTGTCTCACTCCCTTCTCAACCATTGTTTCCCTTTCATGCCCCTCTACTCTTGTAACTGCCATCTACTTTCTTCACAAATTGTAGGTAACCCTTCGCTCTCTGTATTCTACCATTGGCACCTTTAGAATTTGGAAGAGTATTCCAGTCAATATTGTCGAAAGCTTTGTCTAAGTTACATATGCTATATGCAGGTTTGTCTTTCCTTAACGTATCTTCTGTGAGATGTCGTAGGGTCAGCATTGCCTCGCGTGTTCCTACATTTCTCAGGAATCTAAACTGATGTTCCCAGAGATCAGCTCCTATCAGTCTTTCCATTCTTCTGTAAAGAGTGTCTTAAAACCACTATATTCTCTCCTAATGCAAACTGACCTGCAGCAGTTGTAACTGATCCATTACGTGCAGGGACGGAATTGACGTTCGAGCTTGTTGCACGCATGTTCTATCGCCGACAGGTATGTAGATCTTTCTGGCCACCTCAACATCGTGTAGATACTTCGTAAGGACACGTTCCACGTGCCAAAAATCATTGTTCTGCTGAAAAATGACACCACTATACCGTCGCACACGAACACGGACATTCTGTTTTGCCTCAGAGTCCCCTCAATCACTACCAGCTGTGGTGTCACCGCCAGACACCACACTTGCTAGGTGGTAGTTTAAATCGGCCGCGGTCCATGTAGTACATGTCGGACCCGCGTGTCGCCACTGTGATCGCAGACCTAGCGCCACCACCAAGGCAGGTCTCGTGATACGAGAGTGGACTCGACCCCAGTTGTGCGAGAACCAAGCTACCGCCCAGTTGTACGCGAACCTAGCTATCGCCCAGTTGTACGAAGCCTTTCTCTCTCATTAGCCGAGAGACAGAATAGCCATCTAAGTTAATGGCTACGAACTAGCAAGGAGCCATTTGTATCAGTGCCTATAGCTTACGAGTATTCAAGAGAGATGTATTCCAAGGAATAAATAAAAGTTAAGTGAAAAGCATCTACATACTTTTCTTCTTATTCATTCATAAGTTCTCATGTTCCAGACTTCACGCCCGTCTGCATTAGTCTAGCGTGCCTTTCTTTTGGCTACTACCGTGTGGCGTAACAGTCTAGTTACGTCACTACAGATTGGCGACGAGAAAAAGAGTTTGTATTAATTCATTTGCCACGTTGGCGCCGCTTTAAAGTGTTCTGATTGCTTACATTTCATTGTGTCATGGCTTCGCCACATTCTCCAGATGTACTGTCCGAATTTTATCGCTTGCAGAATCAGCAGACGCAGGCGTTACTGGATGCCCTTGGACAGCTCGTCCAGGGTCAACGTGCGCTGCACACCGATGCGGCCGCCGCCGCTTCTTCGCTACCGCTGCCACTGAACGCTGTTGCACCTCCCTTTCGACCATACGTGGCAGCCGATGAGACCTGGCCAGAGTGGTCTCGTCAGTTCGCCTTTCACATGGCTGCCTACAGAATTCAAGGTAATGAGCGGCAGCCGTTTTTGCTTTCTTGTGTCGGTGTGTCCACATACCGTGTGATAGTGAAATTGTTTCCCCGCCGCGACGTAGCAACTCTGTCATACGAGGAAATTTTGTCTGCATTAGATGCCTATTTCAAAGAAACAGTTAATGTGGTTGCAAAACGGTATACGTTTTTTCGTACAAAACGTACGGCCGGTCAAACTAATAGGGAGTGGGTAGCAACATTGCAAGGACTTACTAGGGACTGTGCCTTTGAATGTGACTGTGATCGTCCCACAAAAACTGTGCGTCGACGTCGCCGGAAATCACGTCAATTAGCAAGTGATTCTGTACCAGTGTCTGTTCCAATTGCACAAAACAGTCGCTCTTGTCGTCAGCAGGACAATAAACTTTTTGTGGACTTAGACTTTGACGGCCAAGTGATACCATTCCAGCTCGATACCGGAGCTGCAGTTTCATTGCTCAATCATGACACGTACAAACAACTGGGCAAACCTCCGTTGCGTTCCGCAAATGTTAAGCTAACTACATATTCCGGACAGACAATTCCTGTGTTAGGACAGTGCAGCCTTCTTGCAACATACAAGGGACAAACAAAACTTGTGTCGTTTTACGTTCTTCGTTCTTCTTCTGCAGTGAACTTGTTTGGTCTAGATTTATTTAAGTTGTTTAACATGTCTATTGTAAATCAGGTCCTATCAGTGAATCAGACTGTGCCTACAGACAGTGTTTCTCGGCTGTGTGACGAATTTGCAGACATTTT
This sequence comes from Schistocerca piceifrons, assembly GCF_021461385.2. Classification (NCBI taxonomy): domain Eukaryota; kingdom Metazoa; phylum Arthropoda; class Insecta; order Orthoptera; family Acrididae; genus Schistocerca; species Schistocerca piceifrons. Next base: position 301,580,660 of record NC_060140.1, read on the forward strand.
TGCACCGGGCTTAGGTTGCGCTAAAAACTATGAAGCACATTTAGAACTGAAGGTAAACGCGCAACCGAAATTTTTCAGGGCGCGCAATGTTCCCCACGCATTGCGTGATGAGGTCGCAAGAACGTTACACGATCTCGAATCACAGGGTGTAATTGAACGTGTGCAAGCTTCTCTCTGGGCCTCACCCTTAGTAATTTTGCCAAAACCTTCCGGAAAATTGAGACTTTGCGTGGACTTCAAGGCCACAGTGAATCCACAGCTAGTGACTGCTACTTTTCCTTTGCCCCGCCCGGAAGATCTTTTTGCTAAACTGTGCCCGGGAAAATATTTTTCAAAGTTGGACCTAGCCGATGCGTACTTGCAAATACCGGTGGACGACGAATCCCAGCGCGTATTAGTGGTTAACACGCCTCTTGGATTGTACCGCTTCAAAAGACTGCCATTCGGGTGTGCATCCGCCCCTGCCTTGTTTCAGCAATATTTACAAACTATTTGTGCGTCGGTCCCTACTGCAGCAAACTATCTGGACGATATAGTGATCTCCGGACAGACAGAAGAAGATCATCTTGCGAATTTACGAACATTATTTCAGGTCTTGCGGCAAAATGGTCTTCGCTTGAGGAAGGACAAATGTGTGTTTTTTGCTCGTGACTTACCATACCTGGGACATGTCATTAATGCCCAAGGCATACATCCGAGTCCAGAGCACCTCCGTGCCATACAAGACTTGCCGTCCCCTAAAAATCTGAAACAGCTACAGAGTGTGTTGGGTAAAATTAACTATTATCATAAATATGTGCGCAATGCCTCTTCCATTTCAGCTCCGCTTCATCGCTTACGCCGTAAAGGTGTTCCGTTCGTCTGGACGCCGGAATGTGAACGCGCCTTTCGCCAGTTGAAATCGGCGTTGCTTTCTAATACTTGCCTTACGCCTTTCGATCCCCAGAAACCCCTTTTGTTGATGGTAGATGCATCGGATTTCGGGATCGGTGCTGTGCTTGCGCACAAAGTTGGCTCCCATGATCGCCCTATTGCCTTTGCGTCCAAATTGCTCTCGTCTGCGCAAAGAAATTATTCACAGATAGAGAAAGAAGCTTTGGCTCTCGTGTTTGGTGTTACTAAGTTCCATGATTTCTTGTATGGTCGTCACTTTACCATCATCACAGACCACAAACCTTTGACATCGCTTTTTCATCCGACCAAGCCTGTACCTCCACGTACAGCGCAGAAATTCATTCGCTGGTCTATTTTCCTCTCGCAGTACCGCTACGATATCTTGTATCGGTCCACTGCTAAGCACGGAAACGCCGATGCGTTGTCCCGTTTGCCTGTTGCTGAGGATAAAGCATTCGATTCTTCCGAACTTGCTTGCATGTTCATTGATTCGGAAACCGATGAAGTGGTCGAATCGTTTCCGATTGATTTTCGTCGTGTCGCTACAGCCACAGCTGCTGACCCTGTCCTTGCTACAGTTTTACGTTTTGTTGCTACGCAATGGCCTTTGTCAAAGTCTCGGATCGAGGATCCGTTGGTTCGCCGATTTTTTGCTCACAAGGAGAGACTTTTTGTTCGACGTGGTGTTTTGTTGTTGCGTTCTGATAATGATCAGTCCAGAGTCGTGGTCCCACGTTCGTTACAGTCCTCTGTTTTACGGCTTCTTCATCAAGGACATTGGGGTATAGTGCGAACGAAACAACTTGCTCGTCAGCACTGTACTTGGTTCGGAATCGATGCTGCGATTACGAATATGTGTTCTTCGTGCCCGGAGTGTGCCGAACAACAGTCCGCACCGCCGCGGAAAGTCTTTGCGTGGCCAAAAGCCACTTCCCCTTGGCAACGCTTGCACATTGATTTTGCTGGTCCATTCTGGAATGCTCGATGGTTGGTTCTGGTCGACGCCTTCAGTAATTTTCCTTTTGTTGTCCGGATGTCTTCCACGACGTCCTCCGCCACCATCCAAGCGTTGTCTGCTATCTTTTGCATTGAAGGTCTTCCGCAGACTATTGTTTCCGACAATGGCCCACAATTCATGTCCGCAGAATTTCAGTCATTCTGCCAGGCCAATGGTATTCAACATCTGACATCCGCGCCGTTTTCGCCTCAGTCCAACGGTGCCGCTGAACGATTGGTCCGGACTTTCAAGTCACAGATGTTGAAATTGAAAGAGTCGCATTCTCGGGAGGACGCTTTGTTGCTCTTTTTGTCTTCGTATCGCTCTCAGCCCCGAGATGGTCGCTCGCCGGCTGAGTTGCTCCACGGTCGTCCTCATCGCACCTTGATGTCTTTGCTGCATCCGCCGCATCAGGTTCCTGCGCAGCGGCAGACTCCTGCTTTTGCTCCAGGCGACGTTGTATTTTATCGCAACTATCGAGGTTCACGGCGTTGGCTCGCAGGGCGCATTCTTCGCTGCCTCGGCCGCGCGATGTATTTGGTTTTGGGGGCCTCTGGTGAGGTGCGTCGGCATCTCAATCAGCTGCGCCTCTGTCGTCGCTCGGGTTCTGCCGCTCCCCGTCTGCTTTCAGCGACGGTGCCGTCCGGTCAGCGCCCTGGGGACCCATCTACTGGCTCGCCTCATCCCCAGGTGTTACCGACGATGCCTTCCATTTTGCCCCATGGCGACGCGCCGCCGCCGCCGCAGCAGCAGCAGCAGCAGCAGCAGCCGCCGCCGCCGCCGACCGCATTCGACGCTTCGTTGCAGCCGCCAAGCGCCTCCCAGGGTCACGCGCCGCCGATCGCTTCCCGTGACCAGCTGTCCTCCGCCATGGAACTCCCGCCCGCTCCGGACCACGTGACGTCATCGCGCGTCGGCTACCCCGACGCAATGGACGTAGACACTTCGGCCCCTCATGTTTCTTTACGGGCGCATACACCGCATGTTGACGTGCACCCTGGACTAGTTTTGCAGGCGTTTCCTAGCTCCCCTCGGACCGGATGGCCGGGTGCGGGTGGCACAGCCTCGCCTGTTGTTAGGCTCCCCACCTCATCGCATACGTCAACATGTGGTCCTCCCCACGGCGGGCGGAAGCCTTATTACACGACCGTTCGCCGATTTGCGGGGGAGGAATGTGGTGTCACCGCCAGACACCACACTTGCTAGGTGGTAGTTTAAATCGGCCGCGGTCCATGTAGTACATGTCGGACCCGCGTGTCGCCACTGTGATCGCAGACCTAGCGCCACCACCAAGGCAGGTCTCGTGATACGAGAGTGGACTCGACCCCAGTTGTGCGAGAACCAAGCTACCGCCCAGTTGTACGCGAACCTAGCTATCGCCCAGTTGTACGAAGCCTTTCTCTCTCATTAGCCGAGAGACAGAATAGCCATCTAAGTTAATGGCTACGAACTAGCAAGGAGCCATTTGTATCAGTGCCTATAGCTTACGAGTATTCAAGAGAGATGTATTCCAAGGAATAAATAAAAGTTAAGTGAAAAGCATCTACATACTTTTCTTCTTATTCATTCATAAGTTCTCATGTTCCAGACTTCACGCCCGTCTGCATTAGTCTAGCGTGCCTTTCTTTTGGCTACTACCGTGTGGCGTAACAGTCTAGTTACGTCACTACACCAGCCATAAATTGATATCATACTAGATGGCTCTTCAAATTAAGACGCCGAGAGTAATATCGCTGTGCCTCTCCTCAACATTGCAAGAATCTGGCCTCTCCCAAGGTTTGTGCCATACTAACCGACTATGGTCATCTGCGGTAGTGCTGAACACAATTGGAAGTCATTCTTCAGAAGCTCCCGCTTTTGCGTCGTGGCACAACTCTAAACACCATCTACATTAACGACAGCGTGCACATGGGACTCTCTGACCAATCGTGCTGGATGACACAGAACGATGAATAGAGTGTGTTACTAATTTTCAGATGACTAGCGCAGGTGGGAAGGGGATAGTATGTGCGGAATAATACGATACTCCCTTGTGGGGGTCAGACGCGTTCGATCGTAAAGTGAATGACGATTGGTATGTCTGCTCTCACGTTCCCAGGCAGTGCAACACCAGGGCACTGTCACATCCGAATGCCTTACAAATCTGTATGTTTGACCAATCGACCAGCAAGACAGATGGAGACTCTTAGTGAGGCTTCTTTCTCACATTGTCAGGTACTGACAAAGCTCTCTCACACGTGTACGCGTCATCTCCGTGTTCTTTATTGTTATGACCTTACATCTGACTCTGACCCAGTTCCACGTTACATTTTATAGCAGGCCTAAACAAGTAACTCTTATCATTTACGTACCCATTGGTGGTGCCTATTTGTAGAAAGTTTTATGCTCATCCGACAATGTCTTACGCGTGCTCCACTTTTTTGTCGTATGTGGTCTGTTCAATAAATTCCGAAACTTTGCCAACAAAACTTTTATGTGCTTACCTTTTACTTATTTTATGCATGCCCTCTTTCGAAATACTCTTCTCCACAACTGATACACCGCTCTCAACGCCGTTTCCACTTCCGGAAGCAGTCTTGGTAAGACTTTTGCTGGATCGAGCGAAGCGACGTCTGCGAATTTTCTTTTATCTCGTCTATTGTTGCAAATTCCCTTCCTTTAAGCGGGTTTCAACTCTGGAAATAAAAGAAAAAGTCCGCAAGGGAAAGGTGTAGAGAGTACGGAGGATGAGGTAGCACACCTCTTTTTTTGTGCATTAGTCACGCGCCAACAGGGATGAATGTGCGGGTGCGTTATCGTCTTTTAAGAGCCATGAATTGTCTCGCCCCATTTTCTCCAAGGCGTCGCAACACGTCCCGACAGTACCAGCGATTAACAGTTTGTCCCTGTGGCACGAATTCATGATAAACCAACCCTTCAAAGTCAAAGAAAATGGCTTTGACATTTGACCTGAACTGAAGAGCTTTTTTTTCATCTTGTAGAACATTTTCCTACCAACTGTGATGTGTCTGCGGCTGGTCCCGGCGGAGGTTCGAGTCCTCCCTCCGGCATGGGTGTGTGTGTGTGTGTGTGTGTGTGTGTGTGTGTGTATGTGTGTGCGCGCGCGCGTTTGTCCTTAGGCTAATTTAGATTAAATAGTGTGTAAGCTTAGGGACTGATGACCTTAGCAGTTAATTTGGACTTTTTTCTTTTTCTTTCTTTTTTTTTTTTTTTTGAACCTTGGTGTCAACATCATAACCATCGACCCATGTTTCGTCACTAGTTATGATTCTCTCAAAGAATATCTCGTTCTCAGCTGCGTGATCCAAAAACTCCTCACATATTGCGAGGCGAAGGTCTATCTGGTCTTGAGTCATAAGCCGTGGGGCAAGCTTGGTGGCAACGCGATGCATTCAAAGGTGTCAGAGCTTTATGACATGACTCGAGTGAAATGTTTCATTCTTCTGAAATCTCTTGGACAGTCGGTCTTCGATTGGCACGCACAGTTCGCTGAAATTCCTGGCACGAGCGTCGTCAGTAGACGCCGCAGGGCCTTCTGAACGAAGGTCACCTTTAACTTCCGTTCGGTCATTTTTAAACCGCTCGAACCACTCGTAACGCCGAGTAGGGCATAAGCACTCATCACCGTATGCTTCCTATATCATTTGGTGTGTCTCCGTCAAGGTTTTCTGTAGTTTCACGCAAAATTTAATGCAGGTACGTTGCTCGTCTAACTCTGGCATCGCGAAATTCGGAGACTGTGTGACGCAACGTTCTTCTCAGTATAGCGAGGAACAAAAACTAAACGATATACAACCACGACACTTCCGGTAGTTACACATTAAACACGCGCGTGTGCAGGGATACCAACAGCATTTCGCTCCAACACACGATTGGCGCAAAATTACGAACGCTCCGAAATTATTTGAACAGAGGTCATATTTCGCTTTATTTTCTATATTTCAGTAATTTATTCCTTCCTTCCTGTTACCCTTCCTAATAAAGCGGTGCTAAGCTATGTACGTAAAATCACAGAACATTGTTCACTCCCTTCTCTGAATGTACAAAGACTCTGTGTGTCTCTAAAGATCCAGATCCAGTGTCGTATCTCAATCTTGAATTTGTAAAATAAATTTGTGCTCCATATGGGTAGCGCAGTGACGTCTTCTTCTTCTTCTCTGTATCTCTCATTTTTAAACCTGATGAAACATTGGTTGCTTAATATTACCATCCTCCTCACTTTTGGAACTCAAAATTAAACGTACGCTAGTTGTACTGCCTGGTTCGTGCGCTGGGAAAATACTAATGGTTTAAGTGTATGTCAGTGATATTGCACACTGCAGATCAGCATGCAACACCCATTTTTTCAGATGTATGTTTTTTACAGCACCTACGTCTGACTGAAGTGCTTGCCGTACGTTTGCCTTCGAGACAAATGGCTCAAGCGATCGAACCGATAACGTCGACACCCGACGGATTTACTGCTCTCGAAACGATGCAGGCCGCATTTCTCTCTACGCCCAGGAAAGCCTCTGTTTCAAACGTCGTGAATCCGGTGAAAACACAAAAAAAGTAGAAACCTTCAAAGGGTGTACGTACATTCATCTCTGCTTCTCACTGTTCACAGATGCGTATGCCACGTTATACAAGACGAGGGATTATTCCTAATGTGGCTTACATTTACCGACGATGACTCTTTTCGGTCTGTCGAACAATCTCAGTGCCTCTGTTTTACTTCCCGTCGCTATTAATTCCACGTGTAGAGATGTACTGGAACTCCGTTTGTTAAATAGGCCGCGACCATTGTTTCGCGTAACCATCAGTAATGCATAATAGAATAAATTTTCTTAATGAAGTAGTTGACTAAATTGCTTATGAAGAACTCAGCAGTTCTTTTTCTTTTTTAAGAGAGGGATATAGAAGCACAATTTCTTTTGTAGAATGCAGCCATTGTTTTGTGTGAGCATCAGTAATGAACTTTACAGGACAGTTTAGTAACACAGTGAGTAATTACATTTCTTATGAAGTATTCAAAAGGATTTTATGAGAGGCAAGTCCAACTGCTACTGTGAAAGAAGCGGCGTTATAAAATATGCGACCCGAGGACACCGGGCGTTAGATACGCCCGGCGATAATTGAGACCAACTTCTCGGACTCTGCATTCAAACTTCTGCGTAATGAGTAACTAAAATCTTTGGTTTCCTACCGTTTGAATTCATTTTGTAACAGCGTAGACTAACTCTAATTACTTCCGTGATATGTTAGGGGGCCATGTTCTTTCTATGGAAATAATAACAATAAGAAAAGGCTAAACATTTACAACGGTCCTGCAAAGAGCAGCTTCTTTGTCGTCAACAGCTGAAAAGTAGAGGAAGAAGGAGAAGAAGAAAGAAAGAAAGAAAGAATTTCGCTATTGCGACGACTCGTTGAAGTCTAGAGTTATGTCAACTTTGTTTCCCAATAGAAAATTATAGCGAATCACTTCTGCGCTTCTGAACAGCATGGTGTCACGAAAGTACATCCACGCCACTGTCTACATGTTCCACATCTTTGCAACACAAGTGGTGGCGCTGCGGAACATCCTTTATATTGCTGTCACTGAACAAACTGGCAATTGTCGATCGTTAGACAATTCTGCGGCCTGTCGATTTTTTCTGTACTTTTCATTCTTCAAGAGATAGAGCGGGCTGTTGACATCCGGTCCATGACTGAACGTAGGTGCTGTTCAGCCGAATACCAGACGAGGAGGTAGCGAGGCAGACGAGGTTCCAAATTGGGATCAAGTGGGACGGGACTGCCAGATCCGTCATTTACCTTAAAATTAAGGGAAGCCTTCCGTAAATATTGCTATAAATTATTTTGAATTTATCAAGCATATCGATTATGGATGTTAAAGAGTCCGTAACTTTACAAAAACAAAGAACTGCAGCCTGTCACTTTCCTGAAATGGTTATTTATTTCGTAAACCGGTTTTCGAACCTTTTCAGGCTCATCCTCAGATGGTACACAGGAGGTTACGTGGCTGTTTCAAAGCATAATGCTGGTACTGACTTGCAGTCCCACACTGTCGCAAGCCATTATCCAGCATTACGCTTTGAAACAGTCATGTAGTCTCCTGTGCACCATTTCAAGATGAGCCCGAAAAGGTTTTTTAAAAGAAAGGTTTATGGAATAAACAGCTAGTTCAAAAAAGTGAGTGGTTGCTGTTATCTGTATTCAGATTTTAAATTTATTCCTAGGACAATATTGCCCTTTTCCTGTGCCATATATACACATGGTGGTCCATTAATAGTGACAGGGCCAAATATCTCACGAAATAAGCATCAAACGAAAAAACTACAAAGACCTAAACTCGTCTAGCTTGAAGGGGGAAACCAGATGGTGCTATGGTTGGCCCGCTAGATAGCGCTGCCATAGGTCCAACGGATATCAACTGCGTTTTTTTAAATAGGAACCCCCATTTTTTATTACAAACTCGTGTAGTACGTAAAGAAATCTGAATGTTTTAGTTGGACCACTTCTTTCGCTTTGTGATAGATCGCGCTCTAATAGTCACGAACGTATAAGTACGTGGTCTCACGTAACATCCCGCCAGTGCGGACGGTATTTGCTTCGTGATACATTACCCTTGTTAAAATGAAGCGTTTGCCAACTGCGGAAAAGTTTGATACCGTCTTGATGTATGGTTATTGTGATCAAAATGCCTAACGGGCGTATGCTATGTATGCTGCTCGGTATCTTGGAGTACATCATCCAAGTGTCCAGACCGTTCGCCAGATAGTTACGTTATTTAAGGAAAAGCCGGCCGGTGTGGCCGTGCGGTTCTAGGCGCTTCAGTCTGGAACCGCGTGACCGCTACGGTCGCAGGTTCGAATCCTGCCTCGGGCATGGATGTGTGTGATGTCGTTAGGTTAGTAAGGTTTAAGTAGTTCTAAGTTCTAGGGGACTGATGACCACAGATGTTAAGTCCCATAGTGCTCAGAGCCATTTGAACCATTTAAGTAAACAGGAACTGTTCAGGACATGTGAAACGTCAACCACGACCTGCAACAAATGATGATGCCCAAGTAGGTGTTTTGGCTGCTGTCGCGGCTAATCCACGCATCAGTAGCAGACAAATTGCGCGAGAATCGGGAATCTAAAAAACGGCGGTGTTGAGAATGCTACATCAACATCGACTGCACCCGTACATTATTTCTATGCACCAGGAATGGCATGGCGACGACTTTGAACGTCGCGTACAGTTCTGCCACTGGGCACAAGAAAAATTACGGGACGATGACAGATTTTTGGCATGCGTTCTGTTTAGCAACGAAGCGTCATTCACCAATAACGGTAACGTAAACCTGTATAATATTCACTATTGGGCAACGGAAAATCCTCGATGGCTGTGATAAGTGGAACATCAGCGACCTTGACGGGTTAATGTATGGTGCGACATTATGGGATGAGCGCTAATTGAATCCCATTTTATCGATGGCAATCTAAATGGTGCAATGTATGCTGGTTTTCTACGTAATGTTCTACCGATGTTACTATAAGATGTTTCACTGCATGACAGAATGGCGATGTACTTCCAACATGATTGATGTCCGGCACATAGCAGGAGTGCGGTTGAAGCGGTTCTGAATAGCGTATTTCATGACAGGTGGATTAGTCGTCGAAGCACCATACCATGGCCCGCACGTTCACCGGATTTGACGTCCCCGGATTTCTTTCTGTGGGGAAAGTTGAAGGATATTTGCCATCGTAATCCACCGACAACGCCTGACAACATGCGTCAGAGCATTGTAAATGCATGTGCGAACATTACGGAAGGCGAACTACTCGCTGTTGAAAGGAATGTTGTTACACGTATTCCCAAATTCATTGAGGTTGACGGACATCATTTTGAGTATTTATTGCATTAATGTGGTATTTACAGGTAATCACGCTGTAATAGCATGCGTTCTCAGAAATGAGAAGTTCACAAAGGTACATGTATCACATTGGAACAACTCAAATAAAATGTTCAAACGTACCTACCATCTGTATTTTCATTTAAAAAAGCTACCTGTTACCAAATGTTCCTCTAAAATTGTGAGCCATATGTTTGTGACTATTACAGCGCCATCTATCACAAAGCGAAAAAAGTGGTCCAACTGAAACATTCATGTTTCTTTATGTACTACACGAATATGTAACGAAAAATTGGGGTTTCTATTTAAAAAAACGCAGTTGATATCCGTTTGACCTATGGCAACGCCATCTAGCGGGCCAACCATAGCGCCATCTGCTTCCCCCCTTCGAGCTAGACAAGTTTCGTTCTTTGTAGTTTTTTTGTTTGACGCTTAATTCGTGAGATATTTGGCCCGGTCACGATCAATGGAACACTATATATATATATATATATATATATATATATATATATATATATATATATATATATATATATAATGTGTGTGTGTGTGTGTGTGTGTGTGTGTGTAACTCTGGATTCAATTCAAACGAAATGACGCTAACACTGTGGGGACGTGACAAATTAGACGGAAGAGTTGATGGGGAAAATTTAACATATTATCCTTATCCCGGCAGCTCACGAATTCGAACTTAAAGCGGCAAAACCACAAAATTTAATGAAATGGGCAACTTACGCTACTTCAGAATTCGCATGGGGGCTAGAACACAAATGCTGTGTAACTTAACTCCTCCTCTGCTTTCGACAAACTCTGCATGGAGGGAACGACGCAATTTTGTTGCCAACGTGACAGGCAAGAATATCGCGTATTTCATGAAAAATGGGGAAACTGAATAGAAATTTCCCACTCTTGGTGTACAAAATGCGGTGTCGTCTCGATTTGATGGCCATCTCATGCCAAGCATTATGGTAGAGCGACTTACTACACTACTGGCCATTAAAATTGCTACTCCAAGAAGAAATGCTGATGATAAACGGGTATTCATTGGACAATTATATTATACTAGAACTGACATTTGATTACATTTTCACGAAATTTGGGTGCATAGATCATGAGAAATCAGTACGCAGAACAACCACCTCTGGCCGTAATAACGGTCTTCATACGCCTGGACATCGAGTCAAACAGAGCTTGGATGGCGCGTACAGGTACAGCTGCCCATGCAGCTTCAACACAATACCACAGTTCATCAAGACTAGTGACTGGCTTATTGTGACGAGCCAGTTGCTCGTCCACCATTGACCAGAGGTTTTCATTTGGTGAGAGATCTGGAGAATGTGGTGGCCATGGCAGCAGTCGAACATTTTCTGTATGCGGAAAGGCTCGTACAGGACCTGCAACATGCGCTCGTGCATTATTCTGCTGAAATGTTGGGTTTCGCAGGGATCGAATGAAGGGTAGAGCCACGGGTCGTAACACATCTGTAATGTAACGTCCACTGTTCAAAGTGCCGTCAGTACGAACAAGAGGTGACCGAGATGTGTAACCAATGGCACCCCATACCATCTCCCCGGATGATACGGCAGATGGCGATGACGAATACACGCTTCCAATGTGCTTTCACAGCGATGTCGCCAAACACGGATGCGACCATCATGATGCTGTAAACAGAACCTGGATTCATCCGAAATAATGACGTTTTGCCATTCGTGCACCCAGGTTCGTCGTTGAGTACACCATCGCAGGCGCTCCTGTCTGTGATGCTGCGTCAAGGGTAACCGCAGCCATGGTGTCCGAGCTCATAGTCCCTGCTGCTGCAAACGTCGTCGAACTGTTCGTGCAGATGGTTGTTGTCTTGCAAACGTCCCCATCTGTTGGCTCAGGGATCGAGACGTGGCTGCACGATCAGTTACAGCCATGCGGATAAGATACCTGTCATCTCTACTGCTAGTGATACGAGGCCGTTGGGATCCAGCACGGCGTGCCGTATTACCCTCTTGAACCCACTGATTCCATATTCTGGTAACAGTCATTGGATCTCGACCAACGTGGGCAGCAATGTCGCGATACGGTAAACCGCAATCGCGATAGGCTAGAATCCGACCTTTATCAAAGATGGAAACGTGATGGTGCACATTTCGCCTCCTTACACGATGCATCACAACAACCTTTTACCAGGCAACGCCGGTCAACTGCTGTTTGTGTATGAGAAATCCCTTGGAAACTTTCCTCGTGTCAGCACGTTGTAGGTGGCGCCAACCTTGTGTGAATGCTCTGAAAAGCTAATCATTTGCATATCACAGCATCTTGTTCCTGTCGGTTATATTTCGCGTCCGTAGCACGTCATCTTCGTGGGTGTAGCAATTTTAATGGCCAGTAGCGTAGAAGAAACGTGACTGTCTTTCTCAAGCTGGACTAGCATTGATGCAGCGTCTCGACCTCTGATGTTCATATAGAAAAGGCAGGAATGTCACACTCAGTTATTGCCTGGGGATGGCAGTGCTGGCAAGATGCCTCATATCCTGAGTCAGGCCAAAGATGCATGAACCAGGCCACTGCCTCCCTTCTGCGGAAACTGTTCATCTTCCTGTAGAGGCTCGCCTCTCTTCACCGACTTTCTTTTGACGACAACATGACGCTGAGGACACATGGTGAGTGCATCTTCACAGTGCAATAAATGCAAAGTCTTCCTCCCATGACAACATTTCCAGTACTTTCAATAAAATAACTGCCAAATGGTGTCAGAAAATGAAACAATATAGCTTAGTGATATGAAACAGTAGCAAACAATGTTAAAAAGCTTCAATTCTGTTAAAAATTATCAGTATCCTCTAGCTCACAGACTAACTCCAAGAGCTAATCACTGGACAGGAAATACACAACGCTGAAATTCTCCATTTAATTTATATCTGGAAAGGTCCTTGGAAACCACAGAGAAGAGAAAAAAATTGTTGAATAACATACCATTTAAAACCAGGAGTTCAACACATGGAATCACCATGTATTTTGGCGTTTTGTAAAGTATCGTTGGAGATTGTGAAGTATACTACAGAGATCTGGAATAAATCATCAAATAAAGCTATAAATAAAACACAAAGGGATCGAAATCGACAACATAACCTTTACCGATACAGATGAGCTTCCAGACTTTGCAAAAGATGTAGAAAAACCGTTTTTTCTTCTACAGTTTTTACCCTGCGCCCTTTCTTCTAGTACCACGGAAGTAATTCCTTGATGTTTTGGCAGATGTCCTACCATAGTGCCCCTTCTTCTCGACAGTCTTTTCCATATACTCCTTTCCTCTCCGATTCTGCAGAGAACCTATTCATTCCTTACCCTATCACTCTACCTAATTTTCAACTTCTTTACTAGCACCAAATTTCAAATCCTTCGAGTCTTCTCTTTTACGGTTTCCCAGGCTCCACGGTTACCACAAAACGCGCGTTCTCAGAAATTTATTCCCCATATTAAGCCTATATTTGTTACTAGTAGACTTCTCTTGGACAGCAATGCCCTTTTTGCCAGTGCTAGCCTGCTCTTTATGTTCTAATTGTACCGTTCAGTATGATATATTTTGCTGCCTAGGTCACAGAATTACTTAGCTTCATCTACTTCCTGACCACCAATCCTGGGTAAGTTTCTCTTTTTTCTCATTACTTTCGCCTTTCTTCGTTTTACTCTCAATCTATATTCTGTACTCATCAGCTTGTTCATCCCATTCAGCAGATCCCGTAATTCTTCTTCACTTTCGTTGATGATCAGCAGTAAAGCTCCTCTGAAGAATATCAAAGTATGTAAAACAGAATGCATGACAAATGTTGTTACGTTTTTGAAAGAGTTGAAAAACTTAAAAACACCAAATTAATCGTCCAGATCAGTGGGCTTTCGAAAGAAGCAAACAACGCCAGATTCCATAAGATTCAGATGCCGTATCAACTCTAGAAGCATACATAATAAAAAAAAAAAATCCATCTGCATTTCTGAGAAAATTATGAAGCAATGCTAAAGCAGCAAGCGCTGTATGCAGCGAAGTATGAGAAATGGAAAGATATGGAGAAAGAGAGAGGTGAATTCTTCGAAAGATCCTGAGTTGGACGGAAAAGGCATCTCCAAATTAGGAAGCAACAAAGTATTACATCAAAAAGTTCCCTGACTCACAGACGTAATTCAGAGAAAATGTCTCAGTTTCTTTCAAGATGAATGCAGGAAAACAGATCGAGAACTAAAATAGAACTAAAATAACTGCATTAAACACAAAGCTACTTTGAAGCGATGAAGATAACTGACGAAGATGTCAAAAAACAGAAAAATTCAGAACCCAAATAAATAACATATTTGTGCAAAGCGGACAATAATGGAAGAATCCTTTTCCAGGAACAGAAACAGCAGCACAGCGGGAGCATGAAAAATTATTGGGATTGGTGAAAGACGAAATAAGTTCGAAAGAAGGACTCACCTGAATGTTTTATGTGGTCCTCTGTTGGCGAATCAGACTCCAGAGCAGGAATATACCGAAGATGTGAAAGGTCATAGCCTTGGCCATCCCGTTTCTTTCTCCATCTAGTAGCTAACCCACTCACCTCGACTTTTTATTAACGAACAGTTGGCGCCGAGTAATGTCAGCCTGGGCTAAATCAAAGTACACTCGGCTCTGAGAGGGGTCATAACTGCCGAATCGCTGGTACTACAGCACAAGTACTGTCATAAACATGTAACTGCGCTAAAGTACTAAAACCCATCAACAACGCTTTTAACTGTCGAGAAAACTCAGCGTCAAAGACCGCTCTCCACGAACGTCTGAGACTGACTCCCAGATTCTGAGATACGAGGATGCGTCTCCCAATTTGTTAGGAACTTAAACTGCAGGCGTAAAATTCGTAGCTTATTTCCCGCTCACGGAGTTTCCATTTCCTGAGCTTTCTGCCCAGCTAATCACAAATTGCAGACCATAAATATTCAGGTGACCTTGTGGTAAACCCACCCAATACTATGTGCCGTGAAAGCATTCATGAGCGTCGCACTAAGCTCGGATTTGGTGAAAGTCTCTCGTCCCTTTAGGGTGCCGACAGACAAGATATCCATTTCCCACCCAGTCCAGAACACGTTATTGAAACCCAGTTGAGGTTTGCGCCCGTCTCAACCACTACAGCGGTCTGACGCACCCAATTACGGCACGTGGAATTACTCTCTGGATTCAGATCGCTGTAGAATAATTACTCCTCTGACAAATCACTGTAATTTAGACCCTTCCCCAATATTTTCTGTGTCACAATGTATTTGAATTACGAACTATTTTGGAATCCGTAAGAGCAGATAATCATTGTGAGTTGTTGTGAAACACAACTAGCTCCTTTGTATTTCTAGATATCCGGAAGGCTTTTGACACTGTACCACACAAGCAGCTTGTTGTGAAATCGCGTGCTTATAGAATAACGTCTCAGTTATATGACTAGATCCGCGATTTCCTGTCAGAGGGATCGCAGTTCTTAGTAACCGACGGAATATCTTAGAGTAAAACACATGTGATTTATGGCGTTTCCCAAGATATTGTTTGTTGTTCCTTATCTATATTAACAATTTAGTAGACACACTGAGCTGCCGTCTCAGGTTGTTTGCAGACCACGCTGTCTCTTATCGACTTTAAAGTCAACAGAAAAGCAAAATAAATCGCAGAATGATTTAGAAAAGGTATCTGTATGATGCAAAAATTGGCAATTGGCGCTAAATAATGGAAAGTGCGAGGTCATCGACAAGAGTGGTCAAAGGAATCCTTCAAACTTCTATTTCACGATATATCAGACACATCTAAATGCCGTAAATTCAACTAAATACCTAGGAATCACAATTACGAGCAACTTAAATTGGAAGGAACACATAATAAATGTTTTGGCGAAGGCTAACCAGAGACTACGTTTTATTGGAAGGACACTTAGAAAATGTAACAGACCTACTAAAGCGATTGTCTACACTATGTTTGTCCGTTCTCTTTTAGAATACTGCTGCGCGGTGCGGGACCCTTACCAGATAGGATTGACGGAGTACATCGAGAAAGTTCAATGAAGGGCAGCACGTTTTGTATTATCGCGAAACAGGCGAGAGAGTGTCACTGAAATGATACAGGATTTGGGATGGACATAACTAAAATAAAGGCCTTCTTCGTTACGGCGAAATCTCACGAAATTTCAGTCACTAACTTTCTCCTCCTAAGGCGAAAATATTTTGTTGAAGGCAACCTACATTGAGAGAAACGATGATTATAATAAAATACTAGAAATCAGAGCTCACAGGGATATATATACGTGTTCGTTTTTTCCGCGCGCTGTACGAGACTGGAATAATAGAGAATTATTGTGAAGGTGTTTCGATGAACCCTCTATCACGCACTTAAATGTGATTAGCAGATTATCCAAGAAGATCGAGACATAGATGCAAGAAGTCTGTACATTCTTCCAAAATCCTTTTCGGTGTACTTTTTCAATAACTTCCCTGCATATTTTCAGTGTGTAACAACCGACTGAAAAATCGCAGCTAGAGATAAGAGTCTGAGCTTACTCCGCAAATTCCCGAGAGCGTAAATTAAGAGAAAATTGAAGATTTCAGGTACTGAATCTCATCAGGTTCGTTAGGACTGCAATTTAAATTATAAGGCAGCAGTTTCACGACATTAAAAAGTTGGTTTCTTAACTGGGTCTCAAAATGCCTTGGGAGCAGGTTACAAATTATAAGAAGTAACTAAATATATTACAAACATTATTACTCTGTCGTTATACAGGGTGCTCGGGAATTCTCTTTACAGACTTCTAGGACTTTTAGAGGGGAGTGAGTACATGATATTTTTAAAAGGAACCGAAGTCCAGACACGTACCATTTCTGTGCTACTGACGTTTGAAACCGTTTGCTAGGTAGGTATGCGCCATGATAGTTATGGTGGGGGATGCGTACGTCGAATCGGATGATTTCATTTGACGTCTCTCCTACCTCTCGGACCTGGTTCGAGCCTCACGAATCAGTGAGGGTTAGAGCAACATGACTGAGTACACGTTTGCAGAATACACCGACTTGATCCTTCTGAACGGCGAAGCTTGCGGTTATGGATGAGCTGCTTGTCGCCTTTATCAAGATTGTTCCCCTCAACGATCGACTCCATCGCATACCGTTTCCTCCAGCAATCGTGACTATGGTGCTCCAAGGAGACGTCACACATCCGTATTGGAAAAAAGCCGTATTGTATCGAATCGCGTTGAAGAGCACCCGTCGACGAGAGCACGATCAGTTTCAATGGCCCTTAATTAGTGGAATCGTAAAACAAGTGATGTAGTGGGTCATGCCTAATCAATTACTTCTGAAAGTGATTGCGTTCCAAACACTTTTTCAAATGGTTGTAGCACGGAACAGTACCTTTTCAGTAGTGGATTCCAGTTCAAAACGTCATATACTCACAGCCCTCTAGAATTCCTAGAAGTTTGTAAAGGGAATTTTCGATCACCCTGTTTTACATCACTATTCTAATTTACTATAAATGACACGCACATAATGACGCACCAATATTTGCCCACCAGTGCACTCATACCACTTCATTCATACCATTTCTTTTATTACAAGGGCTGCTTATTTCCTGTGATTTCGAAGTGACTAAAAATCACCGACACAACTGCAAAAGTATTGTTAAGACATTCAGATCGCTTATATACTACACATTTTGTTTTCATATGTAACCGAATTAATCGAGATGTTCTAGTTTTCAAAATGAACGTCTCTTGCATACTTCTTGCAGTCAGCTTCTGCATTGTACTGTAACAGTTCATTCTATGAGTAGTCCAAGTTTCATCCAGTTATTTTGCTTGGAAGTGACACAGCATGCGAAACTTACTTGCGTCCTAAGGTTTCGGGCACCAGTGTATTTCATATATAACTAACTGCGTGCATCTCAGGTAAACAAAGGTCAACAAATGTATGCATTTGATTCTTAATTACTTAAATTTGTCATATACGTGTAATGAGGCCACCGTCAAGGTACAGAATTATTGCTATCTAAATTTATTTTAGCCGGGTAGTCTTACAAGCAAATTATTAACCCATATGGTAGCCTGCGTAATTTCGATGAACTCTTTACGAGTAGATAGGCTGCTTATCCCCTTCATTTACTAGATAGCTCATTAGGAATGGACTTGTAGTTATGTGCTAGTAATTGCTATTTATTATTCCCCAATACCAGGTATGTATCAGTTGTAACCCCAAGACTGTAGAGACCTTATTGTAGAACGGAATTTGCTATTTTATGACATAGGTATAATTTAGCTATACTAAGTTGGTTGGTTGGTTGTTTGTCATCCCGTTTCCCTTCACAAACAAAATATCAGTGGTTTTTACAACACATTAGCTCTCATTTATTCTTCATAGATCTGTTTCAGTGTGTTCCCTACGGCCTTTCTTCACTCGTTTTTAGGTTGAAAACTGGCGAAAAGAGAGAACAGTCGAGAGATAAGAGGGGTGGTGACAATTATGTCAAAGTTTGCATCAAACGACACGCCAAATAATCGCAATGTGCCTAAAAGTATGCCACTCTGTCTGACGGTAAAATTTTATTAAATACAAATAATAAACGAGTTACGTTAATAAATTAGACGCGATTCACTAAGGTGTCATATAGGCTATGAAACACGTCTAGGTAAAAAAGGGAAAGAGTAATATTTTGATAAAGAGACGCTCTCGGTTTAAAAATTATTTTTAGTTGCAATAAAAATAATTTTGCAACAACAACTACTCTATTATATACTTATGGAAACCGGTTACTGTACCCATCCGCCAATCATGGAGCGGAATAAGAATGACACTTGGTGTTTTTCGGACTCTGATGTTACAAAAAACTTATTTATTATACAAACACGAAAGAGCAAAATGAGCATCAGATTCTATAATACGAACAAATTACTACAATCTAAATATGTTTTTACTGTCGTGAAATACCCTAGAGCTCAGTTTTGTTTGTGTACTTCACATATATAACGAACAGAGGCAGTCCAGGACCGATCCCTCATGGACACCATACAGTATGAGCCGAAAATACTTACAGCAGTACAATCACTTTTATGTTTCATTTGCAGACACTGACAGCGGTTTCTGCAAAAATTATTTATTTATATAACCTGCTGTAAGAAGAAACCGAGTTTTTAATGATATGTTTAGACAAACATAAGACAATCCTTAAGAAGGGCAAGAAATAAGCCAAAGACTCCCCTGCGCTCATTAAGTGCTTCGTGTCTACTACAAGAACTTTGAAGTTCACTGTTGCTATACTGATATAGCCTAGCTGAGAATATTATATTTTATTTCAATAAAATTCGTAGTCTTCCTTCTACAACAACTTCCATTTTATTGCGGGACTAATTTAATAGTAATTAATCTGTTATTAGGCAGAATTTTTCTGGTTACCTTGTTTGTGTATAGAAATGACATTTAAGAAATATCCCCTGTTCCATGTTTCAGTTGGCAGACAATTACATAGACTCACATAGGAATAATATGAGAGTTAAACCACATAATAACTAGTTGCGTGGCTGAGAAACTGTAGTTCTAGGTGACTCACGCAGCATGAAAGATAAATAAAGTAATTGTATCCCCAGTGGACTCATGGAAAGTTCTGTACGATTTCAACTGTGAGAATAGCTATTGATTTCCAGTTCATTTGCAATTAATAGGGCTACACGTGCGTTAGACCAACTACATATTCATGATGGGAGGAGAATTTTTGTCCGCTTTCAACCAATATAGCCATACAATAACATGTTTTAATAAAATTCGCAGTTATCGTCTGCCTGCCAGTGTGGCACTAAAAGGGAAGCTTTCTCTATTACCAGCTTGTTACGTTGTTATTAGAGTAATTCTCTGCATCCGATGTATTGGCACAGTAAATAAAATCTCCGTCTGTTCATCATCAAATGCTAACGGAAGACCAGTATGCTTACTGCCAGTTGAAAAGGGAATAGCTTTGAGCTAAAGAGTCTTGGTTTCCTTAAATACAAAATTCTTTAAGACATGTAAATAAACTACTCAGCTAGTTCATTCAAATTTAAAACAAGGAAGTTTTATCACAGACGTCATCCCTGAAAACTATTCATTGTGATGTGTATGTACTTTAGAATTAGCAATCAAACTGAAATTGAAGATTGACAGAAAAAAGAAATAGGAACTTTTATGACAGTCTCAGTTGTGTACCATTTTATAGCTGACAAGGAAAATGTTACCAAGAAACTAATGTAAAAGCGCTTTAGGAAATCTCTCTCAGAATTTTTACTTCAGAAATCCTCCCACGACTGTCAGGGAAGAAAAGCCTCTTCGGTCAGTTTCACTATAGACTCTCATTACTGATAATTTTAGAAACAAACTTCAACAAGGTAGAAATAATTGCAACTGGCTGGCTTCATCTTCAGTAAGTCTGATATGTAAGAAGTAACCTCATTCATCGAACAGGAAGCAGAATGAACTGGTGAAGGGAACATGTGAAGTCACTGTGTAAAGTTTAAATGCACATTTTCAAAGCTCTTAATGAAACTATGCACCTAGCTGTCATGTTTGCTTTTGTGACCCCACGAAAAGTAAATAATTATATAGTAGCTCTCCTATCCGAATAGCCATTTTTAATTATTGTTAGGTGACAGTCTCTTAAAGGTTAACAATATGCAGAAAGACATTACTTGAAGGACGTGCAACTGGCAACTGAAAGATACCCGCATGCACTAAGAAACCAAACGTATTTTTCATTTGCACTTTCAACGAAGTACGCAAATTAAACTATCACGACACAGGGCAACTTGCCCTAGTGCAGGATCACGTTTGAATTAACTGTTCCGTATGGGCTCCTGAACTCTGCACTTTACTGAATTTCATAAAACATATGAATGATTAGTTGAGTTGTGTTTGGTGATAAGCCAGCGTTTATTATATGCGGCACTGAGATCTGTTAGCCAATCTGAATACAGGAGGTCATAGTGATGCTTTGTGCCAGATATTTCTGTCCAAAGGAATCCAGACAATGCTGTGGCAGAACGAGGATCGTCACCGCTTCATGTCTCGATGTCGTAAATACCTGCCGAACTGCCGGTCGAAGTGGCCGTGCGGTTAAAGGCGCTGCAGTCTGGAACCGCAAGCCCGCTACGGTCGCAGGTTCGAATCCTGCCTCGGGCATGGATGTTTGTGATGTCCTTAGGTTAGTAAGGTTTAACTAGTTCTAAGTTCTAGGGGACTAATGACCTCAGCAGTTGAGTCCCATAGTGCTCAGAGCCATTTGAATCAACCTGCCGAACTTGCAATAATTTTGGGGGTGAATGATTTAATGGACTACTCAGCAAATCAGATATGGCCGCTGACACATCATAACTATATTGTGCCTCACTATGTAGATATTGTTTTCTATCTTCTATGTTATTGGTCACAAGTAACTACCGAACTGATTGAGTCTGGTACTTGCCGTTCAGTACCGCCCCTCAATCTTTTGACGTCTCTCTTCCGCCGGTCCATTTCACAATACTTCGCGTGAACATTTGTTTCACCATTGATAATTATCATTCGTTTCTGGGTGTACAGCGTAGCATAAGGATCATAAAATGTGAGCAGTAGGGATCAGACACTGCTCCAGGCAGAGAAAGAGAAAAATGTAAGTTGCGGTGTTATTTCAATAGTTAATACCCAATTATGCTGCTAAAATATATTACCCAATTTCTTACTCAGTCAGTTTGGAGATGCAGAAACTTGTCCCATGTATAATAATAATCACAGTTGCGCTAAAGGGCACCGCTAATGTAACGCAAGGATGCTGCCTTTACCCCACAAGCGGATGGAAACGGAGGTATAAATGGCGGGAAATTTCCATTATTGGAGATGGTGCGTTGGCCTATTGGCTATTAACAATTATCCTGCTGTAATTCAATACCAACATTTTATGGGACTACTGTCATTTACAATCATATACATACAGAAATCTGGATATGTTCCTGAACATATGTACACTTGACAGCAAAAGTGGGTCACTGCCGAATACAACCAACATAACGTAGCTGTGTTGCAGGTCCTCTGAACACCAAAACCCCGTGGGGTACAGTCGTTTGACTACACACTGTGGGTACCACAAGAGACTACTAGAGACCAAAGGTCTTTATGGTGGTCAGTCTAAGCGTCAACTAAAATCATCATACAAAACATATTAGAAAACACGTTCTTTGTAATGAGACACCCCATAACACTCATAAACTAACCTTAATTACAACAAGTGACATTCCAAAAGTTCTGAGGAAAATGGATTATTTTACATATATGGTACGGTAATCCTTAGTCAAAATTAAATACTTGAGACAATATGTGAAGTTACAAAGCTGTACTGCAGTTGGAAAAAGTTTTTCGCTCTCTAAAAGGTTTTCCATCTACGTGCTGAAGGTCGCTCTACGGCGAGTGGCTCTGGAAACTGGATATTGGACGAACCAGTAGAAAAACGCGATTAACGGCAACAAGCACTCTAAGGAAATCTCAACATTAACAACGAATCACCAGTAATATCATTGTTCTCGTCTCACATCAACAGCTATGTGTACACACATTTGAACTTTAAATGATATGACCAACGTCGTCGTTCTGGACCTGGATTCAAACCCAACACCTATAGCCATTGCTAACTAAGCTAAGCTTTGTTTGTGCCTTATTGAGACCCGATCACTAGGCATAAAGAGACGTGAAGTATAGACGTTTGCACCAGTATCAGTTATCAATTTAGATCCTGAAAATAAATGACGAAAATGTTTCTACTGAACTGGGAATCCTGCCATAACAGTTACCTTCCTGGGAACTACCCCAAACGACGTTTAATGTGGTGTCATTCAGAAGGAACAAGGTATGCTCATGTTTAAAATTGAAATGCCATCATATAAAGTTTGTGACAGGGATGCGAACCCAGCACCTAATCGGATTGTTAACGAAGTACAGTCATGCTGAAAAGCATCCGAACGACCTGATTTGCATTTCACCTGATTCCCATGCAACCCACATAACGCAGCTGTCTAGCAGGTCCTCTAATCGCCACTTGGTATAGTCGTTTGACTATTGAAAATGGTTCCAACAAGTCACCACTAGAAAACACTGCTCTGTATCGCAATAACTCAAGATGTAAAGTAATACCACGGTACTACAAATATCAGGGAACACATCATCACAGATAAGACTGTCCTTAAGGTTTGTAAGGTCACTTTTATTGCTTTAAACGACTTCCCTGAAATGTTAGCAGTCTCATGATTACCTCAGATAGGTAATGCACGTAGTATGTTCGTCATGATATCCTCTTCAAAGTAACATACCATACTTGTTATTTAACACAAAATGTCATTAAAATTTACGTTATTCACGAGCAGCTAGTTGAGAATATGGATGAACGTCAAATGACACGACGAACCGCCTCGTTCTGCATATGGATTCAAACCAAGGTCATTCAGGCTAAGATTTCGTGGCTGACGGAAATTAACATTCATTCCTGACTAGGCATAAAGAGAGTGATATACCGCATTTTTGGACAGTGTCAGTTAACAAATATCAAATTTAAATTACATAACGTAACATTTTTAACGGACGCGAGTTCCTACCCAGCATCTATTGTCCCTGTTAACGAACTACAAGAGATGTTAAACACTGCTTCTTCACAAGTAACTTATTTGAAATGCAGTGAGGTAAAGCTTTGTGTTGGACACGGAATGTTATCTAAGCACAATCAACTTTGACATATCGGATTTTCTCGGCAGTAGCTAGATGTATCAGCGGAAATGAGGAGACGGAACAGTAATTCTTTCCTTCCCAGGACTCCAACCCGGCACGTATCGCTGTTATATTCTAGAGAAAAGGAACGTTAAGATGGGTTTGTTACACCAGAAGCGACATGTGAGCATGTTTGAACTAGAAATAATATGACGAAGAGTTCAGTGCTGACTGAGAATCGAACCCCAAACATATCGTTGTTGTTCCCACGCCCGGGTTCCCGGGTTCGATTCCCGGCGTGGTCAGGAATTTTCTCTGCCTCGTGATGACTGGGTGTTGTGTGCTGTCCTTAGGTTAGTTAGGTTTAAGTAGTTCTAAGTTCTAGGGGACTGATGACCATAGATGTTAAGTCCCATAGTGCTCAGAGCCATTTGAACCATATCGTTGTTGACTACACATAAAGAGACGACAGTTACCGAATTTTTCTCCACCAGCAGCTCGGAATAACATCCTTGAACTTACAGTGATCTCGCATATAGTTCTGTGCCTCACTGGGAGTCAAAAACGTCAGATATCGTTAGTGTTGACAACGAATGAAAATGCATTAAAAATAAAAATTATTATCCACCAGCAGATAGGTGTTCTCATGCTAGAGCTTGATAATACATAGTGAAAACTTTAGTGCTGGGCCAGGATTCCAACCCATTCATGCGCAATATGTGGAGATGTTGAGGAATCTGCAGTTTTGAACAAACAACAAGTTGTAGTCGAGCTGTATTGTCACGCGTTAAGGGCGGTCTGAGTTGCAATCCCAGTTCAGAACCAATGTTATCGACATACAGAAGCTCAAATAAAAGATGGAGTAAGTGTCCTGTGACCATACACAGGGTTTGTTTCGTCACTAGAAAAAAATAACTAGTATAAGAAAGGTTACTGGTGATAGAGTTTCTTCATGTCACCACTCTAGACTTTATTGTGGTTCCACCTAACGTCTACTTGGTAGAGAAGGAATATCATGTTTAATGTGATGTTCAGACCACAATGCCATTATACCTCTTTCACTTCGCGTAGCCAGAAGAGAATAGAATCTGCCTCTCCCTATCAAAATACATCAGCAGAAGTTGCAATCGAACCGAGACCATCATCATATGAATCTATCATCAATCCAACAGACCACCATACCCTCTTCTCTACGATTCATTTATCTATCATAACACCGGTGCGGCAGACAGGCTCCCTGTAGTGGTTTGCAGGATGTTCAGTACAGTCATTTACTTGGTTGCCGAATCGCCATGAACTAGCTGCCTTGGCTACCCAGTGCATACATTCGACTCTATTTTGTAATCACCGAAATAAAATGACGTAACTATCACCTACACAGAACTGCCAACAGTGTAGGATACAGAAATTTAAATAGGGAGTGTTCCTTTCCATTGGAGCTACTCTCTTGCGCTATCTGTTTGTTGAAACCGTCATGCAGTGTAAAGGAAATGCTTTAACTGTCTGTCTCTCAGAAGTCTAGGTTCGACCATATGCATTATCTCACAGCACTGTGGAATGCGGAAGTTCTGGAGGAACTGTTGTTCACTTCCAGAGCTGCTGTAGCTACGTCACAGCTAGTAGCGTAACGGTAAGCGTCACGCATTGTTGATAAGACGTCGCGTGTTCTATTACATTCGCTGTTACATTTTTTTTAAACGCAATTCTGCTGAAGTTATCAATTTAATGTAACTTTGAGCGTAATTCTCTTCACTTCTCAACCCAAATAGTCGCATGTGGAAAAAAGGATAACTTCTGCATAGTTTTGTTCTTTTCAGGTTTAATAGGCGCCCAGGCAGCAGATGTGTCTCGAAGCTTTTGTATTATGTATGGGGAGAGCACATCGTGCCAAAATAGTCAGAAAAGTATTGTCTACATTAGCTGTCGTCTGGTAGTGGGATTTTATTCTTCTTCAAACCTTGTTCGACAGCTTTAACTCAGAACAAGTTTTCTACATGCATGTAATCAATAAACTGCATGTGCATTGTCAGACTGCTATAGATAACACCAGAGAAAGTAACAAGGTAAGTGTTTTATTCGTATATATTCTGTGGGAAACTAATCATGATGGAAGATTACACACCTGAATGTTTGACACAGCTGGTAGGAGAAAACGCTGCATATTAACCAAACCCCGTGCCTCCTCTCCGTATCCTCCTATGACACGAGCACAGGACTCTCCTCCTATAACCCTAAAGAGCTGTTCCTACCACAGGTGAGAACTGGCAACATTGTCACAAACATTTGGTAACACTGTGACAGTGCAATCACTTCCGGGTATGGTACTGAATTGACGCGCTAAATTCACTTGATATTCCCTTTCCATTTGAATGACTGGTGGTATATAATCCTCACGTAAACTAAGACACCGAGACAGAAATTTCAATTTTTTGGCTAAATAAATGCTATTCTCCACATAAGTGACAACTTTTAATATCTTTCACGATGCGTTATGAGGCTGAGCGACCAATACCATGATGAGAGTGCCGTGCTGGCAGCAGTGTGTCCTTAGCCCCGTGGTACCACGCATGTCTCGTGTTCCAACTGTTAAGAGAATCGTCAGTTCTAACCGTGGTAGGGGCAGCGCGTGCGAGGTTTTTTTTGTGTATTATTTAATGGAGCTGCGAATTCCCGGAAAAAATTCTGTAACAATATCAGAAGAAAACCTTTACACATCAAATCCTCTTGGCAGCTCGACACAGTAATTTGTGTTAATGGTCGTAGATCTCGGCTTTCTGACTGCCAAGCTGTTACACAATACAAGCGTCTCTGAAGAAATTCGAATCCACCGTCAACGATACGAAATTCAATATTGTTCTTCACTTAAGACTCACATGCCAGGGTCATAAGTATGAGGGAAATAAATTGATTAGCAAATCGCAAGAAAATACTTTCAGCTCAAAGTGCAAGGGTGAAAAACTTATAACGCTGCACAACAGGTAAAGCCTCTTTCCGCTGCTAACAAGTTAATTTTTGGCTTCTAGGAATACGTAACTTTATTTATGAAATGTCACATTTGCATACCTGTTGAGTATGACACAGCTTACCATTTAAACACAAACCCAATCGAAATTTAAGTGAGTAATACTTTACTAATTCGTGCAGATAGAGGCACACTTGTGTATAGATACTCAGTTTTGTTAAAACAGACTTTCGTCGTAAGGTTATCGTGGGTAGTTTTATTTCATTTCTTTCAATACAGTGCACAGTTTTCATAAGGTTTCTTTTAGTGTTGTTAAAACAATACTAAACATGAGAGAGAAATTAATCATAAATGATATATGCGAATTCTCTGGTGTTATCTATAGCAGTCTGACAATGCACATGCAGTTTATTGATTACATGCATGTAGAAAACTTGTTCTGAGTTAAGGCTGTCGAACAAGGTTTGAAGAAGAATAAAATCCCACTACCAGACGACAGCTAATGTAGACAATACTTTTCTGACTATTTTGGCACGATGCGCTCTCCCCATACATAATACAAAAGCTTCGAGACACATCTGCTGCCTGGCCGCCTATTAAACCTGAAAAGAACAAAACTATGCAGAAGTTATCCTTTTTTCCACATGCGACTATTTGGGTTGAGAAGTGAAGAGAATTACGCTCAAAGTTACATTAAATTGATAACTTCAGCAGAATTGCGTTTAAAAAAAATGTAACAGCGAATGTAATAGAACACGCGACGTCTTATCAACAATGCGTGACGCTTACCGTTACGCTACTAGCTGTGACGTAGCTACAGCAGCTCTGGAAGTGAACAACAGTTCCTCCAGAACTTCCGCATTCCACAGTGCTGTGAGATAATGCATATGGTCGGATCTAGACTTCTGAGAGACAGACAGTTAAAGCATTTCCTTTGCACTGCATGACGGTTTCAACAAACAGATAGCGCAAGAGAGTAGCTCCAATGGAAAGGAACACTTCTTATTTAAATTTCTGTATCCTACACTGTTGGCAGTTCTGTGTAGGTGATAGTTACGTCATTTTATTTCGGTGATTACAAAATAGAGTCGAATGTATGCACTTGGTAGACAAGGGAGCGAGTTCATGGCGATTCGGCACCCAAGTAAATGACTGTACTCAACATACTGCAAACCACTACAGGGAGCCTGTCTGCCGCACCGGTCCTATGATAGAGAAATAAATCGTAGAGAAGAGGGTATGGTGGTCTGTTGGATTGATGATAGTTTCATATGATGATGGTCTCGGTTCTATTGCAACTTCTGCTGATGTATTTTGATAGGGAGAGGCAGATTCTATTCTCTTCTGGCTACGCGAAGTGAAAGAGGTATAATGGCATTGTGGTCTGAAAATCACATTAAACATGATATTCCTTCTCTACCAAGTAGACGTTGGGTGGAACCACAATAAAGTCTAGAGTGGTGACATGTAGAAACTATCACCAGTAACCTTTCTTATACTAGTTATTTCTTTCTAGTGACGAAACAAACCCTGTGTATGGTAACAGGACACTTACTCCATCTTTTATTTGAGCTTCTGTATGTCGATAAAATTGGTTCTGAACTGGGAATGCAACTCAGACCGCCCTTAACGCGGGATTTGATCCCTTCGTGACAATACAGCTCGACTACAACTTGTTGTTTGTTCAAAACTGCAGATTCCTCAACATCTCCACATATTGCGCATGAATGGGTTGGAATCCTGGCCCAGCACTAAAGTTTTCACTATGTATTATCAAGCTCTAGCATGAGAACACCTATCTGCTGGTGGATAATAATTTTTATTTTTAATGCATTTTCATTCGTTGTCAACACTAACGATATCTGACGTTTTTGACTCCCAGTGAGACACAGAACCATTTGCGAGATCACTGTAAGTTCAAGGATGTTATTCCGAGCTGCTGGTGGAGAAAAACTCGGTAACTGTCGTCTCTTTATGTGTAGTCAACAACGATATGGTTCAAATGGCTCTGAGCACTATGGGACTTAACATCTATGGTCATCAGTCCCCTAGAACTTAGAACTACTTAAACCTAACTAACCTAAGGACAGCACACAACACCCAGTCATCACGAGGCAGAGAAAATTCCTGACCACGCCGGGAATCGAACCCGGGAACCCGGGCGTGGGAACAACAACGATATGTTTGGGGTTCGATTCTCAGTCAGCACTGAACTCTTCGTCATATTATTTCTAGTTCAAACATGCTCACATGTCGCTTCTGGTGTAACAAACCCATCTTAACGTTCCTTTTCTCTAGAATATAACAGCGATACGTGCCGGGTTGGAGTCCTGGGAAGGAAAGAATTACTGTTCCGTCTCCTCATTTCCGCTGATACATCTAGCTACTGCCGAGAAAATCCGATATGTCAAAGTTGATTGTGCTTAGATAACATTCCGATTAGGTTCATGGTTCGAATCCGTGTCCAACACAAAGCTTTACCTCACTGCATTTCAAATAAGTTACTTGTGAAGAAGCAGTGTTTAACATCTCTTGTAGTTCGTTAACAGGGACAATAGATGCTGGGTAGAAACTCGCGTCCGTTAAAAATGTTACGTTATGTAATTTAAATTTGATATTTGTTAACTGACACTGTCCAAAAATGCGGTATATCACTCTCTTTATGCCTAGTCAGGAATGAATGTTAATTTCCGTCAGCCACGAAATCTTAGCCTGAATGACCTGGGTTTGAATCCATATGCAGAACGAGGCGGTTCGTCGTGTCATTTGACGTTCATACATATTCTCAACTAACTGCTCGTAAATAACGTAAATTTTTAATGACATTTTGTGTTAATGGTATGTTACTTTGAAGAGGATATCATGACGAACATACTACGTGCATTACCTATCTGAGGTAATCATGAGACTGCTAACATTTCAGGTAAGTCGTTTATTGCAATAAAAGTGACCTTACAAACCTTAAGGACAGTCTTATCTGTGATGATGTGTTCCCTGATATTTGTAGTACCGTGGTATTACTTTACATCTTGAGTTATTGCGATACAGAGCAGTGTTTTCTAGTGGTGACTTGTTGGAACCATTTTCAATAGTCAAACGACTATACCAAGTGGCGATTAGAGGACCTGCTAGACAGCTGCGTTATGTGGGTTGCATGGGAATCAGGTGAAATGCAAATCAGGTCGTTCGGATGCTTTTCAGCATGACTGTACTTCGTTAACAATCCGATTAGGTGCTGGGTTCGCATCCCTGTCACAAACTTTATATGATGGCATTTCAATTTTAAACATGAGCATACCTTGTTCCTTCTGAATGACACCATATTAAACGTCGTTTGGGGTAGTTCCCAGAAAGGTAACTGTTATGGCAGGATTCCCAGTTCAGTAGAAACATTTTCGTCATTTATTTTCAGGATCTAAATTGATAACTGGTACTGGTGCAAATGTCTATACTTCACGTCTCTTTATGCCTAGTGATCGGGTCTCAATAAGGCACAAACAAAGCTTAGCTTAGTTAGCAATAGCTATAGGTGCTGGGTTTGAATCCAGGTCCAGAACGACGACGTTGGTCATATCATTTAAAGTTCAAATGTGTGTACACATAGCTGTTGATGTGAGACGAGAACAATGATATTACTGGTGATTCGTTGTTAATGTTGAGATTTCCTTAGAGTGCTTGTTGCCGTTAATCGCGTTTTTCTACTGGTTCGTCCAATATCCAGTTTCCAGAGCCACTCGCCGTGGAGCGACCTTCAGCACGTAGATGGAAAACCTTTTAGAGAGCGAAAAACTTTTTCCAACTGCAGTACAGCTTTGTAACTTCACATATTGTCTCAAGTATTTAATTTTGACTAAGGATTACTGTACCATATATGTAAAATAATCCATTTTCTCAGAACTTTTGGAATGTCACTTGTTGTAATTAAGGTTAGTTTATGAGTGTTATGGGGTGTCTCATCGCTAAGAACGTGGTTTCTAATATGTTTTGTATGATGATATTAGTTGACGCTTAGACTGACCACCGTAAAGACCTTTTGTCTCTAGTAGTCTCTTGTGGTACCCATTGTGTGTAGTCAAACGACTGTACCCCACGGGGTTCTGGTGTCGAGAGGACCTGCAACACAGCTACGTTATGTTGGTTGTATTCGGCAGTGACCCACTTGTTTTGCTATCATGTGTACGTATGTTCAGGAACATATCCAGATTTCTGTATGTATATGATTGTAAATGACAGTAGTCCCATAAAATGTTGGTATTGAATTACAGCAGGATAATTGTTAATAGCCAATAGGCCAACGCACCATCTCCAATAATGGAAATTTCCCGCCATTTATACCTCCGTTTCCATCCGGTTGTGGGGTAAGGCAGCCTCCATGCGTTACATTAGCGGTGCCCTTTAGCGCAACTGTATTATTATACATGGGACAAGTTTATGCATCCCCAAACTGACTGAGTAAGAAACTGGGTAATCTATTTTAGCAGAATAATTGGGTGGTAACTATTAAAATAACACCGCAACTTACATTTTTTTCTTTCTCTGCCTGGAGCAGTGTCTGATCCCTGCTGCTCACATTTTATGACCCTTATGCTACGCTGTACACCCAGAAACGAATGATAATTATCAATGGTGAAACAAATGTTCACGCGAAGTATAGTGAAATGGGCTGGCGGATGAGAGACGTCAAAAGATTGAGGGGCGGTACTGAACGGCAAGTACCAGACTCAATCAGTTCGGTAGTTACTTGTGACCAATAACATAGAAGATAGAAAACAGTATCTACTTATTACGTGCATTACCTATCTGAAGTAATAATGAGAGTGCTACCATTTCAGGTATGTCATTTATTGCAATACAAGTGAGCTTACAAGCCTTAAGGACAGTCTTATCTGCGATGAGGTGTTCCCTGATATTTGTAGTATCGTGGTATTACTTTACATCTTGAATTATTGCGATACAGAGCAGTGTTTTTTGGTGGTGACTTGTTGGAACCATTTCAATAGTCAAACGACTGTACCAAGGAGCGATTAGAGGACCCTCTAGACAGCTGCGTTATATGGGTTGCATGGGAATCAGGCGAAATGCAATTCAGGTCGTTCGGATACTTTTGAGCACGACTGTACATAAAATCAGAAGTTAAATATCAAATGTTTTCACCAATAGCGAAATGCTGGAACCTTAATGACGATAGAATTGTTTTAGCCTTCCTGCCGCCGTTGGATAAGCAGCTGAGCAGCAAGTCGTATACTCCTAGCTCCCTCATTTGTTACATAGTTTAATTCTTAATTTCTTTGCGTGTTTTTGGTACTTGCATTGTTTAATTCATAAATTTCGGGCGTATTATAGTATTTGAGAGTGTAGCATCTCGTCTTAGTACCTGAATAGTGTAATTTCGCTTAGTCTCCTTCCGCCGCCGAGCAGTGTCAGCAGTGCGCAAGTAGCAGCATTACTGCATTTACTAGGCAATCTTGTATTTTAATAACCGTTTAAATTTTGTCGATTTGTTTGCGCTCTCTGTAGATTAGTTCAGAAGTTTTTTGTAAAACAGTTTTTAGCATGGATAGGGACTGCAACTGCTGTGTTCGGATGCAGGCTGAGTTGGCATCCCTTCGCTCCCAGCTTCAGGCAGTGTTGGCTTCGGTCACACAGCTTGAGGCTGTTGCCAATGGGCATCACTGTGGGGGTCCGGATGGGGGTTTGTCGGGGACGGCCAGCTCGTCCCACGCATCCCCTGATCGGACTAAGACTGTGGTTGCCCGGGATACTGCCCGCATTGAGGCTGATCCCTCACCTGTGGTAGAGTGGGAGGTCGTTTCAAGGTGTGGCAGGGGGCGAAAGACATTCCGGAGGGCTGAACGGAAAGCCTCTCCAGTTTGTCTGACGAACCGGTTTCAGGCTCTGTCTCAGGCTGATACTGATCTTCGGCCTGACATGGCTGCTTGTCCTGTTCCAGAGGTTGCCCCTCAGTCTGCAAGATCCGGGCAGTTGCAGAGGGTGGGCTTACTGGTAGTTGGGAGCTCCAACGTCAGGCGCGTAATGGGGCCCCTTAGGGAAATGGCAGCAAGAGAGGGGAAGAAAACCAATGTGCACTCCGTGTGCATACCGGGGGGAGTCATCCAGATGTGGAAAGGGTCCTTCCGGATGCCATGAAGGGTACAGGGTGCACCCATCTGCAGGTGGTCGCTCATGTCGGCACCAATGATGTGTGTCGCTATGGATCGGAGGAAATCCTCTCTGGCTTCCGGCGGCTATCTGATTTGGTGAAGACTGCCAGTCTCGCTAGCGGGATGAAAGCAGAGCTCACCATCTGCAGCATCGTCGACAGGACTGACTGCGGACCTTTGGTACAGAGCCGAGTGGAGGGTCTGAATCAGAGGCTGAGACGGTTCTGCGACCATGTGGGCTGCAGATTCCTCGACTTGCGCCATAGGGTGGTGGGGTTTCGGGTTCCGCTGGATAGGTCAGGAGTCCACTACACGCAACAAGCGGCTACACGGGTAGCAGGGGTTGTGTGGCGTGGGCTGGGCGGTTTTTTAGGTTAGATGGCCTTGGGCAAGTACAGAAAGGGCAACAGCCTCAACGGGTGCGGGGCAAAGTAAGGACATGCGGGGACCAAGCAGCAATCGGTATTGTAGTTGTCAACTGTCGAAGCTGCGTTGGTAAAGTACCGGAACTTCAAGCGCTGATAGAAAGCACCGAAGCTGAAATCGTTATAGGTACAGAAAGTTGGCTTAAGCCAGAGATAAATTCTGCCGAAATTTTTACAAAGGTACAGACGGTGTTTAGAAAGGATAGATTGCATGCAACCGGTGGTGGAGTGTTCGTCGCTGTTAGTAGTAGTTATCCTGTAGTGAAGTAGAAGTGGATAGTTCCTGTGAATTATTATGGGTGGAGGTTACACTAAACAACCGAACTAGGTTAATAATTGGCTCCTTTTACCGACCTCCCGACTCAGCAGCATTAGTGGCAGAACAACTAAGAGAAAATTTGGAATACATTTCACATAAATTTTCTCAGCATGTTATAGTCTTAGGTGGAGATTTCAATTTACCAGATATAGACTGGGACACTCAGATGTTTAGGACGGGTGGTAGGGACAGAGCATCGAGTGACATTATACTGAGTGCACTATCCGAAAATTACCTCGAGCAATTAAACAGAGAACCGACTCGTGGAGATAACATCTTGGACCTACTGATAACAAACAGACCCGAACTTTTCGACTCTGTATGTACAGAACAGGGAATCAGTGATCATAAGGCCGTTGCAGCATCCCTGAATACGGAAGTTAATAGGAATATAAAAAAAGGGAGGAAGGTTTATCTGTTTAGCAAGAGTAATAGAAGGCAGATTTCAGACTACCTAACAGATCAAAACGAAAATTTCTGTTCCGACACTGACAATGTTGAGTGTTTATGGAAAAAGTTCAAGGCAATCGTAAAATGCATTTTAGACAGGTATGTGCCGAGTAAAACTGTGAGGGACGGGAAAAACCCACCGTGGTACAACAACAAAGTTAGGAAACTACTGCGCAAGCAAAGAGAGCTTCACTCCGAGTTTAAACGCAGCCGAAACCTCTCCGACAAACAGAAGCTAAACGATGTCAAAGTTAGCGTAAGGAGGGCTATGCGTGAAGCGTTCAGTGAATTCGAGAGTAAAATTCTATGTACCGACTTGACAGAAAATCCTAGGAAGTTCTGGTCTTACGTTAAATCAGTAAGTGGCTCGAAACAGCATATGCAGACACTACGGGATGATGATGGCATTGAAACAGAGGATGACACGCGTAAAGCTGAAATACTAAACACCTTTTTCCAAAGCTGTTTCACAGAGGAAGACCGCACTGCAGTTCCTTCTCTAAATCCTCGCACAAACGAAAAAATGGCTGACATCGAAATAAGTGTCCAAGGAATAGAAAAGCAACTGGAATCACTCAATAGAGGAAAGTCCACTGGACCTGACGGGATACCAATTCGATTCTACACAGAGTACGCGAAAGAACTTGCCCCCCTTCTAACAGCCGTGTACCGCAAGTCTCTAGAGGAACGGAGGGTTCCAAATGATTGGAAAAGGGCACAGATAGTCCCAGTCTTCAAGAAGGGTCGTCGAGCAGATGCGCAAAACTATAGACCTATATCTCTTACATCGATCTCTTGTAGAATTTTAGAACATGTTTTTTGCTCGCGTATCATGTCATTTCTGGAAACCCAGAATCTACTATGTAGGAATCAACATGGATTCCGGAAACAGCGATCGTGTGAGACCCAACTCGCCTTATTTGTTCATGAGACCCAGAAAATATTAGATACAGGCTCCCAGGTAGATGTTATTTTTCTTGACTTCCGGAAGGCGTTCGATACAGTTCCGCACTGTCGCCTGATAAACAAAGTAAGAGCCTACGGAATATCAGACCAGCTGTGTGGCTGGATTGAAGAGTTTTTAGCAAACAGAACACAGCATGTTGTTATCAATGGAGAGACGTCTACAGACGTTAAAGTAACCTCTGGCGTGCCACAGGGGAGTGTTATGGGACCATTGCTTTTCACAATATATATAAATGACTTAGTAGATAGTGTCGGAAGTTCCATGCGGCTTTTCGCGGATGATGCTGTAGTATACAGAGAAGTTGCAGCATTAGAAAATTGTAGCGAAATGCAGGAAGATCTGCAGCGGATAGGCACTTGGTGCAGGGAGTGGCAACTGACCCTTAACATAGACAAATGTAATGTATTGCGAATACATAGAAAGAAGGATCCTTTATTGTACGATTATATGATAGCGGAACAAACACTGGTAGCAGTTACTTCTGTAAAATATCTGGGAGTATGCGTGCGGAACGATTTGAAGTGGAATGATCATATAAAATTAATTGTTGGTAAGGCGGGTACCAGGTTGAGATTCATTGGGAGAGTGCTTAGAAAATGTAGTCCATCAACAAAGGAGGTGGCTTACAAAACACTCGTTCGACCTATACTTGAGTATTGCTCATCAGTGTGGGATCCGTACCGGGTCGGGTTGACGGAAGAGATTGAGAAGATCCAAAGAAGAGCGGCGCGTTTCGTTACCGGGTTATTTGGTAACCGTGATAGCGTTACGGAGATGTTAAATAAACTCAAGTGGCAGACTCTGCAAGAGAGGCGCTCTGCATCGCGGTGTAACTTGCTCGCCAGGTTTCGAGAGGGTGCGTTTCTGGATGAGGTATCGAATATATTGCTTCCCCCTACTTATACCTCCCGAGGAGATCAAGAATGTAAAATTAGAGAGATTCGAGCGCGCACGGAGGCTTTCAGACAGTCGTTCTTCCCGCGAACCATACGCGACTGGAACAGGAAAGGGAGGTAATGACAGTGGCACGTAAAGTGCCCTCCGCCACACACCGTTGGGTGGCTTGCGGAGTATCAATGTAGATGTAGATGTAGATGTAGATGTAGATTCGAACCCAGCATCTAGCACCGTCGTTTTCTAGCCAGGAACAGACGATAAATAACAATTGTTGGCTCACCAGCAGCGAGATGGGTGCATGTTTAGCTAGTCATCAGGCGTCGAAAAGTTCTGTTCTGAATGGAATTCAAACCCCGCACACGTGGTCTTGAAGAAACTTTAACTATCAAATTCTTTTCCTATAATAGCTAGCAATGGCATAATTGTACTTTCAATGATGTGATGGAAAATACTCTACTGTCTATAAGTTGAATCCACAACATATCGTCGTTGGTGATCACAACGAACACAACGTCAAACCCAAATCCGTTTTCACCAGTAGGATGGAGAGGAATGTTTGAACTTGAAAAGATGTAAGGAAACTTTGATCTTGTAATGTTGTGATAAAAAGCTCATCATGTGGCTGTGAGTTGAAACGAAGACGTTACAGCTGACAACGCACGAAGAGACGCTGAAAATGCAACTATTTTTCACTAGTAGTTCGGAGTACACATGCTACGGCTTGAAATGAAATAATGAATATTTTGTGCTGATCAGGATTCGAAACAAGATAGATGCCTTTCGAGGACGCCTAGAAGTGTTTGCAATCTTCGGGATCACAGTTTTTCAACGTCTCAGTTTCAAATAAAGTAAGAGCCATGTGAACTTACATGGCCATTGGTTCATTAAATGAAATACGTTTTCTAGTTTACGACGGCTTGCTGGTGACAGAGTTCTGCCTTACGGGGTTTCTCCATCGGTCACAGCTCAAACGAATGCCACTCTGCCCCAGTCGGCAGCGAAGGGATGTTATCGTTATTGCGGATATTAAACTACGGAGCTTACTGGCGTTCTGCACTTGGCGTTTCTAGGGGTGAAGGAGAGCTACTTGTGTGTGTTAAAAATCTACGCCTGATGTGAGATGCGAACCTACACGTTTTACACATCAATACAAGATTAATCCACCAGACCATAGAACCCCTGCCAAGCACATAATTATGAATTGCAGAGTATTCATTTAGATGTAGATGCAGATGTCAAGGGACGCGTAACAGGAAGGAGGGCGGGATCTGGGAATGCATAGAAGTGCAGAAGTGCAAATATAAGCGTGAAATGCTTTCAAAGTATTGCTTACTTAGATGTGTGTTACAGTTCGTTTTATCTTAGGACCGAGAGATAAGGAAGAACTGTTCTCAGAAGGAAGAATAGGTTATAGGGAAGGGGAGATCAAAGAATACGGTTTCATAGATGTTGGGAGGAATGATAGAGAGTAAAGACAGCAGCAATTAAAAGAGAAAATGTAGCATCATTGGAAACCGCTAGATTTGTTTATAAGGTTTTGGGGGAGTGGAATAGATGCGCACTTGCGGCGATAGTGTCAGAGAGAGAGACTGTGGGAGAGAATAGAGGAGATATTAATAACGAGTAAACAAAAATGTTCAAATGTGTGTGAAATCTTATGGGACTTAACTGCTAATGTCATCAGTCCCTAAGCTTACACACTACTTAGCCTAAATTATCCTAAGGACAAACATACACACCCATTACCGAGAGAGGTCTCGATCCTCCGCCGGGACCAGCCCCACAGTCGATGACTGCAGCGCCTTAGTCCTCTCGGCTAATCCCGCGCGGTGAGTAAACATAATATGAAATCGTTTGCGTATTGTGTGGAGGACGGAAGGTGTATTCATGGATGAAGGGGAAGAGAGAGACGTATTTGAAATAACAAAAACTACTGAGACAGAGTCCATCTGCGCTGATTAGTTTGTAAGTATGTAGACAGGATATAAATGAAATCAAAATAGAATACTTAACAAACTGTATATTGAAAAGAAACCCACTTAAATTAAAAGGGCAACTCAAAGGAATGCTAACCCATATTGTATCTTTTCTGTTGCCTCGCGATCTTCCACTAGCTCCCAACGAGGAAAAATGACGAAAAAGAAGACATAACAAAACATTTCAAGAACTCTAATATTTTATCCAGAATCCTTCTTTATTTTGTACTTCTATCACGCGTCTTGGCATAGAATGTATAAGCCGTCAGACGTAACAGCCTGAAGAAGCAAGTTCCTCCCAGGCTTCCAGGACGCAGTCCCAAAGAGCGTCCGCAGTAGTTGGTTGGTTTCGTGGCCAGTTCTCTGTTAATGTTCTGGCGACCTCAGCCCACATGTTTTCCATGGAGTTCATATCAGCCGCCCGTGGCGGCCAGTCCATGACGTTGACGCCAATCGTGGAGAGCCGCTGCTAAACAAATGCAGACTTTTGAATGGGAGAATGGTCCTCTTCCAATGTGACGTCTCCTTCTGCGTACAGCATTCGCACTGACGGAAGCATAACATTTTCCAATATGTGGGCATCCTTCACGCTGTCCAGAGTTCCTTCTATCCTGTGAGGAATTCCCGCCCCTCTCGCAGAAATCCAACCCCAGCAGGTAACAGATAGCCGGCCACTTCTTCTCGTCGTGGTTACATATACGCGTCGACGGCGAGTCCCTTGCGACCTATACACGATTCGTGGACCGTCGTTATTGGTGGAAAACACCTTCTCATCAGTGAAAATGACGTTGTCCCACGACGCCCTCAGATGGAGCTCCGCAAATGCTAGCCGGTATAAAACGTTGTCTTCGCTGAGCTCTTGTTTCACGGCGGATCGTCGTGCATGCAGTCCAGCGTCCCTCAGCCTTCGGCGAATCGTGTCACTGGAGCCGTGGAAGTTGGTCTCCCGCTGCAACTGCTTCGCGTTCAGAAAGGGATTTTCTCTGCTCCTAGACACTAGGTCCCTGTCTTCCTGCTGTGCCTGAGTCAGGAGCCCCGTTGGTGGCGCCTCTTTCAAGGCAGATCCTCCACCATCTCGTTGCAGTGGTATGTGGTACGCCATACCGTCTGCCAGCTTCTCTGATGGAACATCCTCCTTCTTCAATGAGAGCGACGACTCTATCTCGAACAGACCTCTCCCAGTGAGCCATTACGGCAGACAGCCTGATGCGTATTTCTGCTTGCCGCTCTGATACTGATGCCAGGAGAGGAGGTAAGCATATTAACGTCAAACGGATCTGCAGAGGCAGAGGCATGCGGCGAAGCCGTGCTGGCTCGTCCCGGGCTGTTGACCCACCAACGCCACCACCAGCTCGCTCACTTCCGTCTCACCTCGGCCAGCCTGGCTGGCCCGTAGCTCGCGAGCCGCGGCTAGTACAGACCCAGGCCGCAAGGCCACGATCACCCCTTGAAGGATCAAAAGTTACACCTAACCTAGTCTGTAGTATAAACTAACGCAGCTACAGCTATTATGCTGTAACATATGCAGGCACACCTACAGTTGACGATTCATTCAAATATTTAACGAACAATACTTTCAAAAATACATTCATTTTAAACATAGCTACCACAAAATATTTCACCTAGCTAGCAACAGCATGACGCAGGGAACTATACTTTCTTGTAAGCGCTGTGCATTAGATGTAGCCTTAAGAAAACCTGTATTCAACAACGACAACTAAGCGGAATGTAAAAGTAAACAGGTTTGGCGGCAGCTTCTCCAAATAATAGTATATAATTAGCATATAATACACGTTTTGTGCACTTATAACATGTACTCAGTGTCTCTGAAACATTACGTGCTGTACGACGGAAATTACTTCCTGCTGAGGCACTTCATTTACATCTCAATGATACACGACTACTAGAGAACATTGCTCTTTACGGTAGTCAATCCACCTGTAAATTAACATCATGATATCGCAGATATTAGGCAACACGTTACTAGGGATGAGGAAGGCCCTAACGTTTGCAACTAAACATGCTACTCCTAGCTACTACTGAATATGAAGTTGATTATTAATGTGTCTTGATAACCATGTGTGCGGCGTTCGACTCTCAGTCAGCATAGACGGTTTCGTCACCTTATTTCTAGTTAAACGTGTGCACATCTCGCTGATGGTGGACCAACATTGGACATTTCTCGTCTGTTCCTGGTTAGACAACGACGGCGGTAGGCGCCGGGCTCGAAGCCCGGTCAGGCAATACAACTTCAGTCGTCGTTTAAGGTTCCAACCCCACTACCGGTGACAAACTGTGATATCTACATTCTGATTTTACGTACTTAGTCAACAATCCGATTAGGTGCTGGGTTCGCATCCTTGTCCCCAGCATTACATGATGGCATTTCAGTTTTAAACATGTACATCCTTTGTTCCTTAACAATGTAACACTATACAACGTCTTTCGAGGTTAATTACCAAGAAGGTAATTGTCATGTTAGAGTTCCTACTTTCGTACAAACATCATCGTCATTTACGTTCAAGTTGAGAATTGATAACTGATACTGGTGCAAACGTCAATATTTGACGTCTCTTTCTGCCTAGTGTTCGAGTCTCGATAAGGCACAAAGCTTTCCTTGGTTAACAATGGCTTTACGTTATGGGTTTGCATCCGGGCCCAGAACGAAGACGTTGGTCATGTCATTTAAAGTACAACCTTGTGTACAAGTAACTGTTGATGACTAATGTGAACAATGATATTACTTGTGATTCGCTGTTAATGCTGGGATTTCCGTAGAGTGCTTGCCGCCGATAACCACGTTTTCTTTTAACTGCTTAGCATTACATAAAGTTGATGCGAAACCACTCCCCGTTGAACGTTGAACGACGTTCAGCATGTGTTGGGTAACACTTTTAGACACCAAAGATTTGTTTCCAATTGCCATACAACTTTATAAATCCATAAACTGTCTCAAATATTTAATCGTGCCTAAGGATTACTAAACGATTTATGTGACAAAACTAGTTGTCCCATAACATTTGAAATGTCACTTATTGTAATTAACTTTAGTTTACAAACGTTTAGGACTGTCTGATCTCTTCTGTACTATCGTGGTGTTACTTTACATCTGGACAGACTGTCATAAAGACTGGTGTTCTCTAGTAGTCTCTAGCGGTACCCATTGTGTATCTTACGACTGTACTGTGGAGGGTTGCGACGATGTGCAACACAGATATGCTATGTTGGTTGCATACATTCAGGTGTATCCTACATGTTGGAATACAGCTGTGACCCACTTTTTTTGCTGTCAAATGTACATACACTAAAGATAAAGGATGAAAATAATTTTCGAGGAACTGTCTTTACCCAATTGTAAACACGTATGTCAAACGATCTATTTTGTGTATGTGTTGGTTTGTTGTAGGGGTGGGGCCTTGGTGCAGAGAGCGCTGTTTCGCAAGATCTCTGTTTGTGGAATCCACATTGATTTTTATAGAAATTTTCTTTCCAACTACATCATAATGTGTGAGCGTAAAGTATGTGCCAAGATCCAATCGTATAGCTGTGAGTGTTAAAGCACCACTTCCAGGATGGGGATGTGCACAGACCCTGGACCAAATCCACCCAGTGAATTGACGTCAAGGATCAGTGTGATGACCAGCATGGATCGGGTTTTTTACTAAACTTTCAACCATTCACACTTTCACTTCACGCAGGTTGTTGTAGGTACATACATTCAATACCTTGGCGACAGGTGACAGGAAGAGAACCAGGCTACCCCTTAAAATAAACATGCAAAATCCGTTAATAATGACGCTTGCCCTGCACTTAAGTGGGACATATGCACAAGCAAAAGAAGAAGGAGGTAATTCTGCAATAGATTAATGTCAGACGTACAGGAATTTAAAGTGAACACAAACAGTCTAGACCGCAAGAAACCTGTATTTTTTTTATTTTCTTTTTTTTGGTACCGGTTTCGGTAAGTTATGGACCATCTTCAGACTCATACCACGGTGGTAGGCAGTGAACGGAGCAGGCGTTTCGCGAGCAGTTTACGTTCATGGAGCTCGTAACACGTGCTCCTTTCACTGCCTAACACTGTGGTATAAGTCTGAAGATGGTCAGTAACTGACCGAAATTGGTAACCACAAAAATAAGGTTTCTTGAGGTCCAGACTATTGGTGTTCATTTTAAAATACTAAAAATACCGCTGTTCTCCACGAGAAAAGTTCTAATGAGTTACTGATTCAAACGTATAGCCCAATAATAAATGTATGTCTCTCCAACAGCTGTTCTGGAAATGGGAATGTTCTGCACTTTTCTCCAATCGCTGGGTACTGCTACTAGATGGGTAACGAGTTCTTTGGCATAAGGTCCATAGAATCTCACAGTATCTCACGCAGTCCAGCTGACTCACCATTGTTGAGAAGTTTTGTTTTATTTTATGTTTCGTGATCGCATTCGCACGATGTTTGTAAGGAGGAACTGTAATACTGTCTTCCACGGAGAAACCATTTTTAAACACTGAATTCTGTATACCGACCTTCCCCCTGTCACCCTGTTGTTTCGATGCATGACCACGGAGCAACTAACGAATGATTTCGAAATGCTTACTACTTTTATCAAACTAAGAAGTTCGGCAAACGTTAACATGGAATTTCACTGAATGATTATCGCACGACTTTCTTCAGATTCATTTTGACTTCCTTTAGCTTCTCTTTCTCTGCCAGCAACTGACTTTGCTCAAATCGGAGGTGATGATCTCTTTCATTTAGCAACAACTTTCTAACACGGGTACTAAATCGTGAATGGTCTACCTTAACTCTCACGACCTTGTATGGTACATTCTTGTCTAAGGTATATTGTACAATATTTTTGAGTTCTCAGAGCTGAATATTTGATGTTGACTACTTACATACTTCACAATTTTCATCTCGTCACTCTTCCTAACCAAACATATGTTTCTCTCTCTCCCCCCCCCCCCCCCCCCCTCTCTCTCTCTCTCTCTCTCTCTCTCTCTCTCTCTCTCTAGCATTCCCGATAGTACTCTTGCTCATCGATACTTTCACAACCTTTTGATCACTCATTCCCTCCTAGATGTCTGTCAGTCAGTAGGAGGTCTAAAACAAAGCCCCCACGTTTATTCTTAATCTATCTGCTGGAAGAAGTTTTCAGACAATACATTTGAAACTATCTCACACGGACCCCTTTTCTGGCACCAGGTATAATTGCGTAACTCTCTCTTCATAGCTGAAGTCCTCCACTACCACATCTGCATTATCATCAAACATAGTAGTGATATTCTCTTTCCGCTGAAGCGCTCTGCCACCACAGCTTCTGACGCAGGTGGTCCGTAAGGAAATTGAATTACCATGTTTGTCCCAACTTCCACGCTTACATTTAGCCACAATACTTCACATTCAGAATCTACAACAGTATCACTAGATTATCTATACATATAAAGGGCAATGTCCCGACTGAGTGGCATCATTGCTCAACCCAAAAGCTAGGGACAGAAATCTGAAATTTGGAGACGGTGTTGTACTGTAGACATCGTTACGAAAGCATTTTTCGAGGTTCCTCCTCTGAGCGGATCTCATCTTCGTCTACATCTACGTGATTACGCTGCTGCTCACAATAAAGTGGCTGGCAGAGGGCTCAATGAACCACCTTCATGCTGTCGCTATACCGTTCCACTCTCGAACGGCGCTCGGGAATAACTAGCACTTACGTTTTTCTGTGCGAGCCCTGATTTCTCTTATTTTATCGTGATGATCTTTTCTCCCTATGTAGGTGCGTGCCAACAGAATGTTATCGCAATCGGAGGAGAAAACTGGTGACAGAAATTTCATGAGAAGATCCCGTCGCAACGAAAAACGCCTTTGTTTTAATGATTGCCACTCCAATTCACGTATCATGTCTGTGGCACTATGTCCCCTATTTCGCGATAATAAAAAACGAGCTGCCCTTCTTTGTACTTTTTCGATGTCATCCGTCTTTCCCACCTGATGCGGATCCCACCCCGCACAGCAGTACTCCAGTCACTTTGGTAGACCTGTTGCACCTTCTAAGTGTTCTTCCAATGAATCTCAGTCTTTGGTTTGCTCTACCCACAATATTATCTATATGATCGTTCCAACTTTGGTTACTTGTAATTGTAGTCCCTAAGTTTTTAGTTGAATTTTCAGCCTTGAGATTTGTATAACTTATCTCATAACCGAAATTTAGTGGATATCTTTTAGTACTCATGCGAATAACTTAACGCATTTC
The DNA here is from genome assembly GCF_021461385.2 of Schistocerca piceifrons. Classification (NCBI taxonomy): domain Eukaryota; kingdom Metazoa; phylum Arthropoda; class Insecta; order Orthoptera; family Acrididae; genus Schistocerca; species Schistocerca piceifrons. The sequence goes on from NC_060140.1 coordinate 301,624,568, forward strand.
TTAATTCAGGGTCAATTGCCACTTTTCGCACCATACAGATATCTTATCTAAATCATTTTGGATGTCGTTTTGATCATATGATGACTTTACAAGACGGTAAATGACAGCATCATCTGCAAACAATCTACGACGGCTACTGAGATTGTCTCCTATGTCGTTAATACACTCCTGGAAATTGAAATAAGAACACCGTGAATTCATTGTCCCAGGAAGGGGAAACTTTATTGACACATTCCTGGGGTCAGATACATCACATGATCACACTGACAGAACCACAGGCACATTGACACAGGCAACAGAGCATGCACAATGTCGGCACTAGTACAGTGTATATCCACCTTTCGCAGCAATGCAGGCTGCTATTCTCCCATGGAGACGATCGTAGAGATGCTGGATGTAGTCCTGTGGAACGGCTTGCCATGCCATTTCCACCTGGCGCCTCAGTTGGACCAGCGTTCGTGCTGGACGTGCAGACCACGTGAGACGACGCTTCATCCAGTCCCAAACATGCTCAATGGGGGACAGATCAGGAGATCTTGCTGGCCAGGGTAGTTGACTTACACCTTCTAGAGCACGTTGGGTGGCACGGGATACATGCGGACGTGCATTGTCCTGTTGGAACAGCAAGTTCCCTTGCCGGTCTAGGAATGGTAGAGCGATGGGTTCGATGACGGTTTGGATGTACCGTGCACTATTCAGTGTCCCCTCGACGATCACCAGTGGTGTACGGCCAGTGTAGGAGATCGCTCCCCACACCATGATGCCGGGTGTTGGCCCTGTGTGCCTCGGTCGTATGCAGTCCTGATTGTGGCGCTCACCTGCACGGCGCCAAACACGCATACGACCATCATTGGCACCAAGGCAGAAGCGACTCTCATCGCTGAAGACGACACGTCTCCATTCGTCCCTCCATTCACGCCTGTCGCGACACCACTGGAGGCGGGCTGCACGATGTTGGGGCGTGAGCGGAAGACGGCCTAACGGTGTGCGGGACCGTAGCCCAGCTTCATGGAGACGGTTGCGAATGGTCCTCGCCGATACCCCAGGAGCAACAGTGGCCCTAATTTGCTGGGAAGTGGCGGTGCGGTCCCCTACGGCACTGCGTAGGATCCTACGGTCTTGGCGTGCATCCGTGCGTCGCTGCGGTCCGGTCCCAGGTCGACGGGCACGTGCACCTTCCACCGACCACTGGCGACAACATCGATGTACTGTGGAGACCTCACGCCCCACGTGTTGAGCAATTCGGCGGTACGTCCACCCGGCCTCCCGCATGCCCACTATACGCCCTCGCTCACAGTCCGTCAACTGCACATACGGTTCACGTCCACGCTGTCGCGGCATGCTACCAGTGTTAAAGACTGCGATGGAGCTCCGTATGCCACGACAAACTGGCTGACACTGACGGCGGCGGTGCACAAATGCTGTGCAGCTAGCGCCATTCGACGGCCAACACCGCGGTTCCTGGTGTGTCCGCTGTGCCGTGCGTGTGATTATTGCTTGTACAGCCCTCTCGCAGTGTCCGGAGCAAGTATGGTGGGTCTGACACACCGGTGTCAATGTGTTCTTTTTTCCATTTCCAGGAGTGTATAAATCACGAACAATAAAGGCCTATAACACTTCCTTGAGGAACGCCGGATATAACTTCTGTTTTACTCGATGACTTTCCGCGTATTACTACGAACTGTGACCTTTCTGACACGAAATCACGAATCCAGTCGCACAACTGAGGCGATACTCCGTAGGTACGCAGTTTGGTTAGAAGACGCTTGTGGAGAACGGTGTCGAAAGCCTTCTGGGAATCTAAAAATATGGAATCAATTTGACATCCCCTGTCGACAGCACTCGTTACTTCATGAATATAAGGAGCTAGTTGTGTTTCACAACAACGATATTTTCTGAATCCGTGTTTACTATACTTCATAATGTTCGAATACAGTATATGTTCTAAAACCCTTCTGCAAATCGACGTTAGTCATATAGGCCTGTAACTGAGTGGATTACTCCTACATCACTTTTTGGGTATTGGTGTAACTTGAGCAATTTTCCTGTCTTTAGGTAAGGATCTTTCTGTGAGCGAGTGGTTGTATATAACTGATAAATATGGACCTATTTTATCAGCATACTCTGAGAGGAACCTGACTGGTATACAATCTGGACTGGAGGCCTTGCCGTTATTAAGTGATTTAAGCTTCTTTGTTACTCCGAGGGTATCTACTTCTATGTTTCTCATCTTGGCAGTTGTTCTTGATTGGGACTCAGGAATATTTACTTCGTCTTCTTTGGTGAAGGGGTTTCGGAAAACCGTGTTTAACAACTCTGCTATAGTGGCACTGTCATCAGTGACTTCACCGTTATTATCACGCAGTGAAGGTATTGATTGCCTCTTGCCTCTGGTGTGCTTTATGTATGACCAGAATATCATTGGTTTTCTGCCAGATTTAGAGACAGAATTGTGTTGTCGAAATTATTAAAAGCATCTCGCATTGAAGTACGCGCTATATTTCGAACTTCTGTAAAAATTTGCCAGTCTTCGAGATTTTGCGTTCTTTTAAATTTGGCATGCTTTTTTCATTGCTACTGCAACAGCGATCTGACCCGTTCTGTGTACCATGGGGGATCAGTACCATCACTTATTAATTTATGTGGTATATATTTCTCAATTGCCATCGATACTATCTCTTTGAAATCATTCCACAACTTTTCTACACTTACATGATCAGATCGAATGGAGTGAGGACTCTTGAAAAGGCGTTAAGAGCATTTTCATCCGCTTTTTTGAAATAGTGCCTTTTTTTATGTTTGTAGGTGTTACGGTATTCAGCCTAGCAGCAACTGCCTTGTGGTCGCTAATCCCTGTATTCGTCACAATACTATTTATCCACGATTTTTTGTTGATAAAAGGTCAAGTATGCTTTCGCAACCATTTACGCTTCGAGTGGGCTCATGAACTAATTGTTCAAAACAATTTTCTGAGAAAGCATTCAGTACAATTTTGGATGATGTTTTATGCCTGTTGCCTGCTTTATACGTATAATTTTTCCAGCATAGCGAGGGTAGATTGAAGTCACTATATTGTATGAGCGAGGTACTTATTTGAAATGAGACTCAGGATTTCTTTGAACTGTTTAGCAACTATGTTCTCTGAGTCGGGGGGGGGGGGGGGGGGGAGGTCGGTAAAACGATGCATTTCGTAGTTTAGTCCAATAGTCAGGTATAACCTCTACCCATACTATTTTACATGAACTATCTACTTCAATTTCGCTCCAAGGCCAACTACCTCTGACAGCAATAAATACTCAACCACCAACTGTATTTAATCTATCCTTTCTGAGCACTGTTAGATTGTTTGAAAAAATTTCGGATGAACTTATTTCCGGCTTTAGCCAGCTCTCGTACCTACAAGTTGCAGGCAGCGAAAAACTTTCCTCGGGGCCGATCTTAGGGCCTTCCTAGTTCGTTTGACGAACGGATTTCGGGCGTTACCTGTGCCTGACGATGTCTCTGAGCTGGATGCAGTCGTCCATCCTATTCCAGGGGAAGCTCCTCGGCCCGCAGGCTCTGGGCATCATCAGTGGACGAAGCGCGCTTGGTGCTGTGAGGACGTGCCGATCTGTTTAGTCTAGACGGTCTGTCTTCTGATAAATAAATAGCCTGTAGACTGCGCAAACAGTTTTTTGGAGCTATCCGTTGTGCCGTATGGTTCTTTAAATTATGCGTGTTATATTACTCCAGGTTGAGTTAATCTTGTTTTTGTGTAAATATTTTACCTTTTCTGAATTGATTAACATACATTGCTAAAATTGTTTAAACCGTAGTTATTATTTGCGATGGTTATTGTAAAATTTATATGGTTCTCCGAATTTAAGTAAGTTCAATAGGACTACCGGATGTATTAGTTTAATCCGTGTGGGAGTTGTTGTTTAAATTTTATTTATACATTCTGTCATCGAATTTGAGTTGTCACAACTTAAAGAGAACGTATGTGCATTGGTACATTCTCTCTTGGATGAGATTTGCATTCCACCTAAAGCTATGTTTGTATTCTCCTTCCTGATCTCGGACTCTTCAAAGAGACAATCGCTACCTATTTATGGGCAATATTTCTCTTATTACGTGAAGGTCGTATGTGACTTGTTTTTTACTGTTGCTCATTGGTTATTGTGATCTGACGTATTTACAGGTTGATGCGTTAACGAAATATTTATTCATGTTTAATGAATCAGTGTGGAGCAGTTGTTAACTGAAATGTATTTCCGGATCTCCTAGTGGTAGTTTAATTCATACTCCACTAAATATATTTTGGGACAGAACGATTTGAATGAGCTGAAGATCTGCCCAAGATTACGATTGTAAATCTGAAAGTTCATCAAATCTGAAATATTAAATATTTATTGCCGATTTTTAGAATGGTCGTATATAACAATATTCATTTGAGCTTGTAAAATTTCATGTGTGAAAAAAATTCATTATAACATGTTGCACAATTTGTTACACAAAAGTAATTGTTTTTTTTTCTGTGTGGCGTGCTGAGTCTTTGTGGCTTGGCATATTACCATTCTCAGCTCCTCGCTTGTTAATGATTTCGAGTATCGGATTTATTTATACGAGACAGTTGCACTCGCAATCAGCGCGGGCAATTTTAGTTTTTTGTTCGAGTGCACAGTTCCATTGCAACACGTGGGAATCAATATCCAGTTTCCATTCAGTCATCAAGGCTACCAGTTTGATTATACCATCGCTTTTCCACTCATTAAGCAGTATCATGAGCGTTAACTCGAATACAGGCAATTTTCCTTGTTTTTTGTTTATGTATGGTAGTCAAGTGGTCCGTTGGAGCACACTTGTATGTGAATCAGATGTCGTATTCCTTTTTTTTTTTTTAACAGTATACGTTTATTCATATTATTTGGGATTGTTAGGACTTATTTTTGACTCCTTTGATCTTTATTTAAACCTTTACGTGTATTTACTTAAAAACAATTCTTCACTACATTTCAAGAAGAAAGAGAATAAACTGCATTTAGCAGTGATGAGAATGTATTATTTTTAAACGAAATTTTTAGTTAGCCATTAAGTTCATGTAGCAATGGAACTTAAAGTCAGGTGGTTGGAACGACGGAGACTTTGATCTTGTAGTATCACAGTAACTCAACCTTATAATTTATTAAGAGGTGTAGGATACAAAGTGCCTGCACATTTGCATTACGCGAATTAAACGTATAACGTATAAATCATAGACAAAGACAACGAGTAGCTACGTATCTGTTCTAAGGCTTATGATTTCAGATTTGTTTTGGTTTAGCTTATGTTAAACCCCCCATTAATTATTCAGTAGTGCTATCAGAGAGGTCCTCGTCACTGCGAAATCTAAATCAAAGACTTGTATAAACTGTGTTTGTTCATTTTTGAGTCATGGATAAAGGATAACGGTTCAAGACTTCGCAAAAGTGGGTCATATCTCTTATGAAATCGCAGTTTAAAATATAAAGTAGTCTTTCAAGTTTATTTCTCGTTTTAGCCGACTTGTTCCTAATAAAACATGAAGCCGGCCGTTCTAGCGGACTGATGACCCAAGATGTGAAGTCCCATACTGCTCAACGCCATTTGAACCAATTTTTAAAATGTGAATACAAGAAACGATTAACTGACAATTTGATGGGCGTGACACACCTAATTAATGATTAAAGCATCTTGGAAATATGGCGCCACACAATGCTGACAGTTTTTGCTGAAAATGTATGAATGTACTAGTAACCTAACAAATAACAAAGGAAAATGATTTTGCAATTTGAGCTACGTCTTTACCGGGTGAAATGCTGCAGCTGGAGGTGCAGGGAACGGATCCCCGTCCACTAAGCTAGATTATAAATTGTTCTTAAAATCATGCACCACAGCTTGCATAAAAGACGTTATTTTGTAAGAATAATAATTATTCTGCAACTAGTTTCAACTTTGAGGCCATTATATGAGGAGCGTTTAATGAAAAACGCAACACATATTTTTCTCGGCTTTTCGTGATGGAAAAATGTGGAATTTGTTGTGGGACATCGTGGAATATTCCAGCTTCAGCCCCTATAGTTTCCTGCAGTTCCGACGGATGGTGGAGCAATACGTAGGCTTCAAAATGGCGCTTGTAACTGAGGTGCGTTCCAAGCAGAGAGCAGTCATTCAGTTTATTTCGGCGGAAAACCAGAGCGTCACAGATATTCAAAGCTTACAGAATGTGCACAGGGACCTGGAGGTGACCAAAAACATGGTGAGTTGTTCGGCGAGGAGTCTGTCGTCATCACAACAGTACAAACCTGAATGCCATCCAGCTTGCCAATCGGCCGCACACGGATGTGACTGCTGCAATGTTGAAATACGAGGACGCTCTCATTCGAGGTGATCAACGGCTCACAGTCAAACACGTCGCTGCTCAACTGGACGTCTCTGCTGGTAGTCCCACGGCACTCATCAACCAGCTGGGGTACTCAAAGGTGTGTGTCCGCTGGGTTACTTGACACCTGACCGAAGACCATAAAGACAGACGAAGGACCACCTGTGCGGAATTGCTTGTGCGCTACAAGGCTGATCGTTAGAACTTTTTGAACGACATCGTCACAGGTGATAAAACATCGGCTCATCAAATCGAACCGGAGCCAAAACGGCAGTCGTAGGAGTGGTGCCACACCACCAGCCTTTCGAAGAAAATGTTCAAAGCTGGTCCCTCAATCATCGCGACCGTCTCCTGGAACTCTGAAGGGTTATTCTATTTAAAATCCAGCCTCATACTTGAACGAGCAACTCTCAATTGCGTTATGCCACCCTCAGAAAATGTACGAACGAATTTAGCGCATTCTATGGCACAAAAATGTGAACTAACTTGTCCTTCTCACAAGTCTGCGCACCCAAGATGGGCTCACAAGACTTCAGTGGACTGTACGTCCTCATGCACCCTGCAGTCTGGATCTCGCACCTTCCAGCTTCCATCTACATCCCCCAAAGGTCGATGCACTACGCGCAAAGAAGTACGTGGATGATGGTGAGGTTACTGATGCGTCAAGACGTTGGTTCCGGCGTCGTCCAGTAAAGTGGTACCATGCGGGCATACAGACACTCCCAGTAAGGCCGTCGCATTGAACGAAGATTAAGTTGGAAAATACGTTTTTATAGCCAAAATGTGCGGAGTTATATGATGTATTAGGATCCTGAATAAAACTTACCTGCTTCAAAAAATAAAAAACTGCTGCATTATTTATTGAACGCCTCTTGTATAATAGAACTTCTAAAACTTTTCATTCTGATACCACACACCTGAAATTTTAAAAGTGGGCATATAAACAGTTGGCAGCATTAAGTTTCCTCGTGGTCTATCTCATTCACATTCGGCAAGTAGTGAGACGCTTCCATTGTTAAGGAGACGGCAAATATCCCATCAGTGTCTAATTGAAGATGATGTTCCATCTTCGTGCTCTACGGAATATTTGGCCATAATCTTAGTTCCTTCCGTCAGTTCCACCAGTACCTTTTCTCCTATCTTCCAATCTTCACAGAAAGCTGTGAGGAGATCGTTCTTAGGTAGCTCAGCCGGTAGAGCATTTGCCTGCGAAAGGCAGAAGTCACGAGTTCGCGTCTTGGTCCGACGCACAGTTTTAATCTGCTAGGAAGTGTCATATCAGCACAGAGTGCTGAAGAGTGAAAATTCCTTTCTGGAAACCAATCCTCCAGGCTGCGGCTAAGCCATGCCTCCATAATATCCTTTCTTCCAGGACTACTAGGCTTGCAAGTACCACAGGAAAACTTCAGTGAAATGTGGAAGGTAGGACAGGAGGTACTGGTGAGAGTAAAGCTGTGAAGACAGGTCGTGAGTCGAGCTCGGGTACCTCAGATGGTAGAGCACTTCTGCATGAAAGGCAAAGGCCCCGAGTTCGAGTATCGGTCTAGCACATTTAATTTTTGAGGAAGTTTCAAAGCATTGTCCTGTTGAATAATGGCACCACAATATTGCAGGTGAGTGTGAGCCATGCGTGGCTCGTGTTCGTGCCATTTCTTATTTTTTTACTGTACTGTCATCCAATTACGTTAATTTTCAATTAGTGGTGTCACTGAGTTGCTGCCTTGCCTGCCCGTGAGCGGCAGCAGCAGCGCTTATCGATACAGGCCCTGCAGTATCATCTTTGCAGGACTGCTATTACTTCCAAGTCGTCGTGTGTTGTGAGTTAGTTCGGACCTGGGAGTGCTTGAGTTGGCACGCGGCACAAGTTCAGTTAGGGGGTGGGGGGCATAACTCCCCCGACGGTTGCCGACACACATGATGGGACGACTTTGGTTGGTCGTCGGCGGTCGTCTTGCCGGAAGACGTGTATTTGGCCAGCGATCGCTTATGGGTTGGCTGTGTTTGCCAACTCGTGATTCATCCCTGTTATTGTACAGTCACTGCCGTTAGCATTGTCTAGTTCTTCGTGCAAGTGGTCGTGAAACTGTGTGTACTTTGTGTGATTTTGACTGACAAGTTATTTTAAATATTGTCGGCGTACTGGCTCTGAGGAGTGGACCAGCCACGAAATCTCCGCGCGGCGCAGTGGGCCGGGCCAGCTGGCGGTCTGGCTCAAATGGCTCTGAGCACTATGGGACTCAACTGCTGAGGTCATTAGTCCCCTAGAACTTAGAACTAGTTAAACCTAACTAACCTAAGGACATCACACACATCCATGCCCGAGGCAGGATTCGAACCTGCGACCGTAGCGGTCTCGCGGTTCCAGACTGCAGCGCCAGAACCGCGCGGCCACTTCGGCCGGCCAGCTGGCGGTCTCTATGCAGTTTCAGAGTGTGTGGGAGCTGTTCTGATTGTTACGGGGTTCGTTGCTCACCGACCCAGGGCATCAAAGTTGAGTGGTGATATAATTAACGATGTCAGACTGTTCACGTTGTGCCATTGGTTTTCAAGGTTGGCTGTTGGGGGGCATTCCCGTGAGCAACAGCGAGTGTTCGAGTTGGCGAAAGTTTGGCCATCATCTGGTGGAGTTTAATTGTATTTTGGTTATTTGAAGTCCAAGTGCGCCAGAAGAATTTTCTGCCTTGTGGCCACTATCGTTCCGGTTACCTGCCCTGGCCGCTGACGTAAAATTCAGGCGGTGTCCTTTCCTCATCGTGTTGTCGCTGTCCGACAAGTCTGTGTAGTTTTGACAGCTTATGCATACTTGGTTGTGAGCAGCTACGCCTTTTACGTTTTGGCTTTGGAGTTCCTTGTGTACTGGTTGGCTGGAAATCAAGTCGTGTTGTCGGTGAGTCCGTTGGCTGACTGTTGGTTGGGTTGCCGGCGGATCGGATATAGTTTGGCCGACTACCTGTCTCCCCTAAGTGAACGTTAATATTTCAAGTGCAGACCGAACCGAGGAAACTTTTGAGCGCCACTGGCTGAACTGCCTTTTCTTATTCGTGTTTGATTGTGTATTTTAATGGCTCATAGCCCATGGTTTGAATTTGTAAGCTTTTAGCTGGGTTTTAAATAATGGGCCTTCAGCCTTTTTAAAATTGAAAGTTCTTTACTTGTCAAGTCTTGCATTGTTTGGGCCTTCAGCCTCATTTAAAAAAATTATTTCACAATAAAACCTTTCACTTTCTGCCATTTGAAAATTTATTGTAATTGTGTTTTAAATCATGGGCCTTCAGCCGTTTTAAAAATTAAAGAAGTTGTGCCTTTAAGCCATAAGATTGAGTGACATATTCAGTCGATAGCTAAGCTCGTAAATTTGTTCTGTAATGTTTAGGCAACTAAATAAAGTTATATGTGTTCGAGTGTAACTGACAGCCACTTATTTTTGGCCCTTTCCACAATACCAATTACCTGTTCTGTCCTGCGGATTTAACCAGGCGTTTGAGAGTGATAAGCCGGCCGAAGTGGCCGTGCGGTTAAAGACGCTGCAGTCTGGAACCGCAAGACCGCTACGGTCGCAGGTTCGAATCCTGCCTCGGGCATGGATGTTTGTGATGTCCTTAGGTTAGTTAGGTTTACCTAGTTCTAAGTTCTAGGGGACTAATAACCTCAGCAGTTGAGTCCCATAGTGCTCAGAGCCATTTGAACCATTTGAGAGTGGTAACAATGAGGCTCCACGATGTCGCCCGTGAGGTACCGTTGTGCCGTCCGCGTTCCTTCAGTCACTACCAGAAGTGACATGAATTCACATCCGATGATTTCCCACACCCTGAAAAATGGTGTAAAACAGCTACGTTTCTCCAAAACACTGGCAGAAAGGGACCTCCCTGCAGGTCGCTGCCATGCTCCACAGCGCAGCACCGCGATACATCAACGAAAACATTGCAACACCAGTCGTCAGTCGTCCATGTTTCCCGATCAGGGTGCCACTCCAAAAGCTCCCCGTTGTGTTGCGGTGTTATATGTAAATTATGCGCGGGGCTGCGCCCCCCCCCCCTTCCCTCCTACGTATGTATAGATGGATGCATTGAACTGGGGACCTAGAAACGACGGACAAGCTGTGTCCCCGCCGTAGCCCTCAGTTGTACACAATCCCACAGCGGGCTAAAGCAGTCCACTCACCCCACCGCCGCCCCACACCGAACCTAGAGTTATGGGGCGGTTCGGCCCCCAGTAGTCACCCGCTCCTCCCCCCTCCCTCTGAAGACGATGAGACGATGTAACTGAGGCGGAATAAGGGAGACTAGCCAGCATTCGCCGACGCAGCTCGGAAACCACCTTAAAAACCATCCACAGGCTGGCCGGCACACAATATCTCGACACTAACCCTCCGGGGAACGACACGCCTCCCCGCTCGTCAAGCCGGGCGGGTTTCCACCCCCCCCCCCCCCCCCCCCCCTGCCCCATACCCAACGAGTGTTTCATATACGACGCCAAAAATTTAAAAAAAAAATATAATTTTTCAAAAAGGTGTTCGTTTTGAAGCGCAGATCTATCTGAAGATTTTGATACATAACACAGGGTGATCCATTGATAGTGACCGGGCCATATATCTCACGCATTAAACGAGAAAACTACGAAGAACGAAACGCATCTAGCTCGAAGAGGGAAACCAGATAGCGCTGCCATAGATCAAACGGATATCAACTGCGTTTTTTCAAATAGGAACCCCCATTTTATATTACATATTCATATAGTACGTAAAGAAATATGAGTGTTTTAGTTGGACCACTTTTTTCGCTTTGTGATAGATGGTGCTTCAAAAGTACGTGGTATCACGTAAAAAAAAATGGCTCTGAGCACTATGGGACTTAACTACTGTGGTCATCAGTCCCCTAGAACTTAGAACTACTTAAACCTAACTAACCTAAGGACATCACACACATCGATGCCCGAGGCAGGATTCGAACCCGCCACCGTAGCAGTCGCGCGGTTCCGGACTGCGCGCCTAGAACCGCTAGACCACCGCGGCCGGCTATATCACGTAACATCCCGTCAGTGCGGTCGGTATTTGCTTCGTGATACATTACCCGTGTTAAAATGGACCGTTTACCAATAGCGGAAAAGGTCGATATCGTGTTTATGTGTGGTTATTGTGATCAAAATGCCCAACGGGCGTGTGCTATGTATGCTGCTCGGTATCCTGGGCGACATCATCCAAGTGTCCGGACCGTTCGCCGGATAGTTACGTTATTTTAGGAAACATGAAGTGTTCCACCACGTGTGAAACGTCAGCCACGACCTGCAACAAATGATGATGCCCAAGTAGGTGTTTTAGCTGCTGTCGCGGCTAATCCGCACATCAGTGGCGACAAATTGCTCGAGAATCGGGAATCTCAAAACCGTCGGTGTTGAGAATGCTACATCAATATCGATTGCACCCTTACCATATTTCTGTGCACCCGGAATCGCATGGCGACAACTCTGAACGTTGTGTACAGTTCTGTCACTGGGCACAACGGAAATTACGCGACGATGACAGCTTTCTTTGCACGCGTTCTATTTAGCGACGAAGCGTCATTCACCAACAGCGGTAACGTAAACCGACGTAATATGCACTACTCGGCAGCGGAAAATACACGATGGCTGCGACAAGTGGAACATCAGCGAACTTGGCGGGTTAATGTATGGTGCGGCATTATGGGAGGAAGGATAATTGGCCCCCATTTTATCGATGGCGATCTAAATGGTGCAATGTATGCTGATTTCCTACGTAATGTTCTACCGATGTTACTACAAGATGTTTCACTGCGTGACATAATGGCGATGTACTTTCAACATGATGGATGTCCGGCACATAGCTCGCGTGCGGGTGAAGCAGTTAACTTCCCTAACTCTGCCAGATTAATCGGTTCAGTTGTCCCGCGTTTATTCTCCGGTTACGCGTTACTACGTGTTTGTACAACGCGTGTACCGTGCTATTTCGAGAACAGAACTTTAAGCAGCTGCTAATCTAATATGTAGTTTTATTTTACCTGCTTTTTCTGTCAGTCGTTTATTTCCACTCTGGTAGTCTCAATCTATTGATTTTGCTAATAGTTGTAACAACGTTGATCATTCACACACCCGGTCAACCACATAAACAAACAGCGTTCAGGTTTATTCGTCACAGCTCTTACAGCCTCGTCCCCTTTTGTCTCCGGGAAAGTTTTTATTTTTTATTTTTAGATGCAACGGGGACTCCCCTGGCCGATACATTACATACACTATGCACGAATTCAAAAATCAACTTATGATTAGTTCAGAAGTCAACTTAGAATGTGTACAAAACCGCTCAAAGACCAACTGGGATGTGTTTCAAAATCGTATGAGTAATGGATGGACCAACGTGCGGTGGATGCTAGGCGCTGTGTGAAACAAGTTCTTTTTTTTTTTCTAAGAATATGAATTTGACGCCCCCTGAAATTGCTGCCCGGACCAGATACCACAGTTTCCCCGCCCCCCTCCCCCCTTCCCCCTCCTTAGACGAAGGCGTGGCTGCTGCCAGTCTCGACCAACAGAGCGGGATGACACATAATGTAGCAGGAAGTTCATTATTTGTCATCGAATGAAACGTGTGGATGTGAAGGAGTTACGATGTGCTTGGTGCGCAATACAGCAATCATCCCTTGTCGACCATAACATTGATGATGCTGTACCTGCTTTCACATTCCTATGTAGGCCATGAGCGGTCCACTGTCACATCTGAAATTCTTTTGAAACTATGCCAGGTGATGATAACGCTGCCTCAGAGCGGATTCATGGCAACTCCATCTCCTGCACACTGAACATCTGATACTATTCTCGCGCCTTATACGCTACCGGGGCTAGTGACAACTGTTTAATTCTATCGAGACCAATGCTCTCTAATGTGTACTAGAGCCCTACAGGAACGTCGCCTATCTCCGTAGTCTTCACGCGGCTGCGGTGAGAGAGGGTGATTACACTTCGCGAACACTGGCGGAAATTGCCGAAGATGGTTGATGCTCCTCGCTGATAGGGCAGCCGTGTGAGCGCTTCTTGGAAGCCATACGTTAATTACGAGGTTGTCTGCCACCCTACAGATACCACGCGGTTGCTCATTGGCTAGGGATTAGCTGTGTTGAAATGCGTGATGGGATATGCTTACCGCTACACCTTGCGATTCTTACTTCTCTCCGGTCAGTGCCGTTAACATTGTCGACCGCAACGTGTCGTATTAGTTCATTTGTTCGATGTAAACACCAACTGAGTGAACAAAACCAGAACGTCGGTGCAGGACACACCAAAAGAAGGCGAGGGAACAAGTAAACAAATAAAATTCCCGGAAATAAATTTCATCAGGTGACTGAATAATGTGGGTCAAAACGCTTAAAAATGTTTTTACGCATATGTTCCTTTACCTATGTCAGACTATGCCTGTCGACCTGTTCTGGCAACAGCTCCATTTTTAGTGGCCTTCCGATGTCCATCTTACCTTTACGTTTTTATTATAAGGTAGTCCTTGGAATTCTCATTTCGTTCACTCACTTCACATATTCCTTCCCGTTTTGGTTGTGGTCTGCTGTTTTGTCATTTACCAAAAAAAATCTTCAGTTCATTTCCTACAGTTTCATTAGGAATCCTGTCCAACTTAGTGCAACATGTGGCTGCTTGCAAATATTTCGTTTCAGCAACCTCAAAGTGGCTAGAATTTTTTCTCTTCAAAACACATGCTTCGCTCCTGTACAAACGTTCTCATAGACTATGTGATCTAAAGTATCAGGACACCCCCCCCCCCCCAAAACATGCGATTTTCATATTAGGTGCATTCTGCTGCCACCAACTGCCAGATATTTCGTATCAGCAACCTGAGTAGTCACTAGATATCGTGAGAGAGCAGAATGGGGCGCACCGCGATTGGCTCTGAGTACTATGCGACTTAACGTCTGAGGTCACCATTCGCCTAGAACTTAGAACTAATTAAACCTAACTAACCTAAGGATATCACACACATCCATGCCCGAGGCAGGATTCGAACCTGGGACCGTAGCGGTCGCTCGGTTCCAGACTGTAGCGCCTAGAGCCACACGGCCACTCCGGCCGGCGCACACCGCGAAACTCACGTACTTCGAACATGGTCAGGTGATTGGGTGTCACTTGAGTCATACGTCTGTGCGCAAGATTACCACGCCCTATATCCATAGTCCACTGTTTCTGATGTGATAGTGAAGTGGAAACTTGAAGGGACACGTGCAGCAACAAAGCGTACAGGCCGACCTCATCTGTTGACTGAAAGAGACCGCCGACAATTGAAAAAGGTCGAATGTGTAAAAGGTAATCTATCCAGACCATCACAAATGAATTCCAAACTGCATCAGGATCCACTGCAAGGACAGTTAGGCGGGAGGTGTGAAAACTTGGATTTCATGGTCAAGCGGCTGCTCATAAGCCACACATCACGCTGGTAACTGCCATTCGACGCCTCGCCTGGTGTAAGAAGCGTAAACACTGGACGATTGAAGAGTGGGAAAACATTGTGTGGAGTGACAAATCGCGGAACATAAGGTGGCGATCCGATGGCAGAGTGTGGGTATGGCGAATGCCCGGTGAAAAATATCTGCCAGCGTGTGTAGTGCCAACAGTAAAATTCGGAGGCGGTGGTGTTAAAGTGTGATCGTGTTTTTCGTGTAGAGAGCTGGCACCGCTTGTTGTTTTGCATGGCACTACCGCAGCACAGGCCTACATTGATTTTTTAACCTCATTCTTGCTTCCCACTGTTGAAAAGCAATTCGGAGATGGCGATTGCATCTTTCAACACGATTGAGCACCTGTTCTTTATTCACAGCCCGTGGCGGACTGGTTACACGACAATAACATCCCTGTAATGGATTGGCCAGCACAGAGTCCTGACCTGAATCCTATAGAACACCTTTGGGATTTTTTGGAACGCCGAATTCGTGCCAAGCCTCACCGACAGACATCGTTACCTCTCCTCAGTGCAGCACTCCTTGAAGGATGGGCTGCCATTCCCCTAGAAACCTTCCAGCACCTGACTGAACGTATGCCTGAGAGGGTGGAAGCTGTTATCTAGGGTAGGGGTGGGCCAACACCATACTGAATTCCAGCATTACCGATGGAGGTCGCCACGAACTTTTAAAGTCATATTCAGCTAGGTATCCGGATCTTTTGACCACACAGTGTATGTAAATGCATGGAACTGCAACCAGTCACTTTTTTGAACAGTTATTTATTATTGCATGATCCGGTTCTCTAACGTTCCCAGGTCCATCTTCAGTCGATTTTCTCGAAGTTAAATCACTGTTTCTAGGAAATTTCTGGGTGCTGGCTCTATGACAAGTAGATGGAACATGCTTTACTGTTTCGCAATGAGTGTTGTTTATCTGGCGATATGGATGTAAAATTTTTAGTTTTAGATTTACTGCAGCAGTATGGACGACTTTTGTCTGTTAGTGTCCATCTGTCTGCGGGAAGAGCAATGGACGCCGCGTGCAACCTGGTTAGAAAGTTCTAGGCCAAGAAAGTTCCAGGGCAACTCCGCAAGCTGAAAGTTTACGGCGCTGGAAGATCACCTGTACGGATTGGAGGCAATAACTTCCCTCCTTGGAATCCTGGAAGTCAAGGCTCCTTAACACCTGAGTGGAGTTAAATATTGTTTTTAAATGGTACATGTAATCGAAGGCCACGTCTATGTCAATGTGGAATTAGACCGGTCATATTAATGGGCCTCCAAGTTATTGTGTGGGTGGTCATCAGTCAGTGTAACTGATAATCTTTTGTTCCAGGACATATTCCGTGCAAGTGTACGAGCATTATCGGTTGTAAGCTGAGTTGATGAAATTGAAATTGCTACATAGCCTGTGGCGAAGCAAGGTACCTTTTATAGATGAGTATGCCCTAGTAATTGGACTTACAGACGCTGATATTTTGTAATTTTAAGGAGTGCTAAGCTTGTAATTTGGATGTGTAGTCATGTCCAGAATAAGTTAATACTGCCTTCTCGTTTGTAGCCTTACTGTCCCTTCTGATCTGTGCTGACAGGTGAGTTTTGGCAGCGGACGACGCGTTCCTGTTTCCTGTGTCCAGAGCGGAGACACGTTTTCTTTCTGCTGCGGAGGCACTTCCGTCGTCGCACGACGTCTAGGTTGGCCCGCAGTCGGGTGCCTCCACCAACCGCCTCGTGTTGGCTCAAGTTAAGTTTGATCGCTTGATACATGCCAAGGGGGAGTGTCGCCAACTAATTCCGGAGCTCTTGATCTATTCAATATTGTAACTTCAAATATGGTTCAAATGGTCTGAGCACTATGGGACTTAACATCGGAGGTCATCAGTCCCCTAGAACTTAGAACTACTTAAACCTAACTAACCTAAGGACATCACACACATCCATGTGCGAGGCAGGATTCGAACCTGCGACCGTAGCAGTCGCGCGGTTCCGGACTGAAGCGCCTAGAACCGCTCGGCCACCGCGGCCGGCATTGTAACTTCAGTAAGCACATCAGCCTTAAAGCGTGATCTGCAAGTCCGAAGTTCCTTGTCACTATATTTGCTCTTTAAATACTTGTTTAAACCTTGCAGCCTTGTTACTAGGTCTGGAGCTTGTTAAGTTTTAAAATCCTTTACTTATGAGTACGAACTGTTGACGTTTTCCTGTTTCAGCCACAGTTATTAGCTAATTTCATTCAATGTGGAAACTGCCTGCTTGTTGCCTGATGGCTGTGCTAGCCGTCTGTTGCAATTTCCCACCTTTTCTTATATTTTGGAAAATTGCATATTTATTTAAGGGTCATTGTTAATGTTTCTGCTGGTGTGTACCTGATGAAGCCACATTTAAAGTGTATGCCTTCCCAGCTTTTCTGTATTTCGTTGGATTGTGTATTATATTGCTTAAGGGATTTTATTAAGGTTATAAACTGTAAGGGTTTTCCAGCAGCCACAGTCACTGGTGTGACTTGTTACTCTTACTTTATTTTGGGTGGGCGTTGTCTATTGTTTAATATTTTACCCCTGCTTGGGAATTCTTAGTGCCTTTAGTGGCACTCAATTGTGATTTATCTCACAGGTAAAGTCAGTTTGTTCGAACCAGCTTGCAGTCACGTCTAGTTGCTGAGACTTCTTACATGAATTTGCCCACATCTGTATATTCCTGGTTTTAAGCCGTGTTCTTAGTGGTATAAATTTTTAAGGCCTTTTATTAATGAATTGATCCTGTTCAAGTTCTTTAAATTATTGTGGGCATTGTTATTAATTTTGACAAAGTTTTTAATTTGTAATCGTAACAACTGTTGTGCAAAAATGTTTGTGCCATGAAATGACAAATGACGAAATATGTGGATCCAACTTCCATGTATTTTTCCGTAAAACTATTCCAACACTTGTGATGTAACACACTTTTTTTATTGGAAGTACTGAATTTTTTCTGTGACACTGTAACAAGCATTTATAGAGGATTTTAACGACGTTTTCTGTTTGGAAGCTTATGAAACAGTAACAAGGTAACAGCCCACGCAACACACTGTCACAGCTCACAGGTGAATCGGTTCCAGAACCGTCTGCGGAGCTGTACCAAATGTAAGCAAACACATGCTCCAGTACTGTTCACTTGTTTACCTGTGCGCTTAAAGCCCATCAGTCTGTGCTCTGCTGTAGTGCTCAGACAACAAGCCGCCACTTCTGTAAGTCGGGAGTACTGTGCGCTACATTTGAAGGTGAAATGGCCTTACAAACAAAAGGTTGAAACATTGTGGAGCGATCTTAGGCCGCTCCTCGGCCGATACCCTTGCAATAATAAACACTCATACTAACTAAAACAACCAAATTTTAAACACAGGGTAAATAATAGACGCGTATAACATGGCTCAATTGTAAAATATGTCACAGCATCAGCTGTCTATGGATAATGACAAATTTAAGTCTATTG
Source organism: Schistocerca piceifrons (assembly GCF_021461385.2). Lineage (NCBI taxonomy): Eukaryota > Metazoa > Arthropoda > Insecta > Orthoptera > Acrididae > Schistocerca > Schistocerca piceifrons. The sequence continues at coordinate 301,642,864 of NC_060140.1, forward strand.
ATCACACATTTTTCTCCACCCCTGGTAGCTGTGTGGTCAACGCCACGGAATGTCATACCTAACGGCCCGGGTTCGATTCCCGGCTGGGTCAGAGATTTTCTCCGCTCAGGGACTGGGTGTTGTGTTGTCCTTATCTTCATCATTTCATCCCCATCGACACCCAAGTCACCGAAGTGGCGTCAACTCGAAATATTAGTACCATGCGTACGGTCTACCCGACGGGAGGCCCTAGCCACACGACATTTCCATCACATATTTTTATAAAAGAAATGTCTTTAAAACAAATTCTGATGTAAGATGACCTTACTGGGATTCGTGAGCAATCATTCTTAAAAACTCCATTTCCAACAACGTAACAAAACGACTGCAAGGTTGTAATATAGAGATTTCATACTACATGTTGCCATGTTGTGACGTAATCAACGGTTATGAGGTGACCACGGGCATAACTACCAAAATGGCCGACGTAAGTGTTTGTTTTCGATAGTGTGCAGTTATTGAATTCCATGTTAAAGAGGGAAAATGTGCTGCCGAAATACACGTTAGTCTTCAACGTGTCTGTGGAGATATCTGTGTAGACGCCAACAGTGTAAGGACTTGAGTGAAACTTTTGAATGATAGAAACGTGGGTCTTGAGAATTTCTCGGGTATTCAGCCGTGTAGCGTCGTCCAAAAGGCCTTTTGGACGACGCTACCCGGCTGAATACCCGAGAAATTTTCATGATTTCTGTACGCCGGGAAAATCTCAGATCAAACATAGAAACGTGGGTATTCAAGATGAGTCTCGTGACCACTGTCCTCCAATTGCCTTCACGGAACGCGACAAAAAGCGGATTGATTGATTTTCTAGAACCTGGACGAACGATAAAACCATAAATGCTGCATGCTGTAAACATATACTTCTGAAGCTCCGTCGTGCTTTGCGTGATGAAGTCCTGGGAAGAAGGTTACCCTGCTACAGGGTAAAGCGCTTCTTTACGCTGGTACATGTCGCTTTGGAGATCAAGAAACTTGGGTGTGAACACTTCCACATCCACCATATAATCTTCGCATGACACCCTTCCGCCGCAATCTCTTCGGCTGTGTTCAGTTGCGGGGACAACTCTACGAGACGGTAGAGGATTTTCGGCAAGCCTTGCATCATTGTCTTTGGGAAGTTGCAATGTCGTAAGAGCATTTTAAAATTTTCAAAACGTTCGAAAAGGAATGTGTTTGAAGAAATGGAGACTACGTTGAAAAGTAACTCAAAATCTACAAATTAATATGATGTACTTGGTTAGCCTATGAAATAAAAATAAAAAAATTTAAAAGAGTTGCTCGCTGTTTCCCGCACGACACTTGCATTTTCAGAAGATTTTATCAAACAGAAAAACCTTTTCAGGTAGAATAATGAAATGGAACATTGAAGAAAGCACGGAAAGTCCTGCACAAGGGAATGGTCCAATCCGTCATGTCGAAACCTAACCTGAAACGTTTCACATAGGAAGAATACAACGAAAAAACCGCACTGTCATAGTTTTAGCTGCTAAGGTGCAATGCAAGTGGTTTTTTTTCTTTTTTTCTTTTTTTCTTTTTTTTTTAGTTTAAGGTACTCACTTTTTCCTCAAGAAGAACCGCTTATTACAGCTGTTTGTACAGCCCTTCCTGCCTGGGCGCGAATCAGCGAATAAGCAGACACAGCTGTGACAAGAGAACGTTGTGCTGTGTAGCGCTAGCGGATTTTTGACACTGAACCATAAGAAGAATGCCTGAAATCACTAATTCTTTGATTAACTTGGGTTCATAATGGCAGCAAAATTGTTGCATATGTAACTGTTAGACAAGTGTCTAGCAGAGAAATTAAAATTAAGGCACTGTATGATGTTACATTACAGACGATTTCTATCAATGCGGACTTTGACATGTTGACATGAAATATTTTATAACAATTTCTGTAGCACTGATACTTTTTGAATAACGTATATTTTGCTAATAATGAAACAGTTCCTTCGCATTTTTTTCAGAAGTCGTCAAAAAATGAGAAGTGTCTACCGGATGACGGAAAGAACTTTTTCTTTGCACCAGGTACACGTGGTAGAAAAACTGATGCATTTAGGGACCTCACAGTGTTTACTAGTGCTGTTTCGACAGATTGGGATGGAGTAAAAAGGAGTCGTGGCTGTTGTTCTGCGTGTTAGCTGCGTACCATACATACTTGATCAAATTCGTAAGAATTGCTGATGGGAACTGTCATTGAAAAAATGACTGAAGTTTAACAACACCATTCCGCTGATAAACCTGAAAGGCAAGGAGCCATCAGAAATAATATTGTTCAACAGTTTTCTGAAAAATGTTTTACAGTTGAGTTGGGTTGGCTTGTTTGGGGGAAGAGACCAAACAGCGAGGTCATCGGTCTCATCGGATTAGGGAATGACGGGGAAGGAAGTCGGCCGTGCCCTTTCAGAGGAACCATCCCGTCATTTGCCTGGAACGATTTAGGGAAATCACGGAAAACCTAAATCAGGATGGCCGGATGCGGGATTCAACCGTTGTCCTCCCGAATGCGAGTCCAGTGTGCTAACCACTGCGTGTTTTACAGTGTCGAAACATTTCTTTGTCGAGAGGCTTCTTTGTCGAGAGGCTGAATCTTTTCATAATTCCTCTAAAGACAGTTGTAAAGCTAAGTCAGGCTAAGAGACCAACAAAAACAATTTCCTGCAGCTGGGAAACAGACCTTTCAGATGTAGTATTGAAAATTACTCTCTTCATTTTCCAGATTTTGCATTGTCGGTTACAAAATTTTTGAAACCAAACACTCTTTTTTTTAATTTTTGGTCCAAACTGGCTTGAGGTTCGTGGAGACAGCTATAAAGCTGCAGGAACAGTAATCCACATCTGAAAAGGCAAATTCAAAGGCTCAGTCTAGATATAGTAGGGGTCAGTGAGGTGGAGTAGAAAGAAAACAAAGATTTCTGGTCAGATGAGAATAGGGTAATATCAACAGCAGGACAAAATAATATAAGGGGAGTAGGATTCGCTATAAATAGAACGGTGGGGCAGAGAGTGTGTTACTGTGAACAGTTCAGTGACAGGGTTAATCTTATAAGAATCGACAGCAAACAAACACCGACAATGATACTTCAGGTATACATGCTGACGTCACAAGCTGTAGGTGGAGAGAGAGGGTGTATATGAGGGTATTGAAAGATTAATACAGTATGTAAAGGGGGGCGAAAATCTAATAGCCATGAGGGACTGGAATACGGTTGTAGGGGAAGGAGTAGATGAAAAGCTTACAGGAGAATATGGACTTCGGACAAAGAATGAGAAAGGAGAAAGACTAATTGAGTTCTGTAACAAGTTTCAGCTAGTAGTATTGAATACTCAGTTCAAGAATCACAAGAGGAGGGGACATACTTGGAAAAGGACAGGTGATACGGGAAGATATCAGATTACATCATGATCAGACAAAGATTCCGAAACCAGATACTGGGTTGTAAGGTGTACCTAGGAGCAGATATAGACTCAGATCACAATATAGTAGTGATGAAGAGTAGGCTGAAGTTCAAGACATTAGTCAGGAAGAATTAATACGCAAAGAAGTGGGATACGGAAGTACTAAGGAATGACGAGATACGTTTGAAGTTCTCTAAGACTATAGATACAGCAATAAAGAATAGCTCAGTAGGGAGCAGAGTTGAAGAGGAATGGATATCTCTAAAAAGGGCCATCACACAAGTTGGGAAGGAAAACATAGATACAAAGAAGGTAACTGCGAGCAAAGCATGGGTAACAGAAGAAATACTCCAATTGATCGACGAAAGGAGGAAGTACCAAAACGTTCCGGGAAACTCAGGAATACAGAAATACATGTCGCTGAGGAATGAATGGGAAAATGTGTGGACATCGAAAAAGATATGATTCTCGGGAGGACAGGCTCAGCTTACAGGATAGTCAAATCAACCTACGGTGAGATTAAAAGCAAGCGTTATAACAAAAAGTGCAACGGGAATTCCACAGTTAAATGGAGAGGAGAGAGCGGATAGGTGGAGAGAATACATTGAAAGCCTCTGTGATATTGAAGAATCGTCTGATGCGATAGAAGAAGAAACATGAGTCTATTTTAAAGAGACAGGGGATTCAATATTAGAATCAGAATTTAAAAGAACTTTGGAAGACTTAAGGTCAAATAAGGCAGAAGGGATAGATAACATTCCATCAGAATTTCTACGATCATTGGGGGAAGTGGCAACAGAAAAACTATTCACGTTGGTATGTAGAATGTAAGAGTCTGGCGACATACCATCTGACTTTCGGAAAAGCATCATCCACACAATCCCGAAGACTGCAAGAGCTGACAACTGCGAGAATTGTCGCACAAGCAGCTTAACAGCTCGTGCATCCAAGTTCCTTACAAGAACAATATACAGAAGAATGGAAAAGAAAATTTAGGATGCTCTAGATGACGATCAGTTTGGCTTTAGGAAAGGTAAAGGCACGAGACAGACAATACTGACGTTGCGGTTAATAATGGGAGCAAGACTAAAGAAAACTCAAGACACGTTCATAGGATTTGTCGACCGGGAAAAAGAGTTCGACAATGTAAAATGGTGCAAGATGTTCGGAATTCTGAGAAAAATGGGGGTAAGTTACAGGGAGAGACGGGTCATATAGAACATGTACAACAGCCAAGAGGGAAAAAATAAGAATGGACGACCAAGATCGAAGTGCTCGTATTAAAAAGGGTGTAAGACAAGGATTTAGCTTTTCACCCCTCTTGTTCAATCTGTACATCGAGGAATCTAAGATCAAAATAAAAGAAAGGTTGTGGAGTGGAATTAAAATTCAAGTTAAAGTATATGAATGATACGATTTGTGATGACATTGCTATCCTGCGTGAACGAGGAGAAGAATTACATGATCTGCTGAACGGAATGAACAGTCTAATGAGTACAGAATATGTAATGGGAGTAAATCGAAGTAAGACGAAGGTAATGCGAAATAGTAGCAATGAGAACAGAGAGAAACTTAACATCAGGATTGATGGTTACGAAAAGGATAAAGTTAAGCCATTCTGCTACCTAGGCAGTGAAATAACCAATGATGGACGGAGCAAGGAGGACGTCTAAAGCATACTAGCAATGGCAAAAAGGGCATTCCTGGCCAACTGGCCAAGAGAAGTCTACTAGTATCAAATATCGGCCTTAATTTAAGGAAGGAATTTATGAGTCTGTACGTATGGAGAAGAGCATTGTATGGTAGTGAAACGTGGACTGTGGCAAAACCGGAACAGAAGAGAATCGAAGCATTTGAGATGTGGTGCTACTGACGAATGTTGAAAATTAGGTGGACTGATAAGGTGAGGAATGAGGAGGTTCTCCGCAGAATCGGAGAGGAAAGGTGTGTGTAGAAAACACTGACAAGGAGAAAGGACAGGATGATAGGACATCTGTTAAGACAAGAGGGATTGACTTCCATGGTACTAGAGGGCAAAAACTGTAGAGGAAGACAGAGACTGGAATGCATCCAGCAAATAATTGAAGACGTAGGTTGCAAGTGCTACTCTGAGATGAAGAGGTTAGTACAACAGAGGAATTCGTGGTGGGCCGCATCAAACCTGTCAGAAGACTGATGACCACAAAAAAATGTTGTTCGATATTTAAAACATACCTCGTCTTTGGGAGCATATCTGTCAAAGCTGTATCTCACAACAAGCAATACTTAGCGAATATTTGATTTTACGCTTCTCATGTTTCTATTACATTATTGCACAAATTGCTTTCGTTTGTATTATCCAGAAATATGATCGTTGTTTTACGGAATGTCAGATTGTTATGAAGAGAGACGATATATGTCTGTTTTTCCGATAGTTTCTGCAGAAATTCATGGTACGTGACTAGCAGAAGCAGTGGTGGCTTTTATAACCAAACAAGCGCACTCCTAGTCATCAGTACACAGAAACAGTCTTTTGCGAAACAATTGTCTCAAACTTCGTAGAATTAAATACAACAAACTTCTTGCTTTCTTTATTCAAGATATCATTACTAACAATTTTTTTCCTTCTAATAATTAAAGCACTCGCGACAATGTGATAGCTGCAGACTGATGGAAACACGAAATAGCACCTGACGAAAATGGGGCGTATATAGCGCTCGCACTTGATAGGAACGTGGCGGAGTACAAAATCCATGAACAAGAGAGCTATATAATTTCTAAAAAATCAATTAACGTCGTTGCTGTTCCAGTAAGAACTCACGTATCGCAAGAATGCATTATTTCTGTTATTAATGATATAAACGCTTTTTTCTGTACTAATGCTTTGATATAGTTGAGGATACATGAGAATGTTGCTTTAACGATATTACATGGGTGTCAATACTCAGCAAGTCCTTTTCACCGCTTTTTGGCCCCTAACAGTAACAGTCCCTTATTGTTAAAACAGTTTATTTACGCGTTCGAGGCATCAGAATTGCATATAACAGGACTCTACATAGAATATTGCGTCGCATAATTTCAATCTTTTGTTACGATACTTTACAGCAAGTCCACTTATTTAATATTCTGGTAAATTTAAAATGTTTATTTGAGATCAAAAACGGTCGTCAAGCCACAGTCACTAAAACAATGTAATGTTTTACAAATTTCATTGTGTCAAATAAACATTTTAAATTTCATTGAGTCACACTCTTTGAAGACAGTTATATTGAAATATATAATATTCTGGTAGCCATGGTGACCTAAAGGGTCTCTACCATTGGATGTCTCGGTTTCAATCCCAGGTAGCAGCTGGGACTGTCGGGACTCCTCCTCATTCCCCAGGGCAATCCCCACTCATTCTGCTATCAAACGACTTCCGAGATTCTCTCCCGGTTATTAAAGGCTGTTGAGGCGGTGGGCTCGCCACCCTACCCCTCCTAGTGCCACGGAGAAGAAAAGCTGTATTCTAGTTACAGTCAGACGACTAACAGCGTGCTCAACGGCTTGCGCCATAGACTTTACCTGTTTTGATATATAAATGAATGAAGTTTTAACAAGGAACGAACTGTTATTATTAGCGGCCCAAAAACCAGTGAAGGAGACGTAATCAGTATCCACGTGATTATCTCAGGCCTCTTCGACTGTATATCACATTCTAATGGAATCGCACCACTGTGTGACACGAACGAAATAATGATAGTTTTAGTGGCATAAATTGTATTCAAAGACCTAAATTTTGTCTGTGACATCGTTTAAAAAACGTAGATACCAAGTATTGGAAGAACCACAAGGAAATGTTTTCATCGAGTGGAAAATGTATGTTGCGTAACACTCGCTGGACCAGTCCTAGAGCATCCCCCGTCATTCTCAGAATATTACTAGAAGGATGTCACGTTATTAGAGGGGTTCTATTAAAGAGAGGGTGAGCGTTAGAATGATAGCCCCTCCCCTCCATCTAGATGTAGTTTTTAGGTGACTAGGTAAATAGAGGTGTGGTACCCACGTGCTGCCTCAGGTACACGCTAAGCAAACATTTAGAACTCATTTTTAGAGTTGACAGACGCAGACGCAAGGGGATCATGGAATGATTACCGCTTCAGGGAGATGGTGTGCGAAGGGGGCTGCTGGAAAGAGCAATAATTTCACTAATATTGACACAACCCGAATAACAATTCTGGCATCGCAGAGAAACAGTAACAGACGCGAAACAAGAGGAAAGAAAGAAGAATAAGTAGTGTGTTACAGTGATCTACAAAAACTCCTGTGAAAAGCGCTGGAAGAGGGGCGCTGCCTGTGACAGAGGTTTAGTGCAAATATTTCGAGCGCATGCGATCCAAGGAGGCACATGGAACTAATTATTTCCATCACCAAAACCTCGTGAAATGATCACGACCAGGGAATTAAAGCAGTTATTCAAACGGAGGCTTCCCAACGATTGTACTTCCCATGTAGATACCGGAAAAAAACGTAATTCTAGATCACTGATTCGAGAATTCTCTTCACTAAATTTTACTAAGTATGCACCTCACAGTCAGAATCTAGCACCAAGAAATTGTGTATCGCCCTGAAGACGACGGCAGCAAGTCGGCAATTCAGTTGTTTTAATAGTTACAATGACGCGGACAATAGCCAAAATCATGTAATAAAAAAAATAAAAAATATGGTTACCAGGTTTGTACATCAGTGCTCATACCAGTCAAATCTTTCATGGTCTCTTTAACCATTCACCGAAAGAAAATACCGTTCTGGCGGAGCGAGAGGTATCGGTTCGCACGCTGACTCTTGCTGATGGTCCAGCATTGATATCTGCAGTAATTTGGGGAAGGGTTGCACTTCCGTCACGTTGAACGATTTTTTTCAGTCTTCGTTGGTCCCGTCCTTGCAGGATCTTTTTCCGGCTGCAGCGATGCTGTAGATTTGATATTTTACCGGATTCCTGATATTCACGTTATACACGTGCAGTTACGTGGTATCGTAAGATATACACACATCAGCATGTCTGCTGTTTTTTTCCCTGGGTCGAACTGTCTTCCTACAGACAAATCACAAACTTTACGATGTGATGCCTTCTCCATAGTCGTAATTGCACCGCTAAGTGAACTACACCTGTCAGTACAGACCTACCATTTTACGTCCTTGCTCCGTGCACTCACATGTCAACAAGTGACCCAGTGCCAAGGCGAAAATGAGCATTGATGGCTTGCTCTTGCATCATATACTTGACTATACTGCCCAACCTAAAAATACACGACTTCCAACAGCTGTAATTATTAGTCTCCAAATAACGTACATACTGATTTCATGTTGTTCAGTACATCTTTATAGAGTGTGCGTGCGTGCGTGTGTGTGTGTGTGTGTGTGTGTGTGTGTGTGTGTGTTTGTGGTGTTGCTACACATTGCGGATTGTTGATCACATAACCGTCTTTTTGTGGCCTAATGATACATATTCAAAGCGTTAAAGGATTTGTCCATATATCGCTTGAACGACCACTGTACTTATGAACTGTACGTGGGTTTGGAATACCGTAGTTCTCTTGAAATGGCTATCAATGAGTCTCGTTTTGTAATAAAAAATTTATGCATCAACACCCTCAACCACAAACTTTATACACTACTGTTTATCAAATTGAAATACACTCCTGGAAATGGAAAAAAGAACACATTGACACCGGTGTGTCAGACCCACCATACTTGCTCCGGACACTGCGAGAGGGCTGTACAAGCAATGATCACACGCACGGCACAGCGGACACACCAGGAACCGCGGTGTTGGCCGTCGAATGGCGCTAGCTGCGCAGCATTTGTGCACCGCCGCCGTCAGTGTCAGCCAGTTTGCCGTGGCATACGGACCTCCATCGCAGTCTTTAACACTGGTAGCATGCCGCGACAGCGTGGACGTGAACCGTATGTGCAGTTGACGGACTTTTAGCGAGGGCGTTTAGTGGGCATGCGGGAGGCCGGGTGGACGTACCGCCAAATTGCTCAACACGTGGGGCGTGAGGTCTCCACAGTACATCGATGTTGTCGCCAGTGGTCGGCGGAAGGTGCACGTGCCCGTCGACCTGGGACCGGACCGCAGCGACGCACGGATGCACGCCAAGACCGTAGGATCCTACGCAGTGCCGTAGGGGACCACACCGCCACTTCCCAGCAAATTAGGGACACTGTTGCTCCTGGGGTATCGGCGAGGACCATTTGCAACCGTCTCCATGAAGCTGGGCTACGGTCCCTCACACCGTTAGGCCATCTTCCGCTCACGCCCCAACATCGTGCAGCCCGCCTCCAGTGGTGTCGCGACAGGCGTGAATGGAGGGACGAATGAGACGTGTCGTCTTCAGCGATGAGAGTCGCTTCTGCCTTGGTGCCAAAGATGGTCGTATGCGTGTTTGGCGCCATGCAGGTGAGCGCCACAATCAGGACTGCATACGACCGAGGCACACAGGGCCAACACCCGGCATCATGGTGTGGGGAGCGATCTCCTACACTGGCCGTACACCACTGGTGATCGTCGAGGGGACACTGAATAGTGCACGGTACATCCAAACCGTCATCGAACCCATCGTTCTACCATTCCTAGACCGGCAAGGGAACTTGCTGTTCCAACAGGACAATGCACGTCTGCATGTATCCCGTGCCACCCAACGTGCTCTAGAAGGTGTAAGTCAATTACCCTGGCCAGCACGATCTCCGGATCTGTCCCCCCATTGAGCGTGTTTGGGACTGGATGAAGCGTCGTCTCACGCGGTCTGCACGTCCAGCACGAACGCTGGTCCAACTGAGGCGTCAGGTGGAAATGGCATGGCAAGCCGTTCCACAGGACTACATCCAGCATCTCTACGATCGTCTCCATGGGAGAATAGCAGCCTGCATTGCTGCGAAAGGTGGATATACACTGTACTAGTGCCGACATTGTGCATGCTCTGTTGCCTGTGTCTATGTGCCTGTGGTTCTGTCAGTGTGATCATGTGATGTATCTGACCCCAGGAATGTGTCAATAAAGTTTCCCCTTCCTGGGACAATGAATTCACGGTGTTCTTATTTCAATTTCCAGGAGTGTATTTATTCTGCTGCAACATGTAACTTACAGAGTGAACGGCCCACGCCATTTAAGTCTAATGATCTAATGATCTACCAAAACAACCAGTTACTACCGTGCTTACAAAAAAAAAAAAAAAAAAAAAAAAAAAAAAGATGGTTCTGAGCACTATGGGACTTAACTTCTGAGGTCATCAGTCCCCTAGAACTTAGAACTACTTACACCTAACCAACCTAAGGACATCACACACTTCCATGCCCGAGGCAGGATTCGAACCTGCGACCGTAGCGGTCGCGCGGTTCCGGACTGAAGCGCCTAAAACCGCTCGGGCACACCGGCCTGCCATTCCAGCTAGTAGAAGGTGCACGTGACAGGATGCCAACAGCAAGTCCTACACATTTCATGACTACACAGATACAAGTGGTGAGCCACAGGAAGTTGAGTGGGGCAAGGCAGAAAAAGAATACCTTCCGCCAAGAAAGAATAGCACTAATGTAAAGTAATATTACTATGCCGTACATTGTGACACATTAGTATTTTCCACCTCTGATGCCGAGTTTTCTGATGGTTTTCGATACCAGTTTCCACGAGAAAGCACATGCTCTGTAGGGAAATCAATGTTAGTGCCCCTCTGGCCAACTCGTGGAGTCATGGAGTTCGTTGATGGCTTGCAAGCAAAAAACGCTGGCAATAAGAGCGCCATGGAGCCGTACAACGTGGTCTGCGGAGTCACATCAACTACTTGGAAGGTGAACTGTGGCTTCATCAGACGTCAAGAAGCAGACAGAAACTCAGAGCCAGAGGTTAGAAATGGTGGAGAGTTTTGTTACCGCAAAATAGTGCAGAGCACAAAGTGATGTGCTTTTGTGGGCTACATCCGTTAGAGTGAAGCTGGTAGCTTTTGAAAGAGTAAATTGGAGTGGTGCGGTTTGCGCCGAGTGAGGTGAAATGCGCTCGTGTCTGTTGTGGTTGTTGAAGCACGGTGAAGCCATTACGAATAGTGACAAGTGAATTATGGTATCACACGGAAGGATCTTGTTGCATTAAAGTGCTGTATTTTATTCAGTTATGATCATAGTGGCCACGAATATACTGTCATTTCAGGACTGTAGAATAGTCATTAGCCATTCCGTATTGTGTTGCATTTCTTTTTCTAGAAGTTAGCTGAGTAGTTGTGTTGATTTTTCTTGCTTTTACGGACAGTGTTGGTCGATGGCAGTATAGGGTAGATCTTTCAGTGGCTGCTGCTTGTCTTTGTTACTCAGTGTGATGATGTGTGTCTGTGAAAAGTAAGTACGGGGTGATGCCCAGTCCTTAAGTCACCTGGACTGAGTTACATTATGGTCTAACAAATATTTGGATTTGTTACGTATTATTTTTTATTTTTGATACATACACATTTTTATGATAGCATAATCGGTTTCGGCCTTCAATGGCCTTCGTTAGACGTTACAATGGAGAAAGCTTAAATTAAAACGTGAAACAAGTGCAGTTATTTTCACTAGATCTACTTGCGATCTCAGTAAAGCGATAGTGACGAGCATATGGTTCATATCTATGAGGATCATGTGATAAACAAGTGTTCAAGCGTCGTAAACATATAATCAGAATTCAGGAAACTATTCATAGACAACCAAGTGTACATATTCTTTGCGCTAGAGTCACGCGTCCTCTGTAAAACAATATTAAATCGAAAAAAAAACATAAAATTTCTTATTCATTACAATGATATTTCAAACAGTTATTAGTCAAATATGAAAACATGTGTAATTCGTTAAAAAAGTAAAACGTATTCAGAAAAAGTGAGATCTTTACATTAAAAGAGTAACATTCCTTATGGTGCATTTTCCGGTGCCCGGTGGCGCTGCACTTCTGGCTACACCTAAACTTAGGAGAGACGACGCGGAATGGACGACCATTGCAGTTCCTTGCTGCACCTCACTGGCACCCTTCATCTGGCTGCGAAGTGTTTACGATTAAGTTAGCTGAGCAGACGTTCGGAAGTGCAGACCCAGCTCGGACAGAACAGGGCATCACTCGTTCACAAACAGACCAATGATCAGTTGTAGCATCTGTCCCGAAAGCAGCGACTGCCTCACTAAGTAAATCGTCGTAGTATCAAAATAGGCATAAGTTGCAAACTCATTTTGTTCATTATACTAAGTCGATCACCATATCTGTAAACATGTCGTTTCTTTCAGTATTTGGGTTTATTTAGAATAATTTTTTTCTTTACTATAACATTGCTGTGCCAATTTTAAGTAAAACTTTTCACTAATCTGTGTTCTTGCGGAATGTTGTAAATTTCTGGTATTACGAGTTTAAAGATAAAAATGGTTCAAATGGCTCTGAGTACTGTGGGAATTAACTGCTGAGGTCATCAGTCCCCTAGAACTTAGAACTACTTAAACCTAACAAACCTAAGGACGTCTCACACATCCATGCCCGAGGCAGGATTCGAACCTGCGACCGTAGCGGTCGCGCGGTTCCAGACTGTATTGCCTAGAACCACTCTGCCACCCCGTCCGGCGTTTATGATATTTTTCTGATTATGTGCATCAGTAATAAATCTACTTGCTCTCCTCTTATGATCATTTTTAATTTAAAAAAATATATTCAAAATAAGCCCTCACTCGCTCCACACTTGCCCAAACCCCACTCCACCCAAATCCTACGCTACATGAAACTATTAAATTGAAATATATCATAAATTTTATAGAGCCTTTTGCGGCTCGCATTCTTGCTTTTCACAACTTGGCGTCTTGTAATAGCGGTAGCGACGTCTTGTTTCCTTCTTGTGTTAATGGCGCCACTGAGTTGGCTAGTATTGTTTGGCCTCAAGTGGCAGCAGCAGCGATTATCGATAGCCAGTACTGTGATACTATCTTTGGTGCGACCGCTTGTATTTCCGGGTCGTCCTTTGTGTCAGGCAGTTCAGCTTCGGACGGAGCAATTGGGAGGTCCACAGCACGAGGCAGGCTGGGACTGCTGGCGGCATCAGGCAGTGTCGGATCGAGGGGCTGTAGCCAACGACCGAATGTGGGATGTTTGAAGTTGAGTGAACCTTATCCTGTAATGTTTGAGATCTCGCGGTTGTTTGCAGTTGCTGCTCCCCCCGTCGGTGACAACAACCACAAAAAGTGAGTCTGTCATGTTGGCACAAGCTTTTAGACGCCTTCTACTGCTTGATATTGGTTTCAGTTTGGTGTTTTTATTGGTGAAACGCAATCAGCGGTATCTTACTGCCTAGTGGCCGCAAACGCCCCAGTTACCTGGCCTGGAGGTTAGCGTAATTTGCAGCAGTGTACTTTTCCTCGTCTTGGCGATGCTATCTGGCATGGTATGTAATTTGACAGCTTCCTTGAGTGGGGTATGGATAATTGATTTCCTTGTCTACCTTGGTTGTAGTGGTTCCTTCTGCCTTTTGGTGTTTTAATCACTGGATTCTGAAGACACAGTGCTTTCTGTCACTTCGCTTTCGCCTGAATTATTCCATTGTTGTACTGGTTAGCTGGCGTTAGGTGGATTTGGTAAGAGGGTTGACCGGCCTTTAAACCGTCTCTAGTTTGAGTTGCCCTCCTTAGGTGAACATTACTCTTGGCTGCCAGTCTCATCGCTTGCCCAGATGTATTGACCTTCCTCAAGTCGATCCGTGGAGCACTGTCTGTGGATCACTCCATCTTATTTGGTCAAGTTTTCACAATTGTTTAAGATTTACCTTAATTTTAACGTGTAATTACCTTCCTCACTTGTAATTCAGGCCTTCAACCGTAAATTGTTTGTAACATTGCTTGTGGCCTTCAGTTGACAAATAATTTTTAATTCTGTCTTAATAAGGCCTTCAGCCATCGCTATAGCCTGTTACAGTTTAATGAGATTGTTTAAAAAAGGTTTTAGTATTATAAACGTGTAATCGCCTACCTTATGGCCTTCAGCCATTGAATATTTTGAAAATGTTTGTGGCCTTCAGCCGACGAATAATTCTGAATTCTTTCTTAGTAAGCCCTTCAGCAGTCAGTCTAGTAAATTCCTTTAAAATGATTGTTGAAAATTATTTCCTCAAATATAGTGTATGTGTTTAATATAGCCAACAGTAGCTGATTACGACCCCATCCACATTCATTGCCTTATCCTGCCTCTCCCTGATTACCAGGTATCATTTACTGTAACTAAACAACTATGACAAAAAAGGAGAACATCGATAAAGGGAGGAGGAAACGAAATGAACTTCAGAGGTTGACAACGTGGGTGATGTATTTGCAGTGATTCTAAATATGAGTCAAATTGACATAGAACTTGGCAGTATGAGACCACTTATTAATACGACGTTCTGCCTTCTGGCGAGAATGCTAGCAATGATTTGGCTGGAAACGCAAATTTTCTCTTGAAGCAAGCAGACCATCTTCAGTTGCAATGGATCTTTGATACACTGGTTACTGTCACTGAGGCGGCCATCCGAGCTCACCCCGCACATATTCCATCAGGGACAGATCTGGGGATCCTGCTGGCCACAGGAGTACCTCGCCATCATGTTCGTAATTGACAGTGACGCGTGACATATGTGTACAAGCATTGCCTTGTTGAAAAATGGCATCTCTATAGCAGGAGGGGTAATATATGAGAACGCATGCTGTCCGTGTCGTGTCGTTGTACCGTCAGAGTTGCGTCAAATAGTACCAGCCGTGATCTGATGTCATACTTTAAGGCTCCTCAGACATTACGGTAGAACTAACTTCACTATGCCTCTCCAAAACAATGGAAGAATCCTGACCTCTCCCCAAGTCGTCGCCAAAACAGCCAAATGTGGTCATCCTGCACTGTAGAGAACAGTGATTCATCGCTGTAGGCAGTGTGATGTTATTCATCAGAAGTCCATGTTACCCGGTCACGGCACCATTCCAAACACAATCGTCTGTGTCCTGGTGTCACCGTCAGCATACGCATGGGATGCTGGCGGTCTCTGACCAGTGGTATGTGATGACACAGAATGCTGCAGGAAATCCGAAATCCATTAATTGTTCTCGGATGGCAGGATGCCCTTTAAATCTGCGTATTGCACGATTCGACCATCCGAGTAGACAAACGTCTACAATGAGGCCGCTTTAAAACTACTAAGGTCATCGGTTCCTAGTCTTACACACTACTTAGACTAACGTATGCTAAGAACAACACACACACCCATGCTTGAGGGAGGATTCGAACCTCCGACAGGGGGAGACGCACGAACCGTGGCAAGACGCCTAAGACCGCGTTGCTACCAAGCGCGGCCCAACTCTAATCTTTAACATACCAGCCGATGGTTTGTACGTGTACAAATTTGTACTAACATCTGCGATGTGTTCTGGGTGCTTAAGTGTTTTTGATCAGGCAATATTCTTCTGCTATAGTAATACATTCTACATTTAGTGAAGGAGAGGAGGGTTGAACAAGGAACTGTCATTCCCCCGTCTAGAACCGATAACTGAATCCACACTTGCTACGAACTTTCAGTTTCAACTGCGCTATTTTCCCCATTTGTAACAGCTTTTACGCGTGATATGACAATTGAAGTAGCTACAGGGTCACGTTCACTTACTAACTTTGTTCCAAAAAAAAGAATTGATGGTGAGTGTAATCTATCGTCAAATGCTTGCTGTAAACGGAGAATTTTCTCTGGCGTACTGCCTCATGCCAGAATAAGTCGCAGAAACTCGTAGGTATGTTAGCTGGCGCCGGCACTACATTCTGAGCTATCATCATTTGCGCACGTAACACGTTCCTCGTGACTCATGTGCGCGTGCGCCCAGGTCTCTCCCCTGTTACCTTGCCTCTTGCTCCTGGGCCCTCGCGCCACACCCCTGTGACTTGCCGTTGCACCGCTGTAGTGGCACAGTGTTCGAGAGGTGTGGCCAACTTCGCAGTATACGACGCAGACGGCAGACCTCTCTCAGGCAGTGACAGGAGCCCGTGCTGGTGAAACCGAATCGCCGAATAAGCTGTACGTGCACTGTCGATCGCTGTGAACCTTCGCGTGGGATCCATATAGACGGAAATTCAGAGCGAGCTAGTGTATTGGAAACTTTATGCTGCATTGCTACCCCGGACACCTTCCCAACGACCGAAGGTCTTGCGCATGAGAATTTTCTGGAATATTTGCTCCTATACTATAAAAGCGAGTGAGAATTCTCAGAGAGAATTGAGTCTGTAGATGAAACACGGTGTGACTATTTCGAACTTCCAACAGAAAGGATGAAATGAAATGGAAGAACAAGCAGTCTGGTTGAAAAATTGGATTTTTTTGTTTTATTTAACCTTCAACGGCGAGTTACGTCTTATACAAGGCATCTTCAAATTGATTTACGAGAAAAAATACGACGTTTTATGCAAATGGAATGACCCCGATTTATAGCAGAATTGGACTAGAAAAACAAAACAGTAAAACAAGTTACTGTCAAAGTATGGTGTCAAGCACACAGGATGCCGCACATACAAATGTCCCAGTAGGAAACCGACGTGGACATCACGCGGCGTCCTATAAGGTAAGAGTAACGTCTCTCGGAATGTGGTCGATAACATGTTCAAAGACCGGTAAACAATGTAATACATTAAAACCCTAAAACTTACTCGAACAAAATTTACAATTTATTTTAAAAATATGTAGATAAACAACTTACCGATATAGATGTTAAATGCAAGGGAAACAGCGTCTAAAACACATGAAAGCTACAGCAGGTAATTGTCCTTGTAAAACATTTTTTTAAAAAGACCTCGCCCGGTGTCCCGTAAAACACTTCCCCTCAAGAACGGTGAAAAAGTATTCAGAATCAACAGACTTCATCTCACAAGAAGTTCGTATGTCTGTATAAATAGGCACCAGACTACCTTGTCCGACATGCGTCGTCGTCCACATCCTCTAAAACGGGGTGAGGCCTACAATATAAATGCGTAGGGGGCGCATTGCTGATCTCCCTGCTGTGTGCAAGAAGTATACGGCTACTATAAGCAAACCGCAGTAGACGCTGCATGTCGGTGATGGGTTGCGATGGATATTAGGTTTCTAGATATAATCACAAAGAGAAGCATGACAAACAGGAAAGCCATATAGGCTGCTGCAGGTAAAATATCTATACAAATGAGTTATAATAAACAAGAGCAAATAAATCTTATAGAATAAAAAAGTATGAAAGTACAGATTGCTGTGGCGCGAAAGAATAAAACATGCAAGAGGGAACCAAGAGAACTAATTTCTCAGTGGGTCATGCAGTATTATGGCTAAAACCATTTCGTACATTGTCATCCACTTCAGTCAAAATTAAGTTACAGATGCGATAAGTAGCGTCTTACTACAGTATATAACCTCAAACAGTAGGACAGAGTCAATAATACCGTATCTGGATGCTAGTAACTGAGTCGAAATATAAATGTTTGATTAACATCTAAGGTACAAAAGAAATTGCATCTTTGTAAATGATCGACTGTATCGTATATTACGTTGCATAAAACAGTAGCTCACACATGAAGTTGAAGAACTATCACAAAAAACCATTAAGGTCAAAACTGGAAATTTAAAAAATACAATAAATTGTTTAGCTGTGAAAAATTACAAAAATGTGAGGCGGCACAATATGTGTGACAGCATACTGGTTTAGCAACTTATTAAGAAAGTGACCTCATGATACCAAAATGTATTTGATCCTTCCCAGGCAGCTGATCATTTGTCTTCTGCCAGTTTATTCTGCACGTTTGGTTAATTCTGTTTCTTCCAGAATATTTAGCTTTTTGCCTTTTTGAGCGTACTGAAATATTTTCAGATTCGATAAAATAAGGGACGGCTGGATACTGGCCTTTAGGTTATCCGCAAAAGCCGTCTTTGACTTGGTCATTTTTATTCCGCTGATATTCATGAAATCTGCCCTTAATGTCCTGTCGGTTTGGCCAATATTTGCAGCCTAACACCACATTCGAAGATATACAATCCTGATTTTAGATACTTATTTCTACTTGGTTGCTCATTTCGTAAATAGTTATATTGAATATTAGTTCCGCAGAGAAAACTACTCGCGCATCCATGCCCGGGAAGAGTTTAGCCAGATCGTAGAAAAAAAATGCCCAAAAATAATTGTTTACCGTATCGGAAATGCTATTTAGAGAGTTACCACGACTTTTAGACACTTCAGCCCCATAAAGGGTGGCAAGACGACGCTGGAATAATGGAATCACTCGTAGTAGGTTTTCTTAAAATGTCCATACTAATTTTGTTATCTGCTACACGTAGCCATAAATCAAGATTATTTACTACTCCGTTCACACCCATGCTCTCATGGGCAAAGAACTTTTTTGGATGGGGGGCGTTGAATTCGCCAGTCAACGCAGCAGTTTCAGAACTACCACCTCTATAAATAATGATAATGTCACCGACATATCGCCGATGAAGAAGAAATTTCTGACAAGCTGCCGAATTCGTATTGAAAAATCGACACTCAAGATGGTTAACAAAAATTTCTTGGTTAGTTTCGAGTAAAAGGGACTAAACTACAGTCATCAGTCCCTTGAACCGTTAAGTGCAAACCAGGAGTAGCCGTTAAAGAAAGGATGCGAAAGGCAAATACTGTAAAGCTTAAGTGTAGCTAAAGCAATAAAAAACAGAGATAAAAACAGCCCAGAAAAGAGACAGCAAACGTAAGTCATTAAAACCGACAAATGGTAAAGAATAAAGAGAATAAAAACGTGGAAAGGATAGGGACTATGGCTGTTCACGGGTGCCCCATCAACCCCTCAGGCAGTCAGAGTAACAAAAAATATCCGCCACAAAGGCGGCAAACAACTAGCAACAGCGAGTCCAACGCCTTACCAATAAATATGATCACTAAATTAAATATAATTTTGTGACGTAAGGAGATAAAAAGGAGATATAACATCACTAATTTCCAGGCTGGTCATACGTTTATTGTTTCGTTCTCCTGCCGTGAGAACGGTCTCCTCCAAAGAAATATTAGTACACAAATTTTTGCTATCCAACTATAGTAGGCAACCTTCTTCTGGAAACGTCTGGCTCTGGAGTAGCGCAACTAGTTCCCTGCGACTCGCAATACAAAAACATCGCTCAAAGACATTGTTTTCGTAGTAACTGCAGTAGGAACTTTTGAGCAGGTTTTCCAGGGTTCCCCCTACCATTAATTACAGAACGAATAGGGAAGTCAACCTTGTGTCTTGACCTACGCTCTAAGCGATGGCACCTGTTGTTCATAACATGGAACTAGGCAACTGACTAGGAGGGCTGATACACAAATAATCATTTAAGTGTGTAGGAACATGTTAAAAGACCCCCCCCCCCCCCCCGGATATGGTAAAGTTAAAATTTATTAAAAAATAGAACAGCGATAATGACAGAATCAAAGAACGACTATAAGCGTTGGCAAAGACACTAGTTATGAATGCGCAGTAAAGCGTAGACAAATGATCATAAAACATCATTCACTTTTTTTTACATGATTTTGTTTTACTCTCTCGTATGTAGAAGTTTGGTTGAAATGTATTGCTCGAAGTATGACGGGCTACGAGTGTTTTGTATTATTCGTGTTTCTGAGTAAGAGACGACTTAGTAACAGTATTAAGTATTTTTATTAATGTGAAATAGAACTAGGTTAAGATGCATTCCTTCGTATTTTATATCATTTTGAGAGGCACTGGTGTTCCCTGGAGTTGGCTGCCTGCATCCATAATTGAAATGTAGGAAAAGAAGTCCACGGTCAGATTTTCGTAAAATTAACAGAGGGAGAAGCCCCCATAAGACGACAAATATAATTAAAATATATATAGTGATGGACACAGAAAAAGAAACGACGCAAGGTCAAGTGAAAGCACAATAGCACAATTTCGTACACGCAGAATGTTTCATAATAATACGCTGTACCAATATTCTGTTTTCATTGCAAGCGAAAGGACAATTTTCAATAAATGCCTTTTGTTTTTCCTTCTAATTATATTTTTTTATTATAATACATAAAAAAGACTAACTTTTTCGCATAGCCAACCGAAGCACCATGATCTAATGTTTGTATGCCATTGTCGTGGAAAAGGGATAGTACTTTTCAATATAGTGGTTACGGTATAAAACAACAACTGTGTTTCCTTTATCAACACGAGTGATTACGGCTTCGTTTTCTTCAAATTTTTTATTTATAGGCTTTAAAGTTACAAAATTGGTATTACAAGATTTTCTCGGGACAGATGTAGCAATAATGTCACTCGCCTTACATGCAGTTTTAAAATTTTCTTCTTCTTTGTTGGAACCAGATTTATCTACTGCTAACTATAGGTTAGCTGCTAATGTCGTAACAGTTCTGTCTTGGAAATTTGGTCGCATATTGATCTTTAATTCTTTGTCGAGTAATTCATTTGTTTAACATCAAAGGAAATGCTGGTGAGATTAATCACCCTTTTCGCAAACGGATACAGGTGAAGTCAGCCTATTAGGTCGCGATACCGTTGCCGAGGTATTTCTAATTTTCATTTATCTTTCTGCTCGATCAGCTGGCCTCCATCCCAAACAATTACGTCAATACTATACATCATTGCATCAAAAGTGGGAGTACCATGTAAAGTACCCACAGAAAAATGTGCGCTGTCAGCTGAAGCACTTAAATTGTCTTTTTGCATGTACCTCTGGCAAATTTCATTAGTTATCACTGTCTTGGCGGACTTGAACAAAACGAAATTTTGGAACTGATACTGTTTTTTCGAATGGTTTTGTGTGCATACTCCGGAATTAACCTAACCTACAAACACCGCTTGTTAAATTTGATGTTCATCAATGCTTTCATTGTTTTATCGATTATTCCATTGTTTTATATTTAAGGTTTCGCAGTGACGACGCCGGCCATTTCTATGCCCGACCAGACAGGTTCCGCATTAGGTAACGGTGACCAGACTTTTGATCAGATAGTGTATACGTATACTCTCTCGAAGATTATCAAGTGGCATGGTATTTGTAACCCCCTTCGAAGTATCGTGTGCAATTTCTTGTGCATAAACTGAGAGATTCCAGGCGTATGTAGTCGAAGTTTGTGAATCCGAGCGGTTTATCATGCGACGATAACAGACGATGGGGATCTATGTTAATGATTCCTCCTCCTGGTTTCAGTATCACGATCAAAACACCACATATCCACAGTGAACAGCCACACGTGTGGTTCTTATCCTTCGTTACCTCGATCTGCTAATATCTGGGGTTATTGAGTTTAATATCTACTTTCAACAAATGGTGTCTTTGTATAGCCTATAGTTCGATTGTATTCACATCTACGCTAGCCACACATTCTTTCAATCAACATGAGAAGCACACACAATTGTAACAATATAGACGTGGGTCGGATGAAGAGAATTTCCGTTTATGAATTTTATGGTAAGGACTTACTTGTTTGTTTCTATTGACAGGTCAACAGAGTTGATCTGACCTGTTTCTTGGCAGTTCACATAATGAAGGGAATGTGATATCAAACAGTCACATTTAAGTGTAATCTAGGTTCACAAAAATACTTGCCAGAGTTGCCCTTCATTTCCCCACCAAGAATATTTATTGGTTAGTCCATTTTATTAAAATTGTAATAAGTAATCTTTAACGTGTAATTTTTTTGATTAAAATATCTATTATAGCAGTTCGTACATTGATTCATCTTAAGGAGTTAATAGTGTTATGCTTTGTTTATAATACTATAGAGATGAAAAGTGTGATTTGGAAATCGATCATGTGAATCAGCCAACAGCTACTGAAACACGTATGTAACGCAGCAGCGATGGCGAGGCATTGTAGCATCTGTGACCAGAGAGTATGCGCTTGACCGCGCGAGTGTTGCGAGCGGTTCTCAGTCAGTCAGTAGTCGTTGCGAGTCGGTCTTCAGTCGTTGCGAGTCTGTAGCTCTGTTTAGTTGAGAGCAGTACTCAGTCTGTAGTCGTCATGCAGATCGGTCGGTCAGTAGTAGCAGCCCAGTGCGGTTGTGTGATGTAGGCGGTCGGCAACACTGGTCAAGATGAGGAATAAGGTATACTGTTAATTAATATAATCATTAGATAATGAAAAATTTTATTTATTGTAATTATTCTCCAACAAGTCTCCCAATAATAATTTTTTTATTTCAAAAGCATTTTCTCAAAAATTTAATTTTTTATTGAACTCAAGATTTCGTTGCACTTCCCATTTCATTCCACTTCTTTTGAAGAAAAATTCCACTAAAATCACAAAAAAAGAGAATATTATTATTTGCAATGCAGTTCCTCCAAGCGGTGCGCAACAACAAGAGCAGATATGTGACATCCATTTATTCTGAGGTAAGACTTTAATTCTGATTGTTTTACACAGGGCCAAAGACCGATATTTCGGTTTAATTGAATTTTCTTGTCACTGAATGGACTTTAATTTTTTGAAGGATTTATATTTGAGTCAGATTGCGAATTTCACATTTTTGTTGCCATTGTCAGTACATTTCATTGTGGGCAGGTTACGCATAGAGCCATGTCCATCAGCATTTCTAATTAATATCCTCCATTCTTTCAAATTTTTGTGGGGAGGTTACACTCGGCTCCCATTTGTATTAAGTATTGCTATATTTTCTTTAAAAATTGCGGTGGGGAGGTTACACTTGGCGACACCCAGTCCAGGATCGTATTTCGTTGAGAGTCTTTTGAGCGACAGTCAGATATCTGCTCTTATTTGCTTAAGTATAATTAGGATTTGGCGCTACGCTTTTATTAATCTTGTGACTTTCTCTCTACAGGTCAACGGCAATTTGTTGCTTTGTTGTATTTGTGTGTTGCTTTTGCATTGTGTTGATTTGTTTTGTGAAAAATTTTGACTATTGTAAAAATGCCGCGAAAGACTGTGAATAGTGTATCGCAAAGTATTGTGAATGAAATTACCGACTTAAACAACGTGACCGATAGTAATTGTGATACGCAACGTAATGATGACAATCCTGCGTTCACTAACAATCAGTGCATTCCAACCACTAAAGATGACTTTCACCTTAATGATGAACAAACGAACTCAATTGTCTCGTCTGTTAACTTGACGACAATTGATGACGCAGAATGCTCTATGGTAATGAGCGCTGCCGAGTTTAACACACCCGATTTAGAAAATCCAAGTAATGTACAGACGAATTTTTCGAATGAAAATGATCAGTGTAGTGAAAGTAGGGCGGATTTATTTAATTGCGAAATAATGACTGATAGTTTACATTTGACTGACAAACCTTTTTGTAAATTTCAAAATGACCAAATGGTTACAGAAAGTGAAACAATTCCAGATCCACTATTGAACAGCACAGAGAATAGAAATGCTGACCTTGAGTCGAATCCAATTATGGCTTTGTTGCGACAAATGAGTAAACAACTTAATGAAATTAGTAAAAAACAAGACGACTTTCACAAACAACTTAGCGAAACAATTAATGAAAGTTTCAAACTGACAAGCGAAAAACAAGACGACCTTAAAGAACAGAACAAACAAGTTAGTGAGCAGATTACAGCTGTTACCGTGCAATGTCAGGACAGTGAAGAACAATTACGTGAGGATACTAAGGCTTGTGCTAATAACAGTAATGAAGAAGTTGGCACTGTTGCACAAGAATTAAGTAGCACACGTATAGACACAACAGAATCACATAAAGACGGGATTAATGCAGTCACCAAACAATGCCGTAAAAACGCAGTACAGATACGCGACGAGTTTAATTTGAAGTCACTGGAAGTTTCACACACTCCGAATACGGAAGTCAATAATAAAAGTGAACGACAGAACAACCAAAATGTCGCAAGTTTTCAAGTAACAGAATTAAAAACTATTTCAGTCACCAATACGTCACAGAATCCGCCACTTTGCGAACATTTGTCAGAGTCACGCAGCGCGTATCATGTGAGCAATTTACAGAGACTACGAGACGAAAAATCCGAAAAGCCACGCGACTTAAAATCTGAAAAGCTATGTAACTTGAAATTCGAAATGACACAGACGAACAGGTTCACTCACAAACCCGAACGTGTTATCAAACCGAGTGACGAGAACGTAGATTTCAAGCAATTTGCATTTGTAAGAAAATCTAAAGATTTTAATAATGACAGCGTACAGGTACACGCTTTGCACTGTATACGACAATTTATCTTTGTACATTCACCGCTATTGCCTGTAATGCAGAAGCTCGCTTTGAACCAGATGCGACAATTTATTTTTGTATTTACAACAGCATTGCCTGTAATGAGGAAACTTGAATTAACATGGATACAACTATTTGCTTTTGGATTTATACCGCAATTGCCTGTAACGCAAGAGCCAAAATTTATTTGCAGTGCGTAAATGACCTCAGGGGATTCATTACGCTTTAATGAATATGTGCCGTAGCGAGCATAGGGCCCCGAGCTGTAGTAGTGCTGTTTCATCTTTAGTTTTCTGCACTGCTGCCTTCTCTTCTACTATCCTTTATATCTATCAAAACTGCTCTTTAACTATTGCTCTACCTAGTATTAAGAAACAAGTAATGAATACCCGATGTGACAATCTTTTACCGAATGTGACAATTTTCATTAGGCACTCCAGAACCAGCGTAATTTTAATAACAAATAAAACCATAATCATCAGTATGTACAAAATTTTCGGCAGTCGCAACCACATTTTTGTAACAATAGATGTTTTTCACTACAATAACATGAAAGTCAACCGCTTAGCATACGTAACCAACAATGCAGTCTACAAGGTCAACCAAACTTTAATGTTTCACCGCGTGCACGTATAGTCCCAGCTCCAACAAATAGTAACGCATGGCAGCAAAGAAATAACTACGTACAGACAACACTCTATTTCAACTTGTATCGCAATACACCGTATAGGAATGACTATCACGACATACGTAAAAATAATGAGCACAATTTTCAGTGTACATTTAATAACAGTCGATCTTATGAGCAGCAACAACATCAGCAACAACAAATAATCATGAATGGAACAGACAATAGGTGTCATCCATAGCGTAACACGTCAGTATGAAATAACAGAACAGTTCATATAGTGGATATGCCACAACATTCTCCCGTAAATAATAACACGTACGATAGAATTTAACCAGATACAGCACAGATTGCATATTACAGTAACGCAAACATTACTTTTGACAAGCAGAATTTTGCTCACGAGAATGTTATTTGAAGCATGCTTTGTTGAATGCTCCACTATTATCGCACCCAGATCTTACTAGAAATTTTTCCATTGCCACCGACAGTTCCAACACCGCCTTAGGCGTACATATTTTTCAGGAAATTGAAGAAGATGGTTCAATAGTAATCAAAAACATCGCATTTGCAAGCCGCATTTTGTCACCTGCTGAACGAAATTACTCCGTTACAGAACTTCAAACATTGTGTTGTATGGGCTTTTACGAGATTTCGGCACTTTCTTTATGGCAGACATACCACCGTCTACACAGACCACAGAGAAATACAATTTTTGCTTTCAGCTAAATTTACTCACGACAGGTTAAGTAGATGGAAACTGTATTTACAGGAATTTAATTTTACAATAGTTCACATTCCCGGCACGCAAAATGTTATAGCAGACGCACTATCGCGTTCTCTCGGCAACAATCAGCAAGACATCGCAACCAACTTCTGCAAAGCAAATTTCAGCGTCATGTACATTCAACAAGTTGCATTTGAAAATTTCATTTCGTCGTCATTATGAGACATAGTATTCTTTTTTTTCTTTCACATGCTTTGGTCAGCTGCGCGAGCTAATGCTTCTGTCCGTCAGCTGTGTTGTCTTCTGCTGTCACTACCAATTTACGACACTCACAAAACACAAACAAATGTTTTTCAGCAAATGATTAATTTTGACACGTGCAAACTATTACGGATAGTAACAAAGTAGAATCGGAACACAAAAGAACATGTCCGACCTCATTACCATGTTTTTGCTACATCTTTGTCGCTGTTGAGCTCACTTCAAAATTTGTTACTTTCACTCCGTTACGCAAAGCTACTGCTAAAACTGTTTCAAATGCATTTGTAAAACATTTTCTATCTCATGTAGGGCATGTAATGAAAGTAATTTCTGACAATGGATCTCAATTTCGTAGTAGCGTATGGACACGCATGTTACGAGCCAGAAACATTTCTCCGATCTATATATCCAAGTACCACGCTTCTTCGAACCCCTGTGAAAGATTAATGAAAGAAATTGGTAAACTATGTAGAATATACTGCCACAAAAGACATATTGATTGGGATACACACATACTCTCATTCCAAGACGTAATTAATTCCATTCCAAATGAATCCACTATGCTATCTCCGACTGTTATACTGAAAAACGTTGAACCACCGAATAAAATTAAAGAATTAGTAAAACTACCCAAAAGTCGTCGCCTACGACACCACGAAATAATTGACATTGCGCTGAACAACATCAAACGTGCCGCAGAGCGCCGGAGAAGACAGCAAAAACAGGTTTGTACACGCCGCGTCTTTCACGTTGGACAGAAGATACTAGTACGTACACACTATTTATCCAGCAAATTAAAAGGTAAGTGCAGTAAATTTGAACTTCTATACGCAGGTCCATATCGGATTCGCAGCATCCCTCACCCCAATGTTGTACACGTCGAAACTTTGAGAACCAGAAAATCGAAAGGCAATCACCATATCTCAAACATTAAACCGTTTATTGAGTGAAACCACTGTATGATTCAATACACTATGATGTCATTTACTAATGCAATTAATTCACCTGACTAATTACTGATGATTATCGTATTTTTTCTTGGCAAGTGCCCGGCAAGGTAAGGTTAGCAGGTCGCTTTTCTTGTCGTTACACATCAGACCGTGCACATTTTCCACTTTTTTTTTGTGTATATGACTGTACTCCAGTTTTGTTTGTATGGAGTATGAAATAGTTAAGATATAACACACACCAGTCGACTTTGACATTTTTTTGCCTTATGACATCTCAACATCGTGACTGTTTCACATTTTTTTTTTTTTTTGCTGCTGCATTGTATTATTCTGTGTATATCTTTGTTTTTGAACACTGTCAATGTTTTTGACATATTACGTTTTCTGTCATGTTATGCTGTAGGGTTAATTAAGTTACCATAAACCAGTCATTATTTAGTGGGTATATGATTTAAATGCAAGACTTTAATCTCTGCTCATCAATTTCAGAAAGGAATGATGATTCTAAGAAATAAATTTAACATAAATGGGAATTTCACCTACGGAATAAACGAAAGGAGATGCAATAACTTTACGAGGAAGAGTAAATGGATCAGGATTAACAGGCATTAACAAGAATATACAATACTCATCACAGAATAGCAGTCTTAACTAATTTTTTCTTTCAGAATACAAGGTGATTGATGCAGGCTGTCAGAGAGAACTACACATCTTAGTTTTAGTGATGAAATATGCTAGAGATAAGGAATAGTTATGTAATGAGTAATGAAGTGATTTTTTGCAGATGATAGTGAATACTGATGAATAATGATGAAGGATATGCTGTTATGAATAATGAAGTTTTTCTTTACAGGTGATGATAATAATGAAGTTATGATAATATGGATAATGAAGTGATGGATAATGAAGTTTTTTCTTTACAGATGAGGATAATGTTGAAGTTATGCATTTATGCTACGTAGTTATTTAAGTATTTGTTGCAGTTTGCTTTGACAGCAGGTGTTACATTGCATAGTAGGATGACGGAAAGTTTTGGAAAGGACAGCTATGGAACACATTTTTATACACATTTCACTACCTGTTAATTCGAAGTTCACTACTTTTCAGCATAGTGTGCGTTTCTTCTTTCAGGTCAATAATCCGTTTTTGTATTTTTTCCAGGAGAAGTTTTTCATGACACTTACTAAACCTGTTACTTATTATACCTGTTCTAGTACTTGCATTTTTATATTTTTTACCCATTTGTGTCTATCGTTTATAAATGTGATCACATGTACTGCCTTGTTACATAATCTTGCTACAGCTGACTCATGACGAATGACGTTACCTATCCTCATTTGCTGCAATAGGTCAAAAGCAAATAGTGTTATGTTTCAGCAATTAATTATCGATCCCAACGCAATGCATTGCTACCAAAAAAATGTATTACCAGTCCCACATAATGTCACTAGTTTATGATAATTCTGAATAATACTGATCAACTCTGAATAGCATGTCACTTGAGTAATGACCTCTTAATGAGACTATATTCAAAATGATGCTTTGTCACTAGCTAATAACTGCCACTGTTTATTGTAATGATACTACGTATAATGCCTGTGATTATTAATGATTTGACTGTAATTAACTGATTTTAATAATGACTTTGTAATGGTCTGAATACTACTGAAGGAGGAACACTGTTTATTGTAATGTTACCACTTATAATGCCTGTGATTATTAATGATTTGACTGTAATTAACTGATTTTTAATAATGACTTCGTAATAATCTGAATAATACTGAATGATGATTCTATTCAATACTTGCTGGCCACTGAGTGCCAATAATTAATGTCACTCCACGAATTGTTATTAATTATGCCATTGATTAGCTCTTGTTTCCAATGTTGATACTTTGTAATTTGAAATGAATGTGACTGTTTAATAATGCTTTGTAATTAGGAGAAGGCTAATAATTCTTAATATATTGGAATTTCAAATGATTAATTAACGATGCCATACTTTGTTGTTGGAAATGAATGTGACTGTTTCATAATGCTTTGTAATTAGGAAAAGACTAATGATTCTTAATAGATTGGAATGACACATAATTAATTAACTATGGTACTGTTTAATAATGCTTTGTAATTAATTAAGGCTACAAATGATTAATTAATTAACTGTAATTAGACAAATGATTAATTAACGACAAATGATTAATTAACTGTAATTATACAAATGATTAATTAACTGTAATTAGACAAATGATTAATTAATGACAAATGATTAATTAACTGTAATTAGGAGAAGGTTAATGATTCTTAATTATAGTCTGTAACTGAAAAGAATGCGATTATTTCATAATGCGTTGTAACCAGGAAAAGAAGATTACTGATTCTATGTAAAACAATTAATGAACATTTTTCTGTAATACTACATACATGGTACAGAAATGTTCAATAACTGGGCTATAAATGCCGCACACTACTACTGTAATTGACAATATTATGTGACTTAATGTCCTTCACCTTATGAGCTAACTACCCTGAATTACTGCAATGTCCATTTGTCCTGTTTATCCTAGTGATCATGGAGCACTATCTTTGGTTTTGCACTAATTCTACGTTGGTGTGCCTTGTAAGAGTGTGGTGTTGACACGACATGCTGTCCACCACCGTGAGCAATGAAGACGTTATTATGGTCCCACTGTTTGGTGTACCTAATGTACTGCCAAAATGAAAACATGGAACATTACTACGACAGTTCAGTGTCTTTGCTACACTGATAAATTCTGATGGGAAAAGATCTTCAAGTTGTGTCACTTGGTGTTGTACTTCTGTGGAAAGATATGGACTTTCAGAGCAGCTGTGTGCAATCTAAAGTGCTACAACCATGATGCAATCCTTCCCTTTCCTATCCTGATTCTTGTCACATAAAGAAAAATTTTTTGGTAACATCATTTATGTTCATAGGTTATACATTTTTCGATTCGCTGAACTCCAATGCGAGTACACTTATGTCACTTGTCAACATAATATTTTTTGCCAGTCTGTTTATTTGTTCTGAATATGCTAAAGAATTTTTTCAGTGCCTGTGCACTTTATCTGTCAAATAATTTGTATATACTTTTCTGATTTGCTACTATGTTTTGTACTCACTTTTTGTCTTTGTCTGATATATTTTGTACTTAGTGCGTGTGCACAACATTTACTTTATGTACTACATCTAATTATTCTTGCCAGTCTGTTTATTTGTTCTGCATATGCTAAAGAATTTTTTCAGTGCCTGTGCACTTTATTATCTGTCCAATAATTTGTATATACATTTTTCTGATTTGCTACTATGTTTTGTACTCACATTTTGTCTTTGTCTGATATATTTTGTACTTAGTGCGTGTGCACAACATTTAAATACTCTGTAAGTTGTAGAATTTTGTTAATTAAAGAAAAATTTTGCCGCGCTTGGCAAGTCCAAATGACTCACCATCGCTGCCAAATTTTTCCCCCCCCAGTGGAGGGTTATGAAACACGTATGTAACGCAGCAGCGATGGCGAGGCATTGTAGCATCTGTGACCAGAGAGTATGCGCTTGACCGCGCGAGTGTTGCGAGCGGTTCTCAGTCAGTCAGTAGTCGTTGCGAGTCGGTCTTCAGTCGTTGCGAGTCTGTAGCTCTGTTTAGTTGAGAGCAGTACTCAGTCTGTAGTCGTCATGCAGATCGGTCGGTCAGTAGTAGCAGCGCAGTGCGGTTGTGTGATGTAGGCGGTCGGCAACACTGGTCAAGATGAGGAATAAGGTATACTGTTAATTAATATAATCATTAGATAATGAAAAATTTTATTTATTGTAATTATTCTCCAACAAGTCTCCCAATAATAATTTTTTTATTTCAAAAGCATTTTCTCAAAAATTTAATTTTTTATTGAACTCAAGATTTCGTTGCACTTCCCATTTCATTCCACTTCTTTTGAAGAAAAATTCCACTAAAATCACAAAAAAAGAGAATATTATTATTTGCAATGCAGTTCCTCCAAGCGGTGCGCAACAACAAGAGCAGATATGTGACATCCATTTATTCTGAGGTAAGACTTTAATTCTGATTGTTTTACACAGGGCCAAAGACCGATATTTCGGTTTAATTGAATTTTCTTGTCACTGAATGGACTTTAATTTTTTGAAGGATTTATATTTGAGTCAGATTGCGAATTTCACATTTTTGTTGCCATTGTCAGTACATTTCATTGTGGGCAGGTTACGCATAGAGCCATGTCCATCAGCATTTCTAATTAATATCCTCCATTCTTTCAAATTTTTGTGGGGAGGTTACACTCGGCTCCCATTTGTATTAAGTATTGCTATATTTTCTTTAAAATTGCGGTGGGGAGGTTACACTACGAAAGATCTTTATGGTTTATCTAATGATATTGCATTACAGATCAAATTATTTTTTACGTGAAACAATGGGATAGCACTGGTCATATAGCACATCATAGTAGACAGCAAGATTATTGTTAAACGTCCCATATATGCAAGGTTATTACAGCAGAAACACAAGATCACATTGGCGAAAGAACAGGAACACAATACCAGACTGGGGAAAGAAGGGATAAGGAAATCAGCTGCATACTTTTAAGAGGAATAAGAATTCAGAAAAAAATGAAATTTAAGTTCTCCAGAATACGAGTGCAGTACCTTTCTTACCACTGCGTCACCTTGATCTGTGGAAATTCTCGTGAGTCTACTGTTCGGCCATAGCATACATCGTCAGTTTCATCGATTCTCTGCCGCGGTTCTGATACCGTGTTTTCAAGAACAAAGAATGAGACGTAAATTTTTAATTTCAGTTGGTTCGCTATTTGTTATAAACATAAAGAAAGCTGTCTTCTTCAGTTCGTCATTTTGAGTTGAAAGGAATATGTGGGAGATTTTTTCTATTTCTGCTGTCAGCAGCATAATATTCATTACCGCCACAATGTTTCAAACTCTTTGCATAAAGCGTCTAGGGTCGATAGACCACGTCATGGGGAAGAACAAAATGTTCCCTGACTCTTCCCGCCGACGCTTGGAGTCGTTTAAGGTTGCATATGCTCCTGAGAGACCGCAGGGTTTAGGCACCCCGTGACGTCCATATGCATTTTGTGATGCCTACCATCCAGTCATCAACTCTGCCTGAAATGATGTGTACCGATTAGAATTGAAATTCCTTACTCGGTTTTAAAATATTATTCTTCACTTAGAGACTCCTTGTTTGGTTTTCTTGTTGACAATCGTTCTGTTAGTTGATGAAGTTGGATTCCATCAGAAACGTTGTGAAAAGCGACTGTGAAGTAATTCAAAGGAGAAGTAAGTCAGCAATCAGTTTAAATGACATACTTGGAATCAACACTGTCCAATCATGTTAACGTGGTCACCTGTCAAAGGCATCAACAATCACGTTTTACTGCGCGGTCCGCCGGAAGACGTGCAGAAAGTTTATCAATGAGGTTCTCAAGATATGGACAGCGATCCGGAGCCATGCCAGCTGCGCTAGGTTTCTCGGTTGAATATCCATGGCGAGAACAGTCCGATCGGTGTGGTCCCGCAGATCTCCTCTTTGGTTTAAATCCGGGGAGTTTGTTGGCTGAGGGAGTACCGTAAATTTGTCCTGGGGCTCTTCGAGTCACGCACGTACACTTTGAGCTGTGTGACAAGCTGCATTATCCTGCTGGTAGATGCTATCGTGCCGAGGAGGAACGAACAGCATGTAGGGTGGACATGGTTCCAAAGGATAGAAAAATGGTTCAAATGGCTCTGAGCACTATGGGACCTAACTAACCTATGGACATCACACACATCCATGCCCGAGGTAGGATTCGAACCCGCGACCGTAGCGATCACGCGGTTCCAGACTGAAGCGCCTAGTACCGCACGGCCACACAGGCCGGCTCCAAAGATAGACGCATACTTGTCTTGACGCATTGTGCCTTAAAGAATGACGAGATCACCAAGGAAATTCACTCGTGCCTGGATGCTTCCGACTACTGTCGCAGGGTATTTGTTTCCAGATGTCTGATCCTATACACGCCAATGGGCATCCGTCTGATGAAGCATACTTAATTCTTCCCAGTGGGCGACGTCCAGTTGTCGCATCGGCGTGCAGATTCCATCCTACGTCGTCGATAAACAGAAGTCAGCATGGGTGCATGCAACAGGCGTCTGCTGCGGAGGCCCTCACAGAGCGACGTTCGTTGAACCGTCGTGGAGGTGTAACCTCCCCACCGTAATTTTAAAAGAAAAAAAGACAATACTTAATACAAATGGGAGCCAAGTGTACCCTCGCCCACAAAAATGTGTTGACAATGGCAACCAAAACGTGAAATTCGCAATCTGACTCAATTATAATTTCTTCACAAAATTTAAAGTCCGTTCAGTGACAAGAAAATACAATTAAACCGAAATATCGGTCTTTGGCCCTGTGTAAAACAATCAGAATTAAAGTCTTACCTCAGAATAAATGGATGTCACATATCTGCTCTTGTTGTTGCGCACCGCTTGGAGGAACTGCATTGCAAATAATAATATTTTCTTTTTTTGTGATTTTAGTGGAATTTTTCTTCAAAAGAAGTGGAATGAAATGGGAAGTGCAACGAAATCTTGAGTTCAATAAAAAATTAAATTTTTGAGAAAATGCTTTTGAAATAAAAAATTATTATTGGGAGACTTGTTGGAGAATAATTACAATAAATAAAATTTTTCATTATCTAATGATTATATTAATTAACAGTATACCTTATTCCTCATCTTGACCAGTGTTGCCGACCGCCTACATCACACAACCGCACTGGGCTGCTACTACTGACCGACCGCTCTGCATGACGACTACAGACTGAGTACTGCTCTCAACTAGACAGAGCTACAGACTCACAACGACTACTGACAGACTCGCAACGACTGACTGACTGAGAACCGCTCGCAACACTCGCGCGGTCAAGCGCATACTCTCTGGTCACAGATGCTACTATGCCTCGCCATCGCTGCTATGTTACATACGTGTTTCA
Source organism: Schistocerca piceifrons (assembly GCF_021461385.2). Classification (NCBI taxonomy): domain Eukaryota; kingdom Metazoa; phylum Arthropoda; class Insecta; order Orthoptera; family Acrididae; genus Schistocerca; species Schistocerca piceifrons. Next base: position 301,677,065 of record NC_060140.1, read on the forward strand.
TAACCCTCCACTGGGGGGGGCAAAAATTTGGCAGCGATGGTGAGTCATTTGGACTTGCCAATCGCGGCAAAATTTTTAATTAACTAATAAACTTCTACAATTTACAGAATAATTAGATGTCGTACATAAAGTAAATGTTGTGCACACGCACTAAGTACAAAATATATCAGACAAAGACAAAATGTGAGTACAAAACATAGTAGCAAATCAGAAAAGTATATACAAATTATTTGACAGATAATAAAGTGCACAGGCACTGAAAAAAAATTCTTTAGCATATGCAGAACAAATAAACAGACTGGCAAGAATAATTAGATGTAGTACATAAAGTAAATGTTGTGCACACGCACTAAGTACAAAATATATCAGACAAAGACAAAATGTGAATACAAAACATAGTAGCAAATCAGAAAAATGTAAATACAAATTTGACAGATAACAAAGTGCACAGGCACTGGAAAAATTCTTTAGCATATTCAGAACAAATAAACAGACTGGCAAAAATATTATATTGACAAGTGACATAAGTGTATTCGCATTGGAGTTCAGCGAATCGAAAAATGTATAACCTATGAACTATGTGGCAAGAATCAGGATAGGAAAGGGAAGGATTGCATCATGGTTGTAGCACTTTAGATTGCACACAGCTGCTCTGAAAGTCCATATCTTTCCACAGAAGTACAACACCAAGTGACACAACTTGAAGATCTTTTCCCATCAGAATTTATCAGTGTAGCAAAGACACTGAACTGTCGTAGTAATGTTCCATGTTTTCATTTTGGCAGTACATTAGGTACACCAAACAGTGGGACCATAATAACGTCTTCATTGCTCATGGTGGTGGACAGCATGTCGTGTCAACACCACACTCTTACAAGGTACACCAACGTAGAATTAGTGCAAAACCAAATATAGTGCTCCATGATCACTGGGATAAACAGGACAAATGGACATTGCAGTAATTCAGGGTAGTCAGCTTATGAGGTGAAAGACATCAAGTCACATAATATTGACAATTACAGACTTAATTAGTAGTTTGTGGCATTCATAGCCCAGTTATTGAACATTTCTGTACCAAGTATGTAGCATTACAGAAAAATGTTCATTGATTGTTTTACATAGAATCAGTAGCCTTCTTTTCCTGGTTACAAAGCATTATGAAATAATCGCATTCTTTTCAGTTACAGAGTATAATTAAGAATCATTAACCTTCTCCTAATTACAGTTAATTAATCATTTGTCATTCCAATAATCATTAGCCTTTTCCTAATTACAGTTAATCAATCATTTGTCATTAATTAATCATTTGTCTAATTACAGTTAATTAATCATTTGTATAATTACAATTAATTAATCATTTGTCGTTAATTAATCATTTGTCATTCTAATATAGTAGTAAGAATTATTACCCTTCTCCTAATTACAAAGCATTATTAAACAGTAATTAAGATTCATTAGCCTTCTAATTACAAAACATCCTAATGACAGTTAATTAATCATTTGTCATTCCAATCTATTAAGAATCATTAGCCTTCTTCTAATTACAAAGCATTATTAAACAGTCACATTCTTTTCTGGTTACAAAGTATCAACATTGGAAACAAGAGCTAATCAATGGCATAATTAATCACAATTCGTGGAGTGACATTAATTATTGGCACTCAGTGGCCAGCAAGTATTGAATAGAATCATCATTCAGTATTATTCAGATTATTACGAAGTCATTATTAAAAATCAGTTAATTACAGTCATAGCATTAATAATCATGGGCATTACAAGTACTCATTACAATAAACAGTGTTCCTCATTCAGTAGTATTCAGATCATTACAAAGGCATTATTAAAATCAGTTAATTACAGTCAAATCATTAGTAATCACAAGCATTATAAGTGGTAACATTACAATAAACAGTGTTCCTCCTTCAGTAGTATTCAGACCATTACAAAGTCATTATTAAAATCAGTTAATTACAGGCAAATCATTAATAATCACAGGCATTATACGTAGTATCATTATAATAGACAGTGGCAGTTATTAGCTAGTGACAAAGCATTATTTTGAATATAGTCTCATTAAGAGGTCATTACTCAAGTGACATGCTATTCAGAGTTGATCAGTATTATTCAGAATTATCATAAACTAGTGACATTATGTGGGACTGGTAATACATTTTTTTGGTAGCAATGCATTGCGTTGGGATCGATAATTAATTGCTGAGGCATAATACTTTTTGCTTTTGACCTATTGCTGCAAATGAGGATAGGTAACGTCATTCGTCATGAGTCGGCTGTAGCAAGATTATGTAACAAGGCAGTACATGTGATCACATTTATAAATGATAAACACAAATGGGTAAAAAATAAAAATGCAAGTACTAGAACAGGTATAATAAGTAACAGGTTTAGCAAGTATCATGAAAAACTTCTCCTGGAAAAAATACAAAAACGGATTATTGACCTGAAAGAAGAAACGCCCACTATGCTGAAAAGTAGTGAACTTCGAATTAACAGGCAGTGAAGTGTGTATAAAAATGTATTCCATAGCTGTCCTTTCCAAAACTTTCAGTCATCCTACTATGCAATGTAACACCTGCTGTCAAAGCAAACTGCAACAAATACTTAAATAACTACGTAGCATAAATACATTACTTCAACATTATCCTCATCTGTAAAGAAAAAAAAAACTTCATTATCCATATCATCATAACTTCACCATTATCATCACCTGTAAAGAAAAACTTCATTATTCATAATACCATTTCCTTCATCATTATTCATCAGTATTCACTATTATCTGCAAAAAATCACTTCATTACTCATTACATAACTATTCCTTATCTCTAGCATATTTCATCACTAAAACTAAGATGTGTAGTTCTCTCTGACAGCCTGCATCAATCACCTTGTAATCTGAAAGAAAAAATTAGTTAAGACTGCTATTCTGTGATGAGTACAGTATATTCTTGTTAATGTTTGTTAATCCTGATCCATTTACTCTTCCTCATAAAGTTATTGCATCTCCTTTCGTTTATTCCGTAGGTGAAATTCCCATTTATGTTAAATTTATTTCTTAGAATCATCATTCCTTTCTGAAATTGATGAACAAAGATTAATGTCCTGCATTTAAATCATATACCCTCTAGATAATGACTGGTTTATGGTAACATAATTAACCCTACAGCATAACATGACAGAAAACGTAATATGTCAAAAACATTGACAGTGTTCAAATGCAAAAATATACACAGAATAATACAATGCAGCAGCAAAAAAAAATGTGAAACAGTCACGATGTTGAGATGTCATAAGGCAAAAAAAATGTCAAAGTCGACTGGTGTGTGTTATATCTTAACTATTTCATAGTGCATACAAACAAAACTGGAGTACAGTCATATACACAAAAAAGTGGAAAATGTGCACGGTCTGATATGTAACGACAAGAAGAGCGACCTGCTAACCTTACCTTGCCGGGCACTTGCCAAGAAAAAATACGATAATCATTAATAAGTAGTCACATAAATATAATTGCAAAAATAGTCATAAATGTGTAAATTCATCTTGAAAAATATGCACGGTCTGATGTGTAACGACAAGAAGAGCGACCTGCTAACCTTACCTTGCCGGGCACTTGCCAAGAAAAAATACGATAATCATCAGTAATTAGTCACGTGAAATAATTGCATTAGTAAATGGCATCATAGTGTGTTGAATCATACAGTGGTTTCACTCAATAAACGGTTTAATGTTTGATATATGGTGATTGCCTTTCGATTTTCTGGTTCTCAAAGTTTCGACGTGTACAACATTGGGGTGAGGAATGCTGCGAATCCGATATGGACCTGCGTATAGAAGTTCAAATTTACTGCACTTACCTTTTAATTTGCTGGATAAATAGTGTGTACGTACTAGTATCTTCTGTCCAACGTGAAAGACGCGGCGTGTACAAACCTGTTTTTGCTGTCTTCTCCGGCGCTCTGCGGCACGTTTGATGTTGTTCAGCGCAATGTCAATTATTTCGTGGTGTCGTAGGCGACGACTTTTGGGAAATTCTATTAATTCTTTAATTTTGTTCGGTGGTTCAACGTTTTTCAGTATAACAGTCGGAGATAGCATAGTGGATTCATTTGGAATGGAATTAATTACATCTTGGAATGAGAGTATGTGTGTATCCCAATCAATATGTCTTTTGTGGCAGTATATTCTACACAGTTTACCAATTTCCTTCATTAATCTTTCACAAGGGTTCGAAGAAGCGTGGTACTTGGATATATAGATCGGAGAAATGTTTCTGGCTCGTAACATGCGTGTCCATACGCTACTACGGAATTGAGATCCATTGTCAGAAATTACTTTCATTACATGCCCTACATGAGATAGAAAATGTTTTACAAATGCATTTGAAACAGTTTTAGCAGTAGCTTTGCGTAACGGAGTGAAAGTAACAAATTTTGAAGTGAGCTCAACAGCGACAAATATGTAGCAAAAACCTCTGTTAGTTCTGGGAATCGGACCAAAAATATCTACTGCGGCCATGTGTCTTAATTTAACAGGTATAATGGGATATAAAGGAGGAATATGTGAAGTGGTGTCTGATTTAGCTTTCTGGCAAATTTTACAAGACGCTAAAACTCGTCGTATACGTTTCTCCATGTTGGCAAAATAACAGTTCTGTCTCAGTATAAGAAAACATTTTCGTGCTCCGTAATGTGCGTAGCTTAAATGAGTGTACCAAATTAATTTGTTAACCAGTTCGTCAGGTATGCATAATAACCAATTGTTGCTGTCAGGATGAGAGCGGCGAAACAGAATGTCATTGCGTACAGTGTAGTGGTTCCTAATCGTAACATTTTTCCTATCTTGCCAAAGGTGTTTAATTTCTTTCCACACATTGTCCTTATTTTGCTCTTGCGCTATGTCCTGTAGTGACGATGAAATAAAGTTTTCAAATGCGACTTGCTGAATGTACATGACACTGAAATTTGTTTTACAGAAGTTGGTTGCTACGTCTTGCTGATTGTTGCCGAGAGAACGCGATAGTGCGTCTGCTACAACACTTTGCGTGCCGGGAATGTGAACTATTGTAAAATTAAATTCCTGTAAATACAGTTTCCATCTACTTAATCTGTCGTGAGTGAATTTGGCCAAAAGTAAAAATTGTATCGCTCTATGGTCTGTGTAAACTGTGGTATGTCTGCCATAAAGAAAATGCCTAAATCTCGTGAAAGCCAATACAACACATAATGTTTCAAGTTCTGTGACGCAATAATTTCGTTTAGCAGGTGACAAAATGCGGCTTGCAAATGCGATGTTTTTAATTACTGTAGAACCGTCTTCTTCAATTTCCTGAAAAATGTGTACGCCTAAAGCGGTGTTAGAACTGTCGGTGGCAATGGAAAAATTTCTGGTGAGATCTGGGTGCGATGATAATGGTGCATTCAACAAAGCATGTTTCAAATAACATTCTCGTGAGCAAAATTCTGCGTGTCAAAAGTAATGTTTGCGTTACTGTAATATGCAATCTGTGCTGTATCTGGTTAAAAACTATCGTATGTGTTATTATTTACGGGAGAATGTTGTGGCATATCCACTATATGAACTGCTCTGTTATTTCTTATTGACGTGTTACGCTATAGATGACACCTATTGTCTGTTCCATTCATGATTATTTGTTGTTGCTGATGTTCTTGCTGCTGAAAAGATCGACTGCTATTAAATGTACGCTGAAAATTGTGCTCGCTATTTTTACGTCTGTCATGATAGTAATTTCTATACGGCGCATTGCGATAGGAATTGAAATGGTCTGTTGTCTGTACGTAGTTATTTTTGCTGCCATGCGTTACTATTTGTTGGAGCTGGGACTATACGTGCACGCGGCGAAACATTAAAGTTTGCTTGACCTTGTAGACTGCATTGTTGGTTAGGTATGCTAAGCGGCTGACTTTCATGCTATTGTGGTGAAAAACATCTATTGTTACAAAAATATGGTTCCGACTGCTCAAAATTTTATACATACTGATGATTACGATTTTATCTGTAATTAAAATTACGGCGGTAGTTGTCATTACGGGAATGCTTAATAAAATTGTCACATTCGGTAAAGGTTTGTCACATCGGGTTTTCATTACTAGTTTCTTAATACTAGGTAGAGCAATAGTTAAAGAGCAGTTTTGATAGATATAAAGGATAGTAGAAGAGAAGGCAGCAGTGCAGAAAACTAAAGATGAAACAGCACTACTACAGCTCGGGGCCCTATGCTCGCTACAGCACATATTCATTAAAGCGTAATGAATCCCCTGAGGTCATTTACGCACTGCAAATAAATTTTAGCTTTTGCGTTGCAAGCAATAGCGGTAAAATTCCAAAAGTAAATCGCTGTGTTCTTGCTAATTCCAGTTTCTGCATAATACGTAATGCTGATGAAAATACAATAGCAAATTGTCGCCTCTGGTTCAAAGCTAGTTTCTGCATTACAGGTAATAGCGGTGAATGTACAAAGATAAATTGTCGTATACAGTGCAAATCGTGTACCTGTACGCTGTCATTATTAAGTTCTTTACATTTTCTGGCGGATAAAATTTGCTCGTAATCTACGTTCTCGTCATAGAATTTGAAAACACGTTCGGGTTTGTGTGTGAATCTGTTCGTCTGTGTCATTCCGGATTTCCAGTTGCATAGCTTTTCAGATTTTAAATCGCGTGGCTTTTCGGATTTTAAGTCGCGTAGTTGCTGTAAATTGCTCACATTATACACGCTGCGTGACTCTGATAAATGCTCGCAACGTGGCGGATTCTGTGACGTGTTGGTGACTGAAATAATTGTTAATTCTGTTACTTTAATACTTTCGTCAATCTGGTTGTTGTGTCGTTCACTTTTCTCGTCAGCCTCCGTATTCGGAGTGTGTGAAACTTCCACTGACTCCAAATCATCGCGAATCTGTACTGCGTTTTTAGGGCATTCTTCAGTGACAGCATTAATTTCGTGTATCTGTGTATCGTTCGCTGAACATTGTTCAGTGACTGCAATAATCTCGTCTTTATGTGATTCGGTTGTGCCTACACGTGTGCTACTGAATTCTTGTGCAACAGTGCCAACTTCTTCATTACTGTTATTAGCACAAGTCTGAGTATCCTCACATAATTGTTCTTTATTGTCCTGGCATTGCACGGTAATAGCTGTATTCTCTTCACTAACTTGTCTGCTCCGTTCGTTAAGGTTGTCTTGTTTCTCGTTCGTCAGTTTGAAACTTTCATTAATTGTTTCGCTAAGTTGTTTGTAATGGTTGTCGACACTTTCATTTCGTTGTTTGAACTGTTCCCTAAGTTGTCTAAAATTTTCATTTTGTTGTTTGAACATTTTATTTAGTTCTTCACTGAGTTGTAGTAAAAATGCGATAACTTGATCCTCAGTAACATTACCCATTTGTTGTACCAATCCTCTAATTTCATCCTCAGTAACATTGCCTACTATATTCTCTGTGCTATTTGACGGTGTATTTGCAATTGTCGCGTTTTGTGTGACCATTTGGTCATTCTTTGGTTCACAAAAGGCTTTCCCTGTCAAATGTACACTCTCATTCACTATTTCGGAATTAAATAAATCCGTCCTACTTTCAGTACATTGTTCATTTTCACTAGACAAATTTGTCTGTACATTACTTAGATTTTCTAAATCGGGTGTGTTAAGCTCGGCAGCGCTCATTACTATAGAGCATTCTGCGTCATCAATTGTCGTCAAGTTAACAGACGAGACAATTGAGTTCGTTTGTTCATCATTAAGGTGAAAGTCATCATTAGTGGTTGGAATGCACTGATTGTTAGTGAACGCAGGATTGTCATCATTACGTTGCGTATCACAATTACTATCGGTCACGTTGTTTAAGTCGGTAATTTCATTCACAATACTTCGCGATACACTATTCACAGTCTTTCGCGGCATTTTTACAATAGTCAAAATTTTTCACAAAACAAATAAGCACAATGCAAAGCAACACACAAATACAACAAAGCAGCAAATTGCCGTTGACCTGTAGAAAGAAAGTCACAATATTATTAAAAGCGTTGCGCCAAATCCTAATTATCTAAGCAAATAAGAGCAGATATCTGACTGTCGCTCAAAAGACTCTCAACGAAATACGATCCTGGACTGGGTGTCGCCAAGTGTAACCTCCCCACCGTAATTTTAAAAAAAAAAATATAATGACAATACTTAATACAAATGGGAGCCAAGTGTAACCTCCCCACAAAATTTTGAAATTAAGCAACACGACAATATTTAATTATGAATGCTAATGGACATTGCGCAAATTGTAACCTCGCCCACAATGTGAGGTATTGAAAATGGCAACAAAAATGTGAAATTCGCAATCTGACTCAAATATAAATCCTTCAAAATTAAAGTCCATTCAGTGACAAGAAAACTCAATTAAACCGAAATATCGGTCTTTGGCCCTGTGTAAAACAATCAGAATTAAAGTCTTACCTCAGAATAAATGGATGTCACATATCTGCTCTTGTTGTTGCGCACCACTTGGAGGAACTGCATTGCAAATAATAATATTCTCTTTTTTTGTGATTTTAGTGGAATTTTTCTTCAAAAGAAGTGGAATGAAATGGGAAGTGCAACGAAATCTTGAGTTCAATAAAAAATTAAATTTTTGAGAAAATGCTTTTGAAATAAAAAAATTATTATTGGGAGACTTGTTGGAGAATAATTACAATAAATAAAATTTTTCATTATCTAATGATTATATTAATTAACAGTATACCTTATTCCTCATCTTGACCAGTGTTGCCGACCGCCTACATCACACAACCGCACTGGGCTGCTACTACTGACCGACCGCTCTGCATGACGACTACAGACTCGCAACGACTACTGACAGACTCGCAACGACTGACTGACTGAGAACCGCTCGCAACACTCGCGCGGTCAAGCGCATACTCTCTGGTCACAGATGCTACTATGCCTCGCCATCGCTGCTATGTTACATACGTGTTTCAGAGGATACGCTGTTAGTAGCCGCTTGGTTCATCTCACCGATGAGTTGCTCAACTTTTGTTCGTCTATTCATCCGTAGAAATCTCTGCAGCCGTCCGTCAACCCCGTCATCTATCGCCAGTGCTGCACCATAGTTGCCCCTGCGCCAGTTTTGGATAGCGTCGCTTTGCTATGCACGATATACTTTAATTAGCCGTTTCAGAAATACTCCAACCCTAAATCATGCCCCTTTAGACGTGAGATAAATCGCTCAGTTTCCACTTTACCAGAAGGACTACCCTGAAGTGACAGTGACAACGGTCACGAAAGCCTGCAGATTTACATAAGGGCTGCCCTGTTTATTGCGTCCACTCCCTCCCCTACACACTTTATATACCCTTCACTGCTAGTGCTGACTTCGGCCATCTGTGAGGGGTTAATTCACGTTGACGTCGAACATAGGCGGTGGTCACATTAATGTAACAGGACCGTGTATATAGAGGGATACTTAGGAATAGCCATCGCCCCCAACGTTGCACATGAATTCTGCATACAGCGGCTATTAGATCCTTTGGAATTTCAGTTAATGGGGTTGGCCCAATTGAGCTGTCAGCAGGCTGTTACCGATATCTGATGAGAGCGGCTAAAGACCGTGTTACTCTACAGCGGGGCGTTAGAAGGTGCGTCAAAAGCAGACACACATATTTAGTGTGGAAATGGAGTGCACTGGTTGTACACTGAGAGTAGAACACACATTATTACAAGAACTTATTAATTTTCAGTAACCCAAACCTTTTTTATACGTCGTCTGAACAGTCAACACCGTGCCCTATCATTTGATTTATTTTGCTAACGGAAAGTGTTGGTTTCTTTCTTTATTTAATGTCCAAAAATCAAGTTAATCTTTTCCATCTTACACTGATATCCTTTTGTTTGTAGCATTCACTTACAAAAGCTTATGTGGAAACAATGCCCAAGAATGGTTTAAACAACTTTCTAAAGTACCTCCATTGAACTAAGTTTAATTTCAATACTTAAAGTTGGAACTAAAAACAAAAACCAAAAAAACCAACTCAGACTATATCAGAAGACAGTTCTTTTACAATACTCTTAAATCAGTCTCCCAAAAGCATTTACGAAAGCACTTGATAACAAATAATTTAACCAAAGCTCAGGCAAAAAATTATCAGTTTAAGTTCTCACGCAATCATTTACAATTAGTTAAACAAAAGAAATGCAATCTATAAAATTCAGTTTACCAATAACAGTTGCTAACATATTAACCCGAGAGCTCTCCACTATTTCCGGTAATTACTCACTGTGCGAATACAGTCCTCAAACAAGAAAACTTTCTGTCTACTACATAGCCATACACAGTGTGATGTTAAAGTAACAGGAAAGACAATCTCTTATCAAAGTATCATGTACAGAAAAACCTTACTTAAAATCACCTAAAATCTACCCTCCCTTTGGACGAGTCGTGCCTTTGTACTACTCGTACAGTATTTCTCACGCCTGACTACTACAGCAGCAGGTCCTTCTCGATCAATACAGCAGGCTACAGTTCGTGCCTTACTTCCACCAAAACAAGTCAACTTATTCGTTACCGGCGCTGTCCATATTTCTCCGCCTCTTAGAGGATCACCTTCATAAAACACTTCTGCGAGGTTCTAGAACAAGATCACTTCATCAGCTGAAACCGAAACCAGTCCCCTCGTTTTCAATGATCAAAAGTTTGAATCGTTCCAAAAGCGACACACCATCATTCTACACAAGATAGCTACGATGGCGTGCCGACTATTTCCTCCGAACTTGCTGAAGTTTGAGCGTATGCCTTCCTTCATACACGTACGCTCCTCTGCTCCCTGTAGCCTCACCAGAGCCGTCCACTCGCTAGCCGTTACGCTCGCAAATCCCTCCTGCGCGTGCATAGCCACTTCTTCTCCTTGCCCGCATGCGCCCTCCCTCTCGCTGGTTCAAACAGCTCTGAGCACTATGGGACTTAACATCTGTGGTCATCAGTCCCCTAGAACTTAGAACATCTTAAACCTAAGGACATCACACACATCCATACCCGAGGCAGGATTCGAACCTGCGACGGCCGCGGTGGTCGAGCGGTTCTAGGCGCTCCAGTCCGGATCCGCGCTGCTGCTACGGTCGCAGGTTCGAATCCTGCCTCGGGCATGGATGTGTGTGATGTCCTTAGGTTAGTTAGGTTTAATTAGTTCTAAGTTCTAGGGGACTGATGACCACAGCAGTTGAGTCCCATAGTGCTCAGAGCCATTAGAGCCGAACCTGCGACCATAGCGGTCGCGCAGTTCCAGACTGTAGCGCCTCAAACCGCTCGGCCACACCGGCCGGCCCCTCTCGCTGGCCTCGCATGCCTAATCCATGCCACCAAAGACGTTCCATGAAGGCAAACCAGTCAATCGATCCCAGCACAAACCTCGAACTATCTAACTTGGTTCAGCGCATGTACGGGAAAAGTGAGGAACCATGCTGCATGGTGGATGGAGGGAAAGGTTTTGCTCATCAGTTTTTGTGTCAAAGTGCTTGCTTCGTACGCCGCCTAGTGTGGATGGGAGCACACGGGCCACGAATTGCAGTGGACATGTTGTACATACTGTTTATCGGTGTGTTGTGAGGGACGTTGCTATCGGCTGCCTGTTGTGTTGCATATAAGGAAGACCTCTGCCAGGCCAGGTCTAAATTTCTCTGTAGGTTGCTCAAATACATTCTTTGGCGGATTGTGTTGGCTTTGGTAAGCCTTTATTTATTATCTGAGCGATTATATTTTGTTTTGTGGGAGACCGGTTTTTATAGTGTGAAAAGACTGCTGTTATTTTCTGTATACGTAAATGATCTGGAAGAACGGGTGTGCAGCAATCTGTTTGTTAATGATGCTGTTGTGTGCAGGAAGGTGTAGAATTTGAGTGACTGCAGGAGGATGCAAGATGACTTACACAAACTTTTTAGTTTGTATGATGAGTGGCAGCTAGCTTTAAATGTAGAAACTCTTAAGTTAATGCGAATGAGTAGGAAAAATAAACTCGTAATGTTCGGATACAGAATTAGTAGTGTCCTGCTTGACACAGTTACATCGATTAGGTGTCTGGGCGTAACGTTACGAAGCGATATGAAACGGAACGACCTTCGCTATATTGGGAGAATTTTGGGGAAGTGCGGTATACCTGTAAAGGAGACCGCGTATAGGATGATAGTGCGACCTGTTCTTGAGTAATGCTCGAGAATTTGGGGTCCCTAGCAGATCGAATTAAAGGATGATATAGAAGCAGTTCAGATGGTGATTGCTCGATTTGTTACCGGTAGGTTCGAACAACACGCAGGTGTTACGGAGATAACTAGGGAACTCAAGTGGGAATCGCTGGAGGGAAGACGAAGTTCTTTTCGAGGAACACTGCTGAGAAAATTTAGAGAACCGACACCGAAGCTGCCTGCAGAATGGTTCCATTGCCGCAAACATACATTTCTCCTAATGATTGCGAAAATAAGATATGAGAAATTAAGGTTCATGTGGAGGCATATCCACAGCCGCATCTCCCTCACTGTGTTTGCGAGTGAAATAGGGAAGTAAATGACTAGTAGTAGTAGTACAAGATACTATAACACGCACCGTACGGTGGCTTGCAGAGTATGTTTGTACATGTAGACAGTACTGTTCCTGACCGCGCTTTGGCCATATTGGGAGTAATTATGTTCAACACTGTTTTGACTGGCCTTTCTTGTGGTGAAATCAGGGTTATCATGGTTAGTTTCCAGAGGTCTGACAACGTTAAGTACGAGCCAACTAGGCACTGATGTTATAAATACTGACGATACTCGTTTCTTCGAATTCTTAAGTCCAATGCATTTCCAAGCACAGATTAACTAGTAATTATTCTTGGCATGCATTTCATTTTTAAACCTCCAATGAGTAGTTACATAGGGTGATTTTTTCCACCGTGTACAAACTTTAGGGATTGATCAATGAGAGCATACAAAACAAAAAGGGTCTAATAACTTAAGTCCGGAAATGCCTGGTTTCCATGCTAGAAACCATTCATTCAACCATACTTTGTTGCAGAGACTGTGGTCTAATACGCACTGTACCACGCAACCACAATTACAGTACGCATCGTTTCCTACTAGAGGGTGGTACTGTTCTTCATAAGACATGTCCTAGCGCCCTTTCCTGAAATAGTAATTAGTAGTATTGTGTCCGGTCCCTTCTCTTGCTGACTCACCTTGTAGTGGATGTGAAACAGCGTTGTACGCAATGGTTCCGTATTCAAATTGAGATTGCCGACGTAGTATTTACTTACGAAAAGGCGAATCGCGGTGGACAGCAAGGTTGTATCAGAAGACCTATCCTCACCAACAACAACCACACCATTAATGTTCGCAACAGCGTTTCGCCGATTGTCTGAGACTGGGTAGTTTTGGCAGGCAGGATATCATGAAGGAGTTACCCGAACTGTTCGAACACCAGACTTGGAGGAAAATGTGGTTATTTTTGTGGACGGCGACTGCCGTGTCAGTATCAGGCAGTTGGCCCGCCAATACAGCGTAACTCAGACGACCGTGTGGAACATTCTCCATAACAATTAATACTACAATTATCACTTACGGGGTGTGCAGGACTCACTAGCCACCGGCTTTCTACGTTGGGAGCAGTTTCGCCACTGGTTTCTCCACCAGGCAACCACAATCCGGGATTTGCAACATCTATCCTATTCACAGATGAGCCCTCCTTTATGGGGAGTGGTATCCGCAACTCTCTTAGTAGTCTTCTGTGGGATATGGGGTAGTATACAGAAATCCAATGGCATGGTGACAGCAAATCATCAGCATCGATGCAGCCGTATTTTTTGGGCCGGGATAATTGGCGACTGTATTTTAACGGGCCGGAACTAACGGGGTTTCTTGCGGGTGACTTTACCTCCGAATGCTGGAAGTAGTGCCATTGACGATTCGAAGGGTTGTGTGGCTGCTACGTGATGGTGAACCAGCCACTTCGCCTTTAACGTCCGGACGCATCTCAATTGTGTTTTTCCTAGTCGATGGAGCGGTCGAGGGGGGTCGAGTTGCATAGCATGTTCGTTCACCAGAACTCAGCCAGTGCGATTTTTGGTCGATCCAGATATGGAGACACTAGCATTATTTGAAGCTGTTTTGACACTGTTCGGATGCAGCCTGGCCGTGTGAAACAGAACATGCTACGGTGCATGCACGCATGCGTTGAGACAAGTGGAAACGATTTTTACTGTCGCTGAATGGTACAGCGCGTATTAGACAGCAGTCTCTGCAACTAAGTATGGATGAATAAATGGTCTCTAGCGTGGAAACCATGCATTTCCGGCCGTAAGTTCATTAAAACATTTTTGTTCCGTATCCTCTCATCGATCAAACCCTAGAGTTCGTAAACGGTGGAAAACATCGCCCTATATTTCTCATGCATTTGAGTGTATGGCACATGCGTAACTTTCCTTTCTGTATGTTATAGTCAACTGACCGCGTGGTTCTAGTGGTGTTCCTAAGGGACTCGTAAGGCACATACGCCTCCTTACGGAGCCAGCTTAACTGATGTGTTGGTTGGACGTGTTTGCCACCAGGGGGTCTGTTTATGAATAGTTATTGCTTCTGAAACATGTTTATCAATCTTCGTAGAATCCAAGTACTTAAAGTTGTAATCTAAGTGTGTTACGTTATTGTTTTATTGGTTTAAAACTGGTTTGATAATTTTAGTTCCTTCATTCAAACTGTAACATTAGCAGTCAAGATACCTAAAATAATTTATTTACTTTCACTTTAGGTTGTTTCAGAGGGTTTTGTTTCAACTGTATTACATTAACTGGAATATGTATTTTAAAACATGGTGCCAAATTTTCTTTATCTAAACCTCTGGAAAATAAATTCAATTGTTGTATCAAAACCTTACTGTACTGGAGCCCAAGTACCTGATGCTCTACTGTTCCATGCAGTTACTCCATGATAAATATCCTTTCTCCATACCAGTTACGGGTTTAGAGACAAGTACTGAAGGACGAAAGCTCTAGTCCCTGTCCAGGGACTGCTATTTTCGGTTTTCTGTAAATCATTTCATGAGAATGTCATCACGAACGCATGGTCATAGCCTTCTTTCACTGTATTAGGATTCCGACCTTGATTTCTGTTCTGAGAGATCGCAGGCATTCTAAACTTCATTTCTACATTTCGGAATGTGATACTACTATACGGAATACATTAAAGATGACTCCAGTAGCAGAATTCTGAAAACAATTACGGTTGTACTAACGTGATGTCTCACGTTACTGGACAAGTACAATGGTGGTGACTGCACGCCTTTAGTCGCCTTAGTAAGTAACATTAATAAGGTTCGACAAGAAAAAGGAAACTGTGGGAATCTCCGCCGTTCTTGATTAGAAGGCTGGTAGGACATTTGTTGGCTACCGCTTCTAGAATCAGAAAAGTCGGCATAGTGTGATTTCTTCGCAAATGAATATCGTCAGTTGTTTTACCATAACGAAGTTCAATAAATATTGCCGTACAAAAACGTCAACTATTTAAATCCGTTGGTAATTTAGACAGGAAAGCAGTCGTGTTTTGTAAAATACGCATCATAAACCTAAGCCAATTGCTACACAATTTCTGTGAATGCAAAGATAAAATACACAACTGGCCATTAAAATTGCTACACCAAGAAGAAATGCAGATGATAAACGGGTATTCATTGAACAAATATATTATACTAGAATTGACATGTGATTACATTTTCACGCTATTTGGGTGCATAGATCCTGAGAAATCAGTACCCAGAACAACCACCTCTGGCCGTAATAACTGCCTTGACACGCCTGGGCATTCAGTCAAACAGAGCTTGGATGGAGTGTACAGGTGCAGCTGCCCATGCAGCTTCAACACGATACCACAGTTCATCAAGAGTAGTGACTGGCATATTGTGAGGAGCCAGTTGCTCGGTCACCATTCACCAGACGTTTTCAGTTGGTGAGAGAGCTGGAGAATGTGCTGGCCAGGGCAGCAGTCGAACATTTTCTGTATCCTGAAAGGCCCCTACAGGACCTGCAACATGCGATCGTGCACTATCCCGCTGAAATGTAGGGTTTCGCAGGGATCGAATGAAGGTTAGAGCCACGGGTTGTAAAACATCTGAAATGTAACGTCCACTGTTCAAAGTGCCGTCAGTGCGAACAAGAGGTGACCGAGACGTGTAACTAATGGCACCCCGTACCATCACGCCGGGTGACACGCCAGTATGGTGATGACGAATACATGCTTCCAATGTGCGTTCACCGCGATGTCGCCAAACACAGATGCGACCATCATGATGCTGTAAACAGAACTTGGATTTATCGGAAAAAATGACGGTTTGCCATTCGTGCACCCAGGTTCGTCGTTGAGTACACCATCGCAGGCGCTCCTGCCTGTGATTCAGCGTCAAGGGTAACCGCAGCCATGGTCTCCGAGCTGATAGTCCATGCTGCTGCAAACGTCATCGAACTATTCGTGCAGATGGCTGTTGTCTTGCAAACGTCCCCATCTGTTGACTCAGGGATCGAAACGAGGCTGCACGATCCGTTACAGCCATGCGGATAAGATGCCTGCCATCTCGACTGCTAGTGATACGAGGCCGTTGGGATCCAGCACGGCGTGCCGTATTACCCTCTTGAACCCACTGATTCCATATTCCGCTAACAGTCATTGGATCTCGACCAACATTAGCAGCAATGTCGCGATAAGATAAACCGAAATCGCGATAGGCTACAATCCGACCTTTATTAAAGCCGGAAACGTGATGTTATGCATTTCTCCTCCTTACACGAGGCATCACAAAAACGTTTCACTAGGCAACGCCGATCAACTACTGTTTGTGTATGAGAAATTGGTTATAAACTTTCCTCATGTCACTACGTTGTAAGTGTCGCCACCGGCGCCAACCTTGTGTGAATGCTCGAAAAATCTAATCATTTTCATATCACAGCATCTTCTTCCTGTCGGTTAAATTTCGTGTCTGTAGCACGTCATCATCGTGGTGTAGCAATTTTAATGGCCAGTAGTTTATGTTACTAAGAAATGTATAGTGTACACCGTAAAAAAGTAATATGTAGCCAGGAACTCATTTTTTAGGAAAAGATCAAGGTACTTGGGAAACTGTAGGTTCTTATTCCTGAGAAGTTAGCTCTAACAAAATGAAAGCAATGGATTTTTTCTCCGTGACGCGGTGAGACGATGTGAATATCTTTTTACGTCTGTCGCTAGTAACTCCTTCAGCTCCGACCTTAAAGTTTTTTTCTGTTTAGTGCTTTATGTTGACACCCTATCCTCGTTCGTACGAAGTAACGTTTGCATATCATTTATTGATTCCACTTCAGAAATTTCGGTACCTTCTACACTTACAGTAATTTATGGAAGCGATGTGCTAAAAGCATATTACAATTTTATGACACCTATAAAACTGGACTGTCACGTCTTTTCTGGTTTATTACGATGTGTTTCGGGGACGGCGCTATACCAATAAGTAACAAATCGAATTATTAGTACTTCTGAGACCATTTCGGAGAAACAGGGCTTATTCAATATTCTGGGTTTAGGAGCGGACCTAAGTTTTACTGAATGTAAATGTAGGATTATGAGTCGCTTACAGACGATTCCATTTGCCAAAATATTTCATCATGGAATACGTAAGTTGTCGATATACATTGAAGCGCCGAAGAAATAACTGTAGGCATGTGAATACAAATACAGAGATTAAACAGGCTTAATACGGAACTATGGTCAGCAACGCCTATATAAGACGAGAAGTGTCTGGCGCCGTTGTTAGATCGGTTACCGCTGCTACAATGCACGTTATCAAGATTCAAGGGAATTTGAATGTGGCATTATAGTCGGCGCACGAGTGATGGGACACATCATCTCCGAGGTAGCGATGGAGTGGTGATTTTCATGTATGATCATTTCACGAGCGTTCGTCATTAACAGAAATCCAGTGAAACGTCGGATCTCCGACGTCGCTGCGGCCAGA
Organism: Schistocerca piceifrons; assembly: GCF_021461385.2. Classification (NCBI taxonomy): domain Eukaryota; kingdom Metazoa; phylum Arthropoda; class Insecta; order Orthoptera; family Acrididae; genus Schistocerca; species Schistocerca piceifrons. The sequence continues at coordinate 301,695,081 of NC_060140.1, forward strand.
AAAAGATACTGCAAGAACGCCACCGGCAACTGAAGAGAATCGTTCAACGTGACAGAAGTGCAACCCTTCCGCAAACTTCTGCAGATTTCAATGCTGGGCCATCCATAAGGGTCAGCGCTCGAACCATTCAATGAAAAATCATCTATATGAATTTCGGAGCCAAAGGCCCACTCGTGTCCCCTTGAGAACTACCCGACACAAAATTTTGCGCCTCGCCTGCGCCCGTCAAAACCGACGTTAGACTGTTGATGACTGGAAATATGTTGCCTGGTCGGACGAGTCTCGTTTCAAATCGCATCGAGTGGATGGACGTGTATGGGTATGTAGACAACCTCATGAATCCATGGACCCTGCATGTCAGCAGGTGATTTGTTAAGCCAGTTCAGGCTCTGTAACGGTGTGGGGCATGTGCAGTTCGAGTGATATGGGACCCTGGGATCCTTGACGCGCATAGAATCGATTGTGACAGGTGACGCGTGCGTAAGCATCAAGTCTCATCACTTGCACCCATTATGTCCGTCGTGCATTCCGACGGACTTCAGCAGTTCCAGCAGGACAATGCGACACCCCACACGTCCATCCCACATGTAAAAAATTGCTGCAGAGTGGCTCCAGGGACACACTTCGGTGTTTAAGCAGTCCCTCTGCCCACCAAACTCCCCAGACACGAGCATTATTGAGTGTATCTGGGATGCCTTGCAACGTCCTGTTCAGAAGAGATCCAACCTCTCCAACTCTTACGGATCTATGGACAGCCTTGCCGGATGCATGATATGACTTCCCTCCAGCACTAATTCAGACATTAGTCGAGTCCAGGCCACGTTGTGTTGCGGCACTTCTGCGTCCTCGCTGGGGCCCTACACAGTATTTGGCAGGTGTACCAGTTTCTTAGGCTCTTCAGTGTATTCATCAGTATGAAGAATAATTTGACGTCGGCCTCTACGTTCGTTCCCACAGTACGAGTTTCTTTTTGTCTGCGTCACTTGCAACTACTGCAACTAACGACCATTTGAATCTGCTAACACAGTCCCCCGCTCCCACCAACCAGCCACCCCCTGACTCTACCAGTGTAACGAACCAATACTATTTAACTCTGTTCACAACTTTGGCTATAAAATTTCTCTACGAGCCCGAGGTCATTATCACTTGTCATTATAATTATCCATCTTAATCGCTATTTATGTATACACACAACAAAAAAGTTTTGTATCACCTCCGTTCCTCGAGTTCCAGAACCTGTACAGAAAATTGGAAAAGAGATCAACATAAACACCATTCACGCCCTTTTCATTGCTCATGAAAAACACACACTGCATGTTGTACCACCATATAGTAAGACCTTAAGAGGTGGTGGCCCAGACTGCTGTACACACCGGTAGCTCTAATACACAACAGCACGTTCTCTTGCGTTGATGCATGCCTGTATTCGTCGTGGCAAACTATCCACGAGTTAATGAAGGCACTGCTGGTCCAGATTTTCCCCCTTCTCAACGGAGATTCGGCGTAGATCCTTCAAAGTGGTTGGGGGGTCACTTCATCCATAAATAGACCTTTTCAATCTATCCCAGGCATATTAGATAGGTAACATGTCTAGTGAATATGCTGGCCACTCTAGTCGAGCGATGTAGTTATCCTGAAGGAAGCCATTCACAAGATGTGCACTATAGGGGAGCGACCTGTAGTCCATGAAGACGAATGCCTCGCCAATATGCTGCCGATATGATTGCACTATCGGTCGGAGGATGGCATTCACGTATCGTACAGGCGTTGCGGCGCCTTCAATGACCACCAGCGGCGTACGTCGGCCGCACAAAATACCACCCCAAAACAGCTGGGAGCCTCTACCTTGCTGCACTTCCTGGGCAATGTGTTTAAGGCGTTCAGCCTGACCGGGTAGCCTCCAAACACATCTCCGACGTTAAAGGCATATGCGACACTCATCGGTGGATAGAAAGTGATACCAGTCCTGAGCGGTCTATTCGGCATGTTGTTGAGCCCATCTGTACCGTGCTGCATGGTGTCATGGTTACAAAGATGGACCTCGCGATGGACGTCGGGAGTGAAGTTGCGCATTATGTAGCCTATTGTGCACAGTTTGAGACGTAACACGACGTCCTGTGACTGCACAAAAATCATTATTCAATATGGTGGCGTTGCTGTCAGGGTTCCTCCGACCTATAATCCATATTAGAGGTCATCCACTGCAGTAGTAGCCCTTGTGTGGCCTGAGCGAGGCGTGTAATCGACAGTTCCTGTCTCTCTGTATCTCCTCCACGTCAGAACAACATCGCTTTGGTTCATTCCGAGATGCCTGGACGATTCCCTCGTCGAGAGCCCTTCCTGGCACAGAGTGACATTACGGACGATCGAACCGCGGTATTGACCGTCTAGGCATGGTTGAACTACAGACAACACGAGCCGTGTACCTCCTTCATGGTGGAATGACGAACTGATCGTCTGTCGGACCCCATCCGTCTAATAGGCGCTGCTCATGCATGGTTGTTTACATCTCTGGGCGGGTTTAGTGACATCTCTGAACAGTCAAAGTGTCTGTGTCTGTGATACAATATCCACAGACGACGTCTGTCTTCAGGAGTTCTGGGAACCGGGGTGACGCAGATTTTTTTTGATGTGTGTTATAATCCTTAACGCTTTTCACCACAGCCATCATCTCCATCAGTCACATTACCAGAACTAATATGGTTCAAATGGCTCTGAGCACTGTGGGATTTAACTTCTGAGGTCATCAGCCCCCTAGAACTGAGAACTAATTAAACCTAACTAACCTAAGGACATCACACACATCCATGCCCGAGGCAGGATTCGAACCTGCGACGTAGCGGTCGCGCGGTTCCAGACTGTAGTGCCTTGAACCGCACGGCCACTCCGGCTAGCCAGAACTAATATTCCTACAAGTATTACAACAATACATTTATAGATTAAGAACAAGACCTACCACATTTAAAAACTTGATTCACTGTATCTTATCAATTCGCATGTACAAGGTCGTCCTAATTAAACATTCGCTATTTGTAAGCGGTCCCCATGAAAAACGAGTGATCTCAGAAGAATGAAACTTTGCCCAAACATTTTTAAGGATATTCAGAAGAGAAATGACGAATAAAAGACATCGGAACGAATAGATTTTAATTTCCACATGATAGAGTAATATTTCATAATTCCGTACCATCTTCGATATTCGGGAATCCAGCCGGATGCTCGCGTCGTTCTCGCACGATATTTCAACCAGTCTCAGGTAGCACCTAAAGAAGGCAGCGAGGCACGCTGTTGAAATATCGTGCGAGAACGACGCGAACATCCGGCTGGATTCCCGAATATCCTAGATGTCAACAGGTCGCCGGGAAAGCATGAAGAATTACATTGCGTACCATGTTTACGTTGCAGTGCACAAACGTTACTCAAAGTGATAACCATCTACATCCAGGATAGCCTGAAACCGAAGTATAGATGGCGTTTCACTGTTGTTCCCAGCAGTTTTCTGCGATATCGACCGTTATCCGGAAGTCGATTTTTCAAATACGCGCGCCTCCACCGCGGCTCGAGGGCGCTGGCATGAACGATTACGTGACTGCCAATGAGATGCAAGCATCCGCTCACCAGAGCAACAGTGGCCGGTGTGCGTAAGTTAGATCATTCATGCACTGACATTACATGTTGAACAACATTTACAGACTTTGATAGTTGACAGTGCCCGACATATTCTTAACAAACATTGTATTGAAAAGTGACAGATTTGTAAGCCTTTTGTTTCTGTAGTCACTGCTACTTTAAAATCTACTGCTACCAGCTGAAGCTGCTACTTCGGCCATCTAAGTATTGTGTTAATTTTTACTATTTGGTATTAGATGTAGAATAAATCAATATCTGAATCCCCTATTCAAGAACGGCATCTGTTCATCACTCCTGTATCCACTGAAGAATCACACAGCGGTCAAGGAAGACATAATATTTTCGAACTGTGGACCCTGGAATGTTCAGCTGCCGTGACAGCTCGTGCGCTGCTTGGACGCACATTGCGTCCGGCATTCGGAGCAATGGCAACAATAAGTTCTTCGGCAGTTTGTGACGCCGTTGGCTATAGAGATCAGAAAGGGAATGCCGCACGATTCTAATTTTCGGGCTACATTCTTCACATATCACGGCGCTGCTGCTACATTAGTGCTAACGACCTTCCTTCGTTGCGCTGTCACCCCGGAGTATGACGTGTCTGGCGAACTGTGGCCCTGTGGTCGCTTCACACTCGTCGACTCGTTCGCTCTTACAGAAGTGGACTAGAGCTCTGAGCACTATGGGACAACATCTATGGTCATCAGTCCCCTAGAACTTAGAACTACTTAAACCTAACTAACCTGAGGACATCACACAACACCCAGTCATCACGAGGCAGAGAAAATCCCTGACCCCGCCGGGAATCGAACCCGGGAACCCGGGCGTGGGAAGCGATGAAGTGGACTAGAGTGTAAGGCTGTCCTATTTTATTGTTGGCACAGATGATGAGCACAGGATCTTGCAGCTGTGAAGAAACACTGACAAGGCGAAATGAGCGATTGCCGGGATCAGACTATCTTTAACGAAGTTGTGTTTGTGAGACTGTGGAGGTATATAACACTAAAATCAATTGATGCAAAGTACACAATTAAAAATGCGTTCTGTTACAGGGGGAATGATACCTGGAGTGAGTTTGACGCTGTAGTTCACGTTTCTGACGAAAAACCTTCAAATTTAATCCAGAAAAATAAATGGTTGTATTCTTCGTAATACACCTTCAGAGTGAGAAGTCTTACACTATGTGATCAAAAGTATCCGGACACCTGGCTGAAAATGACTTACAAGTTCGTGGCGACCTCCATCGGTAACGCTGGAATTCAATATGGTGTTGGCCCACCCCTAGCCTTGATGACAGCTTCCAATCTCGCAGGCATACGTTCAATCAGGTGCTGGAAGGTTTCTTGGGGAATGGCAGCCTATTATTCACGGAGTGCTGCACTGTGGAGGGGTATTGATGTCGGTAGGTGATGCCTGGCACGAAGTCGGCGTTCCAAAACATCCCAAAGATGGTCTATAGTATTCAGGTCAGGAATCTGTGCAGGCCAGTCCATTACAGTGATGTTATTGTCGTGTAAAGACTCCGCCATAGGCTGTGCATGAGGAACAGGTGCTCGATGATGTTGAAAGATGCAATCGCTTTCTTCGAACTGACCAACAGTGGGAAGCAGTAAGGTACTTAAGACATCAATGTAGGCCTGTGCTTTGATAGTGAGACGCAAAACAACAAGGTGTTCAAGGCCCCTCCATGAAAAACATTACCACACCATAACACCGCCGCCTCCGAATATAACTGTTGGCACTACACACGCTGACAGATGACGTTCACCAGGAATTCGCCATTCCCAAACCCTGCCATCGGATGGCCAGATTGTGTACCGTGATTCGTCATTCTACACAACATTTTTCCACTGTTCAATCGTCAAATTTTTACGTTTCTTACACCAAGTGAGGCCTCGTTTTGAATTTACCGGCGTGATGCGCGTTTATAAGCAGCCGCTCGGCCATGAACCTCCTACCTAACTGTCATAGTCCTTGCAGTAGAACCAGAAGCAGTTTGGAATTCGAGTGTGACGGTCTGGATAAATGTGCGCCTATTACAAATTAGACCCTCTTCAATTGTCGGCTGTTTCGGTCACTCAACAGACGTGATCAGGCTGTAAGCTATTGTGTTGTACGTGTCCCTTCACGTTCCCACTTCACTATCACATCGGCAACAGTGGACCTAGGGAGGTATAGGAGTGTGGAAATCTCGAGTACAAACGCGTTACACAAGTGATACCCAATGATCTGACCACGTTCGAAGCCCGTGAGTTCCGCTAAGTGCCGGCTGATACGGAATACCTGGCAGTAGGTGGCTGCACAATGCACCTAATATGAAAAACGTGTGTTTGTTGGGTGTCTGGAGACCTTTCCTCACCTAGTGTATGTGCTGCCTCAAACGAAAACTGGGCACAGAGCAACGTCACTGTTATATCCTTGCGACAAAAAGCGCGCTATTTCTGCATTCTTTTGATAACGGCAACTTGCGCTAGGGGACCAGCCGCGAGTTGTGTAGCTTGTCTTTCATTTCTGTAATTTATTTCGTAATTAATCACAGTTTATACAATTAACTTCATACTAACGTTACGTATTCGGGTAGTGTCATTAAAGAGTCGGTAATGCCTGGATAGTGTGTGTATTTCAACGTAATTGTGAGATATTCTCTGAATAGATATCACATATTAAAATAAATCATCTAAGTTTCATCTACGTAAATGTATTCAGTAGCGGAACGGTATCCACTGCTAACCGATCAGACGCTATATTGGTACATAACTTGCTTCTGTTATTTTGAGACGTCGAACATTTTGTGACATTTCAGCTTGCGCTTGGGAATGGCTATACAGTCAAATTATAATTGTGTGCAATAAATGAACAGTAATTTCCAGTTTAATGGCGGGAAATTTCTTTCCAAATGGTTATACTTCCGAACTCGTACACTTACTCTTAATTCCAACTTCTGGGTCACGTATTTCAAACCCTATGGGAAAAGAGGAACTAAGAGGACCTCTGCGTTTTCCTTTAATGCGTCGATACTGCTACAGAGCAGCAGAACTACTGCTGTTGTTTTGATAAATCAGTTTTACGATTAAAGCACTGCACACCTTGTCGAGACCAGTGTTGGCTGTCTGCAGGTGTAATGCACATCGGTTCTCGTGTTTCAACTCTATGTCATCGTTCCAGTTCTGAACCTAGCGGTAAATCAGGACACTAACACTACTAACAACCCAAATCATCCAGCACGCTGTCTGGGCACCATTTCTATGGAGTTGGGTACCCATTCGGTAAATAATTTGAGAAAGTTGAATTATAACCACACTGTACATACGTAGTCAAAGTCCAAATGTACATATGAATCTACAAGATATAGTGTTTCGTGGTTTTAATCGTGGCATGTTTTCATCGTAGTCTATAACTTTATTATTATTATCGTAATACTTGTATAAATATTAATTCTCACTGTTCCGCTTATCCGACAGATTCTGATGGTGGTTTTGTGAGATATGTTTTAAGAAGTATATGTTTAAAAAATAAAAATGTGAATAGCAGTTAAGACTATACACAACTGACAGCGTGGAAAATAATAATAATGCGGAACTCAAAAAGTGTAAAGGATGGCGAAGAACATGAACGACAGTGATTTAACTCAGATCTATGCAAACGAACTATTTGACCAGGATGTGCAATTTATTAAATCAGTATCACCCTTAGCGTACAAAATGCGATGTTTATCTGCTGCTAAACGGGTTCTCGGAAAAAGTCACTTAGCTACAGCGAGTCTTTTCTAAACAAAATTATTTAATCACAGATGCAACACACTAGTGTTTCTTCAACACATTATTTCGATAGCGATATTATTTCGAACTATTTTCATTGTACCGACGACTTATATTTGTTGTCGAGTAGGCAACAAGTGAATGTCACAAGTGATGTAACATGTTATTGGTAGAATAAATTACCTACGACATACTTGCTTTTTTGTAGGATGAATTTGTTTTATTTCAGTCTATGATAAGAAAGCCTTGATTCAGCGCTGGCCATCTTAGTATGTGCGTTCTCCAAAGAAAACAGAAAGGCTGTGTTCTCAATTTGTTTGAGCAGTCTATCATAAAATCCACTACAGTTTTAAAAATGATTTGTTTCTACAAAAGGGAAGCTCTACCCGGTTTCAGAGCATTATCCTATCTTCAGATGCATATGAAAATGCGTGTCCACAATGGATCCATAACTAACGTCAAAATAGGCTACGATATCTTGATAGAGTGCATGCCTGATAAATGACAGTGACGTAATTCCCTATGAAGAGAGAGAATTGTTACAGCAACTTTAAGGTCATAAAAGTAAAACACGAGACACAACATGAATTGTGAATGCCTATTTTGTTTTATTTTATACTAATCACTGAACGCCTGTCTTACATATCTCTTTCCTTGTCGTTACCTAGTATAGAGCGCATTACACACTTTGTTCCATTTTCTTACGTTGATCATGTTACCCTCTGTTTATATAATGCATTTCATTAACAATGTGATCTTATTAACTGATCAATAAAATGTTCCATGATTCTTTTCTTGGCACTGAATGTTGTGGTGTACAAGATGCCATCTGGCGATTAAGTTCCTCCTGCCACTTCTCGCCTATGCTACATTTCGATGGTTACGGCAAGTGAAGGAACTGATTACATACTCCAGTTTTTTGTTTCATTCATTTGGCTTCTTTCTGTAGTTATTTTATCATTCTTACTTCATTTTGTTAGCTTCTTACGATTGTTCTTGTGCATGTTGTCTTTTAATCTAAAATCAACGCAAGAGTGTCTCAAAAGCACATATTTTTAAAATTGAAATTTACTCATGTTTTTAATTTATTGTATTTTATTACTTCATAATTTACGCTCCTTATGATCCCCCCTATAGTTTTGACCTATTTTACACTCTCATTTTACTGCAGTTCGTACAACTGTAGAATTGACTAATACGTGTAGGCTTAAGGTAGTGAAACCTACAAAGCTTACTGCAGAAACATATTGTATGGTTACTGTACCTTAGTTTGTTATAAACAGTAGCCCCGTCTACAGGATGACTCCGTCGGTTCTGTTGCCTGGTTTACAACATACTGTAAAATTGAGCGACCGTCCTAAGCTGATGTATTTGATGGTGCCACTGTGGCTTCATTATGTATTGGAACATGTTTTAAATGAGATATGTTTCATCATATTTTAAGGGCGTGTTTTCCAAGTCTACGATTTCTCCTTTTACTATGTAGACTCTTCGCTAAGTTGTGTTTGGTACTCCTATGTTTTGCAGCAGATCTGAAAATAATCATCGCAGGTCTAAGGACTAACAATTTTATAATTACAGGCGGAAATAAAAACTTATTCTACACTTTCTGGAACACTACTTATATTCGCAACTACGTCGCAGCGTTTGAAGCTACTGCATTTTTTAAAAGTAAAAGCAGCTTTTGAACTGTTTCAAATTTATCCCTATGGTTTCATCAGAATTCCGAATGCAGAAACGAAACAGGATATTGCCAGTTTTATTCCCTGACAGGTGGTTCTCGCAAACGTACGTATCTCCGGAGAGCGCTACTGTGAAAAACGAGAAGGCCGCAGAGAGTAATTAATTCTAATTGGAATCCTGCCAGTCGTATTGAATTCCCTACTCTACCGTATACCGTGAATTCCTCATCATTTAATTTGGTTACCAGGACGTTATTAAGACCTACTGAAGCCAGGCATTAGACACAGTAATCGTTGGAAATACTGCTAATACTTTCACAATACTATCACAGAGATACCGATGTACCTCAGTTTAAGGTTAAATCATTGTCACTGTGCTCCCTTTTTTATTTGTATTAGAACTTTTGTTCATTGAGTAGTTTTGCTGTGGTGGGAGAATAATAGAGCAGAGTTTGACTTATCGGAGCCATTGGGAGAAAAGACAGAAGACAGTAACGCGAAATGTAGGACACAGTAATTCACTAAAATGGACTAAAAAGTGGGATACACAGTATCCGTCAAGAGGATTCTAACCCGTTGACTGTTTCCAGCCATTATCACATCGGTCTCTTAGGATTAACTCAGATAATTCCAGTAAATACCGGGATGGTTCTTACATAGTTTCAGTTAAGAAGTTTTAAATTTTTTTTTTTTCTGATCAAGATCTCACGATTTTTGTTTACGCTTTCGGTGACCCTAAGTGATTGACAGGAGGGGTTAAAACCGATCAAGAATTTAAAAAAAGATTTACGAAAGACAGCAAGTGTAAGAAATTTTTCTGCTCTGTTCTTGAGCATTACTGAGATTTTGCTATATTAACCCAATAATAGTCAGTGCTAAAGGAGGTGACGAAGTATTTACGATTCTAGTTGTTTTTGACCAGCTGATTTTAAATGTACACTGCTGGCCACCGTAAATGCAACACCAAGAAAAACAAGAGGTAGCACAACAAGATTTATTTTGTAGATAACATGTTGACCAAGTATCAAATGATTACGTTTACAGACGTCTGTAACATGTGGTTCCTGCCAGAATCAGTAGCCTGAGTAGCCGCCATTGTTGGAGATCACCGCTGCCCCACGTCTCGGCATTGAGTCAAAGAGACGTTGGATGTGTTCCTGGGGTACAGCAGCCCAAGCAGCTTCCACACGTTGCCAAAGATCATCTGGTGTGGCAGCTGGGGATGTAATCTGGGTCACTCGTTGAGCAACCATGGACCACATGTTTTCTATCGGCGAAAGATCTGGAGAGCGAGCCGGCCAGGGAAGCAATTCAATCTGGTTATTGACGAAGAACCTTTGGACAATGCGTGCCACGTGTGGTCGCGCATTATCTTGTTGAAATATGGCTGTGGCCGAGCCCTGAAGTTAAGGAAGGACAACTGGCTCCAGCACCTCGGATATGTAGCGCCGGCTATTTAAAGTACCGGCAATGCGTACTAGAGGGGTGCGAGAGTAATATCCAATACCGCCCCATACCATAATACCCGGTGCAACACCAGTGTGGCGGTGCATAATGCAGCTGTCCAGCATCCTCTCTCCACGGTGTCTCCACACTCGAATCCAACCATCGTGGTGCTGCA